>NW_023605305.1:27098963-27786282 GCF_014898055.3 Talpa occidentalis | reverse complement strand
GCAGAGCAGGCAGAAGGGCCGAAGTACACTGCTGAGGGGGAGCAGCGGGCGCAGGAGAGGTCTGCGCGCCATGTGGGACCCTCCTCGGGTGGCCGGGGAGCAGCCGGGGATCGAACCGGTGCCGCAGAGGCCGCGGGCAGCTTCGCAACCCAGCGCTCAACCACTGTGCCACTGGGGAGGCCCAATTTACTTATATATATTTTATATCATTGTTCATTTTTTGGTACTGTTTGCTTTCTTTTCTCAGGTGTAGTCCCATAGAATTCCCACCACCAATTCACCCATGCACCATCACCATAGTCCCTTGTGCTCTTGCCACCCTCGTTTTGATCCGTCTCCCTTCCCCTTCCCTGTACAATGTCTGATTTATAGATGCCTGTTTTTTTTTTTAATTGTTATATCCGCATTAACTTTTCACCAGCTCCTTTTCCTGTAGTCCTTAAACCTGAGATTAATCCACCTACATGTGCCTGACTCCCGGGTTACAGAATGCTGCTGTGTGGTCATGTAGTTCTGCAGACTAGTGCCACTAGACAATTACTGTTATGAACAATCTTTGCAATGAAAGATTTTTTTTTTTTTTATTTTTTTATGGGACCCTCGCCAGCAGCCAGGGATCGAACTGGCGCTGCAGAGGCTGCGGGCAGCATCGCAGCCCAGCGCTCAACCTCTGCGCCACCAGGGGAGGCCCAAAAGATTTTTTTTTAAAGATTTATTTATTTATACAAGCACTGGGTACAGTCAGAAGCGCGGGTGGGTGAGAGAATTCACCAGAGCCAGAGCGGAGAGCAGAACAGGCAGACTGACGAAATACACTGCTGAGGGGAGCAGCGGGTGCAGCAGGAGAGGTCTGTCGCGCCATGTGGGACCCTCGCTGGTGGCCGGGGATCAAACCGGCGCTGCAAAGGCTGTGGGCAGCCTCATAGTCCAGCGCTCAACCGCTGCACCACCAGGGGAGGCCCGAAAGATTTTTTTTTTTACTCCCCAGTTAGGTGTTTTTTTTTTTTTTTAAGGATTTGAAGATTTATTTATTTACACAAGCACTGGGTACAGTCAGAAGCGCGGGAGGGTGACAGAATTCACCAGAGCCAGAGGGGGTAGCAGAGCAGGCAGAAGGACCTAAGTACACTGCTGAGGGGAGCAGCGGGCGGCAGGAGAGGTCTGCGCGCCACGTGGAACCCTTCTCTGGTGGCCGGGGAGCAGCCGGGGAGCAGCCGGGGATGGAACTGGCGCCGCAGAGGCTGCAGGCAGATTCGCAACCCAGCGCTCAACCGCTGCGCCACCTGGGAGGCCCCCGAAAGATTTTTTTTTTTTAATTTTTATTATTTTTTTTAATAGAGGCATGCTTATTTATTTGTTTGTTTGTTTGTTTTTGTTTATACATGCACTGGGTACAGTCAGAAGCACGGGAGGGTGAGAGAATTCACCAGAGCCAGAGCGGGGAGCAGAGCAGGCAGAAGGACCAAAGTACACTGCTGAGGAGAGCAGCGGGAGGCACGAGAGGTCTGCGCGCCATGTGGGACCCTCCTCCGGTGGCCGGGGAGCAGCTGGGGGATCGAACTGGCGCCGCAGACGCTGCAGGCAGCTTCGCAACCCAGCGCTCAACTGCTGCGCCACCGGGGAGGCCCCCGAAAGATTTTTTTTTAACAAATGAAGTGAGGATGAAAGAACCTGGTCTGTAGACCCCGTCTTTCTTGAATTTCTACAGGGACTCATGTGCACCACACTCCCCACTGTCTCTAAGGCCTCTAACACACACATTTGATTTTGTGATTCCTAGGCTATCCATCTAGTGATATCACCATTCAGACAATTCATGCTCCGTAACATGAAATCTGGAGTCCTCTGGTTCCCAAACTGTCCAAGTCCTAGGCACGGTCCGTCAGTTGACCTGGCAAACCTCTATTCATTTTTCAGGATCGAGCTGGTACTGCTCATCAGATTTTTTGCTGTCTAGTGAGTGTTCTCTTGTGTTTCCACAGAATCTTTTAACATGCTTTGAGCAGGCTAATGGACACAGCACCATGTCCTTTCTGCCTATAGCTCCTGTCCCCAGGAGAGGACCTGGGACCTGGTCAGCATTAGACATGGCAGAGGTTGGCGTCTTCAGCACATCACCAAGACTGCAGGTGTGGATGTGGCCTCCCAGGGAGAGTGCAGAACCATCAGCACTCTCCAGAGCTGCAGTAGTGTCCTTTGTCCCAAAGGCTGATACATGCAGACCTTCCCACACACCACTCAAAAGGTTGTTTTTTTTTACTTACTTTATTCTTAGACATAATGTGTAAACACAAAACAGCAGGGATCCTCTTGGGCTTCAGAAAATAGCAAGGAAGAGGTCCCAGAGACTTTTTTAAAAGTACAAGACATTTTAGTTCCAAGGTCAAGGGTGCGGTAGGCAAGACAGAGCCCACAGAGAGTTGAACTAGAGGCTCCTCTCTCCCCAGAGCCAAGACAACCCCATGGTTCCTGCCATCAGCAGCCAGTCTGTGCAGGCAGAATGCTGCACCAGGGAAAACTACACCAGATACACCAGAGACTCTTCCCTCTTGGAGAGAAGGGTAACACAGGATAACTAACAACTCCCTCATCATCCTTCCGCCCGAGGGCACAACTGAAGAAAAGTAGTATCCCCTGTCACTCTGATGCCCTCCCCAGGTGCCCTGGGCTCAGACGCTCCCTGCTTGGACCCTGACCAGACCACCCCTACCCAAAGTTCGCTGGGGAGGTGGGAAGGGGTAGAGGCTAGGTGTGAAGCCAAACAGATCTTTATTTGTAGTTGTCACTGGTGCCGTTTCTTGCTGCTTATTTGTTTGCTGGCCTGCTCTTCCAGCTGCATGGCCAGGCGCAAGGCCTTGATTACATCTGAAAGGAAGAGGGGGTGGTGTACAAGGCGCTAGTGAGCACCTCAGAAGCCCCATTCCCTCAAGGCAGAGCTGCCACCACCCACAGAGGCTGGGCCCTTCGGCTGCACCCACCTTGCAGAGCTGAGAAGTGCTTGGCCTGCTGGGCCAGGGCAAACTCTGCTTTGTTCACAAAGGTCTCCAGGTCATAGTCTGGCTGCTCAGTCATCTCAGAGAGCTCGAGCCAGTCTGGTCCTTGCTGCAACACAGGGAGCACCTTGTCAGCTCAATAGTGACCCAATCAATTTAGCAAGTCATTCCAGGAACTCTGCCATCTGCAGTGCAGATGCTTGTGCAAGACACCCATTCCACCAGTCATGGGCACACCCTGCCCCCTAACCCTCTGGGCAGTATTCCTCAGCTTGAATTGTTCTTTCTACCCAAAACCTGCCCCTGTCCCTATGTCAAATGAATGTCATCATCTGTCTTGAGGCCTAAGCCAGAAATCTGAGCAACAGCCTTGTTCATTCACCCTGCTTGTCCACCCCGTAAGTGGTGCTTCAGCCTCATTCCCAGTGCAACCCCATGGCCACGGTCACACTCAGTGATGACCAACATGGCTCACAAACTCTTTCCAACAATCTCTAAAGTCCTGTCTCAATTTGTGTTCTTTCACATACCCAAACCAGGCTCACACTTTAAGGTTTACTATCCATACTTCGTGTTTTTGGATCTGACCTATAGAAAGCATCTGGTGAACGTTCACTGAACAAGCAAGAGTGTGTTTCTGTGAATAAATTACCCTCCCAGCCGGGTATGTTGGAGAGCCTGGCTTCAGCCAGGAGGATGGAGGAAAGTCTGTGTGAGCCAGGTTAGAGAAGGGGGTATGTTCTTTAGCTGTTCTAGAAGAATGGCTAGCTGGAGAGGTGGAGAATTAAGGAATGCTAGTGTAAGTACAGGTTGCCTCTGGTCATCCCAACCTGATGATCCTGGTGAGCATAACCAGCGCCTGTTCTGCCAGGGCCGCTCCTCACCTGTATAATCTCCTTGAGTTCCTCCATGGCCCTGTCCTCCAGCTCCCTGATCTGAGTCATGGCTTCATTAAAGCTGGACATTTGGGAAGACAGTTCCTCTTCTTCTTTGGAGAACTAAGGGGACCAAAGGGAGAGACACGACAGGATGGCCCAGTTCCCATCTCAGCAGGTCACATTTCTGTTTTGCCCCCATCGCCTGCCCCCTTACATTGCCTGTGATCAGGGACCCATTAGAGCTGGCTTCCATCTCTTCTGTTTCCATTTGAGTTGGCTGCTCCCCAACGGACCCACTGTGGGGGCTCAGCTCCTTGACCCTAAGAAAACAAGCAGGTCTCAGATCCCAGAGCAGTCTCCTTTGCATAAACAGTAAGGCCATAAGCCTCCTAGCCACTCACCATTGCCTCTCATTTCCTGCCTCCTGCACCCCTCTCCCCATCCCACCTGACTGTAGGTACCGTACCTGTCTGCATATCTCAGTGTGTTTAACGTATATTCACAGGAACTTATGCCCGGTGAGATCATGGCGATCTGTGAAAGAGGGAATGAGCAGTTAAAGATTCAGGGTAAGGGCACTAGACTGACTGCTCCTTAGAGAGGCTGATGGAAGGGTCTCTTCGAGCCACTGATACCCAACATGGTATTGGCAGGGAGGGCCCATTAAGTGCCCACTCTCTCTGGGCAACTTGCCTCAGAAACACTGCAATTCAAGTGCCTTAAAAATTGGTTTCCTGCATTTAAAGCCATATCTGATTACCTCCTGCTTCTTTTTTTTTTTTTTTTTAATAAATTTTATTTTTATAATCCCATACAATTGCAGCCCCCCATTCTGACCCCAATCCCTCCCTCCCACCCCGCCCCTAAAAGTGTCTCTGGTTCATAGTTTTTTGTTGATTTTGATTTTCACTTTCTTATAGTTATTCGTTTTCCTGTTCCCTTATTTAAGTTTTCTAGATTCCTGCTATGAGTGAGACCATCCGGTATTTTTCTTTTTCTTTTTGGCTTATTTCGCTGAGCATGATCCCTTCCAGCGCCATCCATGTTGCTGCAAATTGCATGTGTTTATCTTTTTTGAATGCTGAGTAATATTCCATGGTATATATGTACCACATCTTCTTGATCCAGTCATCTATTTTTGGGCATTTGGGTTGTTTCCAAAACTTAGCTATTGTAAACAGTGCTGCTATAAACATAGGGGTGCAGGTGTTCTTTGGAATTGATGTTTCTGTGTCCTTTGGGTAAATACCTAACCTCCTGCTTCTTTATAGCTCTTTGCTGACCACTTATCAAGGTCACATCTACAACCTCTGTGGCTAATCCTAGAACCTTCAGGTCACCCAGGCTTAGGGATAATCCCTTAGGGTGAAGGGTTTAGCGCTTATTCAGAAATTTCCATCTTCCCCATAGGCAGAAGAGAAGATAATCCCTGGAATGGAGGAAGGTGAAACCCTAGCTAGAAGGGCTTATGGATAAAGAAGGGAACCAAAAAAGTAATTCAAGGCCACAGCCCTGGGTTCCAATGTAAGTTTTAGGCTGTGAGCCAGTGACCTGAGGGAAGCTACAGAAGGGGCAATAATTTTCCTCTCTTGCTTCTCCAGAGGTCAACCTTCTGAAATCTGGAGCCCCCTTTCTACCAGACAAGGGAGGAATAACCTCCCCAAACCAAGAGCTGCATGAACATACAGTCCTCCCCCCTTGGCAGAGAAGCCCAGTGAAGTCAGAACCTAGAAACCCAGACAACCAGGGGCACCACCAAGTCCCTTGCCCAGGGATGGGACTAAACGTCTCCCTCTGCTCTACCTGCAAAGCAACCCTACTCACCATGCAGGTCCTTGAGTTCTCCCCAATAAAGGAGTCCCGCAGCACCTGTGTCAGCTTGCTCTCTCGGAATGGGGTGTGGGCCTTGTTCTGTCCCAGGGCCCTGATGCACTCCTGTGGGACAGCAGGGGTAACTCAAGTCCCTTCCTCCCTTACACTGCCCACTCCCTCCACCAGCAGCCTTCCAGGCCAGGTGCCTCTAGCTAGCTGCTACCTTCAGGGCGAGGAGGCTTTTGTTGATTTCTGCACCCTCCATGCGAGTCTGCCGGTCAGCACTAGAAGTGTCTGCTCCTCGTTCATTCCCTGCCAAATCCACCAAAGAGAACTTGCCATGCACTCTCCCTTTGGCTCGAAGAAGAATCTGGAAGCAGGCGTGGGAGCGCGAAGAGTTGGAATTTGCAAATGTCTGCCCAGAGGTCCTAAGGCATAAAGAAGGGCAAAATCAAGTTATGAGCTTCTAGGGTGATCAGCTATAGTATCTCCAGAGTCCAAGGCACCCCAGTCCACAGCAGTGAATTCTCTGGTAAGAGAGGGACACAGGTCAGGACTCGATGAAGTTCTGGGTCTTCCCATCTCAGACTTCTGTCCTCTGTGGGTGGAAGAGCACCTCCCTAGTCTATACAGGAACCATGGCGCCATTACTTCCAGCCAAGAACAGACCCAGAGTTCCTGTTTCCAAACACAGCAGGAGGGAGGCAATAACAAAAAGAAACCCAGAGAAGCAAGAAGATCTTATTTTCTCTGAAGAGCGAGCATGGGAATAGCCGGACTTAGATTTAAAATAACTCAAGATCTCCTGATGAGCCATTGGCCCACGGTCATTCCCTGAACTGAGACCCCTTGAGGCAGAGGCTTTCATAGTCATCACTGGGGAAGCAGTGCTCCATGGAAACAGCAGTGGGCTCAGGGCTAGTCTCAGTCACCCAAACTGAGCATTAAAAGATGGTCCCTTCCCCTCTCCAGAACACTGACCTGCAGGCACTGCCCATGTCGATCATCTTGATGACATCATCAGCACAGTTAACCAGGTGCTCCTGCAGCCCCACCACCTGCACCTGCTGCTTGCCATCCTCCAGCACACGCAGCTTGGCCTTCTTATTAAGCAAGTCGAACAGCTATGCCAGGCAAGGGAACAAGGCCAAGGCTATCAGGCACTGGGAACCCCACTTGACTTCCCCTTTCTGAGCCTGTCCCAACTTAGACAAACGCTGGCAGCAAGGACGGCAGAAGTTAAGCCAAATAGATGTCAGACTAGTAATCAGCGGCACACTTGAGATATGAACCTGGCTGCTCAGATTGCTGTAACTCTGGTCTTTTATTAGCTGTGGAGCCTGAGCTAGTAACAGGTTCTCCTACTATTCAAAGGTACAGCGTTCCTACTTAGTATAATTCAGTAGCTTCTTTTCTGGATCTGGGAATGCTCAAAAAATTTTCCACATAAATGGCAGTAACATTCTCTGATCGATTGATTGATCAATCTACCTATCTGAAAAGAGAATATATGGGGGTGAATGTGTACCACTGGGGAAAGAACGAACTTCCTTCATGGAAGGAACACATAAGACAAACCTTCCATCTGAGAGGGACCCCTGAGGACCACTCTGGCCACATCAGTTGAGCTGTGGTATCATCCCACCAGCAGATGAAGTCTCTCCCACACCACAGGCTTAACAGCCCAAGGGGGCCCAGGCTATAATAGCTAGCCAACGTCAAGATTTTAGAAAGTTCTGGATCTGGTGAATTCTCTCACCCTCCCACGCTTCTGACTGTACCCAGTGCTTGTATAAATAAATAAATCTTAAAAAAAGAAAAGAAAAGAAAAGAAAAAGTCCAGGGGCATCAAAACCATAAATAAGGGGCTTCCTGCCTACTACCTTCCCATTATAGATCTCAAAGAATGTCACATAGACTTCCAGGCCTAGGTTCCGGTAGCGGGGCTGGTTCTTCAGGAGGAAGACATCCCGAGCTGTGGGAGAGAACCTGGATTAAGTAAACTACCTGCCTTTGTGTGCCCAACCCACTGCAGCAGAACATACTACTCACACGCCATCGCGTAGATCCCCTTGGATGAATTCAGGGCTTTCCCAGAGAGGTCACCACCCATAGTCTGCAAAGGGAAGGCACAGAAGACTGTGGTAAGGGGCCCTTGGTGCAGGCCAGAGCACAGTTGGCGTCACTGTCCCGTGTGCCATGCCAAAATCTGGAAGGGTAAGGCCCCTATCTATACCTGACACAGCAACTGTATCTGGTGATGGGCAGTGAGCAGACCTTCTACAAGAAACTCATTATCCATCTTTAAGGGACCGACACAGTGTTATACTTCAGTCAGGATCCCTCCCTGGCAGGCCTGAATACTCACATGTGTCTTGCCACTTCCGGTCTGGCCATATGCAAAACAGGTTGCTTTTCCCCCTTCAAAAATTGTCTGTACCAGTGGCCTTGCTGTGAACCTAGGAGACAGGATAGAGAAGAGTATACCTCTCTCTCCAAAAAGTGCTCCCTAGAACATGGGCCCACTGCCCTTTGCTGCAGAACTCCGGGGTGCTCCTTCCAAGCACAAAACACTAGAATGCTTCTAAGTGGTCCCCTTAACTCCAGCCCCACTTACAAAATCTAATTCTCCTATCCAAATGGGGAGGGCTGGATTTGGGTTGGGATAGGAATAGGAATCGGCTGACAGCCCACACTCTGAGCCACCAGCTCCTCTTGAACCCTGAAGACACAAGATGAAAGAAAGCATGAGCTTAGCAGCTGACTTTCAGTATAAGATAGCCTACAAAGCCCAGGGGAAACCCTCCAGAGTTGGGGCCTAAAACATTTTAGGCTTTGTGGATCACAGATATACACACAAGGCCTCCCTGGTGCCCTAGGGGTTAAGTCTCAGTGCTATTACCGCTACTGTGTGAATCTGATCCCCGGCCAGAGAGGTGACCCACATGGCGCAGCAGACCACTCCTTTCTTGCCTCCTGCTCCCCTTATGTATTTCAGTACACCTGCCTGTTCTGCTCCCCACTCTGTCTTTGGTGAATCCTCTCAACCGCCGTACCTCTGGCCTACACCCCAGCTCTTATATGCATAAATAAATAAATCTTTAAAAAAGAGGAAAGCAGAGGAAAGGAGGAGAAACAAACAGCTGAAGGACTAACCTGTAGACAACTTCATTTGAAGCTGTTTCATCAAATGCAAAATCAAAACAGAATGCTTGGTTTTCCAGATACTTTGTTAAGTCCACTTTTAATTTGGGCTCATGTACCAAGAGGAGACACTTGCTAGGAATGGAAATCACATCAATTTCTTTCTTGGCCAACTCTGCAGAAGAAGAGTATTTCAGGGAATCCTTCCTGGACACAGGGGAACCCCCACTCAGTCCAAAGCCTCTTTCTGGCTGAACAGGGTTTACCTTGTTTATTCAGTGGACGTTTTCTAACACAGACGCATATCCTATGCTCTTCAATCTTCAAGAGAAAACAACAACCAGCAAAGGGTGAGACCAAGTAAGTTTGTCCAGAACCCCTCCCCTTCCAGTTCCATAGGCTGGCCTAGACAAGGCCAAGATCAAATACTAGGACTCTGCCTCTCCTACTAGTTACTCTAGAGCACTAGGAAAGTAGCCCTAAATTTTCTTCCCCGTTTTCTCTGCTGCCTACAGGAGGTTTCAGCACTACCAACAGAAGCGGGTATGTGTTAAGGGGAATTTATAAAGAGCAAACTCTGGGTCCTCCCTGGTGGCGCAAGGAGTTAAGAAGCTGTCTGCAGCCACTGCAGCACAAGTTCGATCCCCGGCCAGGGAGCTACCCACATGGCACAGCAGACCTCTCCTGTTTCTCCTGCTGCTCCCCTCAGCAGTGTATTTCAGTCAATCCACCTGTTCTGTTCTCCACTCTGGCAAATCCTCTCACCACCAACACCTCTGGCCTGTACCCCAGTTCTTGTATGCATAAATAAATCTTATACTAAAAAAAAAAAACAAAACAAACTCTCCAATCCAGGCCTCACTAACTCCAACATACCAAATGGTTAATAAACTCTTACGGGTAAATGGCGATTCCTACATGCTCTGACTCCTATAAAGACAAGTTTTCTGCCTCTCAGTTGTGCACCTACTCAGAAAGGAGAGGTAGAAGTCCTTTGGGTTTACTTACAGGATCAGTCACAGTAAGTGGATGACATTCCAAGGTAGTCCGAAATTCTTTAATCATCCGGGCAAATTCCCAGTTGGGAAAGCTGCTGTCATACTCCTGTTTGGGACAAGTGCAAACGAGGACTGCCTACCAAGATGTATGTACCCTCAGAGCTAAGCAGCAGCAGCTCTTTACATGCACATGTCCCATCAGGGTTGACAAAGTCCCCATGTGATCGCACTTCTTTCTACCCCGACTCCAGGCTGAGAACCCAGAAACAAAGCTGTGGGAACAGAGATTGACAGGGCAGCCAAGGCATATACCCAACCACCCGAGGAACTGGGGTGAAAGCCATGTGTTCCCCTTCTCCCCTACACCCCCCCGCCCCACCCGACCAGAAGGCTGGGATTCCCCGAGCAATAACCCAACTAATGGTATAAACTAGAACTTCATTGTAGGCCCCATGATAGTAGGAGGTGGGGGAAGGCAGCTAACTTTGCCCAGGAGTACAGCTGGCCTTTGCACTGTGATGGCATGCCCAATGAGTAATCCGCATGAAATATTCCTCATCAGAGGCCTTCAGAAAAATATCTAAATTGGTGAGAAACCAGTTAAACCTTCTGGATTTCAGCACTGGAGAAATTAGTAACTTCCAACCATCTCTCTGATATTAGAAAGGTGCAATTAAGGATACCTGTCCAAGAACCTGCCCTAGCTCTTCAGAAAGGTACCTGAGCTCGTTTTATTCTCATTTCAGAGTTTTGGGCCCTCTTCTCTTCTCTCTTGTTCTTCATTTTTTCCATTTCCTTCACAATACATGATTTCCTCCGAACTAGAGGGAAAAATGGAAGCCCACTTTCTTAACTGTCTAGGCAGCTTGTTCTCCAGCTGTGTTATTGAGTCCATACTAGAGTTTCCCAGGACTAGGCCTTCTCTAGACTCTTATTAGTAAATCACTATATGCAAGGAGAGGAAGCAATAGTTGGGGTTCGGGATGGCCAAGCCCACAAAGCAAAGACTTGTTAATGTGAGCACTCCAGATCTAACCCAAGCTCGCTCTCTGCCTGTGGCAATTTCTCAACAACCTGGAGAGGTGAGACCCTCCCTGCTTGTTTGATGGTCATTGTGGGCTATTCATCAGGTGTTAGCCAAAACTTTAGTTTTGACAGCACCTCAACTACATCAGAGGGCTCTTGCCAGCTTGATGGTACGGGGTCATCTTTTGTGAAAGACTGAGTCCATGGCCACAGGACAACATGCCCCATGGGGCAAATATAGTTTGAATTCAGGTGGCAAAGCAGGCTGGGCTTGGAATAGGATGTAACTACCTGTCCTGCACTAGCAGCAGGGCAGCAGACAGCTCAGTGTGTCTACCTGAGTTCACAGGGTTTGCAGAAGTGGTTCCTCGGATGGAATGGCCTTGCTCTTCCACCTCCTCGCTGACCATCGTCAGTGGTATCTCAGCCGATGTAGGGCAGGAAATCCTAGGGGGGCCGGCTGTGGGGGAACAAGAGTCATTGGAGAAGCAGACAGGTCAACCACAGTTGTGCTCATCTGAGTCCTAGAAGGTTGTAGGCCAGGAGGGTGACTGCCAGCTCAGCAAGAACTCGGGCTCCATCAGTATGAGCAGCGTTTGGACTTTTGCCTTCACCCCAGCTCACACCCAAAGCCCAACCAGTTTCTGTATAGGAGCTGGCTCCTGGAGATGAAGTATCTTTATTAAAGGGTATGTGAGTAGTTCAGCACGGGCTTCATCATGAAAAGCCTCTATCAGCAGCATGCTCAAACCATCTGAGTTAACTGGTTGGGTTAGAAGAGCCTTTAAAGAGCTGGACTGTTTTTAGGTTTGACCCTGGGTACTCAAGCTGGCCAGGCCCTTCTACTCATTTGGGAGAAAGTTCAGGCCTTTCTGACTTCTCCAAGGTCTTGCAAATACTAAAAAGCCAGGGATAATGGGAACCTGAGCAAAAATGAACAATATTGATTTAACCCAGAAAGGTATCACCCATGACACCTCACTATTTTCCGTACCTGATATCATTCTTGTTTACTTTCATTTTATCAGAGCTTATGTGATTCATGTGATGATTGTATACCTTCCAAATCTGCACCTACTTTGTAAATCTAAAAAGTTGACAATCGGGCCTCCCCTGGTGGCGCAGCGGTTGAGCACTGGGCTGCGAAGCTGCCCACAGCCTCTGCAGCACCGGTTCGATCCCTGGCCGCCGGCGAGGGTTCCACATGGAGCAACAGACCTCTCCTGCCGCACCCGCTGCTCCCCTCAGCAGTATATTTTGTCAGTCTGCCTGTTCTGTTCCCCACTCTGGCTCTGGTGAATTCTCTCACCCACCCGCGCTTTTGACTGTACCCAGTGCTTGTATAAATAAATAAATCTTAAAAAAAAAAAAAAGTTGACAACTTAAATTTTTTTTTTAAAGATTTATTTGTTTATACAAGCACTGGGTACAGTCAGAAGCGCAAGAGAGTGAGAGAATTCACCAGAGCCAGAGCGGGGAGCAGAGCAGGCAGAAGGACTGAAGTACACTGCTGAGGGGAGCAGCGGGCGGCAGGAGGGGTCTGCGCGCCATGCGGGACCCTCCTCCGGTGGCCGGGGAGCAGCCGGGGATCGAACTGGCGCTGCAGAGGCTGCGGGCAGCTTCACAACCCAGCGCTCAACCACTGCGCCACCAGGGAGGCCCCCTAACTTAATTTCTTAAGTGTATTTTTCAAATCCTATTTTTATAAAGTCCAGTAAGAGAAAAAGCTAATCTATGCTATTAGAAATCAGGAGTATAGGTATCTATAGGGGTTAGGAACTTGAGGACTCCTCGGGGTGTTGGGAATGCTGTTTGATGAGGTGTTACATGAGTGTGTTCAGTTAGTGAGCTATAGTCAATGATATGTGCACTTCTCCATATGTTTCAATAATTAAAAAAGTAAAATGAGATGATTTCCAGATAAGGGGGCAGTGTTGGTGGGGCAGAGGCAGTACTGAAGCCAAGGGGGTGTAGGAATCCTCAGATGTTTGTTCCAGAACAGGAAGAGGGCAGTGCATGAGAGGTTGCACCAAGTCCTCAAACAGAGAGAAAGTAGATTAATTACTCACCGGAAACTGAAAAGTGCTTGCGGGAGTTTACCGGTGCAGATGGCTCCACCTCCATATCATTCTCCTGAGTGGTGGTGCGAGCCTCTGGGACTGTGGACATGCGAGTGGAGCGGCCTCGAAAACCTGAGGGACCAAGAGCAACAGCTAAATAATGCAGCATTAACAGGAGGGCCAACAGGGCAACAGGAGGGTGGTGAGACAACCCTCCAAGACTCTGTACAGTGAAATGGGTCCCAACCACCAGGAAAGGAGCCCATCTATTTCCTAATCTTTCCACCCGGGGAAAGGAAAAATTGGACCAAATACCAGTGACCCCAAAACTAATTTGCTCACATTCTATCACTCTGAGAGCTCGTAAGGACAAGGATACTTCCACAAAAGCATCTCTCTCAAGTAAATGGAGGGACCTACAACCAATATGAAATCATTTCTGGGTGATAGAGCTAATCCTTTCAAGCAAAAAGCAATACTGGTCTTAACGTATCATTGTTCAATTTTACCATACCTCACAGCAACACCAGAAAATAAGTATCAATATTCCCAGCTGACATTAAGTCTCAGAGAAATTAAGCAACTTGCCCAATGTTACTCAACTAGAAAGTGTCAGAGCCAGAATGTGAACCTAGGATTGTGAGATTCCAAAGTCTGGGCTTTTTTTCACTGCTCCAGGATGCTTTACAGATCCAGGTCTGGGCCACATCAGAGACCCATGAGATCAGCTACAATGATTTTCTGGAATCTAAAAGTATGCTTAACTGAGATAAACACTTGAGTTACAGTTGAATTCTTATATCAATTTCTACCCATCTATACAGTTTTCTTCATAAGAAAAAATTTATCACCTATAAAATGAAAGAACTCATAGCTTTGGAAATAAAGCACATGGTATCATATTTGCAATCAGCAACTTGTACTAAATTTCTGAATTGTCTAAGTTTAGACTGATCTGATGGCTCTAATATGATCCATATCTTTCATAAAGAGCACAAATAATTATAATTTTTCTATTTCCCAAGAATTTGTAAATCAGGGGCTTCCTGGTGGCTCAAGGGGTTAAGCACCGCACTATGAAGCAATCCACCGCCTCTGCAGCATGAGTTTGATCCCTACCTGGCCACAGAGAAACCCACATGGCTCAGCAGACCTCTCCTGTCTCGCCCGCTGCTCCCCTCAGCAATTTCAGTCAGTCTGCCTGTTCTGTTCCCCACTCTGTCTCTAGTGAATCCTCTCACCGCCCGCAGCTCTGGCCTATACCCCAGCTCTTGTATGCATAAATAAATAAATCTTTAAAAAAAAAAAATGTAAATCATGTATTTCACTTCTACTTTTGAAAAGCATGCAACTCTAAAGGCCTCCCTGGTGGCTCAAGGGGTTAAGTCTCAGCACTATGAAGCTATCAGCAGCCACTGTAGTATCAGTTTGATCCCTGGCCAGGGAACTAACCCACATGGCATAGCAGACCTCTCCTGTCTCACCCACTACTCCCCTCAGCAGTGTATTTCAGTAGATCTGCCTGTTCTGCTCCCCACTCTACCTCTGGTGAATTCTCTCATGCCCCCTTCACACCTCTGGCCTACATCCCAGCTCTTATACGGATAAATAAATAAATCTTAAAAAAAAAAAAAAAAAAAAAAAAGCATGCACCTCTATTAAGATTTTTTTTTTCCCCATTAAAAGGGCCTTTGAATAAATAAATAAATAAATAAATAAATAAAAGGGCCTTTGACCCTTTGACAATACCCTTTTAGACATTAATAAGAAGTGAAACCTAGGCTTCCCTGGGTAGCACAGCAGTTTGAGCACAGTGCTGTGAAACTGTCTGCAGCCTCTGCAGTGCGGGTTCAATTCCCGGCCAGCTAGGGACATTCCCACATGGTGCAGCAGACCTCTCCTGTTGCGCCCTCTGCTCCCCTCAGCAGTGCTTTTGGTCCATCTGCCTGTTCTCCTCCCCACTCTGTCTCTGGTGAATTCTCTCACCCTCCCACGCCTCTGGCCTGTACCCCAGCTATTGTATAAATTAAAAAAAAAGGAAGCGAAACCCCTGTAACTCCTATCTCTCTTGCAGGCCCTTATGTCATCAGAGAGGCCCTCACACTAAATTTTTAACAAGTTTAACAATAGGGCCTCCCTGGTGGCACAGGGGTTAAAGTCTCAGCGCTATCAAGCTATCAGGAGCCACTGCAGCGAGTTGGATCCCCAACCAGGGAGCCAACCCACATGGCACAGCAGACCTCTCCTGTCTCGCCCACTGCTCCTCTAGTCAGTGTATTCAGTCTGTCTATTCTGCTCCCCACTCTGTGTCTGGTGAATCCTCTCATCTCCCACACCTCTGGCCTAAACCCCAGCTCTTGTATGCATAAATAAATAAATCTTTAAAGAAAAAACAAGTTTAACATATAGCATTGTTAATCATAGGCCCCGTTTGTGATATAGATCTCCACAAGTTATTTATCTTGCATAACAGAAACTTTGTAGCATTTGACCAACACCTCTCTTTCCCCCATCTTTGTAGCTATATCTGATGATCTCTCACTGAGAAAGATGCTTGGAAGAAAGAGCAGGTCTTATCCCGCTAAATGAGCAATGAGTTCATTTAGCAATGAACTTCACAGTTTCCTGAGCCCCAGGGTCATTCCTGAAACAATCCTGAGATAATAAGCCATTTACCTTCCTTGGGAGCAGGAATTTTGGAGTTGACTGATCTGCGTTTTTGTTTCTGAAAAACAAAACAGACCAACACAATATAAGGCTCTTATCAATTTTCAAGGTCAACCCTGGGTCCATGTGCTGTGCTGAAGTCCGAGGAAGTTCCAGGACACAAACCAGCAAAGAGTCAACAAGTCAAGTGAATCCTCTGGGACACTGGCTATGGCAGATGACAGACACCTACCTGGACAGTTACATTCTCTTGCAAGGGCAGACTGATCTTCGGGTGTAAGGGAAGAAGCTGTAAAAGTTCTGGATTTACAGCAGCCACATCATCAAAATCAATCTGCAAGGAACAAGTAAAAGCTTCAGTGGAACAACAGTTTGTTTAGTCTAACTGTATCTCTACAACCAAGGTTACCCCTAGACCTAGACTTTACTAATTCTAAGTTCCACACATACAAATTAGCAATAAACAAATATTTATTCCTTAGTCATGGTTTACCATCTAGATGGATTGGGTTTCTTGATTTCCAAGGCAATGGTAGATGTCAGTGAGTGAGAAGGAGGTGAAGAGGAAGGCAGATAGGCAGGCAACTGTCAGGTGGTCCACAGTAGACCTAGGTCACTTGGCTCCACTACTGTTCTGCTGGACTGTGGGTTCCTGATGGGTATAGCCCCCCAGGCACTTCTTGCTGGCTGACACTGAGTCGGGAACAAGTTCTAATGTCCCTTTGATAGTCAAAATGGAGGGACCTTCAGGATCTTATGGGCAGGGATATGTTCCCGAGAGCTACTACCTAACCCTAAATCTACCTACATTTCTACTGCACCCAGAAACTTCTTGCCCAGTCACAGCTTCCCATTCATGCTTTCCCTACTTCCTGCTCATATGTACAATGAGGTCACAATTCTAGGTTTACATCACCAGAGTCCTGCAACCCCTCTAGGAACAACTCAAAATTTATTAGCACAACTTCCTAACAGTTTTAAACAAATCAAAATAGCACCAACTATTGATTATTTGTATCCTAAAATGGGACAGAGCTGAAGCATGAACTCTAGGGTGAGAGCTTTATCTTCTACATTTACAACCTAATTTATTAACTGGCTCATTTCAAACATTTATTAGTCATGAGTAAGGCAGTAGGCAGTAGTCCAGGGGAAGGTATTTAGTGATGAATTAAGATATAGCATTGCCCTTGTCTTCAGGAGCTCACCTTCTAATAGGGAAGAGATGTCATATGCACACAGGGCTAGAAACCTACGTCACATGAGATAGATAAGGAGAGGAGAATCATCAAATGCAAAAGCTGGCAGGTAACATCAGTAAGCACACTCTCATCCCTATTTCTACACACCTTGACCACACATGATTACCACCCCCCCATTTCTAAACCCTAAATTACAGAGATAAACAATAGGAGGCCAGAATTCTAACCCTAGCTCTGATATTAACATTGATTCATAGCAAGAAGTAATGATTCTGACACTGAGGATTCAGAGGAAACATCCAAGGAGGAAGGAATAAGAGTGAGAGTGTGAAGGCAAGGCCCTAGGCATGGCTGCAGAGTATGAAGCTGCCCCATTTGTTCCTGGCACAGAATACTCTGGAAGCAGAGTACGGTAGAAGGGAAAAATTGATTTGGGTTAGATCCTGAAAAGGCTTTGAATGTCTCGTTAAGAAATCTGGATCTTGAGCCTCCCTGGTGGTGCAAGGGGTTAAGATGCAACCTATGAAGCTGTCTGCAGCCACTGCTGCACAAGTTTAATTCCCGGCCAGGGAGGTGACCCACATGGTGCAGCAGACCTCTCCTGACTCGCCCGTTGCTCTCCTCTCAGCAGTGTATTGCAGTCAATCTGCCTGTTCTGTTCCCCATTCTGTCTCTGGTGAATCCTCTCACCACCCACACCTTTGGCCTATACCCCAGCTCTTATATGCATAAATAAATAAATCTTTAAAAAAAAAAAAGAAAAGAAATCTGGATCTTATTCCAAAGGCAATATTCAAGCTGGAGTGAGATCCAACAAAAGTTACATTTCTAAGCAAACAACAAAAATGAGGAAACAAATCCTAAGGAGCTGCTAATAGTTGGTAGAAAGGAATTTTAGGAAATGTTTTCAAGGACAGATAATGTAATCAACCTTTGTATTTCTCAAATATACCACCTAAACATCTGTATACCTACCTACCACAATATACTACACAAATTCATTAATGTGTTATTAAGTTCCATGAAAGAGTAACCAGGTCTATCTTATCCATGTCTGCATCCCCAGCACCAAACACACTGTCTGGCATTCTGGAAAAAGGACTTGCAGAATAAATCCTCACAACAAACCTATGAGGTAGATATTATTACATTTTATATGAGAACTGAATTTCTAAGAAGGGCAGAAACATGCCTGTGAACACATAAAGCAGTAGTGGCAGAGCCAGACTAAAGTTTAGGTTTTCAGATACCCAGTCTGGTGATCTTCTCATCACATCACAAAGCTTTTAAAATATAAATTTTGGAGGCAGCGCAGCTCGCGAAGGCTCTCGGCGCGCGGCGGCTGGCGCGCGGCGGCCCGCAGGCACCCGGCACGCGCCCGCCCCGCCGCCACGATGCCCAAGAGGAAGGTCAGCTCCGCCGAGGGGGCGGCCAAGGAGGAGCCCAAGCGGAGGTCGACCCGGCTGTCGGCGAAGCCCGTGAAAGTGGAGGCGAAGCCCAAGAAGGCGGCGGGAAAGGATAAATCATCAGACAAAAAAGAGCAAGCAAAAGGGAAGAGGGGCGCAAAGGGGAAGCAGGCGGAGGTGGCTAACCAAGAAACTAAAGAAGACTTGCCCGCAGAGAACGGAGAGACTAAGAACCAGGAGAGTCCAGCTTCTGATGCCGCAGGAGAGAAAGAAGCCAAGTCTGATTAATGTCATGTACCATGTCTTACAAGTGCTCCCTGTCTCCCTTCTTGTACAATCCAGAGGAATATTTTTATCAACTATTTTGTAAATGCAAGTTTTTTAGTAGCTCTAGAAACATTTCTAAGAAGGAGGGAAACCCACCTCATCCCATTTTTTAAGTGTAAATGCTTTTTTTTAAGAGGTGAAATCATTTGCTGGTTGTTTATTTTTTGGTACAACCAGAAAATAGTGGGATATTGAATATGGGAGGCTTTGATTGTCTTGGGCGTCTGCTTAGCATTCCATAGATGGGGAAGTTTTTATATCCTGTTGTATAAAGCTACTAAATGGCAGTTTGCAGTCACAGTCGTGCATCTAAGTTGTGAACATTTTAAAATTCTTTTCCTGTGTCATTTTTTGGTAGGATTGTTTCCTAAAGAAAACCACTCCTTTATCTGGGCTCTCCTGTCAGAATTTCGTGCACTCTGTAACATCTTTGGTCCTGGTCGTCCAGTTTCCCTAGTAACTATGTGCTGTGAAAGATTGGGAAATTTGAGTATGTAGTGTGTATGATGCTAAATTGTGAATTAGTGAGTCTTACAGTGTATCAGCTTATCAGCATTTGAAGAGATTGGAACTTGATGTCCACTTAAGGAAAATTTGCCTCCAAAGTTTTAGATGGAAAGTCTCCGGAATAAATGTTTAGAAAAGAATCATGAGCTTTTTTTGGTATGTAAAAGACTTGTGTACAAAGTGAAATGTCTGTGCTGATTATCAAAGCAACAATAAAGTCATAGAATGTTTCCTTGAAGCATGTGAAAAAAAAAATAATAAAATAAAATATAAATTTTGGTGGCCTAGGGGTTAAGTCTCAGTGCTATCACCACAACAGCCTGAGTTTGATCCCTGGCTGGCCAGGGAACTAACCCACATATGTCGCAGCAGACCTCTACTCTCCTCAACTGCTCCCCTCAGCAGTATATTTCAGTAAATCTGCCTGTTCTGCTCCCCACTCTGTCTCTGGTGAATCTTTTAACCCTCTGCACCTCTGGCCTATACCCCAGTTCTTGTATGCATAAATAAATCTTTAAAAAAAATTAAGGAAAAAAAAAACCAGCGGTAACAAGACAGAATCAGAAACAAGGCTCTCACAAGTTCCAGTTCCACAGATCTTTTAGGGCAGTGTTAAATGTAGCACATGCATTTTCATAAAACCTACCTCTTTGCCCTTTGTGGCACCTCCTTCTGTCCATTCCACTGAAACACAAGAGTCCTCCAAGCTCACAGTCCTTACATTGGCACTGTGAATTAAGCCTATAGGAGAAAAATGCCAGTTACCCACCTTTTTCATTTTTAGGATGTCACAAAGACTCAATGTGGAATTGAGGAAAGGACAAGACAGCTATCTTTTTTTTCTCTTATAGAAGACAAACCTCCTGGCACTTCACCTTTAGAACATCTCACAATGAGGTGGGCAGGAGACAGGTTTGAACACGGCTGCAGGGAATAAGGATTCGTCCCTACTCAAAAGAGAAGCGACAGTGGCCTAAAGGTATGTTTGGGGAATCACTCTAGTCCTTAGCTGAACTGTTCCTCAACGCAGCACGGAGGCTCTAGTGATGCAGGGTTTTTCCTACCTCACTTCTGAAGGTCATGTCAGATCACTCTCCTAATAACCAGAGCTTCAGAAACTGCTTAATAGAGAGACAAAGGCACAGACAGAACAGAATCGCAAGCTCCTTGAGAGCGGTGATCTTGTCTGTCTGGTTACTCTCAATCCCAATGCCTGACACACGTCAAGTATTTATAGAAGAGCAGAGCGGCCAGGAAGCCGAAATCCCTACAAGGACAAGGCAGTTTCAGCAAAGAATTTTGAAGGGGGGGAGCCCCGCCCACTCCCGAGGGCCGAGAGGGGCCCCACCTCCAGGGCGGAGGCCGCGGCCCTCGGTAGGTAAGACCCCCTGCCAGAGCAGAGACCCGGACTGGAGAGCCCCCAAGAGTGTCTCAGGCCTTGCCATTTGGGGGAACCGCAGTAATTTCAGTCATCTCAGAGCCCACGGGTCCCCCCTTGGCCTCGGGACCCCGCCCCTCACCATTACTGCGCTGGATCTTGATGGAGAGACCAGGAAACAGGCGGGCATGGAGCGACGAGTCCATGGGCAGCTGGCAGGTGCGCGGGGGAGAAAAACGCGAAACGCCAAGAAGCTGCAACTCTCTGAACTCTATGAAGCCTCAACGCTGAGCAAACCGCCGCAGTTTAAATCCCGCGCGCCAGCGTCCCTAAAAAACGTCATCACGCTGCCGCCGGTCTTGGACCGCCAGTCGGAGGCGCCTGCGGAGCCTTTTGGGATATGTAGTCTCCCGCCGGACTTCCGGCTCGTGGCACCGCCCACTCGTCTGGCCACGCCCCCCGGCGTTGGGCTTGCGGGGACTTAGCCAGGTTGCGGAGTTGTGGTTTGCAGTCCCTGGTGTTACCCCGTATCTTGTGTTGCTGGCTTGTCCCCCACACTGAGAACCATCAGTGCATCTTTAAAAAGTGAGGGTTCTGGGGACCTCCCTGGTGGGGCAGGGGGCTAAGACGCAGCACTATGAAGCTATCCGCAGCCACTGCAGCAGAAGTTCCATTTCCAGCGAGGGAGCTGACTCACATGGCGCAGCAGACCTCTCCTGCTGCTCCCCTCAGCCGTGTACTTCAGTAGATCTGCCTGTTGCGCTCCCCACTCTGTCTGCACCTCTGGCCTACACCCTAGCTCTTGTATGCATAAATAAATAAATCTTAAAAAAAATTTGCAAAAGGAAAGCATACCTTTACCTGGAAAAATGTGGCAGTCACTACTGTAGCCAAGTGATCAAACTTTGCGTCACTAGTAGTGAGGAAACCTGACATTGTACGGGATGACGTCTCCTGACATGAAGGGTATATACAGCATCATCCAAGAGACAGTGTCAAAAATGTGTAACCTAAAACCAATCCAGCTCTAGACTTAGCTTCCTGTTTCTTAGAAATATATAGGTGGTTTTGTGGGAAGAAGTGTCCAGTGAGGCTGGAGGCTTGGGAGGTGAAAGAGTTCACCAGAGACAGAGTGGAGAACAGAAAGGGTGGATTTATTGAAATACACTAAGAGAATCAGCGAATGAGGCAGGAGAAGGGAAAAGTCTGCACTAAGGATTTGAGGCTCCCTTTTATACTCTGTTTTCACAGGCTTTCTAAATTGCGGGCCAGTTTGCACCAGTTATCTGCTGGGATATCTGGTCTTAGGCTCTGGCCTTTGACACAGAAAGGCCTCTGCTTCTGCATTCCTGGATTTAGGCTGGTTTTTCAGGTCATTGTGATGGGTTGTATGGCCTTGTCCCCAGGCAGCCTTATCTAGTTTCTTATCTTTTCAAGCCTTCCAAAACTGCCTGCTGGGCCAGGACTTGGTGCTTGTTTTTAACCCTACTAAATTGTAACCCCATAGATTGGGGAACACATTGAATGATCTCATGAGGAACAATGTGGCAAATTTAGAATACAGAATACAGGACACTTTAAGATGTCTGACTGGTAGCTTCTCAAAGCCCTTATCAACAAAAAAAAAACAAGAAGTACAAAGTACAAAGTACAAAGACTTCTGGATTAAGAGAATACAAGCAACTACCAAATGTGAAGTGTGAATCTTGATGGGACATGATTTAAAAAATTCGGGAGTAATTGGGGAAATTTGACTACAGAGTAGAGATGAAAGATTTTAGGAAATTATTTCTAAATTATTTAAGTATAAAAATGTGATTATATGGGAGATGGTCTGATCCCTGGGACATGCATGTGGAAATAGTTAAGAGCTGGAGTCACAATGCTTGCAAATTTCAAGAAGTTCAGAAAAAAGCAATGAAGGAAAGTAGACCATGTCACCCCAAAATATGCCTCTTTGACATAAGAATGATTGTGAGTCGAAGGAAATTACGAAGCACCAAATAGGGCCTCCCTGGTGGCACAAGGGGTTAAGCACAGCCCTATGACGCTATCCGCAGCCTTTGCAGCATGACTTTGATCCCTGGCTGGCCAGGAAGCTACTCACATGGCACAGCAGACCTGATACAGTTAACAAGTTTGTCTTTCCCCCATTTTTTGCAATTCCCCTTATCTAGCATTAACAGGATTGATGACTTGTCTTTCCCATTTGTTGCAGCTTCCCCTCCCCTTGGGAAGAAAAAAAAAGCTGGCGCCCACCGGTTTCCCTGTAGACCCTTCCCCCTCGCCCTAAGGAAAACAAGTTGGCGATCACCCGATCACCCGTCTCTGTGTCTCTGTGCCTTGACACCTTCCCCTTCCCTTAAGATGAATGAGCTGACACCCATCCATCTCCCTGTTGAGCTGGCGCCCACTTGTCTCTGTGCGGACCCCTTCCCCCTCCCCTTCGCGGACCCCTACCCATCTCCCCCTGTATAAATTCCCCTGCCCACTGCCAAAGAGCAGGACGGTGGTTTTTCGGACATGAGTCTGCCGCCCTCCTCATTTGTCGACAAATAAAACCTCTTTCCTTTTCCTCAAACTTAGTTTCCTTTTATTGGCTGAGGGAAACTGAGGCCGGCGTTCGGTAACAGACCTCTCCTGTCTTTCCTGCTGTTCCCCTCAGCAGTGTATTTCAATCAGTCTGCCTGTTCTGTTCCCCACTCTGTCTCTGGTGAATGAGAATGTCTCTGTCTCACCCCCTACACCTCTGGCCTGTACCCCAGTTCTTATATGCATAAATAAATCTTTTTTTAAATTTTATTTTATATATTCTCTACATCATTTTTCATTTTTGCACAATGTAGGTATGCATAAATAAATCTTCAAAGAAAAGCAGCAGCAAATACAGGAAAATTTCTGTCTTCTTTCTGCCTAAATGTAGGAAGGATTTATATTTTCCCTTACTGGTGAGGACTCTAGATGCTTATCTGGCCAGAGAGGGCACTAGAGAAACCAGCAAACAAATCTGACTCCTTTGGCCTCCGCCATGTATTCATCTCCCATAATTTCCTGTCCCTGGACACTTAAAACTGTTTTCCTTTGTCTTGTCATTTCCCTATAATTTGCCAATCTTTGTTAAAGATGCTCTATAAACCAACTGTTAGCTATCTTTTTGAGTTACTGATCCCAAAATTTCTCGCATATCCTGTGTGTGTATATAGGAGATGACACCTATTTTAATGAACTTCTGTCTGTTTTTCTCTTCTTAATATGTCTTGTTACAAAATCTGAGCCAAGAAGGAACCTAGAAGGATAGAAGGAAAAAAAATTTCCTTCCCTATAATAACATATACACAACCAAAAGTTAAAGAAAAGATGGCACTTTTTTTATTTTAAAGATTTATTTATTTCTCCATACAAGACCAGGGGTACAGGCGAGGGGATGGTGAGAGGATTCACCAGAGACCGAGTGGGGAACAGAACAGGCGGATGGACTGAAATACACTGCTGAGGGGAGCAGCGGGCAAGACAGGAGAGGTCTGCTGCGCCATGTGGGTAACTCCTTGGCCGAGGATTGAACTTGTACTGCAGTGGATGTGTTATAGGGCAACCCCGATATAAAACGGGTTGCCTGGCTGTGGGTCCTCACCCACGCACTTAAAAGGGACTTATTAATACTCCACTACAGGCACACACAAAAGGTTAATAAAAGGTTTATTTACAAGGGAAAGGGAATTAAGGAAATGTACAACTCAGGGAGAAAATAGAGAAATAAAGTCTTTAGTGCGTCCTACCTGATCCGCCGACCTGGAAACCCAAAGGCACTCTCACAGCTGGGTGGACGCTGCGAGCTGGCGGAGAGCCAAAATGGGGGGGGATCCCCTCCAAAGCCCATGTGTCTGGCTTTATACCAACCTGGCTGCTTAACCCCACCCTCAAGTCCCAGCCACCTTTCCTTTGGTGGTGATGGGATTTGGAGTTCCCAGTGTCTTTGGCTTTGGTCTGGAGTGGGGGTGGAGTCCACAAAGCCTGTATGGAATTAGCTTTAGGACATCCTTTTCCCCCTAACAGCTGCAGTGTCTTAACCCCTTGCAAAGATGGCACATTGTTAAGAGATGTTGAATCTGGTATAAAGGTGGTTGTCTCTCTGGTCTTATAATTTTATCATATGTTTGAAATTTTTCATAGTTAAGTTGGGGGAAATTACTGAGTGGAACAGATAAGATGGTGAACGAATAGACTAGTGGTAGCTTCCTACCCCAAACCTTGCCTCAGAAATGAGTCTGAGGTTTGTTTTAAAACAACCAATAATCCAGAAGGCCAGAGGGGAGGGTGGGAATGTGGGAAGTAACGGTGGGGTGGCCGTGGATCGTGGGTGCTGGGTGATAGGAAATGGCAGCCTTGTGTTAAACTTGTGTTTGTTTAAAATCTTCTACTTAACAATAATGAAGAAAGAGGAGGAAGAACAGCAGAAAGGGAAGGGAAAAAAGTGTGAGGGGGTTCAATTTTTGAGACACTGAGGTAAAAAATTGAGAAATGCATGAGGAGACAGAAGATGGGGGTGTAACAGGGTGGTCCCCAGGAAAGGGGGAGGTTCCCTGCCCCACCCAAGGGAGGGTGGAGCTGAGCAGGGAGAGAAGAAGCTGCAGAAGAGACTGAGGAAGGAAGGAAGCAGGATGGAGCCAGGAGACCTGGAGGAGGCGCATGGAGCCTAGAGACACGTAAAAAAACTGCGCTTGTCTTTTGGTCGTGGACGGGGTGACACAGATGTGGGTGAGACCCGTGGGGAGGTGACAATGGCAGCTTTTATCTTGATGTTGATTTTGCTCTTTTCCTTCCGGGCTTGTCCGGTTGTTTGTGACCCTTTTCTGTGGGTCCCCACTGGAAGATGCTTTAGACTTGTAGCAGGCTTTGGGGCCTTGCTCTGGGCCGATCCCATTTGGATGGACTTTTACCCACGAGGGGACGGGTAACTTTGGGTGCTTCATTTAGAAACTAGACTCTTTGCCTTACCTGTATTGTTTCCTAGTTTTATTAAAGTTCCTTCCCATTAAAGTCTCCTATGTTTTGTGTTGATGCGGCGGATGGCAGAACCCATGTAGAATAGGCAGGTTTGCGGGGTTTGGGCTGCCCCTCTCCCTGTCCTATAACAGGGGGACAGTTGTGGGGTAACTGGACCAGAGAGGTAGAGGTTTGGGCAGATTGAGAGAAAGATTTTTTAGGGGTGCTCACTACTGTCTTCTCACGACTCACTACTGATGTCTCCCCTTCCACACCTTCTTCCTCCATTCCTCAGGGCCCAGGTTGCATGTTCCCTGTTCCCCTGTGAGGCAGAAAGCCAGCAGCCTCATCTCAGCTGGTGCTTAGGCCAGGCTAGCTTAGTGGGCGGTAAACACTACCTCCTCACCTCCTCAGCTCCTTCTTGCGATGGGAGCCTTCTTTCTCTGCCAAGTTCACGGACACTCCAAAAGTAACAGAAACTGAAAGGGGGAACACATATTCAATAAAAGAAAAACAACAAACTGAGAAATTATAAGATAAAGCAGACTTAATAGATCTGATTGAGCTTAAAAATATGTAACTGGGCCTCCCTGGTGGCGCAGGAGGTTGAGCACAGCGTTGTGAAGCTGTCCGCAGCCTCTGCAGGGCTGGTTCGATCCCCGCCGGCCTCGGAGCAACCCACATAGCGAGCAGACCTTTCCTGTCTCACCTGCTGCTCCCCTCAGCAGTGTATTTTCGTCAGTCTGCCTGTTCTGTTCCCCACTTTGTCTCTGGTGAATCCTCTCACCCTCCCGCACATCTGGCCTGTACCCTGGCTCTTGTAGAAATAAAAATTTTAAAAAAAGTATATATCTACAAAAGATAGGGGAGGATATAATTAACAAAAGGCAGGAAGAAGTGAGTGAAAGGTCCATGCAGGAGGCCTGAATGCAGGAGCCAACCAGGAAGCCCACCTGGGGGGCAGGAATGTGGATACCTGCCTGGAGGACTCAGGCAATGAGCCTCCCCCCTCCCCCTTTGAGTCTCGTCTCAGACAAAGAACCTCTACCTGCCCTACAAACTTTTCCCGCCCTTACGAGCCCAACTACCCACATGACCTCTCCTCGCCCTATAAAACCCTGCTTCCCCCTAACAACGTGCGCGACTCCACTGACCCCTGCCTTGGGTCTGTGAGGTCCGCCCGAGGCGCAATAAACTTTCCCTCCCTTTGAGAAATTTAGCCTGGCTCTCCTTTCTTTACCACGCCGAACCTTTCAGTGAGAAGAATCGGCTGCAAGTACTGGGTATGAGAAATGTGATCATTGAGAACCACACACAGATTGGATAGCAGGATGGCTGCAGCCAAAATGGAAAGATGAGCAATAGGAGCAGGGGGAAGATTCATCCAAATGGCATCAGGAAGGGATAAAGAAAACAAGGACTGAAAACAAATGAGCAGGTTGTTTGTGACACACAGTGTAGGTGGCTAATCTGGCAACCATTCCCATCCCCCTTCTTCCTTACTCAGCTCTACATCAGAGACTGAAAACTAAATACTGGCTTTCCCAGATTCCCACCTGATTAGAGCTGGCCACGTGACAGTTCAGACCAATGAGACAGAAGCAGAAGCGTGGGGAGGGTGGGCTGCTCTGGGCAGGATGCTTATTTTCTAAGAGACTGGAATGGCAGAGAGGATGTTTTGCTTGTAACATCTCATCCCCTTTTTTTCTCACCTTGGACATGATGTTCAGCCTGGGGTTATACAAGTGCCTTGTGATCATGATTTAGGTTGAGAGTCATCAACTCAAAATCCTGGCACACTCAGGACAGCCAAATAGGAAAGCCCCACCAGCCCAAAAGGCAGGTGAGCAGCTGAGTCACTGCCAGCACCCCCAACCTCCAGACCCCTTGTTGTGTAAGTAGAAAGCAAAACCAACACCCACCTATTTGCTTAAGCCACCTTTAGTTACATTTTCCTTTACCTGCAGTTGAAAATATCCTTGGCTAAGGATACTCTGTTCTATGTTTTGGGAAAGAAGCATGAAGTTGACATTCAAAGAAATAATGGGAAAGGGGCAGACATCAGTGAAAAAGATTTTAAAAAGAATTTTAAAAAGCTAGTTGTTTGAAAACCTTTTTAAAAGATTTATTTATTTATACAAGCACTGGGTACAGTCAGAAGCACGGGAGGGTGAGAGAATTCACCAGAGCCAGAGCAGGGAACAGAACAGACAGACTGACGAAGTACACTGCTGAGGGGAGCAGCGGGCGGCAGGAGAGGTCTGCGCGCCATGTGGGACCCTCGCCTGGTGGCCGGGGATAGAACCGGCGCTGCAGAGGCTGCAGGCAGCTTCACAACCCAGCGCTCAACCACTGCGCCACCAGGGGAGGCCCTGAAAACCCTTTTTAAAAAATATACCTTTTATTCATTGGTTTACAATGTCATATTGTATTGACTTCCATTACTCTACGTTTCGGAAGTACAGCTTCAGCCTTGATATATGTATAAAATACACTGCACTCACCGGCAAAGTTCTAGTGCCATTTACTAGTACCACTTCACCCATGTCTGAAAGTCTTAATAAATTAGACATGTGGCAAGAATGATGAAAAAGAAAAAAATGTAAATAAATTACAGAATGAAAAACAGAAATAAATACAGATATGTTATAAATTTAATATGTTTTTAGAAATTAACTAACAGCTGACATCATTAAATTAAAAAACAGACAAAATAAGAAAGCTCTAGAAAAAATATAAAATATCAAAACTGACATACAAAATAGTAAACTTGAATTGATCAGTAGCCAATAAAGAAATGCAAAAGAGGGGCCTCCTGCGTGGTACAAGGGGTAAGTCTCAGCACTATGAAGCTGTTAGCAACCACCACTGCAAGAGTTGGACCTGCTCCCCTCAGCAGTGTATTTCAGTAGATCCACCTGTTCGGCTCCGCACTTTGTTTCTGGTGAATTCTCTCTCACACACCCCCAACCCTGCACCTCTGGCCTACACCCCACCTCGTATATACATAAATAAGTAAAATAAATCTTTTTTTTTTTTTAATAGAGGCATGTTTTGTTTATTTGTTTATTTTGTTTATACATGCACTGGGTACAGTCAGAAGTGCAAGCGTGGGAGGGTGAGAGAATTCACCAGAGCCAGAGCGGGGAGCAGAGCAGTCAGAAGGACCGAAGTACACTGCTGAGGGGAGCAGCGGGCGGCAGGAGAGGTCTGAGCGCCCTGTGGTACCCTCCTCGGGTGGCCGGGGAGCAGCCGGGGGATCGAACCGGCACTGCAGAGGCTGCGGGCAGCTTCGCAACCTGGCGCTCAACCGCTGCACCACCAGGGAGGCCCCTGAAGAAAGCCTTTTTAACTATGACTGTGTCCTGTATAGTTTTTTTGGGAGTAAGCAGTAGTTCATGATGAGTTTTTAAAATAAGAAATAAGGAGGTAAAGACAAGGGGAAAAAACTCTATTTTACTATAGAAGCTATTTTACCTAATTAAAAAATATCTTGAACTTGCACCATATTGCCCGTCAATTAAATCTCAATAAAGCTGGAAAAAGTGCAATATTGAAGTCTCAGATGTTTGAATCATATTTAGATAATTAGTAATTTTTAAGTTTAAGGCCTACTATAAAAATCAGTTGAAAGTTGTATCAGTTTTGTAAATACATGGACAGTTCAGATCACAGACTGAGTTTCTCACTTAAGGTTGAAGCCCTGAACAAGCTAATTCTTCAGAACGAAAAGTTGCATTTGTTTTCTTGTGGCTGAAGAAAAACTTTGTTTTTAATAAAGAGATTTGTCAGAATTTTTTTCTGAAACAAAAGCACAAGGTTTTGTCTTTGCTGTGGTTGATCACTATATCCCCAAAGCAGGGCTTGTCTGGGTGACGAAAGCCTGCCTTCCTCCTTCCTATTCCTTTTCTTTTTCATCTGGGAGACAATGGGGCCTGCTTGGTCTGCAGGCCAATGTAGAGAGACAGATGGGGCCACTGCGGGGACTGAGGGGAGGAGGAAGTCTTGGTGGAGTTGGGGTGAGCCCCACGCCCTTCTGGAGGCAAGGCCTGTGATGGGAGGAGGGCCAAGGAAGGAGAGGAGGGGGGCGGGCCCTGCTGTTAGCTTGGGGTGGGAAGGTGTTGGAAATGGCTTCTGCTTTCTCAAGAAATCCGTTGTGAGGTTACGTACTGAGAGTGAGTGGGGGAGGTGTGGGATGGTTTCGGTGAGCGAGGAAGGTGTAAAGGGTGTCTGGGGGAGTGAGAAACTACCAACAAGTGCCATCCCAAGTCGCAGTGGGCCTCTGTCAATTTGGCTCAGTTGTCTGATTTTCCTAGCAGTTCAGTTGCTACTGGGCAGATGCTGAAAAGAGAGGAAGATGAGGTAAGAGTGTTATAGGACAGGGAGAGGGGCAGCCCAAACCCCGCAAACCTGCCTACTCTAAATGGGTTCTGCCATCCGCCGCATCAACACAAAACATAGGAGACTTTAATGGGAAGGAAATTTAATACAATTAGGAAACAATACAGGAAAAGGCAAAGAATCTAGTTTCTAAATCAAGCATCCAAAGTTACCCGTCCCCTCGTGGGTAAAACTCCATCCAAATGGGATTGGCCCAGAGCAAGGCCCCAAAGCCTGCCACAAGTCTAAAGCATCTTCCAGTGGGGACCCACAGAAAAGGGCCAGAAACAACCAGACAAGCCTGGAAGGAAAAGAGCAAAATCAACACCAAGATAAAAGCTGCCATTGTCACCTCCCCACGGGTCTCACCCACATCTGTGTCACCCAGTCCACGACCAAAAGACAAGCAGTTTCTTCACGTGTCTCTAGGCTCCATGCGCCTCCTCCAGGTCTCCTGGCTCCATCCTGCTTCCTTCCTCAGTCTCCTCTGCAGCTTTTTCTCTCCCTGCTCAGCTCCACCCTCCCTTGGGTGGGGCAGGGAACCTCCCCCTTTCCTGGGGACCACCCTGTTACAAGAGGATATAGAGAAGGAGGAAGTGCTGGGGAGGACAGAACCGGGAGAACCGGCTGCATAAATGACTGTCACTGTGGGACCATATTACCTGCACTCCCTCCTTGCCTTCCCTCTGTGGCCACCAAGTTGAGTGGTGTCTAGGTCCTTCCTCTTAAAGTAAATCACTATCCCCCCCATCTCCCCCTGTCCTCCTATCTCCCCCGCCCTCCATCTCCTAATCCCCAACACTCCTCTCACACCTATTGCTTATTTTTCTTTCCTGGATTTTCACTCTTTCCTGTGCTGGCGCAGCCCCACCAGTGCATTTGCTAGGGCCCCCTTAACAAAGCCCTAACAAGATATATTTAACTCTCTCCTAATATTAACTAAAAGTGGGGGGAGAGCTGTGTTTAATCCCAAAACCCTTTGGGTGATGATGGAATCTTAGAGTAGACAAGTTTAGGATGAAAGGTCTCACAAGGACACCAGAGGTGGGGAAAGAGATAATTAATGAATCTTGGATTAAACCTGGGTATGGAAGTTTCCAGGAATCTAAGGTGGGGTCAGAAACGATTATCAGCCAGATTATCAGCCTGGCTGAGAAGACCAACCCAATCTGACCCCAAAGGGATACTTTCCACAATAATTCCATCAAATAACATTATAAAAGAACACCCGGTTGCCCTGGCAAAATGCGGTTCCTGTTCTTTAAGACTGCCCGTCTGTGTCTATGCAGGTGTCTCTTGCTTTTTCCTTTCCTCAATAAACTTGCCATGTGATGATGAATAGGAATGTCTGCTGAATTCTTTCTCAGAGGGACCCAAGAACCCCAGGCACCGAACCCCATCACCTGAATTCCATCAGTTACAGTCTCCCTTTAATTTTTCAGTCAAACTTCTCAAAGGAGTTGTGTACACACTCAGCCTGTTACCAACCTCTATAAATCAGGTGCAGGTACCTGATTCCTAATTGAGATAAAATTACTAAAACAGGGCCTCCCCTGGTGGCGCAGCAGTTGAGCACTGGATTGCGAAGCTACCCATAGCCTCTGCAGCGCCAGTTCGATCCCCAGCTGCCAGCGAGTGTCCCACATGGTGAGCAGACCTCTCCTGCCGCCTGCTGCTTCCCTCAGCAGTGTACTTCGTCAGTCTGCCTGTTCTGCTCCCTGCTCTGGCTCTGGTGAATTCTCTCACCCTCCCATGCTTTTGACTGTACCCAGTGCTTGTATAAATAAATAAATAAATCTTAAAAAAAAAAGAATTACTAAAACATCAGTGCTTGAAGCAGAGAAAGATTTATTGCAAGTCAGACAAACAAGGAGACAGGAGGAAAACACACAAAGTCTGCCTTCCTGATTAGGAAAGGAAATTAGATTCTATAGGTTTGGGAGGCTGGGGTTGACAACAAAGGAGTTAAATTTTATTGGCTGAAAGGTGGGTTAGTGCAAAGAAATGTGGTCTTGGTGGAGAGCCATTGGCCGGTCAGTCACAGGGGACTTTATATGTGAAAAAGTATGAAGAGGATTTTCTTCAGATAACTGGAGCTTTGAATTTCTGTTGATGCCCCCCTGTGATCTACATCTCCAATGACCTTGGAGTTCAGCTCAAGGTTGTTTGCTTTTACTTGCTCAGATTATCAGATAAACCTTCTGTAAATACAAGCCTCAAAGAGAAAAGTTTAGATAAGTGCTTTCCCCTCTTTTATGCTTAGGGTCTGAAAGCAGTGTAATCCTGTAGACTCACTTTCAAGTCTTCATTCTCTCCCTCTCTCACCAATCTCAGTACTTTATCAGGAATGAGTGTCCTGTTGATGTGAAGAGCCCCAAATGATGATGTACGCCAAATGATGGGGTTTTGGGGGTGTGCAGGGTCCTGGGGTTCACTCTGGAAAATGTTTCACCAGAGCTCCCGTTTTGGCGGCATGTGGTGAGTTTCTCCACGAGACAGAGACGGTAGTTATATTTAAAGGGCAGGTTTATTAGAAAAGGAATAGGACAGTAAAAGACACTTGCATGGACACGAGCGGGCAGGAAGAGCTGCCCCAAAGGAACAGGCTTGCTAAGAGAGGCCCGCATGGTTGCAGGCGGGCGGCCTTCAGGAGAGTGGCCAACACCGAGGGAGGTCAGTGAAGAGAAGCCCCGGCAGGTACAGGTCACGACCAGGCAGGAGGCTGTACCCTGCGGAGCGGGAGAGTTGGTGAAAAGAAGCACCTGCACAGTCACAGGAGGGCAAACGGAGTGCTGCCCCATTGTGAGGGCTGCGTTAGGTTTTTATCATTTCAGGGGCTCATCTTTGTGGGTGGATGGTTTCTGCCCCTATAGGAGTCTGATAGTTTCTGGATATTGCACCTACTTATCTGGGCGTTGTTGCCTAAGGGTCTTGGTTTCTATAACTGGGTTGTTGGATTATGCTAATTCTCTCTACCCCTACCTCTTTGTGTGAGTTAGGTTTTTTTTTTAAGATTTATTTATTTATTTATTTATACAAGCACTGGGTACAGTCAGAAGCGAGGGAGGGTGAGAGAATTCACCAGAGCCAGAGAGGAGAGCAGAGCAGGCAGATGACAAAGTACACTGCTGAGGGAGCAGCAGGCAGCAGGAGAAGTCCGCGCGCCATGTGGGACCCTCACCCAGTAGCCAGGGATCGAACCGGCGCTGTAGAGGTTGCGGGCAGCTCCACAACCCAGCACTCAACCACTGTGCCACCGGGGCAGGCCCGGTTCTTGACCATGTATCTCCTTTCTTCCATTACAGTGGTTCACAACCTGAAGCAGAATCCCCTGGAGGTTTGTTAAAACTCAGAAACCTGTTTCCAACCTGAGTCTCTGCTTCAGCAGGTCAGGACTTGGACCAGCCATTTGCCTTTCTAGCAAGTACCCAGTTGTATGATGTGTATCTGCTAGGGCCACCGTAACCAAACACCACAAACAGGGCGGCTCAATCAACAGCAGCTTATTACCTCACAATTCTAGAGCCCTCGTTTTGACTAATTACATCTACAATGACCCTATTTCCAAATGAAGTCCTATTCTGGGTACTGGGGGTTGAGACTTCAACATAAGTTTGGTAGGTTCAACTGAACTTAAAACACCAATAACATCAGGTGATAAATGATGCTCCTTCAAAACACAAATCTGGCTATATTTTATATTTTTTTAAAGATTGATTTATTTATGCATATAAGAGCTGGGGTATAGGCCAGAGGTGCGGGGGCTGAGAAGATTCATCAGAGACAGAGTAGGGAACAGAACAGGCAGATTGACCAAGTACACTGCTGAGGGGAGCAGCGGGATAGTCAGGAGAGGTCTGTTGTGCCATGTGGGCTGTTCCCTGGCCAGGGGTCGAATTCGTGCTGCAGAGTTTGAGGACAGTTTCATAGGTTGTGACACTGGTTTACAATGCCGCATATGATTTAGGGAAACAGGTTCACACTTCCTCAGCGCCTACAAGCTTTTCAATGGCTCCCCGTTGCCTTCAAGGCAAATCTAAGCTCTGAGCTCAGCATTGAAGGCCCCTGCCAGTTTAGCCACTTGCCCTTTCACTTCTTCAGCTCACAGTGCTTGTGGGGCCTCTCTGCCTAGAATTTCCTCCCACCTGACTTCTATAGCTCCCTAATGCTCCGTCCATGTGTCACTGAACATTCTGTCACTAGTGTTCATGGCACATGTCTACTCCAAGGGCCTCACGCAGGGTTTGACACAGTTCCACGCATTTTTGTTGAATGAATGAATGAAGACAATTCTCTTCGTGCCTTTCTTTTTCTTTTTCTTTTTTAAAGGTTTATTTGTTTATTTATTTATACCAGCACTGGGTACAGTCAGAAGCGCGGGAGGGTGAGAGAATTCACCAGAGCCAGAGCGGGGAGCAGAGCAGGCAGAAGGACCGAAGTACACTGCTGAGGGGAGCAGCGGGTGGCAGTAGAGGTTTGCGCGCCATGCGGGACCCTCCTCCGGTGGCCGGGGAGCAGCCAGGGATCGAACCGGCGCTGCAGAGGCTGCGGTCAGCTTCACAACCCAGCGCTCAACCGCTGCGCCACCGGGGAGGCCCTGCCTTTCTTTTTAAATTCAATTTTATTGTTTTACTTCAAGAGTAGTTTGAAATTGGAGTGTCAATTATAAAACAAAGTCAGACCAGGTATAGATACGTTTTGACCAGGTATAGATACAATCTTGTCTGTCTGGTTTTCTTTCTGCCCCCTAGCGGTGGCCTTCGGCCTAGCAGGGGATAAAACAACCGATGGATGATGCAAGGTACAGTATTTCCGGAAGCCGGGGCGGGCAGGCGCTGGGGGGGGGGGGTAGGTTGGTGACTCCGCTTATTTACATACCCACGATGCATTGCACCCAGGACTTCCCCCCCCCCTACTTTAAAACTAGATTTTTCTATTTATTTAGACTTTTTTAAATTATAAAGCTCATGCAGCTTTCATAGAATTTTTTGAGATGAAGTTAGAAGTCACCAGTTTTTTTTCGTAAATAATTACCATTGCTGTCCTAGGAGTTACAGTTACCCGAGGACTATGGGACCGAGTCGAACTGCATACTCTGGTTTCTCTTCAGATCGTATAAATCTTTCGCCTTTTACTAAAGATTTCCGTGGAGAGGAACAATTCTGAGTTTTTGCCCAATTTTTTGAGGTCTTGCTTCTGCAAGACTCACTATGCGGTGCAAAAATAAGACTGTGGTTTGGCTTCTTAGCTTTTGCTTTAAGTGATTTCTAGCTGTTGTGCTGTAGCTATACTTAGTCTTTGTTTGCTGTGTGGCTTTGGCAGAGGAAGTGGGGTGTGTATTTCTAGCCCCGCGGCTTGCTTGATTTATGTCAGTGCTGTGCTGTCTGCTGTGCTGACCGGCTTTGCGCGTAAACTTTCCTGCTGTTGGTGATTCTTTGTGAGTTTCTCCTGTGTCAGGTCTCGGGTTCTGCTCCCGTCCCGCCCTGCTCCACCTTGGCATCAGGTGCGTGGGGGGCGTCGGCGTCTCTACTGCCCCAACCACTGCACCCGACTCTGCGTGAGGCAATTTCATCCCCGTCTAGGGGTGTATTTAGAAAAATATCCTGTCTCCGGCATGGCTTGGGGTGCGCACCTCGTTTTCGCTGCTGAGTTAAGAAGGTGGTGGTGACCCCCCGAGAAGGAAGGGGCCCGTTTCCGGAGCGTGCCAGCCTCATTCCACCCCTTAGCAACCACACGGTTATAAGAGAGTTAAGTACCTTCCAGAGAGGGCTGGACACGGCATCCCTAAGGCTTGGAGACCACTTAGCATTGAGCCTGGCACGGGGCTTGGCACGGAGCTGTTGCCTGACAGGTCTTTGCTACCCAGGAAATAACAGGTTAACCTGTTTTTGGTGCCTTGAATAATAAAACTGTCAAGTTCAGACTTGGGCAGATCTGTTCACAAAGTTTTCAAAGCAGTGCCCAAGCTGCAGTTCTGTTAAAGGGCAGGGAGAGGGACACCCTAAAGCCCCCAAACCTGCCTGTTCTAAATGGTTTCTGCCATCCGCAGCATCAAGACAAACCACATAAGACCTTTAATGGAAAGGACCTTTAATATAATTAGTGAGCAATACAATAAACGCCGCCATTGTGAAACTCTCACCCCCCCACACCTCTGGCCTGTACCCCAGTCCTTGTATGCATAAATAAATCTTTATTTTTTTAAAGATTTATTTATGCATACAAGAACTGGGGTACAGTGGCCTCCCCAGTGGCGCAGCGGTTGAGCGCTGGGTTGCGAAGCTGCCCGCAGCCTCTGCAGCGCCGGTTCGATCCCCAGCTGCTCCCCGGCCACCGGAGGAGGGTCCCACATGGCGCGCAGACCTCTCCTGCCACCTGCTGCTCCCCTCAGCAGTGTCCTTCGGTCCTTCTGCCTGCTCTGCTCCCCGCTCTGGCTCTGGTGAATTGTCTCGCCCTCCCGCGCTTCTGACTGTACCCAGTGCTTGTATAAATAAATAAATATTTAAAGAAAAAAAAAAAAGAACTGGGGTACAGGCCAGAGGTACAGGGGATGAGAGGATTCATCAGAGACAGAATGGGGAATGGAACAGGCAGGTCGACTGAAATACACTGCTGAAGGGAGCAAGTGGGCGGGACAGGAGAGGTCTGCTGTGCCATGTGGGTCACCTTCCTGGCAGAGGATGGAACTCAGGCCACAGTGACTGGTGATAAATAGTTGAGACTCTAACCCCTGAGCCTACCAGGGAGGTCCTAAAAGGTATAGGTTTATAACTTGAAATAAATAATAAATCCATGTAATGCATATTTATTTTAGGTATTTATATAATACTAAAATTTTCATTTAAACTTTCTATTGTTTTTATTAAACTATTATCACTTTAGAACAGTGGTTTCCAGGTTTTTGATTTTCCAATTATTAAATTTTTTTAAAAGATTTATTTATTTATGCACACAAGAGCCGGGGTACAGGCCAGAGATGCAGGGGATGAGAGGATCCACCAGAGACAGAGCGGGGAAAGGAACAGGCAGACTGACTGAAATACACTGCTGAGGGGAGCAGCGGGCAAGACGGGAGAGGTCTGCTGCACCATGTGGGTAGCTCCCTGGCCAGCCAGGATCAAACTCATGCTGCAGAGGCTGCGGACTGCTTCACAGTGTGGTGCTTAACCCCTTGCGCCACCAGGCGGGCCCTTATTAAAATTTTTGTAACTCTCTGGGGTACTATTTTTACTGTCTACAAAAGAAAGACTATTTTAAGACTAAAAATAGTAAATAAAAATAGTAAAACTGACTTGGCCCCAAAGAAAAGGATATTACTTTAAAAGAGAAAATCTATTTAGCGTTATGGAAAGCGTAACTAACTGCATTCCCCCAACTTTTCTTTCCTCCTTGAACCCAACTGGAGGAAAACTGAGGCTGAGTCAGTTTCGGGGAAGGCTGAGCAGCAGCATCGCAATAATATCAGGGTCGTGACGCCCTCTTGTGGCAGTCTGGAGAATTACCCTTTTTTGACTTCATTTCCTGTGACTTGGCGGGACAATTCCTTCGCCACACCTATTTCATTCATGCACACCAGGCATTGTTCTCAGTATTTGGGGTGTAGCAGTAAAGAAAACAAATATCTTTGCTGTCATGTAGCTTACAGTCAGGTGGAGAGACAAACAATAAATAAATAATGCAACGCGTGCTCTGGAAGAAATAGCAGCTTACAGGAGCTGGGGGGTCCTATAGTCCTGGGAGTGGTAGTGTGGGTTGTAACTTGAGAAACAGTAGTCCTCACTGAGAAGGTGACTTTTGTGTAGAGTTGGAAGGAGGTGTGGAGTTAGTCGTGCAGATAGATATTGGGGTGAGAGGTTCTAGAACCTCTCTCATTGTTGAGAAGTCAGTACAAAAACCCTAAAGCAAGAACTGTCAATTTCAAGAAGCACACAGTGTGTCTGGAGTTGCGTGAAGGTGAGGGAGAGAGAAGACCTCCTTGCCAGGTTTTGAGCACAGTGATAAAGGGCCAGTCTCGTTGCTGTATTGAAAAGAGAATGGGGCAGAAAGCAGATGACTCTAGAGGAGAGCCAGCGGGGGGCTCACACCTGGGAGTTAGCAAGGGAGGTAGTGAGCTACAGGGGAATTCTGGAAGGCAGCGCTAACAGACACAGATACTAAATGGACACAAATGTTGAAGAGACTTCGGGGAGAGCCACTGGTTTTGTTCTGAGTGGCAAGAAGGATGCATCAGTTGAGCTGGGGAAGATGGCACAGGATCAGGAACTCTTAGTTTTGGAGACAATGAGGTGAAAGGTTTAGTTGAATATGGAGCTGTGGGAGTCGATGGCATACAAATGGTATTTAAAGCACTGACGCTAGATGGGAACTCCAGAGTGTAAAAGTAGATAGAGAAGCAGCTCCAGGTCAGCCTCTCTCTTAACTTTTTTAAAAAAAGATTTGTTTTTTTTTAATTTATGCATTCAAGAGCTAGGGTATAGGCCAGAGGTACTGCTGTGTGTGTGTGTGTGTGTGTGTGTGTGTGTGAGAGAGAGAGAGAGAGAGAGAGAGAGAGAGAGAGAGAGGATTCACCAGAGACAGAGTGGGGAGCAGAACAGGTGGATCTACTGAAATACATTGCTGAGAGGGGCAGCAGGTGAGACAGGACAGGTCTGCTGCTCCATGGCCGGGGATCGAACTCATGCTGCAGCGGCTGGTGAAAGCTTCATAGTGCTGAGACTTAACTAACCCCTTGTGCCACCAGGGAGGCCAGCCTCTCTCTAACTTGAAATAACCTGGGTTGAAGAGGTGGACTCAGCAAAAGTCTATGAGAGGAAGCAACCAGAGAGGTAGGAGAAAAACCAGGTGGGTGTGGTGCCCTGGAGAAGAGCAGAGGCCGGCAGGGAGTCCTCCAACGTTCCAGTACCTTCATGACCCTTCCTTCTGGACCCTTCGTCTGGCACTCCCCAAACCCATCCTCATAGCTCTCATTGCTCTTTCTCTCCCGCCTCCTCACACAAACAGATAGAGAGCAAGACTGTTTATTGAACCCTTCCCAGGCAGCAGCTCTGCCTCCAGCTAGTGGTATGCTTCACCCCACCTCCCGCTGCCCACCCAGGCCAGGTGGTGCGCCCTGGAGCTTGAGCCCAGGCTCCCTCTGCCAGGCTTCCTTGCCACACAGCCTGCCCCTCCTGGCTTGCCTCAGAGGCTGCTACTCATTTGTTTGCCCGTTCTCCTCCTGGTAGCTCTGGGTGTAGGTCAGCTGATTCTGATCCCGCGGGCCGAGGTAAAGTCTCATGTTGCTTTGGGAGAGGCTGCTGAGGTGTAAAGCTGGAGGCAGGGGAGGCGAGTCTGAGTCTGGGTGCCCGCGGCACCTCTGCCCAGGTCCCACACGCCCCACTCACCTTTGGAGATATTGACTTTGTTGGCCGCCAGGATGTCCGCCTGAATGCTGTCTATTTTCATGTACAAGTCCTCGGCGTTGCTCTGAGGGCAGGAGTGAGGCCTGTCAGCTGGAGCTAGGGCGGCCAGCCATGGGGGATGGGCTGGGCAGAGGCAGGCGGGGCAGGGCAAGGCGCCAGGTGGGGGCCAGGCCCGGGCAGGCCCTCCTGCAGCTGCCACCAGGAAAGCGGTGCAGGGAAGGGGTGCCCTTCCGCCCAGGTCACCTGCTCGTGGTGGCGGCGAGGGGCGGGAGCACTCACGAGGAAGAGCTTGAAGAGTTCCTCCCCCATGGACTTGCGCACGAGCTCCTCCACCAGCGGGAACGTCTGCACGAAGAACTGGGTGGGAGGGTTGGCGGGAGGGCTGGCAGGGACCTCCCCACCCGCGCGCGCCCGGCGCTCACCTCCAGCGTGAGGCTGGCCTGCCGCTGGCTGTTGCTGTGGTCCGTGTTGCCCATGGCAGTCAGCAGGCTGTGCACCACGCGCAGGTGCAGCATCTCCTCGGCGAGGGCCACGTTGTTGCGCACCAGCACCCTGGGGAGCAACGCCGGCTGCAGTGACCCCCGGGCACCCTCCCGCCGGCTCCTGCGCGCCGCCGTGGCTCTGAGGCCCACCCTCTGCCCGGCCGCTGCTTACCTGATGGCCTTGGCGGCCGCTGCCTGCTGCAGGAACACCGGCAGGTGGGCGGTGACCTGGAGAACCGACGTTTCTGGCAGAGGGAGAGGCCCTGTGTCTGCGGGACCCTTCCCGGCCCGGTGCAACACCCCCCCCCCACCCCCCGCCCTCCGAGTGGATCCCTACCATTGAGGATCTTGGGCTGCAGTTTGCTGGTCTCCTTGACCGATGGTATCAGCAGCGCCACGAGCCCCTGGAGCAGCTGCTGGCACACGTCGTAGTTGACCAGGTCCTTGATGAGCGCGATGGCTGCGGGGGCAGAGTCGTGGAGAGACCTGCGGCGCCCACACTCCCCACTGCCACCCAGGCCGCAAGGAGCCCCCATAGCCCAGCAGCTTTACTCCCATCCCCTTTGCTAGGCAGCACTGTAGGAGGCGGGTCAGACACCCCCCACCCCCATCCATCCAGGAGGCTTAAAGGCTTTCCAGGAGGAGTCGGAGTCCAGGACTTGGGAAGGAGGGAAGAGAGACAAGTTTGGGGAAAAACAAGGGGTGAGAGGGAGTCAGAGCAAGTGGGTGGGGGACATGTGCCAGAAAAAAAAGAGAAAGGGGTGGCAGCAAGGCCGAGGGCAGCCGACAGAAGCTGTTGTTTCGGACCAGCCCTAAGGCGCCCTTGCTCACCTAGCCCGGCCCAAGGGTCTCCCACGCGCGTCCCGCAGCCCCTGCCAGTCAAGCAAAGCTCACTGTGCAGGAACGCGGCCACTGTTGCTCCCTTTTTACATGTGAGGGGTGAGACACAGAGAAGTAAAGCATTCGGCCTGCCTGCCACAGCTAGGAAGCGGTGGAAGCAAAAGGAAGGAAAGAATCGATGAGGAAGGAGGAGGGCTCTAGAATTTATTGAGGGTATTTTCTGTAGATACTTTCCAGGCGTCCGTGTTTTCCAGCACTCAGCCTTTTGGCAACTCAGAATAGAAGGTCTATTGTGCCAAGTATATAATCTGGCGAAACGGGGGCTAAAAGGAGTTGCTAGGCTGTGGGAGTGCCCAGGAAGATGTAGGAGGGCTGAGGATTTTTTTTGTAAAGAGAAAGGACTCGTAGAAAGGCAGGGCTGGAAGGGGCAGGGTGAGGCAGGAGCTGGAGGCCACAGAGGGCAAATGTAACTCCACACACACGTGCTTGCCCCATGGAAGACAGGACTATGGAACCCACGTCCCCCAGAGCAGAGTCAAGTGTGGCCTATCTCCACTTTTCCCAGGGGAGGCAGGAAAATTCTCTGGGTCCCTGACTAGTCTGTTTGCCCAGAATGGGCAGTCACGGCTGCTGGATGATCAGTCTGGCTTTGAGAGGCTGGAGGGAGTTGGCATTGGCGACTTCACTGGGGTCCAACTAGAGCTTTTTTTTTTTTTAAAGACTTATGTATGCATACAAGAACTGGTATGTGGGCCAGAGGTGCGGGGGGGGGGGGGGTGAGAGGATTCACCAGAGACAGAGTGGGGAGCAGAACAGGCAGACTGACTGAAATACACTAAGGGGAGCAGCGGGCGAGAAAGGAGAGGCCTGTTGCACCATGGGGGTCAGCTCCCTGGCTGGGGATCGAACTCATGCCTCAGTGGCTGGAATAGCTTGATAGTGCGGAGACTTTAATGCCTGCACCACCTTGGGAGGCCCCAACCAGACCTTTCTGCCACCGTGGAGGACACTTGGAGGTGAGCCTCTTCTGAAGCCTGGGCATGCTCATGACTGTGGCCACGGTGCCGAAAGGACAGCAGTAGAGGTACTTTTATGAACTTTCCCTGACCACAAACAGTATCCTCTGCTCATGCAGCCCCGAGCACTTAGGGAGACAAGGTCTGACTCTGCCCAGTCACTTTATACTACATGTTCGATCCTTCATGGCTTATGTACCTGCAGTGCTTGGAGCTCCTTGGAAAAATGGAGATTCGTTCACTGAGTGATATCTGATTGAGTTTTGAATTCATAGCTGTCACTGTTTACACCCAAAGTAAAAGTGCTAGTCCCTGCCCACATGTCTCCGCCAGAGCCACAACAACACATTATACTGGGTACTAAGCACAGCTGCTCATTCAGAGAAGAGAGCAGGGCCTTGCGAGAGTCTGCCATGCTGGAGCCGTGCTTGGAAAGCCTGTGGTGCTGACAATACCCAACTGCCCTACATTAGATTGTAACAGGGTGGTCCCCAGGAAAGGGGGAGGTTCCCTGCCCCACCCAAGGGAGGGTGGAGCTGAGCAGGAAGAGGAGAAGCTGAAGAAGAGACTGAGGAAGGAAGGAAGCAGGATGGAGCCAGGAGACCTGGAGGAGGCACATGGAGCCTAGAGACACGTGAAGAAACTGCGCTTGTCTTTTGGTCGTGGACTGGGTGACACAGATGTGGGTGAGACCCGTGGGGAGGTGACAATGACAGCTTTTATCTTGATGTTAATTTTGCTCTTTTCCTTCCGGGCTTGTCCGGTTGTTTGTGACCCTTTTCTGTGGGTCCCCACTGGAAGATGCTTTAGACTTGTAGCAGGTTTTGGGGCCTTGTTCTGCGCCATTCCCATATGGATGGACTTTTACCCACGAGGGGACGGGTAACTTTGGGTGCTTCATTTAGAAACTAGACTCTTTGCCTTTCCTGTATTGTTTCCTAGTTTTATTAAAGTTCCTTCCCATTAAAGTCTCCTATGTTTTGTGTTGATGCGGCGGATGGCAGAACCCATTTAGAATAGGCAGGTTTGCGGGGTTTGGGCTGCCCCTCTCCCTGTCCTATAACAAAAGCAGCCACAGATTTATTCATTGATTCATTTGTTTATCTAACAAAAAACTTAGTGCATCTTCTGTGCCAGCCCGCTGTGCTAGAGCTGTGAGGACTAAGATACAATCCCAGCCTGCAGGGACGACACAGTCTAATGGGGGATACTAGTAAGGAGACCGCCTTTGTGATGCAGTGTTGTAAGAGCCACAGGAACACAGAGGTAGCCAGGCTGATGCAAGGGTGAGTTGGGTGGGGGAGGACAGGAAATCAGGAGGAGGCTTCCTTAGAGAAAGTGACGTGTGAGCTGACAAAGCCCGGGGTTGGGGAGGGGGGAAGGGGCCAGAGCGAAGAGTGTGGCAGGTGCCCTCTGGAGAGTACGTGCACCTCTGGCCAGGCAAGCAGGCGCTGGGACACAGTGTGTTGGTCTGGAGCGAAAGCTCGTCCGTGGAGGCGGGTGACAGGCTTTGCACGTGCCCACCACCCTGTACAGTGGGTGTTTTCGCATCTTTTGTTTCAGAGAAAACCAAGACTCAAAAGGGCTGAGTAAGGTGCCCAAGGTCAAATAGCTAACAAGCAGTGGAATGAGTCTTTGGGATTCCAAAGGCCACGTTCTTGTCCACTAAGCTCTGCTGCCTCTACTGTGGTGAAGGACCAGGAACACAGACTCCCCCCTGATGAGATGAAAATTGGTTTAGAGGTAAGAAATGCAAAGATCTGAATTAAAATAGCGAGGACAAGTGAAGAAGAGGGAATAGATTGGAATAGTATTAGGGAGTCAGAGTTGACTGGTCTTGTTAGAAGTGGGTTGAAGGTGGAAAGCAGGAAGAGAAGATGATGACCCACATTTCTAGTGCTGGTGGTTTTTTTTAAGATTTATTTTATTTATTTATGCATGTAAGAACTGGGGTGTGGGCCAGAGGTGCAGGAGGTGAGAGGATTCATCAGAGATGGAGGAGGGAGCAGCGGGCGAGATAGGCGAGGTCTGCTATGCCATGTGGGTTGCTCCCTGCCTGGGGATCGAACTCATGCCTTAGTGGCTGGTGATCTCTTGATAGCACTGAGACTTTAACCCCTGAACCCCCAGGGAGGCCCCTCTAGCACTGGTTATTGGGTGCTTTTCACTGAATCTTGGAGAATGACAGGGTTGGAGCTAGGGTATCAGGAGTTCAATTCCAAACATGGTCAGTGACATTCAAGATATTCAGAAGGAAGCAAGGTGTGGGGTGGGGAGAGGAGTTGGAGCTATAGGGAGGTGGCTCAATGCCTCCACCCTTCATCCATGAAGTGGGAAAAATAATAGTTCTACCTGGCCAGCGTGCTGGGAGGATTAAATAAGAGTCTGAGCAAGTGCCTTGCACCTGCAGTGAGCACTGTGTAAGGCTGAGTATTATTGCTTTTGATAGAATATTATAGGTGGTAATTTAAACTATGGGAGGGAGAAGGTGCCACAGAAAGAGGAGAAAGGACCTGGGATTGAATCCTGAGAGAAAAAGAAACCAGCACCTAAGGAACTGGTGGAGGAAAAGGATGGAGATGCAGTTTCCAGAGAGACAGGAGGCAGTCCAGAGAGTGGGGCCTGGAGAGGGAGAGGCGAGAGTCCCCAGAAATGTGATCATGTGGGTTTGAGCAATGGAGAGACCACTCCAGTGAGGCAGAGAAGTGGCTCTTATTGCTTATTCACTTGGCAAATACTGACTGGGCAGGTGTGAGCTGTAGCGCTGGTGCTGACTGAAACAGCAGTGAACAAAACAGCTAGATGCAGGGAGCACGTCGCTGACACTTGGAAATTTAGTGCAAGAGGAAAGATTCTCCAATCCAAGAGGAACCATGGGACCCGCAGGGTGGGGGTGAGGGTGGGAGGGGGGAGGTGAAGCTCAGTGATAATGTGTCTGCCAGGGGAAGAGACCCGGAAGAAATGACATGCCCAGGGACTAACAGTGGGTAGGAGACAGAGTATTCTCTTGGCAGAAGGAGCTTTAAAATGGGATGGCGAGGGGCCTCCCCGGTGGCGCAGTGGTTGAGTGCTGGGTTGCGAAGCTGCCCGCAGCCTTTGCAGCGCCGGTTCGTTCCCTGGCTGCTCCCCGGTCACCAGAGAAGGGTCCCGCATGGCGCGCAGACCTCTCCTGCCGCCTGCTGCTCCCCCCCTCAGCAGTGTACTTCGGTCCTTCTGCCTGCTCTGTTCCCCGCTCTGGCTCTGGTGAATTCTCTCACCCTCCCGCACTTCTGACTGTACCCAGTGCATGTATAAACAAACAAACAAACAAATAAATAAATAAATAAAAATGCCTCTATAAAAAAAAAAAATCTTTAAAAAAAAATAAAAAAAAATAAAATAAAATAAAATGGGATGGCGCCTGGGAATGGTGGCTCACGCTCCTATTTCCAAGGCATTCCACACTGATGAAGTTTGTTTTACAATTCTTTGCTTGCGGAGCCTTGGAAAACCAGTGTCCTGTTTCTTTCCCTTCGTGTCCAGACAAGACTGCCACCTACTGGACACGTGTGAGAAGTGCGAGATGCCGCTCTGGTTTCCACACACAGGCTGCCTCCCGTTCCTGCACATGGCAAGCTGCAGGGTTCTAAGGAAGAGACCAGGGTCTGGCATCCGCCTGGACACCTACATTCTGTACCTGCTTCCTATTCCGTTCGCCCCCTCTTTTACCACATCTTGTTCAAAGCCCAAGGCTGAAACAGTAAAAATGCATTTTATTTACAATTTAGTTTAAAAAAGCCAGGCAGCGAAGCAGTAAACGCTATGGTAGTATGTGTAGTGATGACTCAGGAATTACTGTGGCATCCACACTGGTATCCACCCTGCTGGCAAGGCTCACCATGTCCTGGCAGCCTGTGTGCAGGCGCTTTGAACCTCTCCTGACGCTGCTCCTGACGTCGCTGTACCAGGTGTACAGGCAGCAGCTGTGTCAGGCCGGGGCAGGTGGTTTGACGTTAGGGCAAAGTGGGCAATTAAAAGCAAACTTTTTCCTGAGGATTTTCTATTAAAAAAAAAAAAAAACAACCCTGGAAGACTGTATACTAACACTTATAAGTTGTAAATAAAGTGTCACAATTAAAGTGTTCATGGAATTTGGAGGAAAGGCAGCACTTATAAAAACACTCAGTAGATCTGTATGAGACACGGCCCTGTAGTGTCAGAGCCTTGTGCTTGCTGCTCGCTGACACACAGGACGGTGGCCTCTAACCCAGCTGGGGAGGCTGACGCCACCCCTATGTTGGCTCAGAGGAGGAAAGCAAAGGCACACGGTTCTGGGATGTACTTTTCACGAGATCTTGTGGCACTGGCCTGACCCTGGGATCTTGCATGAAGTCAGGAAAACATAATTTTTAAAAAATGTATTTGATTGTTGTAAAAATGCATTTGTCTATCATCAGGTTTTGTTTGCTTCTCAAAACTGGTAAAAATGAAAAAAGTCCAGGAACACCAGAGAGACAGGGTCACATGGTAGGGAGGAGGTGGGTATAGGAGTCAGAATGCCTGGGTGTGACCCACAGACTCCCCCTTTATCATCTTTGAGACTTTGGTGACTTAATTGTTCTGTGACTCAGTTTCCTCATCCATTAAGTGGGGATGAAAACAGTGCCTATTTCTCAGAATTACATGTTATAAGATTCCATAGAGTGAAGTAGCCAGGGCAGGTAAATCCACAGAGACAGAATGAAGATTGGTGGTTTCCAGGGATTAAGCAGCAACTGCTTAATCGTACAGAGTTTCAAGGATGATGGGTACGGAACCAGGAATAGGGGGTTCACAATGGTGAATGTGTATTAATAGCCAACGAATTATATTAAAATGGTTAATTTTACATGAATTTCCTCTCAGAAAACTTTTTTTTTAGATAAATCTTTTCTAAAAAAAAATATTTATTTATACAAGCACTGGGTACGGTCAGAGGCGCGGGAAGGTGAGAGAATTCACCAGAGCCAGAGCAGGGAGCAGAGCAGGCAGAAGGACCAAAGTACACTGCTGAGGGGAGCAGCGGGCGGCAGGAGAGGTCTGCGCGCCATGTGGGACCCTCCTCTGGGGGCCGGGGAGCAGCCGGGGCTCGAACCGGCACTGCAGAGGCTGCGGGCAGCTTCGCAACCCAGCGCCAACCGCTGCACCACCGGGGAGGCCCTCTAAATACTTCTTAGAACTAGGAACCCAAATAACCTCACAAAGCCAAGAACCTTAGGAAATTTAACAGTGATGCTCTTGCCAGAGTCTCGCCAGGCCTTATGATGGGGAAAGAGATGTCACATGTTCAAAGACCTGCCCATGTCTGTCGTGTCTGGCTGCTTAGGTCATGGTTTCCCCGCACTAACATCTCTGGAAGATTTTACCAGATTAGTGCAGTGCAGTTTGCTTAGTTGTTAACCCTGCTGTTGTACTTTGGGCTGCTAAGCCACATTCACTTTCAACTTCACTATTTGGAATGTGATCATTTTACTGATATTAACAAGTCAAGCTGATCCTAAGTTCTTGGTCAGTTAGACACAAATCTTATTCTCTGAATGACCACCATTTCCCCAAATTCACAAATATTCCTTTTACCATGACCTTGTTTCCTATACCCACTATTTGTTGGTGTTTCAGCATTTTATTAGATGGTGTGGTGATTTTAAAATATGTCCACCACAAGGGCTTTAGTATGTTTTCTTTCAATTCTCTTGCCCTTGACTGTGGGCGTCTGGACTTAGTGACTTGCTTCTAATGGACAGAGCAAAAAAGAAGCAACAGTGCACATTCTGAGATCAGACTATAAAAGAGAGTGGGCCTTCCTCCCTGCTCACACTGGGAGAAGCCAACAGCCATGTTGTGAGGACATTCCAGAAGGTTATAGAGAGGCTTCCTGCCAACAACTAGCCCAACTCGCCAGGTGTGCGAATGAGTCACCTGGAAGCGGGTTCCCCAGGCCAGTCCTGCCTTCAGAGAACCACAGCCCAGCTGAGCTCCTGACTGCAACCTCATGAGACACCCCAAGCCAGGGCCCTCAGACAAGTGGATTCCAGCCTCTTGAGCAACGAAAATTGTGTGATTCTCTCTCTCTCTCTCTTTCTCTCTCTCTCTCTCTCTCTCTCTCACACACACACACACACACACTCTTAAGTTTATTTGGACAGCTTCTGACAGAATTTGGCATTTATTTTAAATGATTTTTTCTTTAGTCACTTAGTTTTGGGGGTAATTTATTCTCTAGCAATAATGAATATAGGTGGACTGACTTAACAGCTTTTGTAGATGTCAGCAAGGTTTGAATATACGGGCTTTCATTTTGTCTTCAGAGCATGTCTGCCCACGTTCTCTGTGGCTTTGGTGGGGAGGGACCCAGGAGAGGGAACATGCTGGAGGTCACCATACTGCAAGGCCCAGGCTGCTCATCCTTGGGCAGAGGGCATGCCAAGGGGAGTGGAGAAGGGCAGACCACAGGCCAGAGAAAGGGCCGACAAAGGGCAGGGAGGAGGGGGTCCTGGGGGGCAGAGGACAGTCTGAAGCTCTGGCTTCTCCCAGCTCTCTGAGGCCCTACCAACGCAACCCATAGGGACTGCTATAAACTTCACAAATATTTAAAGGAAACACACTTTCAGTAAATTGGTAATTTGGTGAATTGGCCACTCAGCAAATTGGTCATTTGGCCAACAGATTTTTGGCAAGCACACATTTGGCAAGTTAATTTACAATGATTGGTCTCTTTCTAATTAAGTCATAGGTAGTAATTTTTATGTTCCTAAAGTAATTTATTTGTGAAAGATACTAATATATTTAATATATTTATGTAAACACACACACACACACACACACATATATTTCAAATTCCCAAAGGAATTCATTAATTTCTCCTTCCAGAGACCTCTCTATGACTTTGAAATGTCTCTTTTTAGGGGAGGAGACCTGTGAGCGAATAGCTCTCTGTGGTTTTAGACTGCTTGTCATGATTAAGTCTCCACCTGCCACTAATTCCTGGAATAGCCATCCTCCCTGGGAGGAAAATGCCATTTTTCACTTCAAAGCATTTATAAACGAAGACAAATTCTAGGCATGACTGCTTGGAGGAAAGTCCTCCCTTAATTTTAATTTTGGCTCTCTTAGGTTCAATGGGATGATCATGAAAGGAAATTCTAAAGTCTTAATTCTATGAAACAAAAAAGCACCCTAAGAAATTAGTGGATAACAGCGCAAGCCTCCTTTCCCTGGTTATTTCTCGAGAGTGAATAGTCAAGAACGGACAGAACTCCCACAGTGGGGACTAGAAAGCCATTGCGTGTTTAACAGAAGAGGTCTGCTGCACCCTATCCCTAGGCCTGGCCAGGAATTGAACTCAGGCCATCAGGGTGGGCTGTGGTGGTGATAGCACTGAGACTTAACCCCTAGGCCACCAGGGAGGGCCCATTTTCTCTTTTCAAAGCATCTGCAAGGGCATGGCGTCCCCTGACATTTAATATGGTGCTCTCTGGCCCACCTCTCTGCCAGGGGTCAAACGTATTTTAGGAAACTGCATTCAAATTTGAGAACAGGGAGAAAAAAGGAAGAATTTATCCCACTTGAACAGACATAGAGTCACTATCAAATGTCTCCCAGCTCCTATATGTCTATAAAATGTGGCCACAAAATCATTTAAGTCCCCTTTCATCAAGATGTGGTGTTTGTGTGCTTCCCCTTGAATTTGGGTAGGAGAGAGGCCTGACTTGTGGAAGACCATGAGCTTGGGTCTGGAATGTCTTGGAAGCTTGCTCTTGGCTGCCCCATCTTGCAATCCAGTCACCAAGCTGCAAGAAGTCACAATTATCTGAGGGCTGCAGTGAGAGTCCTAGCTGAGTCCCACCTTGAAGCCCCCAAATGATTTAGTGCCTTGTGCTACCCAAGGCTGGGCCTAACGTGAGGCTTGCTCTTGTGATTTGGTGTCCTCAAACTCAGAGAAATCTATCTCCAATCCTTTGTGGCCACCTCTGTCAGGACCACATCCAAGGCCTGTCAAGCTCCCCCGGCTGCCCTTGGGGGAGTTTCAGTGGAAGCTGGATGCTGTATTCTGTCCCAAAAGGTCCACTGAGGCATCGCATGAAATGGTTCCCCCTAGTGGACAATGGTTGTATTCACATCCTCTAGGCTGGTTAAAAACCTCATTCACCAGAACTTTCCTGAGCAAATGTATGAGTCTGGCATATTTGAAATGATGTTGAGGCATACAGTTTCACTGTTATCGCATGAGCAGACATCACGCCAAAGATGTCATGACAAAGTTTCGTGTCCTGCTGCCACTGCTACAATTTTAGTTTTAGAATAAATACAGGGGGACTCAAAATTTGGTCTGATATGGGGAGTTGTCAGAACAGTTCCAACTCTGGAGGGGGTTCATCAGCATAACTAAGGCTAAACCATTTTTTTCCAAAAAGCACTCAACAAACTTCTACTGAGCACCCACTGTGTTCCAGGCCTGGTACTGGAGCAAGAGATGAATCAGATCCAGTCTCTGCCTGGAAGTTGCTCAGGTCCAGAGGAGAAAGGGAGCTAGGAAAGCAACGCAGTGTGTATGTCCAGAATTCATTCACTCACTCACTCTCTCACTCCCTCAACTCAACATGTAACTAAGCCTTACCATGCTGGGGACCACTGAGGATATAAGGAGGAAAACTGTAAGAGTTGCACTAAAGTTGTGCACAGTCTATGTAGAGGCCAGGTCCCTCCCCTGCTCCAACGCCAGCCACTGGACCTCGCCAGTGACCTTTACTTAGGTCCCTCACCGCTCCACCCCCTCCCTGAGAGAACTCTGCTGCACCAGAGAATTACATAGCGTTACTGCTCAACACACAAAGTCCACATACTCACACTTGCAGGAGTCAAGCAAATTAAAAATTGACAATATTACTTAAGGAAAAATACAAATGACATTCAATTTCAAAAAAATACTCTAGGTTGGAGGTGAGCTTCCAGACCTTCATGGATCTACCTCAGGATCTCGCTTGCATACCTGACCTTGGTACCTACCTGCTCCTTCTACCCTTTCCAGACTTCCTGGGCCTGGGGCTCAGCCTGTGATCTTGGACAGAGATATGTTCTGATGCCCAGACCTTTCCTGCTAAATGAGTTTTTCTGCCCTAGCCCCCTGGGCACTGCCCACCCACTTCCATCCCCTATCTCATTTTCCACACTAGGCAGCTCCCAGTCCTGTCCTCTCTTCCTTCCCTAGGCCTCTGGATCCTGCTATACCAGCCTCATTGTTGTATGCACAACCCAAAAGGCCTCCAACTGTCCTTCAGCCTCAAGTCTTCCCATGGCTCTGGTCCACTAAGCACACCACACCCAGGCAATCTTCCTGCGACACTGCTTTCCCTGGGCCACTTACCTGCTCATGGTTCACTTCTTGATGCTCTCTGCTGGAGGGGGTACCCACTACTCCAGCTGGCATTTGAGGTATTCCTAGATCTGGTCTTAGCCTAACTCTCTAGGTCTTCCTGGACTGAGACTTCTACCAGACCTTTGCTAAATGATCTACCTGTCATTCCCCAGACACACTTGTTACCTCCCTATGTTTTGGCCTTTACTGATACCATTCCTCCTTCTGGAATGATCTCTGCTCTTTTTTATCTGCCCCATTCTCCAAGGCTCTACCTTGTCATCAAACCTTTCTTGACCTCTCCTTTTGGGAACAGTCTCCTTTTTCTGAACCACCTTAGGAAGGGAATGACATCCTGCCACGTTACATGTAAAAAGCATCTACCTTGAGGTCAGAACAGACCTATGTGGTTTGAATCTAGCGAGCTGTGTAACCTTGGGAAGCACACTTTATCTCTTTGTGCTCCAATGCTTTCAGTTTTTAAAATAAAAAATACCCACTTCCACCATTCATTCATTTGAACATTTAAATATCTAGTATGTGCCAGGCTCTGTATTCTTGTGGTTATTTTGAGAACTAAATGGAATGGTGCCTGCACAGTGAGTGGTGCACAGAGGTACTCATTAAATAAACACTAATACTACCATTAGCCAATATAGTTGCTTAGATGAAGGACATTGCTCAGGGTGACTTTGGTCTAGAGGGCATGCACCACAGAAGACTGGGAACCAGAGATAGCTATGGACCCAGGCAGATTCTAACAACTGTTAATATACCACATGGTTAATTTGAAGCACAGAACATCACTGCCATTTGTGAGTAACTTTCCCATCCACACCAACCAGCATCTTCCAACTGCCTTGGCTGTCTAAGGCACCAAAGATAGGACTTTATGTGACTGAGAGAAAACTTTTAAGAGCTATTCTCCTTAATGCTCAGCACCTCCCACCCGCCCTGGCCCACCATCAGGAGCCGAGCCTGCTGCCTCCCCTACCTTCGTACTGGACTTCCAGGTGCATTGTGCGCAGAACATTCAGCACGCAGTCCACGATGCTGGGGTGTGTGCTTCCGATGATGGACTGAAAAGACAGACAGCAGGACAAGGTGGTTACCTTAGATCTAGTCTACCTGGGAGAAATGAAAAAGCAGACTCCCAAACAGCAAGGTGGCTGAATGGGGAGAGGAAGAGCAGGTGCAAGATACTGGGCATTGGCCCTACGCCAGCGAGGTCAATTTCTTTTTGAGATGAGGGGCAGAGATGGGTGCTGAGAATTAAACTGAGAGTCTGTCGAGGTTGCCACTGCACCCTCCAGCTCATGAGGCATGCAGCTGAGGCTAGCTGCCCACCTGCTCCAGGGGCAGGGACAGGTCAGCAACATTGGCTGGGAGAAGGGTGAAAACTCCCCAAGAACCTAAAATCTTCCTCTCTCGGGAACCTCACAGAATCAGGCCATTCCTCTTGCTACCTCTTCAACCTTTACCTGTGCTTTGGTTCCTGTCCTTTAGTATTAAGCATCCTCTAGCTCACCCAGATTGAACACAGTTGTCATTTGATTCTGCCTGCTCTTGCTTTTCTCCCTTTATACCCAGGAAAAGCTACTTCTTCATGCTCCATGTATCCTTTGATAGGTAGTTGCAATTTAATTTTTCCTGCTATAGGACAGTGCCCTAATTCGCCACAACTTTTCTAGCTGGAGACATCTTTCTGTTCTACTCACACTCAATCTCTTTATTGATCCAGCCAATCATGTCCTCCTTATTGAAACTCTTTTCCCTTCATTTTTACAGTCCAGTTTTGTTTTTTTTTTTTTGTGGCTTTCATTGCTCCTTTTCCAAGAGGCAGAGTGTTATATGCAAAGAATAAGGACTCTGATGTTAGAGATAATTGAATTTAAATAACTACTTAGTAATCTTTTCCTTAGTGAGTTCACACAAATCACTGAACACCCCCTTATGAAAAGACAGACAGCAGGACTTTAAAATGGGGATAATAATAGCTGCCTCCATCAGCTATTGTGGAGACCAGGAGAGATAAATAAGCACCAAACACAGTGCGTGGCATGTAGGAGGCACTTACCAAATGGAAACTGGAAAGCTTAATGATAATCTGATCTATCTTGCTAGAACTTCTTAAATATTGGTGGTTCCTTGGCACTGTCTACCTGGCTGATCTTACTTCAGTTGTTTCAGTTATCACCTCTCTGCTCATGAAATCAAACTGCCATCATCATTTTGGGACTTTCTCTGGGGCCTGAGAATTTTACTTTCTACTGTCCAATAAGTATCTCTACTAGATGTCCTGGGCAGTGTGATTCCTCACTTAAGATAGGAATCAGATTACTTGGGAGCTTAAAAGAGAAAACAAGTATTACCAAGGGCCACCTGAAAGCTGTCAGATTCTACGGGAAGGTTCAGCTCAGGATTCAGTAATTTTTTAAGCAACTGACCTAACCTTATCTCTGCAACCAGTTTGGCCTACATCTCAGATGGCATCTAGGAGCCACCAAATCAACTGGGTTTAGGCCTAACCCTCCAAGTAAAATCGGTTTCTCCCTGCTCTTTCTTGGTGACACACGGCTCACCCTACTGTCCAAGTCTATCAAGGTTTGTTATCCGTGACCTCTTTTATTACCCCAAGTTCTTGTAGTCTACCTCGGAAATGTCTGTCCATTCTAGTCAGTAAGACCGCTGTTCAGGTATGATCTCTTAATTGACTCCCTGCTCCCTCCCACCCCATCCTGGACACCTGCTCTGAGAGCTCTATAGATCATCTCAAAGCCACTCTTCGAGCCTCGACTCTTTCTTTACTACCCCTGGGTCTGCATGTGGTCACCATCCCCCAAATCTGACTTCATTCACATCCCCAGGCACTGTCTGAGAGGAAGGCAGCAACTGATAAGAGAAAGGAACTTTTCCGTGCACTGAGTTCTGGTTTTTTACAAGCCATCTGCAAATGCACCAGGTTTATTTCCTTGTTGAATGGACTCCTCTAATTTTTTCTACAGTGCTTTCATCACCTTTGTTGCTTGTCTCAACCACTTTTAAGTCTTCCAACATCCTTCTGATCCTTAAGTAAACAGGACAAATCACTTGGCTGGGAGACATGAACTCTCTGCTCTGCCTTGGCCTTTTGGAAGTAATGCTGATTGAATAGCAGACATGCACTGGGAGGCTGAGCTCTGTTCTGCGTGCCTGCCCAAAAGGCAGCTGTGCAAGGTAATTGTGAGAGGACTGCATCTGAATCAGAACCACGGAGCGTGCAGCCTGGGCTCACCTGGGCAGTCCTGAGAGTCTGCAGGGTCAGCTGTTGAGCTTTCGGGCTTACGCACGGCAGCAAAGCTATTAGACCTTTGTATACTTGATTCTGGTACTTTGGATTGCCATGGACCAAAGAATCCAACAGAATCTGTACTTCTTCCTGGGTCTCTTCTGACTTACATGTTGCCAAAAATTGTGCTATGGATCGTACACCTGAGCAAGGAAGAGAGGAAATGCTAAACTGGAAGGATTTACAAAAACAATCCTTATTCAAGATTACGTAATGAGTAATATTATGTAACAGGTAACACCAGACCTGTTCAACAGAGCAAAATTGAGGCTTAGTCCTCATGCCGTCTCGTGACTTCATGCACCTCTGACTATGTGGCTGGAGGCTTTTGTTTCAGTATAGCCTTGTCAGCTGATCAAAATCTTTTTCAAGAATGTAAAGTCATTTTGCAAAATGCAAAATGCTTGATTACTAACACATGGATAATGCTCAGCAGTTCACAAGATGTTTTGACAAACACCACCTTATTTAACCCTGGAGAAATCCTGAGAGGGAGTTGTTAGTCCTGTTTCATGGATAAACACTGAAGATCAGGGAGGCCCTGGGGCAGGGCGGGGTAGTGGTGAATGGACATAGAGGAGAAACACAGTGAAGGTACAGTGAGCCAAGTGCTTCGAAAAAGGGGTTCATGAGGGATGATCTCTCCTTACACACCTTAGTCAGAGCATTGGGCAGCCTGCACCATAAGCTCTTTTGAGGACAGGGTTATCTCTTACCCATCCCTGTATTTCTAGCACCTTAGTATATAACTAGCACACATGTTGAGTAAGGCTATTTCACCTTTCTTTCTACAGTTACCCATAACTCACTTTTAACTTCACAAAGCCTTTTACGCCATGACCTCATGAATCTTTGTTGAATGGATACATGAAGAGGATATGTTTAAAGTGGAGACATATTTCCAAAACCACCATGGAGAGATCTGAGCAAATGATGAATCAGGGAAATCACAAGTCTGGGTCTTCTGGCGGTGATGAGAGCGGCTGACTTGGCCCACTGTACAGAGAGCCTCCCATGCAGCCAATTCTGTGATGCCTTTTCCTACAGCAGTGGTGGGTGCTGCCACCATTTCACCCAGACCCTGAGGGAGACATGAGATTTGACACCCTTGTCATACATATTACCCACCATAGCTTTCACAGATGAGCTCCTTATATTTCCTCCCAGAGTTTGCAATAGTCTGAAGTAGCTTGATGGATTCCTTCTTGTCTTCTTCCTTGATGTTTTCCAGTCCAAGTATTTCCAAGAGTGTTAGGACACCTCCAACCTCAAGAAATTCTGTAAGGTACCGATAACTGTCCAGAGGGAGAAGAGTAGAAATAAAGGAATCTCAGTGTCCTTCCTTCATAGACTTTGCCCTCCTAGTCGGGAAATGTTCATGGGCAAAGTGACACAATAGTTTGGAAATCCTTCCTTCCGGCAGGAATGCGAAAGTTAAACACACGGACATTTTCTGTGTTTGGCTTCCCAGCATGTTCCTCCTCTTCTTGAAACAGCACCCCACCTGTCCCTTTGGTTACCACCCCTCTGCAGCTGATGGGCAATATGATTTTTTTAAAAAAAGATTTATTTATTTATACATGCACTGGGTACAGTCAGAAGTGCGGGAGGGTGAGAGAATTCACCAGAGCCAGAGCGGGGAGCAGAGCAGGCAGAAGGACCAAAGTACACTGCTGAGGGGAGCAGCGGGCAGCAGGAGAGGTCTGCGTACCATGTGGGACCCTTGCCCAATGGCCGGGGATCGAACTGGAGTTGCAGAGGCTGTGGGCAGCTTTGCAACCCAGTGCTCAACTGCTGCGCCACGGGGGAGGCCCATGGGCTATATGATTTTGTAGGGGGAGCAGGTGATGGAGTGTGTTATCCTTCTGACTGTAGTGATTTGTTTGGGGTTCAGGTATGTGACCTAAGTTGGTTCAATGAGGCTCAAAATCCAAGGCTCTCAGACCTCCCTGGTGGCACAAGGGGTTAAGCACAGCACTGTGAAGCTATCTGAAGCCACTGCAGCACAAGTTCTCGGGCCAGCCAGGGAGCTAATCACATGGCACAGCAGACCTCTTCTGTCTCACCCTCTGCTCCCCTCAGCAGTGTATTTCATCTGCCTGTTGTGCTCCCCACTCTGTCTCTGGTGAATCCTCTCACCTGCCCCCACCCCCATACCTCTGGCCTGTACCCCAGTTCTTGTATGCATAAATAAATAAATCTTTAAAAAAAATCCAAGGCTCTCTTGGGACCCTTGGGAGAGATAGGCTTTCTTTTTGGTGTGGCTGAGCTAGAAGGGTGGTGAAGCTTCAGAAGCCCACGGCACATGGAGGCCCAGGAATACACAGAAGACAAGAGCTGAGAAATGGAGAAAAAGACAGCAGGAGAGACCAAGTATCAATAACATTTTTTTGAGCCCTTGGGCCTAGTCAGGCCTGAAATAAGGACTTCCATGCTCTGGGCTTTCCAGTTAAGTGAGCCAATAAATTCTCCCTTTTCCTGATCCCAGTATGACTTGGTTCTCTGTATTCACAACCAAGAGGGTGCTGACTAGTAAAGTGTTGATGGAGATCCTGGGGTGGGGAGCAGGTAGAGAAGGACCAAGCTGACTCTCCACTGGGCTCACCCTGAAGGCAACGAGGTACCCGTGAATAACTAGAAACTACAGTTCCATGTAGTATGAATCCCACAGACACCACGAGCCAATATGCAGCCAAGACCCCAGAACCACTCCAGGTTAGAACTCACCTGCTTACAGCTGATAAGAAGATGCCAATGGATCTCAGGAGCTTATTTAAACACGAGGGAGTCATGTAACTGCACAATAAATTAAGGAGCAAACTTCAGGATAGTTTTCTATACAGAAACCAGATCCTTAGCTTCCTCCCTGACACTACCTGTGGCCCAGAATGAACAGCAGCTGAATTGTGCTCTGACCTGAGAGGTCAGATTGAAGGGGGAGTGACTGCACTCCTGGGTAGGGAAGATGGGGGGATGTGGGTTCATGGTTCAGGAAGCGCTTCTGGAGTGGTTCAGCCACCTTGGCTCTGACAGGTGCTCCCGAGAGAGGAGGCTCTGATGAATAAAAGATGCATAGAAAAACCTGGGGGTCAATTTTCTAAGTCTCTCTCTGCCATGACCATTGCACCCTGGGGTCTCAGCACAGTTCATTACTTTGTTCCTCATTCTTAGACTTCTCTAAATATAATCAGCTTCATCATTAATTCTCAATCTTGTGCTTGCTCAAAGCTTTACACTGGAGGTCACTATCTTTATGAAGAATTGCATGTCTTCCTAATAAGTACAACAGGAGATGGTGGAAAAATTAAAGTCTGATTTAAAACAACCTCAGTATTTAATGTTATTTTTTAATGTGAGGCTTTACAAAAAGCTTCGTTGTAATAAAGCACCCAGAGCACGCATCAGCTTAGATACAAGGTATGAAATCAAGCCACAACAGAAAAGAAACCAGTCAACAATTACTAGGCTCATAACACATCGCAGGCTCTTAGAACACTTAAGAAATTAGCTGAAATTATTGCAGCTCATGGAGGATGACTGAGAGCTTCCAAGACTGATAAAGGCTAATGTAATGGGTTGGAGGTAATGGTGCTTTGTTGGGGGCGGGGGTGTGGGGCGGATATGTGAGGCAAATTATCTCTGCTGCACCCTGGTTCCCAGGATGCCAATAGAAGTAGAGACAGATTGGCTCATTAGGAAAGGCTCTTTACTGCAAAACCAGTGTTTGCTCTGGAGCTAGGCTCCCTGCCTGTTGCCACTGTAGCTGGGGGCTAAGTTATCAGCCCTCATGGTGGTGTTTCTACTGCTGCATTGTCCTCTACCCTGCTCGCCTCGAACCCCAGCACAATTTCTGCTCAGTGCATCCTCCCTCATTTCATCCATTACCAGCTAGCGGACCAACTTTCATCACCTTCCTTTTCCTCTGTTTCAGGCTAGTCTTATTTTTATAGATATTCACTGTACATATTTCTGGTCCATTATTTCCAGCAATTAGTTGCAGAAGTTTGCTGCAATATCAGCAGTAGCTAACAAGTGCTAAGCATGTACTGTATGCCAGGCACTGTGCTAACTGCATTGCTTGCATTGTCTCATTTAACCCTCACCACATTCTGCAGTATGTGCTATTAGTGTTTCCATTTACTTCATAAGGGAATAATCTCAGGTTAATGACTTGTCAAAGGCTTCAAAGTGAACTAAAAGAACTGTGATCTGAACCTAGGCAGTCTGACTCAGGGTCTGAGTTCTTATTGTCAGGCCTTCTGGCCTGTAGACAGATGAAGGGAGAGGGGTATTCATGCAGATTATCTCCTTGGATGGTATGGGAGGTGGAACTGTGGGTCTGCATTGTCCACAGGGCGTGGGGGGTAAGGGGACAGTGAGATCATTCAGGGAGACTCTGACAGTGAGCACAGCACAGGAGGGGATGCAGACATTTAAGGGATTGCTAAACAACAGAAGGATAGAAAAGAAACAGAAGGAAACAACAGAAGGGAAGAAAGGAGAAAGGCAAGAGAAGTAGTAGCCCAGAAACCAAGGGAAGAATGTTTTGAGAGCTGGGAACGATTGATTGATAAATGCCACTGAGAGGTCGTGTATAAGGACTGGGGACTTAGTCGCTGAGTTTTGCAATTAGAAAACCACTGTTAGCCTGGCAAGACCTGTGTCAGTGGAGTGGGGAGCATGGAAGTCAGACTCCAGGGAGTGGGGGAGAAAAGGGAGGCAAGGGAATGGAGACAGGAAGGCCAAAAACCTTGCCAAGAATCTCCACCATGAAGGGCAGGAGATGGGTGGAATATAGGCTTGAGACAAGAATTTTTATTTTTGAGGGAGAAAATACTTGATAAATGCTGATGAAACAAACTGATCACGAGACAAGAGTGAAAGCCATAGAAGAGAGAATAAAATCCCTAAGGAGATGGTAGGGGATTTAAATGCATAAAGGATTAGCCCTAGACATGGGAGCAAAAGGGGTGGGCTGAGAATGAGGACCTATTTATAGATTGGAAAGACAGGAAGTTGAGGGGACTCTTGCCTTTGGGATAATATTTTGTTCACCAGAGGTCCTATCCTAAAATTTTAGAGAGAATCAAGAGAAGTATTCCCTCAATAATCTCCTCTCCTTTTCTCCTTTGAAGAGTACCTTCAACTTTTAAATTTTCTTCTGTTCAGCAAAGGATACGTGAGTCTGAGCCAGGTGGTCAAGCGTACCAGGAACAAGCTGGCTCCCTGAGAAAACTCCTGCTCCAGTTCTGGGGCAGTCTTGCCTTGATTGGTTTCAATGAACTTGTTGAGGATGTGACTCCTTGCCACTTTGCCAGCATTGTCCCAGTCCTGTAAAAAACTCAAGAGCCGGCTAATTGCTGCCTGCTCCTTTATAGAAGTCATGATCAGTCAGTCCTGAAGTTGGCTACAGAAGGAGGGAAAATAGACAAGTTACCAGGCCACTTAGATCCACGCAAGTCCTGTGGGTTACTCAATGGTCTTTACTTTTCCAGCAACCAACCATCACCCACATGGTTTAGTGGCATTCAAAATACACCTCTGGGACTGGTCACCTGCTACGCAAATAGGAACGATTTAGCTGTGTTGTGACAAAATTAAGACTATCGAGGTAGGCGACTATTTAGAAACTAAAACTCTAGCTCTATTTTTTATGCTAACTCCACGAAGGAAAAGAACCAAAGGCTCTAGCTGAGATATGGTACTTGCTAAAAACATGGGTCTCTGGCACCCCTCACCTCACACGGGGTCAGAGGTTTGGGGCTGCTGGGGACCCAGCCTCCTCTGGCCTATCAGCTAAGGTAAAATACTCCTTGACCTTGTACACTGGGCTTTTATACTAACTCTCTTAAAAACAACTTTAAAAAAAAAGTTAGTAGGAAGAAAAAGTTCCCATTCCAAAGTTGGATTAATGGGCTGTGGTTTGTAGGAGTCTGTGTCCTTGCGAGAGTGTTTTCTGGGGCGGGGGGGAGGGAAGATTTAAAATAAACCCGTTTTCCAAAAATAGTTGTGATTGAAAGTGTTATTATCCATAACAAATGTTAGTGCTGATGGGAGAGCGGCATGTGTGATTCTTTTGTCTAACAGACAAGTGAAAGTCATATTTCACATTATCACGGGGTTTTCTGTGATTTACAGAATATTTGTGAAACATTACTTGCAGGGGCCATGATTGATATGGAGAGAACAGCTTGTGTGTAGGGGAGATGTGTATTTCACCAAGACTGTTCAACATGAAATTTACAGTCCCATAAAGTGCTTCTACATCTTCGCCAGAGATCTAGTTAAAAGGACTTTACAGTCTGAAACATCCTAAAATTGATTCTAAATTAACGTTTCCTCACATGTATTTGAGATATTGATGGGGCCCAGCTATCAGAATTTTATTAGGAAGCTATAATCTGAGGCATGAGGAGACGGACATACATACACACCAACCTCCACTGTTCCCCAGAGGACACTGGGTATGTGCTCCCAGGAAGGGCGTCCACGTAGCCTCGGGGATGGAGACAATTGTGAAATCCTGTCAGCCTTAACAACCAGGTGAATGAATGCTGTGGATCAACCTAAACACAAAAATGACCAAACCCCTTCATGGCATCAGCATCAATCACTGTGAATGACTTTATAGCCCTGAGCCTGAGACTAGCTTTCAGAGTTCCTCCCTCCCTCAATGGCCAGACTGGCCTCAGGAGAGCAGAGAGGAGTGGCTGTTTTAGGCCCCTGGGAGGCTATTCTAGGCTCCGGCAGGAAACCTCCCTGTGCTCCTGCCTTGCCCTGGATGGACCTTTGCTAGGATCAAAAGTCAAAGCGCCACCAGAGACACCCCCAGCAGTCCTAGGGCAGCAGGATAGGAGACTTTTAACTTTCAGCTGGATGATTCACATTGTGGCCTCTCAAGATTCCTGGGATCTCAGTCTCCCTGTTTTCTTATTTCTTTAACAGGAAAAGAAAACCAACAAATGGCAGGCCTGAGAACAGAGTGCTAAATCACTAAACTCATAGCAAAGGTCGGGTGTGGCACGTTGCCAGGTGCTCTGGCTCTTGCTGTAGAGTGGGAGGAAGAATGTGAAATTTGTTGTCAGACTGGGTTCAAGGCCCAGCTCCCCACTTGCTAGTCAGTAAAACATCAAAAAGAAATAGTACTGGGCCTCCCCAGTGGCGCAGCGGTTGAGCGCTTGGGTTGTGAAGCTGCCCGCGGCCTCTGAGGCGCCGGTTCGATCCCCGGCTGCTCCCCGGCCACCAGAGGAGGGTCCCACATGGCGCGCAGACCTCTCCTGCCGCCCGCTGCTCCCCTCAGCAGTGTACTTCGGTCCTTCTGCCTGCTCTGCTCCCCGCTCTGGCTCTGGTGAATTCTCTCACCCTCCTGTGCTTCTGACTGTACCCAGTGCATGTATAAACAAAACAAACAAACAAATAAATAAAACATGCCTCTATTAAAAAAAAAAAAATAGAAAAAAAAATTTAAAAAAAAAAAAAAAAAAAAAAAAAAAGAAATAGTACTGGCCTTGTCCCTTCAAGGTCAGCGTCACTCCAAAGACAGCCACTTTCAAGTCTTATGGTTGTTTCTTTTGGGGTTCACCTCCCTATTTCCGATTAAGGAGCTTATATGGCTTCTATGGGCTTTCCAACTTAGAAAACTAAACAATTGAAACAAAGAAACAGTTATTAACTCCAGGTAAAACCAACTTATAACCATCCCCTGGACCTCATAATGGGACTGTTTTGGAGGCTAGGTGCTTAAGGAGATAATTAAGTTAAAAGGAAATAATTAGGGTGGGGACTAACTCAATATAACTGGTATCTTTATAAGAAACGAGAGCATAGACACACGCAGAGGAAAGGCCACATGAAGACACCAGAAGGCGGCCATCTACAGACCCAGGAGAGAGGCCTGAGAAACCGGTGCTGTGACCCTTTATCTTGGACACCTTGGTGACAGCCTCCAAACTGAGTTGACAAGTCTCTGTTGATTATGCTACCAGTCTGTGCTTCTTTGTTACGGCAGCCCTCACAGACGACTAGGTTACTATGACTTGATTACCAGTTTTAGACAATATTTATTTCTTATTTTGGCAGTTGAGGAATTAGCTCCTTTGCGCCACTCTAACCCCCAATTTTTCTCTCTCCTTATCCAGACAATGTAGTTTTCTACAACTTATAGTTAAATCAATGGTGTTTATACATTATTGACCCAGTAAATAATTGTTCACTCAAGCTACAAACTATTATATTTTCTACCTCTTATAAGTTGATTTTACCTGGAGTTAATAACTGTTTCTTTGTTTCAATTGTTCAGTTTTCTAAGTATTTGGAAAGCCAATTGCTCCCATATGTTCTAAACACAAAGTAACGATTTTTTCCAAATGTTCAGCCCATATCTTTCCCTGTAGGCTCTGTCTCACAGATCTGTCTCTTTTGCTGAAGTTTGGACTGTTTGCTTGCTGGCCTGGCTCACAAAGAGCAATCATCCTGGGTTTCCTTTTGCCAGTCTTCTCTGTCTGCTGTCCTATATCCTGCACCCACCTCTTGTGGTTTTACTGAAGTATATTCTGAAGTACATTCTAGTTTTCCTGAAGTATATTCTCTGGTAGTTTTCTAGGGAATAAAAATTAACTTGTGTGTCTTTCATAGTCTGAAAATATTTTCACCTGTTAGATTGGTGGGTGTGTAAATTCACATTAGGAATAAGCTTCCCTCTGCTTTGAGTCTCCTGAGTGTTGCTGTGACAAGCCTGACGTCATTCTGATTCCTGCGCCTTTTGTCTGTGACTTTTCATTCTTGATGTTTTTTAAAAACTTTCCTGAAATTGTACAATGGCATGCCTTGGTGCAAGTATTCTACATTTATCATAGAGGCCCTTGGTGGGCTGTCTCCTTCAGTTTTTGGAAATTTGTCAGACAATGACTTTTCATTGAGGTCCTTATAAAAATATCAGTCAGTGGGTGTCTTTTTTTCCTTTCTTTTTCTTTCTGGGATCCTCAAGGCCTATGGAGAAGACTTTTCCACTTTCCCAGGGAGGGGGAGAAGACAGGGTCGTGAATACCTGGCTGTGGGCATCTTGGGAGGCAGCGGGAGAGGCCGGGCTGCACATTGCACCATGCACAGCTTCCCTTTATCACTCAAGTGTCTCACCTCTGCCCTTCAACCACGCCTGAGGTCCTGAGTGTGGAGGTCTTCAGAGTTCAATTCCTTTCTCCTTTTGCAGCAAAGGAGTTGAGAGTAGTTGTTTGACTATTAAGAGCAGAGCTTTGGGGTGAAGGCAAAGGGCTCCCCATACAGAATTTAGCTAACCCTTGTGCTCAGCCCCACACCCCTCATTTCTGACCTCTGTACTAACTCATGCTGCCAGGAGTAGGTCTCTTGGAGGTTAAACCAGGTGAATTAATTTGCTTCTTGGCAATGTCTCCTTGTTGAGCTTCCTTGGAGATGCAAGTAGGTAATATTTCCCACCCCTGCCATCTACCCTCCAAATATTTGTTCAGCTTTCATCTGCTTTTGCCTCCTCCTCTGGACTTTTGTGACTTCATACTTTTTCATATTTCCTCATTTTTAATTTTTCTTTAGTGTTATATCAGTGAGATTTTGTGAGGTGGGGGGGATAAATGGCAGGTGTCATGTCTAATAAAGTTTTCCAGTCATATGTTTTTTATCTTGGCTTTTCTTCAAAATAAGATTTGATGAGGATTGCAAAAAATAAACAAACAAACAGAAGATCCATTAAAGGCAATTTTAAAAAAGAATTAAAAATAGAGGTAAAAGGAAGGGGTTTCCTGGTGGTACAAGGGGTTGAGTACCGCACTATGAAGCAATCCGTGGCTTCTGCAGCACGAGTTTGATCACATGGTGCGTCAGACCTCTCCTGGCTCGCCCACTGCTCCCCTCAGTAAGGACTTTTTCCAAAAATTAAAGTGGATCTGCCTGTTCTGTTCCCCACTCTGTCTCTGGTGAGTCCTCTCACCCCCGCATCTCTGGCCTGTGCCCCAGCTCTTGTGTGCATAAATAGATAAATCTTTGAAGAAAAAGAAAATGAAAAAAAATAGAGGTAAAAGGAGAGAAATGTGTGTTTTAAGAGTCAATTGCTGGGATAGATTCTGTATCTAAGCTTTATCTTGACTATGAAAGTAAAAGGGAGGGCCTCCCTGGTGGCGCAACGGGTTAAGATGCAGCACTATGAAGCTATCTGCAGCCAACTGCAGCATGAGTTAGATCCCTGGCCAGGGAGGTGACCAACATGGTGCAGCAGACCTCTCCTGACTCACCCGCTGCTCGCCTGTTCTGCTCCCCACCCTGTCTCTGGTGAATCCTCTCACCTACCGCATCTCTGGCCTGTACCCCAGCTCTTATGTGCATCAACAAATAAATCTTTTTTTTTTTTTTTTAAGATTTATTTATTTATTTATTCATACAAGCACTGGGTACAGTCAGAAGCGCAGGAGGGTGAGAGAACTCACCAGAGCCAGAGCGGGGAGCAGAGCAGGCAGAAGGACCGAAGTACACTGCTGAGGGGAGCAGCGGGCGGCAGGAGAGGTCTGCGCGCCATGTGGGACCCTCCTCCGGTGGCCGGGGAGCAGCCAGGGATCGAACCGGCGCCGCAGAGGCCGCGGGCAGCTTCGCAACCAACGCTCAACAGCTGCGCCACCGGGGAGGCCCATAAACAAATAAATCTTAAAAAAATTAAAGTAGAAGGGAAAATGATGTGTCTTTCCTGGTAAAGGGCAGAGAGGAGTGATGATAGGAAGCAGAAACTAACATCTCTTGAGTATATATTAACAGTCACGTTTTATACATATTATATACATATATTTTTTCAGTCCTCTTAAGATCGCATGGAAGTAATTATTGCTATCCACAATTTTCAGAATGAAAAGCTAAGGTTTGTGCCTTTATTGCGGTCTTACAACTACAAAGGCATGGAAATGGAAGTCAAACACAGATTTGTATATAATTCCAGGCTTCTCCCATTGAACTGAAAGTTACTGAGTGTTCTCCAGTGCTCCAAAATGTCACCAGTAACCTTTGGTTGTCAAACTCAGTGGTGAGTTTACATCTGACTTGACCACTGGTGGAGTGGGGATCACTTTCTTCTCCAAACTCCTTTCCTGACCCCATTCTCTCCTGGTTCTACCTATCCCTTGGCTCTGCATTTTCCTCAGGCTCCTTTGAACATTCTTTTCAAATGTTCTCATGCTTTGTAATCTCCTGGGTGACTTTATTGACTCCCATCACTTCAAATTACATCTGTAGGTTTTGTGACCTTCAAAACCATATTCTCTGCCCGGACCTCCCTCCTGAGGTCTGGATCTCTGCAGATAAATGACCAGTGAAGGTTCACTGAGCGTTTCACAGGCCCTTCAAGTCAGGAAGTCCCAAAAGGAAGTCATCGCCCTCTCACCTGCTCCTTCTCCTGCGCTTGTCCTATTTCAGTGACTGGGTTATCACTCTCCTGCTTACCCGAGAGCTGTCTTAAAACATACTTTTTACCTTGTCCTCCTTCCCTCAACTGTCGCTAAGTTCTGCCAGTTATATCTCCTAAGTCTCCCTTAGGTCAGTCTATCTGCATCTTCACTGCCGCTACTTCAGTTCACACATCCCCATACTCACATCCTGCACCAGCCTCTTTACTGACCTTCATGCTTATCCCATATCCCAACCTCCACTGTGATGTGAGATAAAAAAAAAAAAAAAAGCAAATCTGATAATTTCAGTGCTTAAAACTCTCCAGTTGTTCCCCTTTACCCTCAGGATAAAGTTTCAAACATCTTAGGGCCTCCCCTGGTGGCGCAGCGGTTGAGCGCTGGGCTGCAAAGCTGCCTGCGGCCTCTGTGGCGCCAGTTCGATTCCCGGCTGCCAGCGAGGGTCCCACATGGCGCGCAGACCTCTCCTGCCATGCCCGCTGCTCCCCTCAGCAGTGTATTTCATCACTCTGCCTGTTCTGCTCCCCACTCTGGCTCTGGTGAGTTCTCTCACCCTCCCGTGCTTCCGACTGTACCCCAGTGCTTGTATAAATAAATAAATAAATAAATAAACAAATAAATAATAAATCTTTAAAAAAAAAAAAAGTTTCAAACATCTTAGCCCAAAGATTTTTTTGTCTAAATTTTGCCACAAGTGAAATCTGATGCCCCCACGACCCACCATGCATGCCCATGTCACAGCTGCCAATGGGGATTAAAAGGAGGCTGCAGCCAGCTTTCCCACACTTTGCACACCTTTCTCCGAATTCCCTGTACTCTTTTGGGATCACTTCTTTTCCTCTGAGGTGAGGCCTCCTGTCTGTCCCACTTGGTGCTGATTTGTGGGTCACTCCCTCATGCTGACTGGTGCCTTCAGCACATGAGTCTTCCTGTTTATTCAAGACCTGCTAATCAATTTCAACCTCAACATGCTCCATCTTCCTGTCTCAGGTTAGCAAGATCCCTGGCACTCAATAGGTGCTCGACAAGACATCAACACACTATGCAAATAATGAGCATCCTGATTTCCTTACTCCATAGAGTGATTAATCAACACATGTCCTGAGGAACGGCTGCCAGTCAAACACTGAAATTGTCCTACGTTTGAGTCTCCAATGGCTGCCACACTGTACACAGGTCCTCGGCAAGTTGCCTTGAACAGGGCTAGGAGACTTTATGCCCCAACTCCAACCCCACTACCAACAATTCAATTAAAGAGGAAATTCAACAAATAGTGAGAGACAACTGTGTCCTGTCCTATATTAGGCCCTGGGGGACAAATGTGAAAAAGACATAGTTTTTTCACCTCAAGAGGTATATAGTTTGGGGGAGGGGGTGGTAGAGAGCTCTGTAAACAAACATTTTGATTCTTATAGTGAAGTGGGTAAGCCCAGGATGCTCTGGGAACGTCAGCAAGGGAACCAAACTCAGTCTTGTAGTAACAGCCACCAACAGTGGCCATTATGGAATGCTTTCCAGAGGAGGTGCTACCTCCCGACTGTGACCTTAAACAAGTCACCCCCTCTGGGCTTCAGTTCTCGACCTGTGAAGAGGTGGTAGTATTACCTCCCAGGGTCAATAAACTATCCAATATACAGAAAACCTCTAGTAAAACTTAGCTCTCATTTCATTGTTGAGACTGTTCAAAATGTCTGAAGCACAGGGTGAGGATGGCAGTGGGGAGAGGTGAGGCTGGGAAAACAGGTAGTGGCCAGAGAATGATGGCCTCCTAGGCTCTGTGACAGGGTTTATACCCTGTCCTGAGGGCAACGGGAGGGCCTTAAGGGTCACGAGTAACAAGATTTTGTTTTAAAAATATCATTTCAACTGCAGTATAGAACGATGGTCTGCATGGACAGGTGGGGTGCCAGCTGGAGGCCATCTCCAGAATCTTGGCAAAAGATGCTGATGATGCTGGAGATGGAAAGAAGTAGAAATGCCACATAGGTAGAACTGGTGACTGACGGATTGTGGAGAATGAAATGGGGAGGTGGGGGGGGGGATCAAGGAGGATTTATCACAACCTTTCTTCCTACTTTGCAGTAAACACTGGGTCCATCAAGCGCAACCCCCTTGCTGCCCCTCCATTTCTTTCTTTTTTTTTTTCAAGATTTCAAGATTTATTTATTTATTTATACAAGCACTGGGTACAGTCAGAAACGCGGGAGGGTGAGAGAATTCACCAGAGCCAGAGTGGGGAGTAGAACAGACAGACTGACGAAATACACTGCTGAGGGGCGCAGCAGGAGGCAGGAGAGGTCTGCGTGCCATGTGGGACCCTCGTGCCAGCAGCCCAGTGCTCAACTGCTACGCCACCAGGGGAGGCCCTGCCCCTCCATTTCTGACGTTACCATCTCAGCACCCACGCTTTCTATGTGAGCCAGGTGCTGCCCCTCTATCTCAACCTTTCCATAACTCCTGACTCCTCTTAAACACTTGCTCAATCTTCACCAACCCTAATCAATATGCAAAGTCTTTGTCTGCCTTTCCCCTTCAACCTTCTTCACTTTCTTCTTCACCCCCAGATTTCTGTCTCTGGTCTACAGGATAAAGTCTAAGTTCCATGTGGCATCCAAGGACCTTCACAACTTGGCTCCAGGTTAAGTTCATCTGTAGCAATTTCTTTTTTCTTAAAAGATTTATTTTTTTTTTAATTTTATACAATAGCTGGGGTACAGGCCACAGGCATGGGAGGGTGAAAGGATTTACCAGAGTGGGGAGCAGAACAGGCAGACAGGCTGAAAGCACTGCTGAGGGGAGCAGTGGACACAACAGGAGAGGTCTGCTGCGCCATGTGGGTAGCTCCCTGGCTGGCCGGGAATTGAACCCACGCTGCAGAGGCTGCAGACAGCCTCGCAGCGTTGCACTCAACCCACCCCACCACCAGGGAGGCCCCTCATCTTAATCACTTCTACATTAAGATCCCTGGGCCTTCCCTCTGTATCTCAGAGCTGTCCGCCATTAGGGATGGCAGCCTCCTTTTTGCTCTTTGGCTAATTCCTCCAGTTGCTCTGTGATCCATACACACCGCTCCCCCTACCACTGTCACACTTACATCCTCTCACTAGAGTGTGAGTTCCTCAAGGGCAGGGGTGCGTCTTTCCTCTCTCTGTGTCCCCAGGGCCTAGCACGAAAATAGATGTTTAATAAATGCTCGCTGGGTGAATGAGTGAAGAGATCAGCCCCCTCCTGTTTAGATTGTTATATCTGAATGTGCATGATATGTAGGTCCGTAAAACCACCAACTTTCCAAAGCTGCCATGTGCAGAGGGGCAGAATCTCCATCCAAGAAGGCCAGAGCAAGGTCTATGAGGCATTTTACAGCCATGACAGGAAATAGCAATGTCAGCAGTGGTGTCATCTTTGGACACGAAGGACAGGGATTCAGTGCCATGAACGGTCAGTTAAGCTGTAATTGGAGTGAACTGTTCCTCTGCAAACCATAATGTTCTTTAGCTGCAGCCAAATGGCATTCAAGAAGGGGAGAAAATTTTTTGAAATGTCAAAGAAATTATTTCCAATTTGGTGCTCACAACTAGAGACTCTAATGATGAGTGGAAATGAGAAGCAAACAAATTAGCACTAATGGAAAATCGCTTTTGGAAAAGAGGATTTAATTTATAGTCAACTGGTCATGGCATGCAGTAGGCAGTAAAAGCCAGTTTCACCAGCTTGATCATAAGGACTGGCGCACACATGGAATGCCAGAGGAAAATACATGTAGGCCATCATGCTTACCAGAGTCTCTCTGTAAGTGGCAGCCAATTAAAATAGTCATTATTTTACCTTGGAGAGAAAATGGCCTGAAAAATCAAAGCACATGAAATTAAAATCCAGATTAGGAACCTCAGTCCAAATTGGTTTGTTTGTGGCCTTCTAACCTTGGCAAGGTCCTCTGCAAGGACAACAAACTGACTTTGTCTTCAGCCCAGAGTGACCTCTCTGTTTTTAATTTCCTCTCCATCTTCAAAGGTGATTGATTAATAAATCTGGACTCAACCATAAATCTCTTCTATAGCAGCCAAATGGTTCTTTTTCATGCAGGGAAACTAAATTTCAAAAACCCTAGATCTCATTCTAAACCAAAGGTCCTTAGTAACAAGTGAGAAGAAGTATTAAAAATCAAGGTCACAAGGTCTTATTTTTCAATAAAATTTCTCAGAGCCTTTTCCCCTCTAAATCAAAAGACACATTTCTAAAAACAAGAAGCCTCCACGGTATGCGCTTGGCTCACTGTCCCCAGATGGTCCCAGAGACAAGGCCATCACTGTCTCCTGCTCCTGCAGTTCCCACCTGCAGAATGGGGCAGATGGGACTGAGGCTTTCTCCTGAGTTCCCATCTGACTCCTTATTCTCAACTCCATTCAGAGACAGAGACACAGAGAATGAGGAAGAGGAGGGAGAAACATTTCCCTTCCAAACTCCAGATCCAGACAAAGAGGCTGCCCTTGCCTGTATTTCTACCTAAGGTCATTGCACTACCATGTGTCACTTCCTTCTCACAGACTCCCTTCCTTTTGCCCCTCATTCATAACCTCTTCATAGACCCCTCCTGCCACCCATCAGCTCCCTAAGGATTCCATGTGCTGGGCCTCCCTGGTGGCGCAAGGGGTTAAGTCTCAAAGTGTATACTGCCTCAGTCTTCTTGCTCCCATTCTCCACAGCAGCTATTTCAATCTTTCTCTGCTCTTCTCAAACCTTGCATACTATCTCTAATCCCACTGGCTGATATCAAGTCTCTACTGCACAGAGAAAACAGAAACCAGCAAATAAGAATTCCCTCAACTTCTGCCACCAAATCTACTAACACACTAATCTTACTTGCTTCCTCTGTGTCGTAGTACAATTATTCTTCCACCTTTCGAAGCCAATTTCTCCATCAATGCTTTGGATCCCCCACCTTATTCCTTTTTTTTTTCTTTAAAGATTTATTTATTTATGCACACAAGAGCTGGGGTGCAGGCTAGAGGTGCAGGGTAGGGGTTGGTGATGAGAGGATTCACTAGAGACAGAGCAGGGAGCAGAACAGACTGACCAAAAAACACTGCTGAGGGGAGCAGCAGGTGAGACAGGAGAATGTGGGCATCTTCCCGGCCAGCCGGAATTGAACCCGCACCGCAGAGGCTGCGGACAGCTTTACAGCGCTGCGCTCAACCTGCTGCGCCACCAGGGAGGCCCCCCAAACTTATTCTTTTTTCAGGGACACCATTCTCTTAGTCATCTCCTTTTCTCTCTAAGTTTATTTTCCCCCTCTTTGCTTGGATGTATGTCAACAGCATCTGTCCCATCTGCATAAAAACCTTTGTTTGGGGTCTCCTTCCAGTGATTGCCTTTTATCTTTTTTCTCCTATAGAGCCAAACTTCTTGAAAGTATAATGTACTTGCAGTCTTCACTTCCTACCCACTCCTTAACTCATTGTAATTTGACCTCTGCTCTATCACTCCATAAACTCCTTTTGCAAGTCACCACCAATTTCCTTGTTACTAAAACCTGTGGATTTTTAGAGACCTTAATTTAATTGATTAGTCATCAGCCTTCACATTTACCTCCTTGAAACACCATATTCTACTTCTGATAATCTTCTTACCACCACTCTGGGCCCTTCATCTCAATGACATTTGCAGGTTCATGCCCCTTTGCCAGACCTTCAGACTTGAGTTCTTCTTAGGGCTATATCTTAGGCTCCCCACTCCTGCTCTACACACACCTTCTGGGAAAGCCTAGCAAACCAACACAACACCAACAAATGGTTTGGCTTCTACCCATAAGTACTGCAGACTACATTTCTGTTCCCAACTTAGACTTATCTTGCAAACCCCATTCAGGCATATTCAACTCCCTCCTGGACACCTCCATGTGCATGCCCTACTCAAACTCCTCATGCCCAGAAATGACCATCTTCTAAAAACCCTGATTCCCCTTCTTTCTGTTTGCTCAAGTCAGGGATTTAGAAGTCATTTCTCTTACTTGCCCCACCAGGCACCAAGACCAGTTCTTTTTAGCTTATAAATGTTTGTGGAATTCATCACCTTCTCTTCTTTCTCCTACTTCTTCATAATTTAGACCACCCCAATCCTTCCCCAACTGGTCTCCCTCCTTCTAATCCCTAATCCACTCTCTTCATTAATCTTTCCAAAACACAAATCTGATTTTTATTCCTTTGCTCCTAGCCCTGCAATGATGCCCCATTGTCCTCAGGATAAGCTCTAAGCTCTTGCACTCATGGTTGTAATATGCATTGGAAGGTTCTTCTCTTTCTTTCTTTCTTTCTCTCTCTCTCTCTTCTCTCTCCTCTCTCTCTCTTTCTTTCTTTCATCATCAGTAAGATCCGCCTATAAGCTCAAAACTGAGCTAGGCATCAAAGACTCTTGGGTCTAACTTTTCTTCCAAGGCTGCTGTCACATTAGTCTTGCCCTGGTCAGAAGGTGCTCATAATTCCTGGCAGCCACCTCTTACTTTCCACTCCATGAACTCCTCCAAGGAGTCCTTTTCCCTCCATACCTCCACAAATCTTTCAAAGCCCACCTGAAGATCCAGCCCCACTGCCATAAACACCACTTATCTCTGATTCTGAGCTCCTAAAATCCTCAAGGCCTACTCTTCTATAGTATTTATCCATTGCACAGAATGGAAGTTAGTTCATGTGTGATTCCTCCCCTTCTCCTTTTAAAATTAACCCTCACTAGTGCCCACCTATGTCACAGGTGCTCAGTAAATAACTGTTAAATGCGTGCATAGAAAACTATACCCCTACCCTCTTTGTGTCCCCCACGAGCAGGGCATTTTCTAGTCTTCCCTCGAAGACACCATTACCCCTGCAATAGCACCCACCTCACCAGCCAGAATATGCCTCGATCCTCCTGGGTGGAGGATGGGCTGGCACGCGCCCCTTAGGCCGTTTTATACAGTTTTCCACCTCCAGCTCTCGGAGCTGCAGCTGGTAGAGGTGGCTAGATGATGTAAATCAAGGGGCAGAGCCGTAGGATTAGACGCGGTTGAGAAGGAAGACCCTCCTCACTCCCAGAATACAGCAACTCTCCCGCAGACCCGCTTACCTACGCAGGAGGGCGGGGACTCTTCCTGACTGGCGTCCAAGCTGACCAATACCTGATTGGGAACAAGAAATCCAGCCAATGGCTGTGGGCCAGGGATAAGATGGGGCGGGACATGGTTGCTAAGGCCGATCTATTGGGGTGAGGCGAGAGGCTCCCTGAGAGACTCTGTGGTTGCTAAGGAGGGAGGTCACAGAGCGTGGCTCAGGGATTGGGCAGCGTCGAGGGAGGTGGGTGGTAATTGGGCGGCGCCCAGGAGGCGCCCGGCTGAGGTGCGGGCGCGCGAGCAGGAGTTCCGGCGGGAGGCCTGTGCTGGGGGCCCGCACCTTCACCATGGCCTCGGCTGAGCTGGACTACACCATCGAGATCCCGGATCAGCCCTGCCGGAGTCAGGGTATGGAACGAGGGTTGGGTCCAGTCGTGGGGGGTAACTTAACGAGTATGTGGGTGGAGAGCGCAGTCGCGGCCCCGCCCCTCGGCGGGCCCGCCCCTCGCGCCCCGCCCCCTGGTAGGGTCTCGCCGGCCCGGGACAGAGCCCCGCCCCATGAAGCCCCGCCCCTCGTAAGCCCCGCCCCAGAGCGCTCGCCCTGCGGGAGACCTGCTCCTTCCCCGCTTCCTCTGTAGGGTTGGGGCCACGCCCGCCGTCATCTGGTGGTTGCTGAAGGCTCCCGAGGGCAGGGTTCCTGCTGATTGCTTTGTTTGGGGTCTGGCCGCCCACTTCCAGCCTCTCTTCGCCGGTTGTGTGGCTAGGTATGGCTGGGGTCCTGGTATTATTTTCTACCCACTCTTTCCCCCGTGGTCCTCGCAGAAGCCGGGGGCTCAAAACCCCTGTGCCTCCTACTCTCACTGGCGGTGTAATAGAGCAGTCTCGCGTCAGGTGGAACTCGTTTCAAATTCTGACTCCTCCCTTTAGTAGCTTTGGCAAGCCACCAGCTCTGGACTTCATTTTCCTCGTCTGCATAATGGGGGTACTAATAGTAATCACCCTGTAAGGGTTGTTGGCGGCTCAGCTGAGATTATTTGTGTTAAGCCCTCCCATAGTGCCTGGCATGGAATGAGTTTAGATTTGCATTATTTTCCTCCCCCCAGTCAATCTCATTAAAGAAAGGTGTGTGGGAGGCTCTGCCAAATTAGTAGCCTTAGAGCAGACCTGGGTGTGAGTGGTTTTGGGGGCCCAGAGAATGGAAAGTTTGGTGCCTGTTGGGAATTATGGCAGAGGAACCTTGGAAGTAGGTACACTACACTACGGCATGGGCCCAGCCTGTCTCTTGCTTGACTTCACACTGCCTTTAGGCCTACAGTCTCACTGCCAGCTGCGCAATGTTCTTCCTAATGCAAAAGTTTTGATCTTATCACTGCTTTGCATAAAACCCTTCAGTGGTTCCTCTTTGCTCTCAGGATAAATCAAGTTTAGATTCCTGAGCATGGCATTCAAAGGCCTTCATAATTTAGCAGCCGCTGCTTCCCTCTTTGATCACTATGACCTTCCACTGTCCAATTTGAACTTTATGCTCTGACAATCCCAAATGGTTTTTGATTCTCCATACATTTCTTGCTTCTCTGCTTTTGCCTCTGTCTGGAATGCCTTTCTCTCTGTTGCCCCACACTGCTCCTTCATTTGTCTGGCTCCTTCACTTGAAAGACTTTTAGCTCAGATGTTGCCTTCTTCAGGAGAGCCTGCCCAGGTCCTTCCCACAGCATCTTGTGTGCCTTGGTTGGGGTCTAGGAGGGGAGGGCAGCCCCTAGGCTCCCACAGAGCAGATGGCTCTAGATCAGCATATTTCCCTACAGTTGGATCTGTTAGCTTAGGGCTTTTGGGCTTATAGATATAAAAATATTTTTGAAAAGTTTTTGGCATTAGTGGGAGATGAAGCCAGTTGATATTATTGCCCTTGGAGAGCCTTCAGCTACAAATGGCTGGCAGCCTTCTGCATGGCCAGGAGGCAGATGTGCTCTCTCAGCCCAGGTGGGCAGCCTGGTAGTCTTAGTTCACATTTTTAGCTCTGCCTTTTACTAGTTCAATGGCTGTGGCAAATTATTGAAACTCCCTGAACCTCAGGTTCCTCCACTGTAAATTGAGACTAATAATAGTGCCCACCTTACAGGATTGTGAGGGTTGACAAGATAGTGACTGGAAGTGTGTGTGTAGCATGGAGCAGGGGCTCTGTCTGCTTGAGGTCCCCCTTCACTTCTTTGGGAGGCCTGATCCAAGTATTGGGAGAAATCCCAGGAGGCCATTTTGTCCATTCTATGGCTGCCAAACCCTTCCCGGACAGGATGCTTCCCAAACATCCTGGCCTGGTGGAGGCAATTGGAAGCTCTTCCAGTTGTTAGAAACTGCTTCCTTTTCTTGAGCCACAATATACCTTCCTGTCATTGCTGCTTTCAATTCAGCAATCGCTGCATCCTGGCTGTGGGTTACTTGATGGTGCCGGTGACTCACGCACAGGCTTCCTTCAGGGAGCTGTGGATTGGGGAGGAGGTGTGAGGGTTTCTAGGCAGGTGGTTTCACTATGATGTGGTAACTGCAGGGCTAGAGGGTCATGGTAGGTGCAACACAGAGCAAGGTAATTTCTCTTCCCTGCTCTTCAGGAGGAAAGCTTCCTGCCTCCCTCAAATCTGTCTTCTCCAAGGGAAAAACTTCCAGGACCTTCAGCTGTTCCTTCTCTGAGGTGGTTCTAATAACCTCCTCCTCCTCCTGATTGCTCCTTCAGACCAACTTGAGGTCACCATGCCTTTCCCTCTCAAAGTGTGTACCCCAGAGGTGAGCTGGAGGTTGCAGGACCCCTTAGAAGTTGTAGTGGCACTGTGAGCCCCCGAATCCATTTGCTTCTTATTGGCAGAGAGCTCCTCTCCAGGGTGACATGGTTTCCCACAGTGGCAGTCTTTGGGGGGTCCCAGAGATTATCTCTTTTGCAATAACTGTTCAATAGTGGACATGTCTGTAGGACAGTTATATTTGGTTTCTGGAAATGCTTTCCCCCATATTTGAACTTCAAAACCACAAAGCCCAGCACTGTGTGAGTTGACAGAGAAAGGAGAAGCAGCTGCTGGTACATCAGTTAGTTAGGAGGCAGCTGCAGATCTGGGGTCATTTAGGAACCAAGCAGGGCAGCTCAGAATCCTTCTGCTGGGATTCCTACCAGCTGCTATCTGTGGCTACCTGGTCTTTGGCTGCCTGGTCTTTTGCTGAAGCCAGTCCGTTGACCTGGAATCTCCCCCATCCTATCCACTCTGCTTCTCTGACCAGTGACCCCCTCCACTTCTGATACTAGCGTCTAGCTCATCTCCTTGGGAAGATTCTGTTCTTAGGGCCTGCATAGCAGGGATCCCTTTCATTGTAGTGTTTTTCACATTTTGGCTCACTGTTGCCGGGGCATGGAGAGGATGAGGTGCCAAGTGTGTGGAATGGAGTATGGTCTGGGACCCAAGCCAGAGCCGCCCCTCCTCCCAGCCAGGGAATGGTCAGCTAAGTCCTGCCCCAGGGCCCCAGCTGGCCTTCTTAAAGGCACCATGCTGCTCTCGCGTTCAGGAAGCATTTCCAGAAATAATTGATACACAGAATTAATGGGGCTGAGACAAGGGGCTCACTCTTATACAATAAAGGCCTTCTGGGGGTTCACAGAGTTGGGGAGTGACAGGTTTATTGTGAGCCTGCTCTTCTGTTAAGCATTGGCAGGGTTCAAAGACATGTAGACTTGTCTAAACCCTCTGGAAGCTTTCTCTGGCACCCAGGAAACAGTCCGGAGTGGTGTGGGCCACCATGGTGGACCACAGGAGTTGGGGTGGCTTCCTGGAGAGGAGTGGTTGAAGCTGGGTCTAGGGTTCGGGAGGGCTGACCGGTAGCTGGGAGGGCAGCAGAAAGAGCAGAAAGGGCCTGGGAAGGAAGGAGCATGGCCGGAGGGGGCAGGAGGCTGTGGCTGCTTCCAGAGCAGGGAATGAGAGGAGAACCCCAAGAGAGGCCTCACCCTCAGGTGAAGAGTGAGTTGGGACTTGATTCTCTTCTCTCTATGGGAACCCCAAAGGTGCTTTTCTTTTTTTCTTAAACAGAGGTGTTTTTCTTCGTTTTAATCACAATCTCTTCTCTTTCACACATTAATAAAATCTCGGGCCTCCCTGGTGGCGCAAGAGGTTAAGATGCAATCTATGAAGCTGTCTGCAGCCTCTGCAGCATGAGTTCCATCCCCAGGCCAGGGAGCAACCCACATGGCGCGGCAGACCTCTCCTGACTCACCCGCTGCTCCCCTCAGCAGTGTATTTCAGTCATTCTGCCTGTTCTGCTCCCGACTCTGTCTCTAGTGAATCTTCTCACCCCCCCCCACACCTCTGGCCTATACCCCAGCTCTTGTATGCATAAGTAAATAAATCTTAAAAAAAATAAAATCCCTCGCTAATGTGTCTGATCTATACCGGGTGCTGCACTAGGTCCTGGATTTGAGGTTCAGATTTCATGGATGCTTTGTAACCTCCTTACTCTGAGGTTTCTGTTGCACTTATACAGTTCACCACATCCTATAACCCAGCCCCGCCAACCTGCAGCTCCTGTCACAACCACCCTGGCGAGTAGGGAGTACTCTTGTGCGGTTTTAGAGACAAGGGACAGCTTAGAGAGGGGAGGAGATGAATTATCTTGCCCAGGTTACCCCAGATTTCTTCTCAGGAGCCTTACTCCAAAACTTGTGCACACAGATTTCAGTTGCATTGGAAGCGCTGCCCAAGCGTGATTCCATTTCGAGGAAACAGTTAAGGAATGCACAAAGAAAGAGGTGTCCATTAACCTATTTTTATAACTGCAAAAAATTGGAAACAATATCATGTCCAGTAATGGGAGATTGGTCACCATAAATTATGAACTATTCTGTCGCTCTGCAGCCACTAAAAAGAATGGCGTAGAAATATATAAACTGACAGGCAGAGATGTTCACAGTATATTGCCAAATGGAAGAAAGCAGATTACAAAACAGTACAATTCCAGTTTTATTAGATATTCATTTTCTCCTTTTCTACAGCGAGCATGCATTCCTCGTGAAGTCGTAATAGTAACTTTGACTTATTGAACTTTCTACCAGGTACCTTGCTTGCTAAGCCCTCTGTAGTCATTATCTCATTTGATCCTTTGTGCTATTAGCCCCATTTCACAGATAAGGAAATTAAAGCATAGAAAACTTGCTCAAGGTTTATTTTATAGTTATTAGTGGGAGCCAAAGATTTGGACCAAATATGGTTTCATACGCTATGTACTTTTTTTATATAGTGTGTACTTCATGAGGATTAAGACATATCTTCTTTTAGATACTATGCTACCCTCCAGGGCAGTTATTTCAAAAAATAAAACAAACAGAAAAATAAATTTAAATTAATTTTCTTTAAATATAGGAACTGTGAAACTGCACAGAGTATTATTGGGGACTAGAGGAAATTGACGTTCCTTCTGCTCTTTGTATTTTAAAAGAAAACTCTAGGTTCTTTGTGTTTTGGTTCTGGCTTACAGATGAAAAGCATTTATTGTCCACAGACCCTTTTCAGCCTTTCCTTTGTCTTCCCCATGTGACCCTGGGATAGATGCAATCTGTGTTTTAGTTTTATGAGTCAAACAGTTGTACAATATATGTATCTGTAATTCTTGTATTATTGATGTCCATGTTGTTTTGTTGAGAAATTTCTAGAGAACAAGGGTCATGTGAGGTTATATTGTTTTGTGGGGTGCTTAAGAAGTGTCAGGGTGGAAAAGAATACTTCTGCCTTGCCAAGGGGCTTCTGGGCATACTTGACCTTCTTGACTTCTCAACTGATTTTGACTCTGCTGGACTTCCTTCTCCCCCCTTTCAAAATATCCTTTTAGCTCTCATTGCACAAGTGATACATATTGATTTTAGAAAATGGGTTAAGAAATCATGAAAAAGAAATTGCCTCTAATCCCAGGAATAATTGCTATTAATATTTGATGGTTTTTTTCTATGCATAAATATATGCATGTTTATATATGTACATACTGCTTCTCAGCTTGCTCTTTCACTTAATGTATTACTGTTCATTTTAAAACATAGTAGTGTGTCCTAGGTATTTACCCAAAGGACACAGAAACATCAATTCCAAAGAACACCTGCACCCCTATGTTTATAGCAGCACTGTTTACAATAGCTAAGCTTTGGAAACAACCCAAATGCCCAAAAATAGATGACTGGATCAAGAAGATGTGGTACATATACACCATGGAATACTACTCAGCATTCAAAAAAGATAAACACATGCAATTTGCAGCAACATGGATGGCGCTGGAAGGGATCATGCTCAGCGAAATAAGCCAAAAAGAAAAAGAAAAATACCGGATGGTCTCACTCATAGCAGGAATCTAGAAAACTTAAATAAGGGACCAGGAAATGAATAACTATAAGAAAGTGAAAATCAAAATCAACAAAAAACTATGAACCAGAGACACTTTTAGGGGGACGGGAGTGGGAGGGGAGGGATTGGGGTCAGAATGGGGGGGCTGCAATTGTATGGGGAATATAACAATAAAATTATTATTAAAAAAAAATAAAGCAGGATTTTTCAAAAAAAAAAACAACATAGTAGTGTGATTAAGATATAATACACATATCATAAAATTCACCTTTTTAAAATGTGCAATTCATTGGTTTTCAGTATATTCACAGAACTGTGCAACCATCATCTCTGTCTAACTCCAGAACATTTTCATCTTCCGCAAAAGAAATCTTGTACCATCAGTGATCACTCCCTGTCGCCCCCTCCATTCAGCTTCTGGCAGCCACTAACTACTTTCTGTCCTGTGGATTTGCCTAGTCTGTACATTTCATATAAATGGAGTTATACAAATTGTGGCCTTTTGGGGCTAGCTTCTTTCACTTTGCATGTTTTCAGAGTTCTTCCATGTTGTAACAAGTGTCAATTCTCTGTTGCTTTTTATGACTAAGTTTTGGTGTGCTGTCCTGTGGATACATAACACATTTTGTTTATCTACTTGCAAGTCTATAAGCATTTGGATTGGTTCTAATTTTTGCTATTGTGAGTGATGCTGCTGTGAATATTCGTGTACAGGTTTTGTGTGGATGTACGGTTTTACTTATCTTGGGTAGGCACTGAGTCCTGGAAGTGCTGGGTCATATGGGAACGCTCTGTTGAATTTTTCTGAGGACAGTTTTCCAAAATGGCTGTGCATTTTTACATTCTCACCAACAGTGTATATGGGCTCCGATTTTTCCACATCCTCCCCAACACTTGCTATTGCCTGCCGTGATTATAACCATTCTATAGCAGGTATGATGTGGTGCCTCATTGTGGTTTTGATATTCATCTCCCTAATGACTATGAACATCTTCACATGTGCTTTCTGGCCATTCACAGATCTTCTTTGGAGAAAGTTCAGATCCTGTAAATTGGATTGCCTTTTAATCATTAAGAGTTAAAAAATATATATCCTGGATACAAGCCCCTTATCAGATATATGATTTGCAAATATTTTCTCTTATTCTGTGCATTGTTTTTCACCTTTTTCATCATGTCCTTCGAATTTAAGTTTTTGGTTTTGATGAAGTCCCAATTTACCTATTTTTCCCCCCTTTCATTCCTTATACTTTTGGTCAACTCTGTGAAATCATTGCCTAATCCAAAGTCACAAAGATTTACTCTCTGTTTTTCTCTAAGAGTTTTTTCATTTTAGCTCTTACATTTATGTTTGTGTTTTGCTTCATGTATTATTGAATAGTTCCATATGAGGAAACACTTTTCTTTCTTAGAAGTGGAATCACTGAATTAAAGATTGCATATTTTGAGACTTGATACAGATTCCAAAACTCTATCTCTCTTCCCCCTCTCATTCCTCTCCCCCTTCCTGCCTGTCTCCCACTGCTCTGGCTCAGGCCTCTGCCACGCCTTGCCTTGCAGGTTACAGTAGCCTCCTACCCGTTCATAATGCTTTCAGTGCAGTGTGACAAATGTCGTTGCATTGTGGTTGTGGGTGCTATGACAGTATGGCAGAGGGGTATAGACCCAGCCTGGTGATTTGGGGTGGGAGGGTTGAGAAGGGTTTGGGAAGGGCAGGCATTAAGAGAGGGCTTCCTGAAGTGAACCATGAGCTGACTCAGGTGGAGTGGGCATAGCACAGCATAAGCACGGAGTCAGTATCCTAGGCCACAGAATAAGGAGCATGTGGAGGTTCTGGAGGTGGAGACTGGCATGGGAGCCCAGAGGTGAGTGCTGGAGCTGCTGCTTTCTGGTGTGTGTTCTTGAAAAAGGGACTTCCCTTCTGTTTCAGTTTTCTCATCTGTAAAATGGGGCTGATAACAGTAGCTAACTCCCAAGATGGTTGTGGGACCAAATAAGGCAGAATGTGTTGAGGTTCTGGCTGGGGTGCCAGTCTCTAAGGCGAACAGGATCTCTGAAGTGCGGAGGCAGCCGTGTGGACAGCTTGGAGATGGGCCAACAGATTTGGTTAAGAACGGGAGCTTGAGTTTTGCTACCTCGGGGGCCATCTGAGGTAGTGGTTACAAGCTGGTCCCTCAAGTCAGACCACTTGTGTTTGGGTTTCAGCTTCACTCCATATTAGTTGTGTAAGCTTGAGCAAATTATTTACTATCTCTGTGGCTTAGTTTTTATCTGTGAATTGAGAATAATAACTGTACCTTGTTCATAGGACTGCTGTGAGGATTAAATGAGTTGATATATAAAGAGCTTAGAGTAGAGCCTGACCATTGATTCTTTGCTGTGCTTATTTTGGTTTTCTTGGTGATGGGAAGGAAGAATGTGGAATTCAGAGAGGTGTGTGATGGTTCAGAACAAGGCGGATTTGCTTGCTTCGGTGGGGTGGTGCTGTCTTAGAGTGTAAGTGGCACACCGAACCAGTGAATCTTCAGGGCTGCGGGGCAGTGGCCAGAGGCCTGGAGATGTCAGCAGCCTAAGGAGGAGGGAGGGTTGACAGGGGATGGTGAAATGAGCATAAAAGGAACAGGGGCTTTTACAAGAGGGTGGAGGAATTGTGATCCGGATGTGGCAATAAATAACAATAGCCACAGCAATTACTTTTATTACTCTGGAAAGGGCAGTGGGGAACAAGAAGAATGCCAGCTCTTTTTTCTTGGGTCCATTCTTCACTTTGCAGCCATGTGTTCATTCATTCAGCATATTTCTACTGAGTGTCTGGATGGGGCCGACTGTGGTGCTGGGCACTGCGGATGTGGTGATAAACATGGCAGACCCAGTTCCTGCCTTCACAGAGCCTGCTGGCTAAGGGGAGAGACAGGCAGTCAGCAAATGATTGTGAAAATCATCAGTCAGCCCAGATTATACTGTGCCGTTCCCCAATTCCAGAATTTTATTCCTTCTCCACTGCTACAGAATAAAATGCTGACTCCTAACCGTGGAGGTGCTATGGGATCAGGCTCCACTTACACTCTTGGCAGCTCTCCTGATCACTGCTGCCCCTTCACCCAGGCTCCTCACTCCCCTGGATTGCTTGCTGTGGCTCAGGCAGACTGTCACTTCTCCATCGCCCCCTGCCCTGCACATGCCTTTACTCCCTGGCAGGCTGGTCACTGTCCCTCTCTGAGCCATGTTGCTGGAGCACCATGGACTTCTCTGGATTATAGCACTTCATGTATGAAATCAGAGAGGGCAGACTGGCTCCAGTGGGAGGAGGTCATGGCAGACTCTGAGTTAGAGGGGGCATGGAGCATAGGCCCTGGGAGGAGAAAGCGTCAGGGGGGTAGGAGATGCCTGTGGGAAGAAAGAGCACCTAGTGGCTTAGGGGGACGTCTTTGAGTGTCTAGCTGCACTGGCCTTGCCCCCAACCCCCAACACTTAGGAACACTGAAAAGCTTGGGCTCTGGGAGTTGGTGAAAGGTGCCCGTGAAACCTGAGGTGGAGTAAAATGGAGTTACTGATCCCAGTGGAGGAGGACGGTATGTCAGAGGCCAGAGCTTTCTGGATCCTCCTCTCCTGGGAATGCGCAGTTGGACTGCTGTTGGATGGTGCTGGCCTGTACTGTGGGTGGCTACCAGGGAGATGACCTCCCTTGGTTGCCTTCTCTGTATTTGTGATCAGGCCCAAAGCCCTGTCCTGGTGATAACGTGACGGAGGGGGACCCTCTAGGCTGTGGGAGAGGAATCTGTGTTCATACAGCTGCACAGACCCACTGGTGCAGGTACCAGAAAGCCAGCTACTCAGCCTGAGGTCCAAAGGCAGATCCAAATGGTAGCTGTTGATGACCTGCCATAAGGCTGCCGCAGCCTGGTAACCACCCCTGGTGAGGACAGGCTGTGGCCCCAGTAAAACTCACCTGTGGCCTTTTCCATCAGATGAGTGGGTGCTAAAGAGCTGCCCTGGGGGAGGACAGGGAGACAGACACCAGACTGAGGGAGAGGGAGAATATTTGGAGCTGCCTGAGTTAGAGCTGTGGGTTCATCTTTCTCCTCAGAGGCCAGGCCCAGCCTCAGGGGAGCCTAGGGGGCTGACAGGGGGCAAGGGACTGCAGTGCTTGCAGCTCCTGCTCTAGGCTGAGTTGTACCCCAGCCCCGGATCCCATGGGTGAGGGCAGTTAATCTCCGAAGGCTGGAGTCACCACTGTTGGAGAGCAGGAACATTATGAACTTCTCAATCACATTAATTTCCGCAGGAAATTGTTGTCTTCCTTTTGTCCAAAGGTTAGTGATTTATATTTACCATCCTCTTAACTAGCCCTGAAATTTACTGTTGCCAGGTCACCACCAGCGTCCATAAACCTCAGTGTGGCAGCTAAGCACAGTCAAGTGACTTGAACCTTGGAAGGGTACACGCCAGCACTCTTGGGAGGGCAGATAACTAGCTGCAGCAGACAGCCCCTGGGGGGACGGGTCTCACGTGGCAGGGAAATGCAAGGAGGCCTGACCAGAGATGCAGGGAGGCCTTTCCCCAAGCAGCCCTGGAGGAGGCAGCTGGTTGTGCCTTAGTACCTCCCCGAAAGGAGACCTGCTTCTGCTTGCAGACGGGGCTGGCGGCACAGAAGGTATCGAGCAGCCTGGGGTGGAAGCAGGGCTCAGCCCCAGCTCTACACTTCCTGTGTGACCTTAGGCAAATTATTTATCCACTTCCTGCCTCAGTTTCTGCACCTATAATAATATGTCAAATCTCAGTAAATACTGGTCACTACTTATTCTCTGGCAGGATAGGGTGGGTGATAGGTCTGGGCCCTTGGAATCAGCCTGCTCCACTTCCCTGCTTATACTTTCCTACCCATTTCTCTGCTTAAGACCCTCCTCCCTCTGCTTACGGTATTAGAACAGGGACTTATTCTGTAAAGGACCAGCAAGTATTTTAAGTTTTGCGAAGCTTTTGTTCTTTGGTATAACTCTTCACTTCTGCTGTTTTAGCATGAAAACAGTCATAGACCATAAGTAAGTAAGTAAGTGAACGTGCATGCCTGTATTCCAATAAAACTTTATTTGTGGACTTATATGTCATATAATTTTCACATGTCACAGAATACTATTATTTTGCTTTTCTAAAGCCATAAAAATGTAAATACCATTTTTATTTTTAGCTTGCAGTTTATACAAAAACAGAGTTTGGGTGGATTTGGCCCAGGGCTTCTGGTTTGCTGACTCCTGGATTAAAAAGTGAAATTGCATGGAGTAGGTGTTTACTTTTCTCACCTGGCCTGTGCCTTTGCATCTCTAAAGAAAGGTGCCCTTTTGTGTGTGTGTGTGTGTGTGTGTGTTTTTTTTTTTTTTTTGATGACCCTGCAGTGCCTCCTGAGAGGCCTAAAAGCCAGTAGAAGCAGGGGGACAGAGGAAGAAGCCCTGTGGGAACCTGAGACACAGGCCCTGGATTGGTACCCAGTGCTCCCCTGCTTGCAGCCACAGGATCAGTGGCGCTGATTCTGCATTGGCCAGCACCCCATCCCACATCCCAGCTCAGTTCTTATAGCCCCACCTTGTCTGTGTTTCAGAGAACAGCTCCAACCAAGATGGGAAGGAAGCAGGGGCTCGCCAGCCTTTGGTGATTCTCCTGGGCTGGGGTGGCTGTGCAGACAAGAACCTTGCCAAGTACAGTGCCATCTACCACAAAAGGGTAAGTACTGCAGCGCCCTGGGGCCCTGTCTCCTGTGGCTGCTCTGTGGGGAGCTGGAGCCTTGGTCACCCCTCTCTGGACTCAGTGATGGCTAACCACTAATGTGGCAGGCCTGGGCATGGTACCAAGAATGGCCTGAGGAAGATGATGGGGTCATAGGGACTTTGGCTGGATTTCCCCCCGTATGCAGCTGTGTGGCCTGGTCTGTCCCCTTTAACCCCCTGACTGGCCTCCCTTTCTTGCTCCTCAAAACCCACAGTAGACAGGCTGTCCTGATGTGCTCTCTCAGCTGTGGAGTAATCCCTGACTTGGAGGCTGCTGGTTGGATGCGACTTCTCTGGGCGGCAGGGGCCTGGGCTGGGTGTGCTGGCTCAGTCTGTACTCCTGGGACTTCCTTTTCTGCCCAGAAGAGTTTCTGTCTTGGGGTTGACGATGGCACCTTTCACATCCCCAGGATAGAATCTCTTGGAAAAGAGGTTCATACTCGACGTTTTCCTGCTTCTTCTTAGGACACACCAAGAGTTGGATGTAGAGGTTGTGGTGATTAAAGAGAGCCTTAGGAGGGCCTGGTTGTATTTTGAAACCCCTTTCACTTCTTTGCCCTCTGGCCTGGGCCTGCCCAGAGCTCTCAAGGCAGGGAGATACCAGTGCAGGCGGCGCCAGCTGCTCACTGGAAGCCTTCCACTGAGGAGGAGGGGAGCAAGGCCAGCTGGCGCTCCCTCCTCTCAGCCTCTTTCCACTGACCCACATTTGCACTGCGCCTGAGGTGTGGGGTGGCCCTAGAATGGAGAGGGTTGGGTGAAAGGCCTCCCTGCAACCAACAAGTCTGGTCCTCTGGCATAGCCTTTGATAGCTTGCTTTACTCTGCAAGTATTTCAGCGGCATCTGAATCCCACTTGCTGGACTACACTTGCTTGCGGGCAGGCAGAGGAATAGGAATAGGTGAGTGTGGCTAGAACAGAATGAAAGAAAGGGCAGGTGTCAAGATGGGAGGGTGGGGTGGGATCCAAGCAGGGGTATGAATTTACTTTTGTGCTTCCCAAAGGCCCTCCCTGCAGATCTTTCAAGGATTAGAGGGGTGAGGAGGCGGGAGCTAGCAAGAGAGTTTGTTGCAGTGGTCAGGACTTGGGGGCTGGTGGTGCTCGGGCAGGGAAGTCTGTGGATCTGGGTGCTTGTTAGGAGGTAGACGGGTAGACTAATAAGAGATTGGATGTGGGCACAGCTTGGAGGGGTCCAGGTTTCTGACTGATGCACTTCCCAGGTGGAGGGGGTGTGTTTATTGAGGCAGGGAGTGCTAGAGGAGCAGCTGTAGTTTCTTGGGTGGATGAAGCTGTTTCAGGCAGCGTGGAGGTGGCATGGAGAAAAGGGCGTGGAACAGAGCTCTGAGGAGTCTGAGCTTGAAGAGGGAAGATGAAGAGGGTCCTAGGAGGAAGGAGGAGTGGCCAGAGGTGGACAGGAAAACTGAGGAGAGCATCACGGAATCCACAGAAAGCATCTTTGAGCTGCTTGAGAGGGCGCGAGGAAAGGTGTTATGGGGGCAGACAGCCTGGGGAGAAAGTCTTCCCAAGAGAGGCAGGCGGTTGGGGTGGCAGGGCTGGTGGAGGGGTCACCTTGGAAAGGAAGGGGTTGCCTTTGCCCTCTGGTTTGGATATAGGATAGGTGTGGAATTTTTATTTCCTAACCCAAAACTCCTGGTACTTTGTTATTTAAAAGAAAAAATAAAAACACCTTGTTCCACCACCTGGAGATGCTCCTATTTGCACTTTAGTGCAAGATATTCTTTCAGCATCCCCCCCGCGCCCCGTATCGTTCCTTTACTTAAGTGAAAGCTACCGAATATACTACTCTATATCCTGCTTTTTCTCAGATCACGATTTCTGCCTTCCCATGTTAATACATTTTCATCTCATCTAGTTTCCAGGCCATATTCAGCTTCGCAGCTAGTTCTCAAAGTGACCTTTATAGCGGTTTTCTCCCCAAAGGATCTGATCTTAGACCACACAATGTTCCTTAGACCTCTTTTAAATGTAGAACAGACCCTTTTTACAGGATCCCAACTTACTGAAGCGCCCCAGCTAGGAGAGCATTTCTAGGAGTACATGACCCCGAATGCTGCCAGAATGAGAACAGGACGGGGGCTGACAGGCGGCAGGGGAGCTGACCATTTGAGACGCTCTAGGTGACCTTGGTAAGAGCAGAGTGGTTGTCGGGATTGGAGTTGAGCAAGGGGTTGTGTGTGACATTGGTCTAGGAGAGGGTGGGCGTTCTGCGTGTTGGAGGGATGTGGTGCAAGGCAGAGGCTGTAAGAAGATGCTTGGTTGGTTTGAGCAGGAGTCTGGAGAGGGGAAGAAACTGAGAATATAGGAGAGGGAGGTGAGGACTGACAGGGCTCCGGGACATGGGATCGAGTGTGCAGATGGAGAGAGATGGTGTCTTCAGGGAGGGAGGAGAGGCTGGGATCGGGCATGCAGTGAGACCAGGGTCTTGGTGCAGGGGTTTCTAGGGAGGTGGTAGCAGAGATGCCCAGCACCCCAGAAACCTCAAAGTGAGGCAGACCGGCAGATGCAGGAAAGCTTGGGGTGTGTGTGTGCCTTCCACAGGGGTGTTGGGCATTCATAGGGTGAGCGCTCTGTGTGTCCTCACTCACAGCTGATGTGGAGTCAGAGGCCACATGCCGTGTGTGCCACACGGTGCATTCATAGGGATTGCTGGGTTTATGTCTGCATCACAGGTAATTCTGTGTGCGCACATGCACTCTTGAAGTGCAGTGTACAAGTCATACCTGCCAGTGGTATATGCGCTTGTGTGTCTTGTGTGCTCATGGGTGGCGTGGTGCGTGCACTGTTAGTGAGTGGTGGGAACTGTTGAGTATCTGATCTGTGGGGCTTGAGGTGGATGAGCTGTGGGGATGTGCAGTGGTGCTTGCATCTATAGGCAATGTGGGTAGGTTGGGGATGGGAAGACATTTCATGTTCCGCTGGGGAGTCAGAACAGAGCACTTTGTGTAATTTCCCAGAGCTAAGGGACCAGGTGGTATCAGGGACCCCCTCTTGGGAGGGGCGCTTAGGGCTTGCAAGGGCCTCAGTAAGAACAGTGCCAGGAGGAGCTTGGGCAGATGTCAGACTAGAGTGAGAGGGAGGAACTGAGCCCAGGGGGCTCATGGCAGGGCTACTTCCACTGTGGCCATTCAAGTATTGTGCCCATATGATCTTCTTTGGGTTATTCTACCGCCACTAGGACCACTTCCAATTATTTGATAGTTTACTTTGAGGCAGGTGATATTTTGGACACTTGAGATATAATTTTTTCATTCTGTTTTCACCATAACTCTGAGATGGATGTTATCCAAATTACAGATGGAGACAGACTCACCAGAAAGATGAAGTAAATTGCTCTTTATCCTGGTGGTGCCAGGAACTGAACTTAGACTTTCTGGCCCCAGAGCCTGCCCAACTCAGCTTCCTCTCACATGGGGGCCTCTGCCTCTGAACAGGTTCATGAGAGGGGGTTAAGACTCAGGCAGGGTGGCTTTGGCTGCCTTTTCTGATTGACTTAGAAGGGGATCCATCTGGAGAATTGGAGGTGTACTTGACCCAATATTGAGGGATCAAATAGAGAGTTTGGCTCAGATTTTAGGATTTGAGGAACAACAGCATTTAGTAGGTTTTGAATTTCAGGCCAAGTGGGAGGAATGGCCCCAGCCTTGGAACCAGGCAGATTTGGGTGCCAGGTCACAGCTGCTAGAGAGTAAGACTCTGTTTGGCTCAGAAGCTACTCAGGGCTTTGTGGGAAGGCGGCAGTGGCCAGAGACTGACATGATGTGGTCCTGGCTCACGAGTGGCCTCTTGTGGTCAAGGCTGGGGCCTGCCAGCTGTCTCAGGGGCTAGGTCTTATGGGGGTACCTTCCTGCGCCTGGGAGGCAGGAACCATCAAGAGCAAAGTTGCTGAAACAGGGTCTAGCTGAACAGCAAGGCTTTGTATGTGGTGGATTTGAGCAGATGAGGGTAAAAGGTCAGGCATGAGATGGGGACAGAGAGCTGACCAGAATGAGGAGACTTCTCTGGCCAGTCTAGATGTTTCCAAAGCATGCTCTGGGCTCCAGAATTCACATACCACCCCAGGCTGAGGCGCTTGACCAGCATGAAGTAACTAGCCCACAAATGGGCCCTGAATCGACTTTTTACTCCAGAAGGCGTCATGTCTCTTGAGTAACGAGGTGGCATCCAGGCTGCAGTAGATCCTGAAGCACTGCTGAGCTTCTGGGCCTCTGAAATTGTAGTTGCTGGGCCCCTCTGACCTTAGCTTGTACCCACGACCTCCACCCCATCCCGGAGGACCGACCAGGCTTCTCTCCTCTCCTCAGGGCTGCATCGTGATCCGATACACAGCCCCATGGCACATGGTCTTCTTCTCCGAGTCCCTGGGCATCCCTTCACTTCGTGTTTTGGCCCAGAAGCTGCTTGAGCTACTCTTTGATTATGAGGTTGAGAAGGAGCCCCTGCTCTTCCATGTCTTCAGCAACGCCGGCGCCATGATGTACCGATACGTACTGGAGCTCTTGCAGACCCATCGGCGCTTCTGCCGGCTGCGTGTGGTGGGCACCATCTTTGACAGCGGTCCTGGTGATAGCAACCTGGTGGGGGCTCTGCGGGCCCTGGCAGCTGTCCTGGAGCACCGACCCGCCGTGCTGCGCCTGCTGCTCCTGGTGGCCTTTGCCCTGGTGGCGGTCCTGTTCCACATCCTGTTGGCTCCACTCACTGCCCTTTTCCACACCCACTTCTATGACAGGCTCCTTAATGCAGCCTCTCGCTGGCCCGAGCTGTACCTCTATTCGAGGGCTGACCAAGTGGTCCTGGCCAGAGATGTGGAACGCATGGTGGAGGCACGCCTGGCACACCAGGTCCTGGTGCGCTCTGTGGACTTTGTCTCATCTGCACACGTCAGCCATCTCCGTGACTACCCTGTTTACTACACGAGTCTCTGTGTCAACTTCATGCGCAGCTGTGTCCGCTGCTGAGGTCCTTACCCACTCGCCTCACCTCCGCTCCAGAAATAAACGCCCTGACGTCTCCCCCCAACTTATATCCATGGGTGGGGTCCTTACCTGGTTCACCTCCCTAAAGCCCTTTGGGACTTTGTGTCCCCCTAGTAGAGAATTTCCAGGGGCCTCTGCCCTGTGGCCTGTGGTAGTCTGATGAACCCAGGATCCCAGGGGCTGCAGCACCTGTGTGTTTCTGTCATGCTGTTGATTCCTGTGGCATTTAGGCTGAAAAGGGTCACACCAGGAGGGCGTGGGGAGTTGATGATGAGCCCCAGGTTGAGCTTAGATTTCTTGAATGCAAGGTGAGCTTTGTGGGGAGGTGTCAGAGGGTAGGGCCGGGTTGGGTCAGCCCCACAGCGTGAAGCATCACCCCATGGATCCCACTGGAAGTTCACTCAGAGGGGCTCCTGTGACTTCACTGCCAGGGGATTGAGGGAGAAGTCAGATGGGGAGAGCTGAGAATGCAGGGATGAGGGCCCTGCCCACCACAATTTGCCAGGAAGCCACTGGATCCAGGAACGTTGCAAGGTGTGTGTGAAAGGGGCAGATGGAGCAGGGAGCATGAAGCCAGCAGCGCCACATGGGAACTGGGTCTGTGAGGCACCGTAAAGAACAGAACCAGAGCAAAGGGCCATTTGGCTAAAACAACAAACTCATTTATCTCTTTGAGGGAGAGCCACGTGGATCCTCTTTAAACAGAAGTGGCTTCAGCCTCACAGTTCTATACCATTCTACAAGACACAGCTGCATAATGATGGCACCTAGTAGGTACTCAATAAAATCTTGATTGAATAAACAAGCTTACTGTGGTGATCAAAGGGCTTTGGGGACACGGATGGACTTTGAAAGTTTGACAGGCAGTGAAGGAGATGGCTGGGTAGCTGGTATTTGGGCCAGCCCTGATATTCTCAGAGCTAATGGCTCCTCTGTCTCTAGAACCCAGCTCTCTGCATCATGTCACTCTGCATCTTGTCAGCCTTCTGGGACTCCCAGCTTCTGCTGCAGCCTATTTGAAAGCTATGTGGTTGCATTCCTAACTGTGGCCAACAGGTGGCAGTGCAGCCTGTGCCATGAGACAGATCTAGCATCCCACTGCAGGCTTGGTGCCCTCGCTCTGGGTTAATGTCCCTATTAAGAGAGCATATGGCCTCCAGGGTGGGGGTAACCAGGCTGACAGTCTTAGGCAGGGAGGGAGGAGAGTTGAGACTTCAGGGGGGCCAGTCCCGTAGGACTGGGCATTGCCTATGTCTCTTCCAAAGCCTTAGCTATCATATAGATGTGCCACCACACATGCCACCTATGTTCCCTAGGATTTTCTGTCCCAGGGTACTTGTGTTCAGGATATTTGGTGCTTTCAAGCTGGGCATGGGGGTCGTGAAAGAATCTGGCTGGGCTCCAACCAGTGGTTGGTGATTTGTCATCTGGGTGTTGGCAGTCATTGGCAGCGGATCTGATTCTGTGGTGGGCCCTGTGGATGTCGAGATAGGTGTATTAAGCAGATTGGGGAGGATGGAGGATGAGTCCAGCACGTGAGAACATGCAGAGCCTGACGTCATCAAGATATTCTGAGCCTTGAATTGTAGCTGAATCTTGTTTCTGTGGTGGGTGAGGACTGACTTATCCGCAGCTTTGAGCACTACCAGATTGCCTGGGCACGCTGCTTACTTGTTGGCAGTAGGCACCCACAGGGATGCTCATCTCACAAGGTACCGGGCCTCGGTTCCTTGACTTGAAGACCCTTCTTAAGATATAGGGGTTTCTACTGTTTGAGGACCCAGCCAATAGCTATATTGGGCTGTTGGTTGCTAGGACAGAGAACAGAAAAGAGCCACGGGTTATGTGTGTGTGTGCATGTGTGTGAGATGGCGGTTCCATTTTTAGTTTCTGGCTCATTTCTGGGGACTAGAAAGGCATAGAGGCTCAAGGCTTGTTTTTTCACCCAAGGTTATGCTGCCCCTGCACTAGATTGGGGGACAGAACTTCACATCCCCTCCGTACCCCCAAGCTCTGACCTCTTATGTGATTAATGAGCTGACGATTCTGCATCAATAAGGAATTAACCTGGAGCCCCTACCCATCAATAGTCAGGAATCCAGGTCCCTAGCCCACCCCCACTCCTCAGGGAGTGCTCCAGGGTCCCTGAACAGACCAACCCTGCACTGCTGTCTGCACCCACAGTCCAGTCCTTTCCCACTCACTACTGCCAGGAATTCATCCCTTAATTGCCTCTATTCACACCACCACATCATTCCTACATACACTTACACATGTGTGCATGTGCACACGCGCGCGCACACACAGAGGCAGCAGCTGTTTATATTGGTTTTAATCCATGTCAAATGTAGTTTACAAAGGGAAAGGACAAGTACCTTTGTATAGAATATACAGACACAGCATCACACCATGGGGCCCACAGGAGGGGCGGGGGAGACACACTTTTCCCTGGGAACAGCAGTTCCAGTCCCAGGAATGGTTTTCAGCAGAAGGCTGGGCAACCAGGAGCACCCTCATCCAACCCCACTCTCAGCCCCTGCTTCAGCTCGGTTCCCATTTCCTGTGCCTCTCCCCCTTCCTGACTCCTTATAAAGAGCCCCAGGAGCTACGACTAAGGAGAGGACCATGTTCCTGGGAGCATGTGCCCCATGTCTGGGAGAAGAAATATACACCACTGAACACCGAGCACATGGGAGAGGGAAGGGACACGGTGGGAGAGGGAGAGGTAGGCACCCCAAGAGATGGATGGGCCGAGCCCCCAGCCAGCCCTGGAGGCACTTTCCAGGTGTTCTTAAAAAAAGAAAATCATATAACCAAAGAGGAGGGGATGGGGCAGAGGGAGAGTTGTCCCATTTATACACAACATTGTAAACATACACCGTCTATATTACATGTGCTTCAGTCTGGTGGTTGCATGTCTGTCGGTCTGTCAGTCTGTCAGTCTGGGGGGCTGGATCTCAGGAGCCTTGCCCAGTTACTCCACCTCCCCCACCTCCCTGCCCCATCCTGGGAACAGAACTGGGAAAAGGTAGTCCCCAATCTTGGGGGGAGCCAGCAGGCAGGGCCTGGGCCTTAGCCTCCATTCTGGTTCCAGAGTCCTGTGTGTGTGTGTGTGTGCGTGTGTGTGCATGTATGTACAGGGGGAATCAGTGTGCAAGTATGTACAAAGGGGAGGGTCACGTCACAGAGGCAGGGCAGGAGGGGTGGCTTGAGGCAAGGCCTGCCTGGGTGGCTAGCTCACAAGTAGATTCTCCGCAGGTCTCCAGGTGCTGTGATGGTGTTGCACTGAGGGCAGAGCTTCTTGGCACCCTGCAGGGAGAATGGGGGTGGGGGGCTTTGGTTATACACGCTGTCCGGCATGTTTGCTCATGTGAGTGCCTGGGCCTGCAGCCATGTCTCCCTGTACCAGTTGTGCGCTGGGACCTTGGTGCTATCAGCCTGGGCTTGGGATGCCCGGGCGGCCTCTGTGAGCAGGCAGGCACGCTCCTGTGTTGGGGGGATGCCAGGATCAAACCGCCTGGCCAGCCCCGCAGCAGGAGCCCCGGTAATGAGAACAAGGCTGGGTCCAGCTGTGGCTGCCGAGGCCCTAACGAGATTACATGCGGCCTTTGATCAGGACACAGAGCCCACGTCCGGGCCTTTTATTGCTGTCTCCGGGCGACATTTTAATGGCTGCTCCTGAGCGAAGAACAGGGGCAGGAGCAGAAGGAGCTTAGTAATGGGAGGGGGAGGGGCTGAGGCCTGGTCCTGCTTACACCCATATCCAGCCTGACCCAGGATCTCACCCATCTGTGTGATACAGTGGGCCTTCCCAGGGTGGGGTAGGGAGAAAGGCACAGGCAGAGAACCCTTAGAGGGGGAGATTTTAATAAACCTGGGGTGGGGATGAAGAGAATATAGTGAGCTGGCGGCAGGGTGTGTGTGCATGCGTGTGTGCGCTGAAAATCCTGTTGTCTTGCTATGTTCTATGCTCCAGTTTCCTCCTGCTCCTCCCTCCTTTCCCCTTCCTCCCAAGCAGGCTCAAGCATATAACATAGACACATGGGTAGTACCCAACAGCCACCCACTCCTCAAACCCCATGCCACCTCACCAGGGTCCGCAGCCAGCACTCCTCACAGTGCACATGCCAACACTGGATGGATGTTAGGGGCATCGAGTATGAGTCCTAGGGAGGAGGTGGGCAGAGAAGGGGTCACTCTGAGGCTGGCCCACCCTCTGAAGAGCCCATCACAGTGCAGAGATCCTCTCCAACCCCCAGGGGGCAGTGAAGCCCAGCCAAGGGCCTCCCTAGGCTCCCTCTCACCATGCAGATGAGGCATTTGTACCGGTCCCCACGGGATAGCTGCCGTTCAAGTTCCCTGACCCGAGCCTTCAGGGCCTCAAACGTGGTCACAGCTGAATCTTCAGTGATTCTGCAAAGAGGATGGTATAGTTGGGCAGGTAACAAACAGGCTGGCATCTAATTTGAACCCCCAGTCCACACCTCCCTTGAATTCCAGACCACATATATAAATGTCTCTCCAGACATGCCCGCCCATATGCTGTGTCTGCAAACTCCACATTCCAGAACTAAGCACCTTACCTTCCTTGCTCCTCCACCTCCACCCTGAATTCTAAGCCATATATCTCGAACCATTCTTCCTAGTGACCCCAAATACCACAGCCTGTTGTTCATCTCCTAGTATCTCTGGACTCTGCTTCCACCACCACTAGTTCTTCTATGAATTACTCCACTAACCTGAAGGGCCTCTGCCTCCAGTCCCCTCATCTCCATTCCATTCTCCCAGCACCTAGAATTTTTCAAATTTGACCATTTCTTGTCTTTTCTTTTTACATTTTAAAAAGACAGGTTTATTAGGAAAAGAATAAAGAAACAGCAAGGCACCTTACAGTCACAGGTGGGCAAAAGAGCTGTTCCTGTTTTGCAAAGGAAAAAGGTTTATGAAAACAAACACCTACATAGTTATAGGCAGGCAGGAGAGCTGCCAAATTAAAACATTTATACATCCACCATTTCAATATATCAATCTGAGTCAAGCTCTACCAAACTCATAAGGCGTATGAGGCCTTCCTTGGTCTAGCCCCAGCCAGCTGCATCCCTCAGCACCCACTGTATACTTCATGCTCCATCCATACCAAACCGAGTTTCTCCATCCACACCGTTTTTTATTTCCTTGAACTCTCAGCACTTGCTGCTTCCCCTGGGTCACTCCTACTCCTAACTCACTTTCTTCATCTCATACTTCAGGCCTATCTCATACTTCATCTCATACTTCATCCCCCCCTCCTCTCAGAAGTGCTTTCCAGGCTTTCAGTCAGAGCCACCAATGGTGGCAGCCTCTTCTCTCTCCCAGCCATTCAAAGGCTCCTTGTTTCTTCCTAGGCAGATCCCAGGTAGTCCTCACCTCTTGTCCAAGCCCTGCACAAGGTCCCTACAACTTCTCAAAGACTCTTTGTGCTGCAGTACTCATCAGGGAATAGCTAGAATAATCTCAAGAAGTGATCCCTCCCACTCTTCCTAAAACAAGTGAACAGAAGACAGAGGAGCTCACAGAGGGAAAAGAATGCTTTCTGGAGCAAGAGAAAAGACAATGCTAGCAATGGGCCATAGGGAATAATGATAATACAAATAAAATAGCTCAAATTTATTAAGCACTTAGTAAATGCCAGAGATTGTACTGAGGGTTTGATAATTATTATCTTATTTATACCTCACAGAAAGCCCATGAGAAGATTTTAATATTCCCACTTTATATGTGAAGAAACTCAAAACAGAAAACATTAAGTAGCCTGCTCTAGGTTCATGCAGACTGAGGGAGATGGGACCCCAGTGGTCAAACAGTAACTATGCAACTAACCATGACTCTATACTGGTTGTATCCAGGAGATAGGCATCCAGGCTGAGGAACAGGAGGGATGAACAAAGGCCAAGAGGCTCAAGAGCCCCACCTGGTTGGAGGTGTGGGAAAGAAGAATGTATCTGGTAGGTCCTCAGATGCCACAGTCAGAAACTAAAGCTTGTCTTACAGATGATAGAAGTAATGAGGATGGTGTTAGAGGGCTGTGACAGAACGAGAGCTGAGGTTCAACCAGGAAGCAAAGAGGGAGCTGAGGTGGAATCACAAGTGTGGGCACATGGTAGAGGCAAGGACCAGCTCCTAAGGTGGAAAACAGCTTGGAGGAAAACAATCGGCCCAGAAAGGTCATCTGAGTGCTACCTGGGGTTTGTGAGGGGATGGGTAACATGCCATGGGCAACAATGAATTCTGGTTTCTACTCTTCTTTCTTAGGATACATGCCCCAACATAGAATGTGACTTCATGATCTGTGTCCCTCTTTCAGGGATGCTTTAGCTCCCTCACTCCAAGGTCTCTGCACTGCATCTCTCCAGGGAAGCTGGGAAAGGCTTGGACTGGCACCGACTGATTTGCTGGGAGCACCATGCAACTTTCCAGCTCTTAACTGTCACCACCTTCTCCCTCCTCATAAGCACCAACAGCACTAGCTCCTCCCCTGGCATTTTGCCCAATGCCTATGTGCCACTCCCATCTGGATTGCTGGTAAATCCCTGACAAGGAGATAAAGATGGGTAGCTTCTTCTCTGAGGTCCAGGCTGAGCATTTGCCTGGTCCTATGTGGTTATTTCAAAGACAGGAAACCTAAGGCCTGGGACGAGGGCAGGAAATAAACTGTCAAACCTTATATCAGAAAATGAGCTAGAGCTGGAAAGGCAACAAGGATGGTCAGGAGAGAATGAAGCTGTTTCTTGCTCCTGCTCCAAAAGCTCTAAGGCCACATCCCTACTTCAGAGCCAGCCTCTCCAAAATGTGCTTAGCACATACCTGGGCTCTAATCTTTACTTTGGTGAGATACCCACGCCTCCTGACCCTGACCCAGGTTGGCTGTGAGCTATTCCTGAACGCCTCCTGGGTAAGGGGTCAAGAATTTGCTGGAAGCAACGATAACATCCTGCCTTCCTCCTTCCCTGGGTTATGAAAGATTTAGGGTCAAACCATGCTGTGTATCAAGAAGAGAGAAGTTATGGGGTCTGAAGATCATGGCAGATCTAGACCCACTGGAGATCTCTACATCACTGACTAGTCCCTAACTTATCCCAGAGAGCCCCACCTACTGGTGCTGTGCTCACACAGGTGGGACAGAAATCCTGACTCCCCCCAACCCTGGGTGGGTAGTACCTTCATGGATGGCCACTGGCTCTGGCCCCCACCTCCCCGTTAGGCGCCATCCCTGATTAATGATCTTGTCTGTCTGATTTATGAGTAGCCCCTCCAGACGAGGGTGGGTGCCCCTTACGGCCCCGCCCGCCCCGCTCAGCTGGAGTAGGAGAGAATTATTAAATAAACATCCATACGTCATTCCTCCCCCCCTCCAAACTGGTTGCACCGAATCCGAGCGGCCCGCTTCGGCGCTGACACGGAGCAGCTGCGGTGATTCATGGGCAGCCGGGCCCCGCGCCGCGGCCCATACATCATGCCAGCAGCACTCGCGGCCCCGGCCGAGATAAACTGATCAACCACAACGGGCTGGAATGAATTTATGACAACACAAAATGGAGGGAAACAAATGGGAGGTGACCCTGGGCCACCGACCTGGCCCTGCACTGGCCTGCAATCCACTCTCCTGGCAGGAGGCAAGATGGAACACTGGCCCTGGAATGAAGAGGCTGCCTTTTAACCCCAGGGAACCTGGTCTCTAGTGGAGGGAGGAGTGGGTGTGGGGAGTTAAGCAATGGCCAATGGCAGTAGTTCCAGGAAGCCAGACCCGGACAATGCTACCTCTTGGGGCCAGAACTCTTCTTGCTTAGGCTTCTGGAACAGCAATAAGATGCACAGCTGATTTTAAGTCCATGTGGCTCCTGGGGATCTAGGCCAGGGGTCACACAGCTCTGGATGAAGTACTAATATATCCCCTTTTATCCTGCCAGAAAAGCTAGGCCAAAAATTCCTACCAGAAGTGATGAGACCCAATGCTTCTGCCTAAAACCCACTGCAAGCGCCACCCGGGACAAGAAAAATGAAACCAATTTAGCTCCCGATTAAGAAACAGAAACTGGAGATGAATCAAGTGCGCTAGCTGGGCTGGGCAGCCATACATCACATTCCCCGGGTGGAGGCCGCCGCAGCGGGCAGGCGGGTGGGCAGGCAGGCAGGCAACCCGCCCGACTGCTCCTCCCTCCGCCAAGGCTCCTGGGGCCGTGGCCCAACGATCAATTCACAGAGTCATGCTTAGCACCAGCTGGGCCCCAATGCCGGCCATGTGCCCAGGGCTGGAAGACTAAGCTGAGTTCTGGAGGACCAGGAGCCCTGGCAGCAGGCTGCTTGCAAAGGGCCCCCCATTCCTGGCCCAGCACTCACTTCTCAATGTCACTGTTCTTGCAGGTCTTCTGCATGGCTTCCTGCTTGCTGCTCTCACCGTTGCTGGTAGATGGCATCTCTGCTGGGACAGAGAGGCAACTCATTCTCTGGCCAGATGGGGCAGGCACAGGTGAGGGGTTGGGCTTGAGTCAGTCACCACCACCCAAGAGATGTCCCCTTCTCCCATACTGCTCCTGACCCGAGACAGAACTCACCGTCACTGGCCCATTTAGAGAACTCAGGTGTGATGCGTGTGCTGGGAGGGCCGCCACTACAGGAAGGAAAGAGAAAGAACAAAATGAGCCTGAGGGTGGGTGCCTGGTTAACCCCTACCTCAGGGCTTCCCTTTCCTTCCCTCCACCCACCCACCCAAGCCTCTGCCACACTTGCTTTAGGACTGCACCCCGCAGTGCCTCTCTCTCCTTGGCTTCACCAGGCTCCTCGCCTGTGCAGGGGATGACATCAGCTTCTGTGTATCTGGCATGGTGGTCAAGGACAATGGATCCGAGTTTGTGGTAGGCCACGAGAGCTGAATCCTTAGAAGGGCTTCCCCTGGCCAAAGCTGAGACCATGACCCTGGGGATAGTGTGGGCATACCTACCAAGGATGCTAGCTGCTTTTCCTATTCCCTTTAGCCTTTCTCATCAGCCCCACCTTGTCCCACAGTGCCCCAAGGATACTGTGGCTTCCCATACTCCAGAGTGTCATCCCCATCCACATCCAAGTCAGCATCGCTGTCTGGATTCTCTTTGCCGCTGCACATGACGAAGCCAGAGCCTGTGGGAAACAGGGTATGGGGAGGGCCAGGGGTCAACCAGACTAGGTTAAGGGTGCCCTTTCTGTCACCTCTAGGCAGGGGGTTAGGTTCTAGGACAGATATTTAGGTGCTCTTGACCTGACATTTCAGCCTGCATAGTTCATCCTTTTCTGCCACTTCTTGTTGCTGCAAATGGTCTCTGCTTATGAACTAGCCCACTCGTACTCTGTATCAGGTCCTCAGGAGATGCCTAGTCCAGGCCTGCTGTCTATCTATCTTCCAGATCTAGGACTATGACAAAGAAATTCACATCTAAAAGGCCACCCTTACCCAAGACTGAGACATTCGCTGTCATATGGTCCAGCCTGTCAAGTCCATCAGAAGGGAGAGCAGGCTGGCTACAGCCAGTCAGAACCATACAGCGGGACCCCCCAGCCAATGTCCTGATTTTGGCCGCTAGGTCCTTGCCAGCAAAAACATCAGGCAGCTGTTCAAATATTTGGTGTCTGAAGCGCCCGACATTAATTATTCATCTCCACCTTACTCAGCCCAGATTCCTGGACAAGTGTAGTTATAAAGGGATTAGGAAGGGACAGACGAGGGAGGATAGGCATGCACACCTGCTTCTCAAGGCAGTCCATGAAGGCAACCAGGCTGGACAGGGGCAGGGCCAGGCAGGCAGCTAACTCCACCCAGCTGTACTGGGCACAGCCATAGGCAGACTCTCGGCCAGCGGGAAGGGGTGAGCTGCTGAAGTCACACCAGGCCCACGTGGCCACCTGCCATGTGGTATGTCTGACTCCCAGGACACCCTTCCTGACAGACCTGGGTCAGGGGCCACAAAGTTGCTTCTCCCTCTCCACGCCTGCTTTTTCCTACTGGTCTCAGACCATATCTCACCAGCCAGTATAGCAGCCTTGCCAGGGACAAAAAGAGATGAACACATTGGAACCTGTAGTGAGTAGAATCAGCAAGGAAATTTTTAAAGAGGTGAGGAAGAAACTCAAGAATTTCTTCTTATCCACTTCTTCCACTCAGGTGCTTATACCCTCTGGATAACTATCTGGCAATGGGTCCTCATGCCTCTTGCCTCTTCCTTCATCCTGCTTACCACAGAGTTCTGACCCTTTTTTTCCCAGCTCCCAAACCAACTGTGGCTCCCACTGCACGCACAGTCAAGTCCAGGCTCCTCTGGGCTGATCCATGAAGATCTGGATACACCTATGTCTCCCCCTCACTCCTTTCCTCGCTTCACTCCATGAGCCCTGTGCACACAGACTGCTGCATCGCAAACACAATCCACTGTGTCCTGCTCCTAAGACCTTTGCTCGTGCTGGTCATTCTATTCATTCCACCTGGAATGTTCCTCATCTTTCAAGCCCAATTCAAAAGCACTTTCTTCCTGAACTTTCTCTCTTCTCACCTCCAGTCTGATCTCACAAAGTGCCATCCATCCCAAAGGTCAGCAGGAGCAGGGAAAGAAAGAGGCTGGGCACGACTGAGGCTCTACCCCTCATTCCTGACAGTCCTCATTTGCCCTCTACACTGAGGCACCAACAAACTCAAGGCAGCAGGCAGGTCAGCAGCAGGGCCATTAAGCTGAGAAAACACCAAGTTACAGCTCTGTCTCCTGTTCACGGCCAGGTGTCCTGACAAGCAATTCCTGTAGTGTGTGTGAGTGGCACCTCTATAAACCCTCTGACAGTTTGGGAGACAAACTCCGCCATCAATCAGAATGTAGCTATCAGGTTCACTTATGGCCTGGACCCCTGAGCTCTGCCAACTCCCATCCCCCAGGTGCATGAAGCTCAGCAGTCAGCCTCACATCCTCAGCTCAGCCTGGCCCTGCCCTGCCTCGTGGACAGGCAAAAAGGACAGCAGAGAACCCTGGCACCACTCCTTAGCTCAGTATGGTTCCCATGAGAAAAGAGGCGCCCCAATGTCCCAGCTTCTCAAAACATCAAGGAACCCTTTCGGCTTAAGTCTTATCCTCTGCAGCCTTACTGCCTGCCAGGCCTGGACCAGGATTCATACTCTAGAGGAAGACAGCTATCTGCTCTGCCAAATCCTACTGTTTTCTCATGTCCCCATGCTTTTGTTCCTCCTGGTATCGCTGCTTAGAATTGTCTCCCTTCTAGTCTTCCAAACAAATGCCTGCTCATTCTGCAAGCCTGTCTCAGCTCAACCATGCCTTCTACTTTATTTAACTCACAGTGCCTACCCACAGCAGTTGCTCTGTAAGTATTCCTGAGTGAACTCTCACCTCAACGTTCTTTTAACTTCTCTTGAGTGCACTGTTGAAGACACATGGTTTCAAGATCTGATTCCTACCCGCAACATGTTGTGAGACTTTCCCAGGTATTTCTACATAGGTGTCCACCTGTTCCTTGTACCCAGTCTTCCTTGTAACTCCTAAATCCTATGACGTACTGTCATTATTCCTCACCAGACTGAAACTTACGTCTGACTCTGCTGTGAATGTAGTATCCACCAGCATAGAGCAGGCTGGGCCCCCAGCAAGTGCCATACACCACGCACCAGCAGTGACGGCTATACAGACAGCACCATTCTGTTAGGATCTGGGGGCCCTGTGCCAGAAGGAAGACTGAGGCCTGATTAGCAGTGGCTGCAGAAACTTCTCAGGATAAAACCTGCCCCATCAGCCCTCAGTTGGGCAGCCTTCTGCTCCTCTGACCAGTTGGGTAGGATGATGAGCATGACACATCATCTTCTGCCAAGGAAAAGGTGTGTCTGTCTCTATTCCATGCTCTATACTCTGACCCTGACTCCTCGGCACAGACAGATTTTGGGAACCTCTCCTTACCCCCACAGGTGTTCAGAACGGGCTGCTACTGCCAGTTTTACTCTTGTGCTATCCCAGCCAACTCCAACCTCTTTCCCAGCACATTAAACTTTATTTTCTTAATGAAATGTCACTTGCTGACTTCTGGCAGAATCATAGTAAAAAGAAACGGCCATAAAGCTATTTTATGCAGACAGCGCCCCCGCCAGCTTGCGCCCCTCCTGCTTTGAGAGGAAGGTTCCCCCAGTCGTTTTATGTTCTCAGCTGCTGGAAGATCCCAAGCCAGTACTCAAAGGCAAGATGGCACAGAGAGCTCCTTTCCAAGCCTCTGCTCCTATTCCAAGTAGCTGTGGGGGTAGCAGGCAAGCTGCCACTCCTGCTGCTATCCAGGGATGGGACTCAGTCCCCCCAGACAACCCATTGTGCCCCTGTGGTCACCAGAGAGGTCCCCTTGTTATGGCTCGGCCCCACTTTAAAGTGACATAAAGGGCTGACTGCCACCCACAGGCCAACTAGGCCTGATGATCACGGTGCCCTGTCTAGGTGGGTGTGTAGTGTGAAAAACTCCTTCCCTCCAAGTGACTACTTAGTGATAAGGGAGAGGGTTATATGCAGAAATGATGCAAGTCCAAATTTTATAAAAACAACCCCTCTTCCATAAATTCATTTCTTTCTGGGTCATCCAGAAGAAAAAGAGGAAAAAAAAAAATCAGTGTTAATTTAATCAATTGATCAGATGATCGATTGAGAAACTGGAGATGCCTGTTTACTGGGGGCAGAAACGTCCTGGAACCTGAAACCACAAAAGAGGAGCCATTGATCTCCTCACCTGCTGCTCCCAACAAAACTAAAGCCCAGGGAGAAAGGAAAGTCTTGGGGTCCTCCCGAGGCCTCTGCTCTCCAAAGGAGGGGGGGCAGGGGCAGCAGCTTCCGGAGAGTTTTACACTGGAATTAGTTACAGATGCAGTTACGGTGTCTTGTGTAAACGCCATCGATTGGGGAGCTGACAGTCTGGGGAGCTGCGATGCGGGACAATCAATCGGCCTGCAGTGTCACCTGCCACCTCGCTGAACAGTTGACAATGCAATTATCCAGTGTGGAGGCAGGGAGTTGGCGTGTGTCAAACGCACTTAGCCACTTTCCGGGCCTCCTCGATAACGCGTTTCACTGCCTCACGTCAGGAGAGACGCATACAGACAGACACCGTTTAAAACCATTGATACTTGCGCCTCTGCCTGCACTCCCTCTGTCCCTGCTTAACAATTGTGTTCCAAAAGGCGATTAAATCCCGTCAGTTGCCACAGGGGACAGAAGGTGCCCTGCTCCTTGCCACCTCTCCTCACCCCTCCCACCAAGCAAGTCATAACTAAAAGTGGGAAGGAGGTGGAAAGCAGCAGCCTAACCCCTCCACTCCCATGACTGTCTCCAGTAGTCGCTGTTCCAAGAGCTGTCACTGAGTGGACCAGGCAACAGGACAAAGCTGGGGGACATTTTTAGCATCTGGGATTTCCATCTTTTAGGAAACAATGCACCAAAGGAAGCAGCAGCTAGTGCAAGGCCTGTTTCTTTGTGCCCTTGGACTTACAATCTCCCTCACTGCCCTGACTCATAATCTGGTGCTGAAGTTTTATCAAGAACAGCCAGTTGAAAGATCTGTGCCAAAGCTGCCCTGCCATCCTCGCCATGACATCTCATCCTGGGCTACTTAGAACCAGCCTATGTCTAAGACGGGCACTTGCAAAACGTTGTCTGTAGGAAGAGGTCCTGACTGCTGGCTCTGTGGTGCCTTCCTACTCCCTCCTGCCCACCTGCTTGAGTCAAAGGGTTCCATGCTGGATTCCAGCAACAGTTCCCCTCCAGGGGTCAAAGATTCAGCTACAGATACCACCCACTTCCAGGGAAATTTCTCCATCTTATCACTCATATCCCCATCACATCATTGTCTCCTACTTAAACCAAACCATTCCCATGTGCTCTCCAGCCTGCCCCTTTCCAAAAAAGACGCGCTCCAGGTTCCCAAAATCCAGCTGGATGAACTGTCACAGGGGAGGGATCAGAACTTTTTCAGGACCCAAGAGTAGAAGGTAGGAAATGAGGAAAGGTGTGAATCATTCATCACATACCTCCTCCTTTGACTACAGGTAGGAGCAGGTTTGTCCCAAATGGCTGTATAATTAAATTTTCCTTATGCCTGCTTCTCTGGCCCAGAGGCCGCTTGTTCTGCTGGCGTGATGCCCCAGAAGAGTCTTTTTCTCCTAACTGCTGAGCTCTTCTGTAAAACATTCTAGGGGAATGTTGGTTAAGTACTAGCTGTGTGCGCTGCCCTTTATGCACTTACAACTTGGGCGGGGAGAAACAGTAGAAGTGAGCAAATTTAAGGTTCTGAGGGAACAATCAACAGCTAGGGCACACAGCCTGGCATTTTTCCTAGGGGTGGGAAGGCCAAAGTGTTTCCTAGGCACTTCCAACTACTCTCTTAAAATCATCCCGTTTTCTTTAGTGTCTTAAAGATCTAGTTCCAGGCGGCCCTATCGCAGTGCTTACCCGTTCTGTCTCGTGGTTTATTTTGTCCTAGAATACCATTTCATGCACTCCCAGGCTCCCTTTCTCCAGGTCTCCCGCTCAGTAGTAACCCATCCCCAAGGTCTGTTCCCCTCAGTCAAGTGTCTCCATCAAAATTCGTTTGTTCAGGGCCTCCACAGCAGACTGCATTCAGGGTAACTCATCTGTTCCCTCAGACCAGCTCCCATTGGGCCTGGTGGGAAGCTTTGCTGAAGATGACGAAGGGTCCCCCATCTGGGAGGAGGGGTAGAGGATGATCGGATATGGGAACTTATCTGCAATTCTTCAATTCTTTCATATCTAACAAGGACAGCAATCTCTGTTCTGTCAGCACGCACAGGGCAGCTTAAATGGGCCTCACCGCTCGCCTGCTCATCCTGCCTCTGCTCCCTCTCTCTGAAGTCGGCTGGGCAGCTTCTTCAGCCGGCGTTATCACTCCCTCTAACCGGTCTTGGCAGGCAATCTAATTCCTCCTGAAAAGGTCACCGCCATTTTAACTGCCTTTCAATCACATTAAGCACGCACTGCCCGGTTTGTGGCCCAGCCCGCCCGGCGGGCGATCAATGCACTGCACTGACACCAGCCGCCTGGCAGGGCCACACCCAACCCCCCAAGAGTTAGGGTCTATTGGACCTGGCCAGGGAGGGTAGACTGACAGATGGCCAGTCTCTGCAGCCAGGGTTCTGGGGGCAGAGGCAGTCAGGATCAGCCAGGGCCTCCCTTTGATAGCTCCCCCACCGAGGAGCTTCAGCCTCCTCCGCTCCGCTGCACCCCGCTCTCTGCCTTGTGGCCCCCGCTGATCTCGCTGTAAAACAGTCTTTCAAGTCTGCCTGTCTTTTGACTGCACTAAGCTGTTTAAGAGGCGGCAGCAGCTTCTATCAGGAAAGCTGGAGCAATTCTCTGCAGATAAAGGCACCTCCGGCCCCTGTTCCCTCTTCAAGTCTCACTCTCATTCTCGCTCTCCAAATCGCTCAAAGAAAAGCCCCCTTTGAACTCCCCTCAGGAATTCTTGAAAGGAACAACCTCACAGAGTAAACACTCAGGGAAAACTGACACCCGCCCAGGGCCTAAGAGCCCCGCATGCCCATTCTGCACTGCATCCCAGCTCAGGGAAAATACTATGTCAAATCAGCAGGCCCTGTGCAGCTTTATCCCCCTTTGGGCTTTCTGGTGCCCAAAAGCCATCAGGTCCAGTTCTGTGCCAAGAAACCTGACTAAGAAGTTGCCACAGCAATGGAAGATGTATCTGCTATCACCAACAGAGTATCCTGGAATGAAGCCTGCATGGGCTGCCACCAGACACCTGTGTGCACACAATTCACGGGCTCCAGACTCTTTAAAGCGCCAGGACAGGACTGGAGTAAGATGGCAGAAGAACATTCTCCAGCTCAGGCTCAGGCAACAGTTTGGTCTGACCTTCTGAATTTACACTTTGGCTTAACCCAAACATGTGGTAAAGGGAGAGAAGCCCAAGGCATAATGCGCCACCTGGGTTTGTAGCCCCTTCATGTAGCCAGTCTTTGTGGGATAGCACCCTCGGGAACCCTCCTGGAACTAGCCTAGAGTAGTCTGGCCCCAAGGAGACTGACTCCCTCTTCTCAGCTGCTGTGAGATTCCCCAGGGATCAGACACAGCAGCACTCCCAAGAGTGCTGCTCAGAGAACTGGAGGCAGATGGGAAGCAGATTGGCTCACTTAATGACCACAAGCTGCAGTGCCAGCTGTGCTTGTGCACAGAAGAAGAGAAGAGCTGAAGGCTAGGAGCAGACAGCTCCTCCTCTCACCTGGCCAAGGCAAGGACTTTAACAAGAGAACCCTGACCCCGGGCACCCAGCCAGTTTGTTGCTGGATCTGAGGAGGATGGGGAGCTTCCACTGGGCCATGCCATCTGCCCCCAAGGAGCTGGGCAAGGCCTGCAGACCCCTCTGCAGCAACTGTGGAGGGCACAAGGGATATAGGGAGCAGCTGGGCCCAGGCCCCTCTTGCTTCAGGGCAGAGGGCGCCTGGGGAGAAGGGACGGGATCAGAGCTAAAATTAGATTCACCAGTGAAGCTCATGGGAGGTCAAATTTTGCCATAACTCACTCTCTCCTCTGTAACTGATTTCCCTGACATGGGGCTGAGGAGGAGGAGGAAAATCCAATGTGTCTGCCTAGAAGCCCTCAGGGCCCCCAGTGCTGGAGGTGTACAGCAGGTTGCTGGATTCTCATTTATCAGCCTTAAGAGGGATGGAGTGATAAATGCATAACCGTCCCTTTAATATTTTATGCAGGTGCTAACGCGGCTTGGCTGTCACCTTCAATGCATCACCCGAGGCTGAGAGCCCCCCTCGTCACTCCTAGCTTGCAGCCTCACAATTCCATTTCCCCACCCAAATACATCCATTTTAATATGCACATCACAGGCAGGCAGCACGGTCACAAAGGAGCCCCGCCAGCAGCAGTTTCCACGTGGTGGAATGGATGACCAGCGACCAGCCACCAGTCTCTCAGCTCCCAACAGAGGGATACCCAGCAGAGACCTGGCCACCAGAGTGCCACTGTTTATGTGTTGGCTGCTTGTACCTCGGAAGCCACCTTCCAGGAGAGTGGTGGCCCGTATCCGCTTCTGCCCGCACCACTCATACTCCTCAAAGCGGTTGCTGTTCTCATGCTCGATGTCCACAGTATCATCCTCAGCCATGCAGGAGCCTTCCCTCTGTGAAGAGCAGAGCAGGATCATGCCGGTCCCAGGTCACCCCTACCCGCTCCCCAGGACGTGCCAGGAAGGCACAGCCCTAGCCCCCAGCTGCACTGTGCCAGATGGGCCCCAGCTCTAGGGCTCCTTTGGTCACAGACCTGGGCCTCTTCCCAATAATTTTCCATGGAGCCCCAGGGGAGAAGTGGGAGAGAGAAAGCAAAAGAAGGCAAAGAACAGAGAGGAAGAATCTGTGGAGACTACAAGACCCCAATAGCCCATAGATCCGGGGGCAATCAGCAGCTAGTTTCAGGGGAACAGAAGAGAAGGGAAGGGAAAGGAGTGGGGAGTAGGTGGTGATGGCCCCTCTACCTTAGAAAGGCAATGCTCCACATGCCTACTCATCTCCTGCTCCGATCCTGCCAGGGGGCGGCTGCACAGGGGACATACCTGCCCTTCATCTTGCTTCCTCCGTTTCATTTTCCCAATCCGAGCTGCATGGAGAAACCGAAAACAAAACAAAGGTGGTCACTGTAGCTCCCAAGGCCCCAGTGGAGCTGACACATCCTGACCCCCTGCCAGCCATTAGCCCTTTAGTTCAGTGCCTGACCTGGCCCTCATTATGCAGCACCTTCTGCTCCTTGCGGCCTGGTCTTACCAAGAGAATCTGGGAAACTAGTGCTAGTCTGGCCAAATGTCCACTCTTTGGTGGCAGCTGGCTCAAGTTCAACCCACACCTCCCTACCTGGAATGCTCAATGAGTCCAATAAGCAGACACATCATGTTGCTAGGCATCTCCCAAGAAGGCCAAGACCATGGGCTCTTTTGGTGTCAAGAAACGTAACTTTAGAGATCATCTATTCACTAGAACCCAAGATTCTTCCAGGAGCCTGTTATGGCCTGATGTTCATTCAACAGCCGAATCCCTTTTGTTGCTGGGCCAAGAGCCTGAGGTACAGTCTTTAAGGTCCTACCTACAATCACCCCAGGAAGAATTTCTCCTATACCCACTGATCCCATTTTACAGAAGAGGAAATTGAGGTCCAGTCATAAAGGCACAGAGGGTCTGAGTCAGAGAACCCAGAGCAACTTGGGAGTGCAGCCCTTAACTGTGTTTACCCAAACCTGTTCCATCATTTTTAATCAGTGCAGTGGGGCTGGCAGGCTCTGGAGGCAGAGGGTTGCCTGCCACACTGTCCCGCAGGGGGCTCAATTCCAAAGTGCACACTGCAAGCCCACAGCACTGCTAATTAATGCTGAGAGATGCAATCATTTCTAATTAGCTCACTAATCCCTCTCTGCAACCCTCCTGTCACCGAAGCAGGAAGGGGTCAAAACAAGGGACTCTGTTCCCTTGAGCCCCTCCCTGGATGTAACAGCAGGAGCAGAGCTAGCCACTCTGAGACCAGACTGATATGGGGGCAGGGAGGGGAAGCTAGCCTAGGAGGGAAAGGCCATTGTAAGGCCAGGCAGGACTTTCTCATGGAAAAGTCCTGACCCTGGTGGGAAGCTCATGAATGCAGTTTAGGGAGGGGGACAAAGGTGAGCAGTGACACAGGTGAGAATGAACACATTTTAGAGTTTCAACTGTGTTAGGCTCAGAATCAAGCACCTTACACCAAGTAGCTCAATTAATTCTATATTCTGAATCTAGGTTGTAACCGTCATTTTAATTGATGAAAAAACTCAAGGCTCAAAAAGATCAAGGCTCTTACTCATGAAGTTAAAAATTAAAAAGTAGCAGACAGGACAGGAAACCAGGCCTGACCCATAGCCTACAATGCTCTCCTGTCCTAAGAGACCCTGACTGATCAGTATCAACAAAGACTGATCCTCTAAGTGTGCTAGAGCAGTAAGAATATGCTTGGGTTCCCAGCTCCTGCCTGTTGAGGGCTTAAGGCAGGGATCGATGCTAACTGCAAAATAGGAAAGCCACCATCCCACCAGGACTGAGCACAGAGGTTCGAGGAACCTTGGTCTGTAGACTGATTCATGTCTTAAATTTCCTGTGTTCTCACTAGAGGAGATGTGATTATATTCTGGTGCCCTACTTGATTTTATGTACAAAAATCTAGGTTCCTTCGCTTTGACTACTCTAATCCTTGGAATACCAGGCTTGAGACACCCTGACACTCTAGAGCCAGCACTGGGTGGAGTAGGCATGCCAGTTATCAGAAAGGCAAAGAAGCCTGTGAGTTTAGGAAACCTGTATGGAGCAGTGTGTCAACACAAAGGTTCCATACCTACCCTGCTTATTGTCCAAGGGATTGCCTCCTTGCGAAGTAGGGTCCTATATCAGACACCATTTGATGACTGAACGAGGAAGTGAATCTTAAAGAATTGCCAAGAAGGACAAAACACTGGGTGCTGGCCTTGTGCAGGCCATCCAGGACAGAAGATCCCTAGTAGTCCCAGGGAAGCCCCCTGATGTACCGAGTATCACCTGGAAATTCTCAGATAAACAAAGTGGGTTTGTTTTTTTCTCACCATCTTCTAAGTCCTGAATTAAACTTACTATAAAGTGTTTTGGGGAAAGATTTGCTCCCTACTTAGAGACCACCTCTGAGTAGGAAAAGTCAAGTATTTGCCAAGGAGGTAGCATGGCATGGTTGGAGAAGCACAGGCTTTGGAGATAAACTTAGTTTAAATCATGTCTCAGTTACACCCCAGCTGTGTGACTTCAAATAAATCACCTTCACCTCTCTCAGCCTCAGTTTCCTTATCTACAAATAGTATGCAACACTTTCCTCTCAGAGATGTTATGATGATACTTAACATGGTGCCAACCCACAATGAATATATTCCCTTTCCCAGACAGGGGTCCAGCCTGGCAGAGCAGAAACCAAGGGGCAGGAGCCAGCAATCTAGAACCATCATGGCCTCACTCACCAGCTGGCCCAGAGACCCTAAGCCCCTGCAACCAACCCCCAGATATACCACGCCTTAGTCAGTATAAAAAGCTAGGATCATTCAATTGTGTTCAGTAAATAGAAATGCTCCAGAGGCTTGAATCCAAAAAGGGGTGGGGGGCAGGTAGTGCATACACGATGTGCTTTCAGAGAAGGCCTCTAAGAGCTGTCGAGCCCACGCTGATCACCTTTGTGAAATGTGGGCCGACTGATAACTCAAAGAGCCCTAGGATGAGTTAGTTCCTGTTGCCGTGGGAACTCCAGATCTCTCTGCATTGTCAAGTCTCAGCAGAGAGGCTGTATTCACACTACTGGGCACTGATTAAAAACTGGAAGAAAAACATTCACAGCACCCTGCCGGCTTGTACAGTGAGGACCCAGCAGTTTGCAAATTCAAAGCGCTGCTCCCGAGTGGAATTGTGTAGCTTGTTCCTCATTCTCTGGCACTTATTGCCCCCCCCGGGGTTCGTCAAGGCCTTTAAAGAGGCTTGGGCAAGAGCTGGGAACCATAACCTCCATTAGACAGAAGGGGAAACTGAGGGCGGCCGCGCTGCAAGTGCGAAGAAGTCAAGGGGCCCCCAAATCGAAGAGACCCACGCAAGCCAGGAGCTGCAGGCTGCGAGGGAGGGAGGAGGCCGGGGGTGGGGCGGAGGGAGGGGCCGAGCAAGACTCACCATTCAGTCGCGTTTGCCGGTTGGCTCGCACTCGCAAGAAGGTCTGGAAGAAGATCCCCGGCAGATGCAAAAAAAGAGAAGAGGGTGTCAGGCGCGGCCTGGAGTCCTAGCCCCTGCCCCAGCACCGACCCCGGTCCAGGCCTGCCCCGCCCCAAACAGCCCGTAAACAAACCTACTTCCTCCCTCCCGCCGGCCCCCCTGCTCCGCCGGCCGCTCCGGGCCCTCGGCATAGCCGCCGGGGGCTGCTCTAACGGGACCCCGTGGCCACCGCGCGGTGCCGCCCCAGCCTCGGCCCCAGGCACTCGGGGCCCCGCGGCCGCCCGGCCGGCGAGGGCGGCGATGCGGGCGGATTCCCCCCGGCTGCCCGGCGGCGGCGGCACTTAGCTCCCAGCGGCGGCGGCGGCCATGTTGGCCCTGATCACGTGACCCGCCGCCGTCGCGCGCCGGGGGTGAAAGTTCACGATGTGGGGGGCGGCCGGACCGGGACCAGGAAACAGCTGCTCCTACTCCGGTAGCAGCCGGCTGGGACTGATCTGGGGTCCCTCCCACCTTCCGCTCGTTCTACCCGCCCCAACTAAAGCGTGGTCCTTTCACCCCACGCCCCCTCTCGGTGCGGGGCTCCTCGGGCCCTAGAGCCCCTGCTCCCTGGGGCGGCGATGCCGAGGCTGGCGCTGAACTGAGGAAGAGGCGTCGGATTTCCCCGATGATGATTTCACTGTACATGCCAACTGTGCTGCCCGTCCCCCCACCCCTCCAGAACCCCAGGCCCTGGCTTTTCAGCAGCCCCGTTATTGGAGGGTTCCTAACACATTATCTGCTGACATGCCCCGAAGCTCGCATAAACTCTGCACACCCACGCGGCCATCGAACAGGCGCATTCCTCTTGGATCCTCAATTCATAAGGAAATACTGCCACCCCCTCAGGTGTGTCCACACCTGAGACTTGAGAGCCGTTCTTGACTCCTTCATTCCGTACACGCAGTCCTCTAGATCCGAGAGTCTACCTTTAAAGGTCTCTTAAATCTTCTCATCTCCACCTCTTTGTATTTCCTACTCACCCTTTCGGGCCTAACGGAAAACTTTAATTCCGTTAGAGTATTTCCATCTTTACCCTCACTATAGCTCATACCATCATTGCTCTTTCCATTTACCCTCCTGGCACTCTGCAAAACTATCTGTAGCTCTTTTTTTACTTTTTAAAAAGATTTATTTATTTTTATTTACACAAGCACTGGGTACAGTGAGAAGCGCGGGAGGGTGAGAGAATTCACCAGAGCCAGAGCAGGGAGCAGAGCAGGCAGAAGGACCGAAGTACACTGCTGAGGGGAGCAGCGGGCCGCAGGAGAGGTCTGCGCGCCATGTGGGACCCTCCTCCGGTGGCCGGGGAGCAGCTGGGGAGCAGCTGGGGATCGAACCGGCGCTGCAGAGGCTGCAGGCAGCTTCGCAACCCAGCGCTCAACCGCTGCGCCACCGCGGAAGCCTTATCTGTAGCTCTTTGAGCACTCCCTGCTCTGGATTCTGGACCAGATTATCCTCTAGGCCCCCCATATCTCCGGCTTGGTTAACTGATGTTCATCTTCCAGGACCCTGGGAAGGCTTCACTTTCCCCCCAACATTGGGTTGGTTGCCTCCTCTGGGTTTCTGCACCTCTTTCGCTTGCCTTTGATCTTAGATACTTTGTCTACATAGCTGTCCGGTTTTGGGAGGTGGATCATCTCTATCCAGTTATCCAGCACAAGGGCTAGCATGTAGAAGGTAAGAGGATATTTATGAAGGAAACCCCCAAGCTCAGTGCCGGGCAAGGAAACTAAGATTCAGGTTCAAACAGACTCAGATTCAAATCTGACTCTTACTCATAATTTATGTGTTTTAGAAAAGTCACTTACCCCCTCTATAGAGCTTAATTTCCTTAGTAATAAACAAGGACTGATGAATCCTAGCTTGAATAATTGCTATGAGGGGTAAAATGAAGCACTGGTTAAGAATGTTAGGTAACCTAGCAGGGGCTAGGTAAATGGGAAACCAAAGCAGAAACCAACACATTCTCCCACCCCCTTCAGGGCCTACACCTATGATTAAAAAAAAAAAAAAAAGTCCAACATAATTGAGCAACTACTACATGCCAGGCATTGCATAAAGATCAGGGAATGGAAGTCCTCCCTGGTGACACAGGGATTAAAGACACAGCACTATTAAGCTATCACCAGCCACTGCAACATGAATTTGATCCCCAGCCAGGGAGATAACCCACCTGACACAGCAGTCCTCTCCTGTCTTGCCTGCTGCTCCCCTTAGCAGTGTATTTCAGTCAATCCACCTGTTCTGCATCCCACTCTGTCTCTGGTGAATCCTCTCACCCCCCGCCCCCCGCACCTTTGGCCTACACCCCAGTTCTTGTATGCATAAATAAATCTTAAAAAAAAATCAGGGGATGGGTTAGCCACTCTACTCCTGGGTTGCTCCCCAGCTTCACCTCTTATCATTTCCCCTTGTATTTTAATTTCTAGCAAAACTGAACTGGTAGCAGGTCCCCACACACAGCATTCTGAGTTATATTGCTATACCCTTTGCTTGTAGTGTTTCCTTCGTCTAGAATAACCTTTCTTGGCCAACAAAGAAAACTCCTACTTATCCTCTGGAACCCTGGTCAGTCATAACCTCCACTGTACTATCCTAGACATTTATTTATATCCCTGCCTAGGCTGTAATTATGTATTTGAAAATCTAACTCCTTGAAGGTATGGAAACTGGGCTGAACATGAGTGAGAACTAAATAAATGTCTGAATTAAGCAAGGGAGTAAAGAAGGCTACTACAAGGTCCTTGCCTTGGAGGAATGCCAAGTCTAGTGGGGGAGTCAGGCTCATTGTGATAGAGTACATATGCTACCACCCTCTGCAGTGCCTCCTATCAACAGCTACATTTTCTCATCCCTTGATAATGGGTTAGTTTTGTGACTTGCTTTGGCTTTGCCAAGTGATGTGTGAGTTTCAGAGTTGAGGCCTCAAGAGATCTTGCAGCGTTGGCCTTCTCCCCCTTGGTATGACACTGCCCTGCAACTGCTGAGCAAGGAAGCCACTCTAACCCACTGGAGGATGAAGCCACATGAAGCTGAGCACTCCCAACTCTTAAAATGTGGTGAGGTCATTTTGGACTTTCCACTCCAGCCAGTCCTCTAGCTGAATGAACTGCATGAGTGAGGAAATAGCCAGTCAGCTGGCAGAATCATGAGAAATAATTAAAATTATGTTAGACTGTAACGTTTTAGAATGATTTGTTATACATCAGTAGAAAAGGAAACATACCTATGTAGGTGACTGAAATATAGGATAGGGATAATCGGGATGTACAGGGTTCATGAGAAGGGCTTCCTGGAGAAGATGGTATCTAGGCAGATATTTGAAGAATAAATAGGAATTTGATAAGGTAGGGTCAAATAGGCCCATTAGTAGAAACAGAATGTGTAAAAACATGGATGTAGCACAGCCAGGGAGTGTCTGCATGAATTTGGTGAACCTGGCCCATAAGATTCATGGAGGGCATTTTTAGGAATAGAAGCTAGAAATACAGGTTGAATCTAAATCTAAGAAGGCCTCTGTGCCATACCAGAGCATACCACACTTCTGCCTGATGGTAACTCTTTTCCTAGCTCAACAGACGGTAAGGCTGAATGCTGAGTAGAGAGGATGGGCTTCTGAAGGCAGAGCTCTGTCTCCCCCTTTGCAGAGGAACTCTCTGGGACACAGCCTGGTCTCCCTCTCAGAACAAAATTCCCTAGGGCTATGTCATTGCTCCACCTACACCAGGCTTCTCTGGGTGAGGGCACTGTCTTCTAGGGGCCTCACCTAGAAGGTAGACTGGGCTGTCCCTTACCAGGGTTCGTGAGAGCTGGGGTCTCTCCCCAGGTGTGGCGCTTTGGGCCATGCAGTTTGAGTCCCATGTAAAGGCATCCAGCAGGAGGTGCCAGCGGAGGCTGGTGTCCAGCCCACACCTGGTGCTTCGCTCTGAAGCTCTGCACCTGGATGCCAGGCTGCATCAGCTGAAAGGAAAGGGTGCCCAGAGAGAACATCTCTGCTTCTAGCAAAGGCCAGGTGTGCCAGCAGTGACCCTGTTCTCTAGCCCAGAGGTCCCTGCTGCCTTGTCTTTCTGCCTTGGATCAGGTCTGCTGAGTCGAGACTGTGCTTCCCTTTGTACACTGGGGCTCCCGGAGCAGACAAGTTCCTGTTTCAACAAATGTTCCTTGGAGCAGGGTTCAGTTTTCTTTCATCTGCCTGGGGCTCTCCAAGGTAGGACTATCTTTCCTCAGACAGAAGCTTCTAGGGGGAGTTCTTTCTCTTTCCTACCACAAAGAAGCTCCATATAGTTCTAGGAACTTATTCTTGGTGCCAGCCCCCATCCCATTCTGGTTTTTAAGGATGGTGTGATTACACTCTTCTTGTTTGACCAAGCCACGCACAGGCAATGTCTGCTTCTCTCTGTAGAGGTCTAATACCAAGGTTTGATAGGACTGAATAGTTATTTGCTCACGTGTTCCTGATTTTGAAATTTGAAGTCTTCAGATGATTCTGGGCTATGTCTCTGAGTCCCTCATGAAACCAAACCCCCAGGAAACCTGATGAATGGGATGTTTCAGAGGTGCTCAGAGCCACCAGAGCAGGGGCGACCTTGGCATCTCTCTCTAAATGCACCTAGATAAGGTCCTTTCCCTGACGCATGTGCCTGTGAGGTTTCATTAGAGGTTCTCAACACAGAAGAACTGAACACAGTTTGGAGGGGAGAGGAGGAGTCAGCGCTAGGCGTGATCTCTAAGCTCTCATGTCCACCCCAGCCCCTCCTCACCTGGTATCTGTCTGAGTGGTGCAGATCATCCGTGGCAGACGAGTGTGGTGATGCTGTTGGAGACTCTCCTTCTCTCTTGATGGAAGCAGACAACAGGAGGGACTGGAAGAAGAAAAAGGACATGTGGCCTCCAGTGGAATGAGACCTACAGCCGTTCCCCTAAATTTCTTGGTCCTGGGAGCTCTTGGGAGAGAGGCAGAGAAAAGGCGGGCAGAGGAATTCAGAGGCCACTCTTAAGATCCTGTAGGCATGTGGTCAGGCCCTGGGAGTGTGGCTTGATGCTAGGAATGGGTAGAGAACCCCCCAAGGAGGTATAAACCTCCTAGACCCCAGTGAATCTCTGCCCCGGTGAGGCAGGACTCCCAGCCTCTCCCAGTGGGCTGAGATGATACATGCTTTGTTCTCCCTTAGTGAGCAGAGACTCTGGGACCCCCCTGAAGGGTCGGGGGTAAAGCTACAAACCTGGCCTGGCCCTAATATAGGCTGATGGCAGCCCCACTATGGAGACAGTAAATTAAATAGTATGTATGAGTTTCCTGAGTGTAGCTAGGGATGCACGCTGGGTCCATTTATCCCTGCGCTGCGAGGATGACCCCAGCAAAAACCCCAGCCAAACTAATCCCCCCATGTCAATCCTGCACGGCCTCTTCTACATACGCCTGCAGTTTAGATTAATAAACTGTCCGCTTCAAATTGTGTGTGAGCACCACAATTCTAAATACCACATGGCACATTCAGCCTGCTCTTGCCGGCTCTTGCCAAGGCCTGTTCAGCTGCGAACTGGGGGCCTGGAGGCCTGAAAGCAATCCATACTCCCCCCAGCCCCCACCTCCTCCAGCCTGCACAGTGCTGAGGCGGAAGCATGCAATTCCCTAGGAGGCCTCCCCAGCCTAGAAAACCATGCCAAATCGCCAGTGACAGCCCAAAGAAAGCAATTTGGGAAAGATGGAGCAGCCATTTATCCTTCATCTCCGATTGAGCCTTAGGATGTGACCCGCATGCGGTGGCCACGCCGCACATCCTCAGGCGTGGGCCCGGAAGGGAGGGGCTCTCTGACTTGGCCTCAGGGAGTCAGAAAGGGGCTGAGGAGGGCCTGGGTGGGATTGCCTGCAACGTGGGGCCCCTTCTTTACCCACCCTGGCCCCGTGGGAGGTCTAGTGGGTGACTGGGCCCTGACTCAGAAAAAAGGTGGGCTTTTAGGCAATGTCTTTCTCCTCTGGTTCCAAGGAGGGAAAACAATGTGGACACCCTTTCCTCCACTCCCCCGCCCCCCCAAGATAGCTCACGCTTGAGCTTTTTTTCCCTCTCTCTCATTCGCTCTCGGTTAGAAGCCCTGAGAGGCCTCAGCATTACACCTGGGGCAAGCGGAATAAAAAAAGGTCACTGGCGCTTTTTAAACATGGACCAAAAAGCAGTAAAATGTGTTTTGAAAAAAAAATCCCGGCATTAAATCATGACTTTTTGCCTGGCTCTTCGCCTCATTAAAAGTGGCCTTTTGGAAGGTAAAATTATCATTGTAAGCGATAAGATCTTTAAGAAAATAATTCACGGCTTCTTCACCCTTTAATATGATAGCCGCCACCGGCTAATTTTTTTCTTAATGGCAACGACGCCATCAATCTTGTCTAGGGTGGCCTCACCCTCCCCCCCTCCTCCCTCCCTCTTCCTCCCTGTCCTCTCAGTCTCTTACTTGAACCTTCTACCTCGGGGCTCTTCCACCCATGACCTGCTTCCCTAAAGCCTACTTCAAAGCAGAGGCTAGACCCGGAAATGGACAACTTTGGGGATGTGACCACATCTTTGAAACTGGGTAAGCAGTGGCCCTTGTTTCTGTGTCTGATCAATATTCCTGAGTTGGTGGCTGCAGGGATCTGTGAGTATTTAACACTTCCTGGGTGTGTGTGCATTTGTGTATGTGGGGAACTAGGTGTGGACATGGGTTGTGTTTGTGTTTGTCCTCCCAATGGAGGCCTCACTGGGGTCCAATCCCCAGCCCTGTCAGCTTGCTCAGGTGTCAGTGGTTGTGGTGGCCAACCTGGCAGCTCGTCCATGACGTACGTTCTTTAACTACAACAATAAATGTAGGAGGCCGGATCAAGCTCAGCGAATGTGGCCTCACGTCTGAGTCCACAGTTGCTTGGTACTCCCCACCTTTTTTCTTTAGGCCTAGAAGGGTTTTGCTTCCATGCCTAGGGCCTGCACCAGTCCAAGGCTGGGCTACCTTCTCTGTCCTCAGTCCAGCTTGCTGCAGTTGAGGCATTTCCGGAATGAAGTTAGAGTCCACTCCTACCCTTTTTAAAGGCTTCTAGGGGACTGAGTCAGGCCCATAGGGGTGATGCTCGCCACTCTGGCTCCTTTTCCCAAAAGTGCTCTCTCAGCGGTCCCCAGTGACTGTAAGACTTCCAAATATAATGGTCGTCTTCTCTAGGCTTTCTCTATTTGACTGATAGCCATCCCCTACATGTGGGGACATTTTTCCCTTAGGAGTCTGGGATACTATACTCTCCTATCCCTCTTGTAACTGGGGGTATTCCTACTCTGCCTCTTCCCTGGCTTCTATACTTTATTTTGAGCTCCCAATACAGGGGTCCCCTAGATTCTCTTTTTCAAGTTTGCTTTACTCTGTTCATATACTCTCCTGACTGATTTAATCCATTCCCAAAGCTTCAAGGCTTACTCCTCACTCCCTGTAGAAAGGTTTAGGGATCCCTGCCTTTATGAGCCATTGTGAGAATTTATAAGAAAGGATGGCATCTTACACCAAGGGGTAGGAAAGGGGTCATTCAACGAGTAAGGGTTTATTCTCTTTCCCATGTCCCCCCACCCCACAAATTATCACCTTTGGGGAAGCAGGACCACCTGCCTCTGTGGCCACCTATGGGAGTTCTTGGTACAAATGACACCAATGTGCTGAGGCGTCTCTGGTCCCTCTTTTGAGTTAGTCACTTGTCTTTCACTTTTCCTTTCTCCATCTGATGCTGCCAAGCCTCTCTTCCACACTGTCTGTTCAGACAGGCAGACTTTCTTCTCAAATGAGTCCAGCATCCTCTCTGGCTCCCTGTTACCCTCAGGATCACACACACACACACACACACACACACACACACACACACACACACACACTCACTTCACGGTCTGGCTTCAAAGGCCTAACCTGTCTGTCTTGACCCGTATTTCTATTTTCCCCCATCTGTTATAGCTCACCTTCCTCTTTTGAGTCTTCGCAGTTTTAGTGTTTGGGTCTCCCTTGGCCCCAGGTCACACCCTCTCCTGACTGGAGGAAGAGGGAGTCAGATGAGTGTACCCTCGCTCACACTCAGTGTACACACACACACACCCTCTGTCAAGGTACAGGGCAGCCCTAGGCCTAGGCCTGGAGACAGCTGGGGAGCCAGAAAGAGCGCCTTTCCCTCGAGAGGAATCAGTTCTCAGCGGGCCTAGGGTAGGAGGGCAGTAGGAAAACACATAATTGGCTACCTACCTTGGGGGTACCTGGAGCCATGGCATCCTTCAGAAGGGAATTTTTGCTGCCAAGAAAGAAGAGAACAGGGTGACTACTCCACTTGCTGCCCAGGGCATGGAAGGGTAGAATAGCAAGAAGAGAGAAGGCATAGCTGGCACAGCCAAGCCAAGTTCAGCTCAGCTCCATCCAGCTTAGTGAACCCCTGCTGGCCCTTGCCTAGCCCAGCCTCCACCACAGGCCTAGGGCCAGAGCTGGTTTCCAGGAGTGGGATACAGACTCTGTGGTAGGCTCCACCATGGGGCTGAGGACAGGGACTTCACCTGACTCCCCACATCCTCCCCAAGGATTCTGCCTGCTTGGGGTACCCCCACCTCCACTCCCTGTCCCCAGTCTGTTCTTAGCTCCTGTGGGATTGGGGTGATAGAGCTGACATGGCTCTTGTCAATTCACCCTCCAACATGCTGTAAACTGCGTTAGGCCAGAAATGATCTCCCCCGATTCAATTTGTCAGCCCCAGGCCCTCCGGCATCGGGCGCGGCAGGCGGGCGGGAGCTGGGCCCTGAAATATGGTGGGCGGCTCAGAGAAGGCGGGGGCGGGGGCGGGAGGTGATGGATGGGCTGTGGGGGAGGCGAGGACTGTGTTTAATAACAAAATTGGTATGCAAGGCCACATCCCACGCTAAGCATGAGTGATCCAGAGCCACAAAGTATTACAAATCCCCGCTAAACAGATGCTGACAATGGAACAAGACGTATCAAATCAGATCCACTTCAGAAACATTAATATCCCTGTTCCTGTCCCTCCCTCCTTGTCGCCCCCACTATACTCACATCTGTGCTCACACATGCATTCACACACTCACACAAAAACATGCACGCAGAGGTGCTGGCTGATAAATGCACAGGGGCACACACAGCCCATTCATCTAGGGTCCCCGCACAAACACACGTACAAGGAGTACAGGTGGAGCACACCCACAGAGATGTCATGAAGGACAAAAGCCACAGACACACACCCAAGGCAGAACAGGGTGCATACGAACTCACTGATGAATGCACAGGGAACACCCATGCATGTGCACAGGCACCCACAGAGTTAGACAATGACACACCCAATATGTGACTAAAGCCATAGGCAGATTCAGATAAAGTAGTAGCTCTCACCTGGGAGCAGGGGGTTTGCTACTGGCATCTAGTAGGTAGAGGATATTAACTATCCTACAGTGCCTGGACAACCCCTCACAACAAAGAATGATCTGTCCCAGAAAGTCAGTACTGCTGAGGTTGAGAAACCCTAGTACAAAGGCAGATACACACATATCCATTAACTCTCTATCATTCAGTCAACAATCGTGCGCATATATGGGCTCACACCAGGAGCTCAGGCATGCGCAGGCATAGAATCCTACCTAAGACATAGCCATAAAAACACAGCAGTTACCCAGACTTGGAGGAAAAGCTGCTCAGGCACCCACACTCACATAAACACACACAGAGATACAACAGCCACTTGCACTGACACACATCCAGGCACACATGCACCCACAAATGCAGATGAATAGGGCCACACACTCACACAAACAGACATGCACGCCACAGCACAGGAGCCGCCTGGCTCGGCAGCAGGGTGAGGCTAAAGTCTGAGGGTGGAAACAGCTGTCTGCCTGTCCAGTCACATTGGGGGCAGCACAGACTGCAAGGACAGCCAGTGCAGGCTCCCTTCAATCACATTTGCTCATAAATGGCCCTTGAATTCCTGATCGATGCCGGGCTCTGAGATCTGAATATTATCTGAGTGGGATCAGGTTGGAAGAGAAAAAGAAAGAATGAACAATTATTGTGCATGCAACAGGCATGTGCCAGGTGCTTTATAGGTATAATCTCACTTAATCTTCACAAATACTTTGCGAAGTTGACCAACTTCGTAGAGGTTAAGCAACACCTCTACGCTCACATAGTCCCATGCAGGGTCTGGGATTTGAGTGAGTTCATGTCTGATCACGTCCAAAGTGTTGCTTTTCAATCTCTATGCTGCCTCCCTAAAGATACCTGGGGATTAGGAAGGAGGACAGAGTTGTGAGTTCTTTTTCTTTCTCCGCTTTGGGAAGTGTCCTACTGACTCTGACTTTAGCCACTCACTGGCAAAAAGAAATGGTCTCATTTGGAACCAGAATGTCCAGACTCTCCCTTTGCCAATCCTCTGGATCTTTCCCTAGCAATCCTCTTCCTTTCCCCCAAAGTTGGACTGTATTTACTCCAGACTCCTCCCCGTTTTCTGAGCAAGCACCACTTGACTTGCCTTACCTTTCCTCCAACAACCTGATCACATCCAAGTATACCTGGACCCTCAGAGACTGAGGAGACTGGGGACGGCCCCCCTTGGAGAGGATATCTAAACCCTGGAGCTGCAGGCAGCAGGCCCCTGCCTGCCCATCCACTCTGCCTCCTGTCCCTCCCTGTTTGCACAGCCCGCCCCCAACGATTTCCTCCCTTCTCAGTCACTCGCTGCCTAGTGATCCATGGGTTTTAAATTATAACTGGGACCCAGGAAACGCGTTCCTAAGTACAATATTCATGGGCTGGGCTGACACTTTTAATTAAGGTGATTTACACTGAATTATCCTTGGAAATAAAGAAATGGTGTGCTGCCCGGGAATAAACCATCATCACCAGCCGCCTTTGTAAGTTACACTTCGTTTTAATCTATTTGGGGAATTGTTTATCTAGTTCATTACCCAACCAAACACCGAGGCCGGCCTTAAATAAGGCTTAAATAGGGATGGGGACACTGCCATCTCCACACCCTGCCTCTCCTCCAGTCACCCAGCCTCCCTCTGGCCTGTACACGTCCAGGCTCCCAGTGCCATTTGAGGCTCACTTAGCATGCCCACAGCCCTGTCTCTTGTCTCCTCTTTCCTTCAGATACTTGCTTCTCTGCCATCATCACCCCTCCAGTCATCCAAGTCAGAATGCTCTTCCTAGCAAGTACCCCACTATTAATCAGCTAAGAGTAATCAGCTTCTCCCTCTTGATCCCTTGATCACTCATCGTTCCTTTTCCATTTCCACTGCCATGGCCATTGCCCTAGGTCAGCCTCATCATCTATTCCCTAGACCCTGTTCAACTGCCTCACCTGCCCTCCTGTTTCTATCCCCAATTCATGGTCCACGCTGGCCTCCAGGGGATTCTCCTACAGCTCAGCTCACCAATTTTCTAGTTCCCAATGACATCAGGACAACCCCTTGGCACCAAAGGCCCTCCCCAATCTGTCCTCACTCTAACTTTGCCCTCTTTGTTCTAACTAGCCACATCCCAGGGTCTCTTGGAGCCTTGTTCAGGATAGAGAAGGGGAAAGAAAGGAGGGGTTGAGGGAAGGCGTGTGGGCATAGCTGCTGATCTGGGACGTAAAAGTGCTTTGACAAGTGTAAGTGCTTTGCCAGTGGGTGTTCTGACTCTTTCCTGTAAGTGCCTGCGGGGATGAGCATCGTGGGCAGTGGTCTTTCAGTGCGGGCACGCACCTCGGTGTGGTTTAAATTGTGCATTGGAACCGGGTATGTGCACATGCCTTTAAACTGTGTGTGTATGTTTGTGCCTGTGTCTTTGACCACCAGCAACGGTAGTTTGGATAACTTAGGAGCTGGCTAGGCTAAAAGAGGGGCAGGGAGAGCAAGGCAGGCGAAGACAGGGCCAGGGAAGGGAAGATAGTCTGAGAGGAGAGGCAAGACGGGACAGGAGCAAGGAGCGTGCCCAAAAGTGTGTTGGTGAGGAGGAAGGCAGCCTCCGGTCATTTGCCATGGATGGGGGCTGCCCCGCCTCCTTTGGGGTCTGCCCAGAACTCTCTGAGTGATGCATACATAACTTTACCCTCCTGCAGGACTCAGTTTCCCCATCTGCGAAATGGCTGATCAAGGCGCTCAGGGGCCCAGGTGCCACCTCTTTCCAGCCTCCGCGGCCGGCCTCCCGCCTCCCTGAGAGCGGCAGGGGCGGGGCACGGGCAGCCAGGGCTGGGGCCCTCCCCGCGCCACCCGGGCACGCGGGCGCCGTCAGCCCGGAGGGAGCTGACACGCTCCTTGGGAATTTATCACGCACCCAATTACAATGTTAATTGGCAAGTTCCTGAAATCAATTAATTCGCAAATTTTTTCCAATTAAAAATCCAGATAAATCACGAGGAGGGCGGCGGCGGGCAGGTCCAGCCTGCAGTCCGGTGGGCGCGGCGGCCGGGGAGGGCGGCCGGGAGGGGCGGCCGCAGGCGCGCTGCCCTTGAACGCCTTTGCCGGCCGGGCGGACTGTCAGCGCGCCGGGCGCGGCGGGGCCGAGACAGATAAAACCATCGACCCGTCGCCGCCAGCGCTTCGGCTTTATCGATCCGACGAGAATTTCACTTGCTGTGCAGATCCCGCTGTCCGCTGTCAGACACCGGGTTGAGGCGGGGCGTGCCCGGGGTGACGGGGCGCGGGGCTGCGCCCGGGCGTGAGGGGCGCGGAGCGCGCGACCGGGACCTCGCCGCGAGGGCGCACGGGGAGGGGCGCTGGCTGGGGACTGGCCGTGCGGGTAGGGGTGCGGAAGCAGGGGTCGCTCTGAGAGGGTGTGGGCGAGGAGGGTCGTGGGTGGGCTGGAACGAGGCGGCTTTTGCCAGCAATGGATCTCCTGGGGAGTTCAGAGGTGGGGTCCTGGGGACTAGACTGCAGTGTGGGCCCAAGGAGAAGGCAGAAAAACAGCTAGGGCGCCCATTCTCCAGATGCTTAGGGGGCACAGCTTTTACAAGAGTCTGCAGGTCCCAACATATTGGCCTCTCTTCTCCTTTCCCGTTGAGGGGGAGCCTGCCATTGGGAGGGACTGTCCCCACAGCCAAGGCATAGAACTCAACTGCAGAAGGATGTTTCTTTCTATGCCCATTCACTCCAAACTATAAGAGTTCTGGGGCTGGGAGGGGGGTGGTGGGCACTGTTAAGACATGGGCACTGTTGCTTGAATTTGAATTTTTACACTTTACAGGTGGTGAAGCTTGGAAAAGTCATGTGACTCCTCTGTGCCTCAGTTTCCTCATCTGATGCCTCAGCATCAGTCAAAATGGAGTTAATAATGATTACCTATCTCAGAGGGTTGTGGTACAGATAAATTAATGCTGTCAAGTGCTTGACACGCAGTGAGTGCTCAACAAGGATCATTTTTACTATCATTAGTATAGTCTTTTGTGGTAGTTCTAAGTATTCCCACAAATCTTTTAATACTCTTCCTTTCAAGAGGTAGAGCTTACAAAGTTTAACTGTCCTTTGTTGAGTGGGATGGACTTGGTATCTTGCTTGTAATAAATAGAATGTGTTGGAGTCAGTAGTGTCTGACTTCTGAGACCAGATCATAAAAGGCATGGGGCTTCCTCTCTTGGATCACTTCCTCTGTGGGAAGTCAGCTGCCTTGTCATAGAGAAGCTCAAGCAGCCCTACTGTGAGACCCATTGTGGAGGAACTGAGACTCCCTGCCAAGAGCCATGTGAGTGAGCCATCTTGGGGCCCTGGTCTTGTAACCCAACCCAACCTCCAGATGACCACAGCCTTGGCTGACATCTCTACTGCAGCCTTATGAGAGACTCTACCAGAAGACAAAAAGGTACACCACTCCTCAGATAAGGTTGCCTGATTCCATGGCCCCTGGAAACAGTGAGACAGTGAATGTTATTGTTTTAAGCGGCTAGGTTTTGGGGTAATTTGTACCACAACAATAGGTAACTAATAGTTCTTCCTTCAAGCTTCAGCTCAGGCCTCAACTGCCTCGGGAGCCTTCTCTGCTCCATGCTGGGTTTGATGGCCCCTTGTGCTCCCACAGCAGTTCTCATCAAGAAGCCTTGTCCCTCAGGATTTCTAATTTTAGCATATCTGCTGTGGAAGTGAGCACCCTCAGGGTTTCTATTGCCTGCTTCTCCTCACTCCCATACTGTGAGCTTCTGAGGGCCAGGACCATTTCTGACTGATCTCTGCATGCCCTGTGCCCTGTAGGGGGGCTTAAGTGAGAGGGTAGAAGGAAGAGCATCAGTCAAATCTTATGACTTGAACAAGGTAGGGACTGAGAGCAGTGGCCCAGGTTGTTCCCCTGTGGCAGCTGGCATTTTCCAAAGATGGCTGCAGCCTATATCCCCCACATATGCTCCTCTGTAATATGAGCTTGCGACTTCTGTCAAAAGGTGGGTACATATCCTCTACCTCTGGATGTCCTCTAGCCCTGTGTGGGCTAGCACTGCTCTGACTAACAGAGTACAACGGAAGTGACATAAGGTGATTTCTGAGGCTCACCCAGATTCCATTGGCTGGAACATTTGCTTTAGAAGTCTAAGTTGCCATGTAAGAAGTCCAAATACTCCAAAACTGCCATGCTAGGAGGAAGCCCAGGCTGCACGGGGGAGCCATATGCAGGTGCTTTGGTCACAGCCCCAGCTGGGGTCCCAGCAGATATCCAGCATCAGCCACCAGATATGGGAATGAAGGAGTCTCTAGAGAGTCCCAGCTTCCAGCCACTGAGTCCATGAGAATAATTAAATGGTACTGCTAAGATTTAGGGTAATTTGTTACTCTCCTCCTCTGCTCCCTTTGGTAACCTGGCTTGTCCACAAGGCCTTGGAGGAGGTGTTGCTCAGCCCTGCAGGTGGGGACAAAGGAGGTGGAGTGGAGCAGTGGGGGACACCTCTAAGCATATTCTCATACCTTTCAGACCTTGAGATTCAGAGAAGGTACTGCTTACTTCTCTGGAGGACAGCACCAGGCTGCCCTTCTGGGGGAACTGCCAGGCCCAGGTCCTGCTTCTGCTCCCCTTTCCAGAGGCTCAGCATGGTTGTGCAGGGCCCATGGCAGTGGCTCATTCCTGCTCCAGCTCTTCTTGTGCCCTTTTGAGGCTGAGGCCTGAAGAGGGGTTACGCTGCTCCTATCTCCGAAAATAGAGCAAGAAGAAAGGCAGCACTATTCAGCGGGAGATCTGCGGACTACAAGCAGAATGGGGGAGAATAGCAGCAGGGCCTTGTCTCTACCTAGAGGCTGCGGTGTGCACCAGGTGGCATTTGGGGACCTGCAGGCTAGAACTCTGTGTGGAGTCCTTCGCCAGGCAGGCTCTCCTGTAGATGGCTTACCTGGTGGGCAGCTGGGCCAGCTGTTCCAGTTCTTGCTCCATATGTTCCTGCAACTCACTGGGCCTCAGCAGGACCTGGCAGATGGGGCAAATAGGGGCCTGGCTGTCAAACAAGGCTGCTGCCTTTTTCTTACCTGGTGAGGGAAGAAGAAGAGACACACATATAAGCTGGACTAGTCTGTGGAGGGAAAGCCAGCAGCTCAGTCCTCTGATCCCAGTCTGCTGTTGCCTTCTTGACCTGCAGGAGGGGTGAGTCTGAGGGTCTCAGCGCCCCTGAGTGTCTCTCTTCTTAGCAGCTCCAGAGACAGTGTCCGTGACGGTAACTCCGCAGCCGGCTGCCCCTCTGAGAAATCTATCGGGACACAATCAATGCTCTGTGCAATCAAACCTTGATCACTTCATTTCACACAGTTAGTGGAGAAGGTCTTGGTTTAATCATACCATCACCCAGAACAGCCAGCGTCCCCTGACTCTCCTTTCCACACTGCTTACACACTTCCCAACTGGAGAAGGAAGAAACCAGGGAGGGGGGTTGATTCCTGTAGTCACTTAACAGACATTGTCTGTGGACTGTGAACCAGGCCCAGTGCAGAGCAGTGGGTACACAGGAGATGATCTAGTCCTGTCTGGGAGGCCAGTTGATGGGAAAGACTGAAAAGGACGCAGGGGGCTTGTAGGATGGCGTTCTCTCCACTCTCTTCACAGCCTCTCCTCATCTCCATGCTGGACCATCTTGCTCCTGCTTATGGTGCTAACTCCCACCTCTGTCCTGTTGACCCTAGAATCTGTGACCTACCCTTGACCCCGCCCATGTCTGCCAGCCTCCTAAATCAGGAAGCTAGTGGACACCAGTGTCTGGACACTACACAAGAATCGGAGACTCAACCATCCAGAATTGAGTTCTTCGACTTCTTTGCCTTTTCCAAACCCGCTCCTCCTTCAGCAGCGCCCTATTCTCAGTCCCCAGGTCAGTGAACTTCACTTCATCTGTGGCCCCTCTCCTTGCCTCATCACCTCTCCCAAGTCCTGTCCTCCTTCTTCAAAATGCCTGAAATCTATACTCTCCTCCTTCTGGCCTCACTACCTCTCACTTGGGTAACCTCTTGTGGGTCTCATAGATTTTGGCTTCTTGTGGGTCTCATAGATTATGGGTTCTTTTCCTCCAAAATACCCTTCAAGCTGTATATTCCCAGTATGTGAACACATGTAGGTACAGTGCAGCTGTGCTGGCTTGGGGACTGGCTAGGAGTCTGAGCTCTGTCCCCGCTCTGTCACTGATGGTTACAGAACACACCATGTTAGGGAGGAGTCTGAAGGTTGCCTGGTGTACCCCTCTTTGGATGTCTAAGCCCTGTCCTGTGCCCAGTGCTCTCTTGGCCTCTGGTTACAGGCGTGGGGTTTAGAAACTCTATTCATCTAGAAACATACCTGCCTATTTTAGCTTACGCCCAGATCTTTCTCCCAGTTTCTTCTTCCTACTGGTGCCTGGAGAGGGTCAAAATTAGCTTTCAGAGAGATAAATGATGCCATTGATGACCAAGGTAGTTGCTTGAATAGGGTTGTCAGATTAAATAGAAGATGCTCAGTTAAATTTGAACTTCAGATAAATAATAAGTATATACACACACATATATATACACACTCGTTGTATATTCATATATCCCAAATATGAGACATATGCTAAAAGTCATCCATATTTTTCTAAAATTCAACTTTATATGAATGTCCTGTATTTTCATTTTGCTCAATCTCTATCAACCCTGTGCCTGAGGGTGCTCCCAGTTTGGGAGCACAAGAACTCACCTCCCTTTGACATGAGACTGAGGATGATCGTGTCTCTTAGATGCCTAGATGGAGTCATCTGAGAGCTCAGACAAGGGAGAGAATCATTTTCAGTGTGTTTTTGAGGAGTTGGAAAAAGAGTAGGCTTAACTAAAGAAGTGAATTTTTTTTTTACATTTTTTAAAATAAATTTTATTTTTATATTCCCCATACAATTGCAACCCCCTTATTTTGACCCCAATCCCTCCCCTCCCCGCACCCCACCTCCCATAGAGTGTCTCTGGTTGATAGTTTTTTGTTGATTTTGATTTTCACTTTCTTATACTTATTCGTTTTCCTGGTCCCTTATTTAAGTTTTCTAGATTCCTGCTATGAGTGAGACCATCCGGTATTTTTCTTTTTCTTTTTGGCTTATTTCGCTGAGCATGATCCCTTCCAGCGCCATCCATGTTGCTGCAAATTGCATGTGTTTATCTTTTTTGAATGCTGAGTAATATTCCATGGTGTATATGTACCACATCTTCTTGATCCAGTCATCTATTTTTGGGCATTTGGGCTGTTTCCAAAGCTTAGCTATTGTAAACAGTGCTGCTATAAACATAGGGGTGCAGGTGTTCTTTGGAATTGATGTTTCTGTGTCCTTTGGGTAAATACCTAGGAGTGGAATTGCTGGATCATATGGAAGCTCTATGTTTAGTAGGTCCAGAAATCTCCACACAGCTCTCCATAGTGGTTGGACCAGTTTGCACTCCCACCAACAGTGCAGGAGAGTTCCTTTTTCTCCACAACCTCGCCAACATTTGTTGTTACTAGTTTTTTAATATGTGCCATTCTCACTGGTGTAAGATGGTATCTCATGGTAGTTTTGATTTGCATTTCCCTGATTACAAGTGATGTTGAACATTTTTTCATATGCCTGTTGGCCATTTGCATTTCCTCTTCAGAGAAGTTTCTTTTTAGCTCTTCTGCCCATTTTTTGACAGGATAATTTTTAAGGAAGTGAAATTTAAGTGACATCTTAGAAGTGTTCCAGGGAAAGCATGGGAGTAAATGAATGAATGAATGAATGAGTGAATGAGTCATGAGTTCCTTGTGGGCAGGGACCATTTCTTATTTACCTTTACAGCTGTAAAGAAGTGAAAGCAGACTGACTGCGCAATCATGCAGCAAGGAAGTGGAAAAGAGGAAAGAAAGGAGGCAAAGTAGGAATGAAGAGCAGAAAGTTCTAGAAGCCAGAGGAACTTTACAGAGCTGGGATCAGGTGTGGAGGCTTTGTGTGTGCTGGGGTGGGGCTGTGGGCCTAGTCTGTGTGGCTACGTTTCTTTTCTTTTTTTCTTTTTTTTTTTTGATTTAGAAGATTTCCATTTTATTTTTAAAATTTTTTTTATTTCTTTAAACTTTTACTATTATTTTTTTACTATTTTATTTTATATAATTCTTACATCATTTTTCATTTTTGCACAATGTATGCATTTTCATTTTGGTTATATTCCCCATACAGTTGCACACCCCCCTTATTTTGACCCTAATCCTTCCTCTCCCTGCCCCCACCACCACCCCATAGTGTGTCTCTGGTTTATAGATGCTTGTTGATTTTGATTTTTACTTTGTATTAATTATAATTAGTCTTTTCCCCGGTCCCTTATTTAGGTTTTCTAAATTCCTGCTATGAGTGAGACCATCCGGTATTTTTCTTTTTCTTTCTGACTTATTTCACTGAGCATCTGCCATCCATGTTGCTGCAAACTGCATGTGTTTATCTTTTTTGATTGCTGAGTAATATTCCATTGTGTATATGTACCACATCTTCTTGATCCAGTCATCTATTTTTGGGCATTTGGGTTGTTTTCAAAGCTTAGCTATTGTAAATAGTGCTTTTATAAACATAGGGGTGCAGGTGCCCTTTTGAATTAATGTTTCTGTGTCCTTTGGGTAAATACCTAGGAGTGGAATTGCTGGATCATGTGGAAGTTCTATCTTTAGTAGGTCGAGAAATCTCCACACAGCTCTCCATAGTGGTTGAACTAGTTTGCACTCCCACCAGCAGTGCAGGAGAGTTCCTTTTTTTCCACAACCTCACCAACATTTGTTGTTGCTAGTTTTTTTTTTAATATGTGCTGTGGCGCTGCATTTCTGAGGAGGGGAAGGGACCTTAATGACCATGTGTCTTAGCGGCTATGCCTCAGATGCTCAGGGCCAGCTGGAAGGCAGCTCTGTGTAAAAGAGCAGATGTGGCTGTGGCCTGTGGGTTGGGAGATAAGGATGCTGGGCTAAGCTCTGCTTTTAACTTCTCTCAGTCCAAGAATCTCAGAGGTGACTGAGACCCTAAAAATTCTCCAGGCTATGATTTTTATTTTATAAATGGGGACACTGAGGCTCGGAACTGGCTAAGGACCCCTGTACTTGGCTCTTGATCTCATTGCTTCATTTATTTATCCATCTGGTGAACATTTATTAAGTGATCATTCTATATCAGTATTTATTCTAGTAGAAACTGGAATTCAGAGAGAATTAAAACACATTTTTTGGTGTCAAAAAGATCACAAACTAGTGGGAAAGTAAAAAAAGAAAGTTGGTGATTCCAGGCAGTGTGGCCCTGGTAGGGGCTGTGGGAGGTGTGCTGGGGCCCTGGGTGGTGGCAGGGCCAGGAAGGGGCTGCAGGAGGGCTGGTAGGACCCAAGGGAAGGCAATGCTTGACAAGAGGCAGAGGATGTATAAGGGAGAGTTGGCAAGGTTGTTGAAACATTGCTGAGGCAGGGCCAGGGCATAAGTGGGGGAGGTAAGGGTAAGAGAAGAGACCGGAGAAAGAAGAGGATCTGGGGCATGGGGCCTGAGCTGAGGTGGAAAGACCAGGGTTTCAGCTCCTTACAGTCTTGGTCACCATGGACTCAGGACTCAGGACACCATGGTCACTTAGGACTTCCTAGATCCTCAATTCCCTCCTCCATGTCTGGGGCCCAGGTATCAGCATTCCCAGAGAGCTGTTCCAGCTCATTTGCTTTCCTGTCACTGGGAGCTTCTGTTTTTCTGAATACAGCCTCGGTTTTCCTATTGGGACAATGGGCCCTCTTCCTGCTCTCAGCTTTGGGAATAGCATTGACGAGGGACCCCGCAGCCTGTGTCCTCCATGCCACCCCTATTTTCTCAGGGGTTAGAGTGGCAGGTGTCAGTGTGGCCAGGGCCTGCTTCCCCTCCCCCGCTGTGTTCTCTATAATTTTATATTGAGACCTGTGGTCATGACGTGGATTTTACTGCACTAACGACATGGCCTGCCCAGGTTTAATGACAAAATCCATACTCTGGCCCTGGGCCTGCTCCTCGTTTGCATAATTCCCAGAATACAGCTCCCTGAAGCTTTTGACCTGGGCCATTACAGTGGTCATAAAATGGGCCATAAAACCGCTGGGGATGGCCAAGAAAAGGGGGGTGGTCTTATGGGGGGTGGGAATGAAGTCCTCAACCCCCTACTCTTCTTTGGCCTGGGAGGAGGCAGCCTTTGGCTCTTCTTTCCCACAGTTCCCAGAATTTGTGAGTCCATCTCAGGCTGGAGAGGCCTCTGGAAATTCTTAGTCCAGCTGCCCCGCTGGTGCAGGAATTCCTTCACCAACGCGAACACCACTAACAGTATTACAGTAGGCAGACCGAGCCCAGCAAGGGCAGGCTGTCAGATGCATCTTCTCCTTGAGAGTCCTCACTCCCGCCCCTGAGGCCCACCCCAATGCTGGCCAAGCCCTTTGCCACAGGTGGGTCTAGGTCAGGTGGATCTAGGTTGAATCCTGTCCCTCTTCAGGAGGCCCAGCTCTCCAGGGAGGTCAGGAGCCAGGCTGAGCAACATAGTGGGGAGACGCAGGAAGCACGAAGGGATGGGGACAGGGACTGGGACCGCCTGTCAGTGTTAAAGATGATGAATGGGGGAGGTGAGGCGGGAGGCCCGGTGTTATCGGCAGTGGATGGCGGGTGCGGGCGCTTGCCGCTCCTGCTAATCCCCGGGCGCTGCCTCAGCCCTTGCACTGATAACGAGGAAATGGGACTGACAACAATTTTTAGCTGAGAGATTCTTCACCAAAATGCCAGGCGGCCGGAGGTCTGACAGCGCCTGATTGAGTGTGTGAGTGTGTGGGGGGAACGCCCGCAGCCCCCTCCCCTCCCATGCAAAGATGGATCGCTCATTCTGCCTCCCGTCCACATTCATTACCGCACCTCCCTCCAGCCACCCAGTGCCTCAGCGCCTGCCACCTCCACTTCTCCACCTTCCTGCTGCAGGTGTCCCTTGAAGCAGGAGAGCAGGGAGGGGAAGGGCCCCTGACCCTCTTCTCAGCTGTATCCAGGGCACTTCAAGCTCAAAGTGCCAGAAGGTGACTGTGCAGGGTCAGAGTCAGGGTCTTTGGGAGGCAGGCCTACTTGGAGGCTCCCTAGTTGCGTGACCTTCAGAGGATACTACCCTCCCCACCACAAAACGGAGGCTCCAACAGGAAATGACTGGTTGTGGGCCACAGGGCTGTTGCGGAGGAGAGGTCAAATCAAGGTAGTCTTGTCTTTGCCTTGGCCAGGTTCTGGCCAGTTCAGCTCTCAAACTTTGGCCTCAGCTACCTGAGGTCCCAGATCAGCCCTCTGCTGCCCCCCACTGTTGGGAACTGCTGACCATTGGAGCAGACAACTCAAGGACCGCCCCTTCTCTGCCCTCTTCCATAGTGAAGCCTGGTCACTGGGGGATGAGGGTCTCATACAAAGGGAAAGCCCTCTACTCTTAGAACACTGACCCCCTTCTGCAGCACCTCACTGCGTGATTGTCTCTCCAGCTTGTCCCAGGTCTGTTGCCTGTGGGTTCCATCTTGCTTCTGCTTGTTGAAGCAGCAAATCTCCCTTCTGTTATCTTTCTCCACATACCACAAAAGCAAGGGCTTGACTGAGATGTCTGACTGAAGAATGGAAGGGTTAACATGAGGGTGACAAATGGCAATGGAGGCTGGGAGTTTTAAGGATATGTAAATGTGTATATATGTATGTTTGTGTGTACGTGTGTGTATGTCCCTTTCTTCCTCTCCCTGTAGCCCCAACAGAAGGGGCTCCATTTCCAGTGACCAAGACACAGAAGAGCCTTCAAACAACATTCAATGGAGTTTAATCTTACTAGCTGAGAGACCTTGGGCCAGTCACTTAATACTTCTGAGCTTCATTTTCTCCTTGTGTGAAAGAGCAATAATAATATCTAACTCCCATGACTTTCATGAGGAACCTCAGGGCTGTGTGCAAGTGATGATGAGTCATTATTATGTCTAGCAGGACACTAGCCTAGTTTATATGTGCCTGTATTTACCCCATCCTGACACAAGCTTGGTCTTGCCCTGGATCCAGTCTTCTTCTTTACTGAGAGCAAGATTGAATACCACTTAGTAGGTACCCTGTCCTCACTCTTTTGACCTTTATGGAGTTCCTTTTTCCTGTCTACCCTTACCTATATATTTATTTACTGGTTTTTATGTCAATATATCCATCTGTCCGTCCATCCATTAATTCATTATCTGCCCATTGATGGCTATTTATTAAGTGTTGTTATATGTAGGCTTTTATTTAATGCTGCACATATTTAATCTCATTTAATCCTTATAACAGTCCTGTGAAGTAGATTTTTTAAAAAAGATTTATTTATTTATGCCTACAAGAGCTGAGGTATAGGCCAGAAGTGTGGTTGGGGGATGTGTGAGAGGGGTGAGAGGATTCACCAGAGACAGAGTGGGGAACAGAACAGGCAGACTGACTGAAGTACACTGCTGAGGGGAGCAGCAGGTGAGACAGGAGAAGTCTGCTGCGCCATATGGGTCAGCTCCCTGGCCGGGGATTGAACTCATGCTGCAGTGGCTGCTGGTAGCTTCATAGTGCTGAGACTTAACACCTTGTGCCACCAGGGAGGCTCCTGTGAGGTAGGTATTATTATCTCTATCATGCTGATGAGGAAAATGAAGTTCAGAACAATGAAGTGACAGAGCTAGAAGATTCAGAGCGGTGATTTAAATGCAGGTCTGTTTGACTCAAAAGCTTGTGCTCTTAATTACTACACAATATTCAAGCAACCTACCTACCTATTTACTTACCTGTCTACCCACCTAGGTAATTATTCAAAAATATTCAATAAATGCCAATTGGATATCCAAGTGGATCTGCACAGTGTGGATGTCCTGTGATAATGAACAAGACAGACAAGCTCTACCCACAGGGAGCTTAGGACCTAACTGTCCTAACTGAGCCTAGGGATCTTTAGTGCTGTTAGACACAGGTGACCAGTGGTATGTATTATCCGGTCTGGGAGGTGAAGGAAGTGACATTTAAGCAAAGGCTTGAAGGGTGAGTGGGAACTAATCAGATAATGATTACAGAGGAGTGTTCTAGATAGACCACAGCATGTTTTAAGGCACAGGGAGACAAAACCAGTGTGACTGAAGCCGAGAGGAGGGGCTGGGTGCTGAACTTTGGTGATAGAGAGGCCAGATTCCAGAGGACTTTTTAATCTATGTTAACGATTTTGTTTATTATTTTTTTTTAACACAGTGAAAAGTCATTGAAGAGTTTATGCACAGAGAAGTGACATAGCAGACTTACATTTAAAAAAGATCACCCTAACTGCAAACTAAAGAATGGTCTAAAGAGGCAAGAGCAAATGCAAGAAGGCAGTTCAGAAGGGCACTTCATTAGCACAGGGCAGAGAGGATGGCACCTTGCTCTAGTGCGAGGATGGTGGAGATGAACAGCAGCAGATGGACTTAGCATGAGGGCTGAAAGCCAGAAAGGAGTCAAGGATGGCTTCAGGGTTTCTGGCTTCTGCAACTGGTAGGGGGTAGACTGTGTACTAACTTGTACAATAGGAGGAGGAGTATCAGTCTGGGTAAGAAAGAAAATGAGTTCCGTTTTGGACATACTTAGTTTGAGGAGTTGTTAAGACATCCATATGAAAATGCTGAGTTGGCACAGTGTGTGAGCCAGAGCTAGAATTATAGACCCGGAGTCAGTGACATACAGATAAGAAATCAAGTTCATCACTGTGCCTAGAACAATGTCTGCCATATGGGAAATATTCAACAAATATTCACTGAACGAATGAATGAATGAGTGAAGCTAAGAGTAGGTGAGATCACGTAGGGGGAGAACAGACAGTAAGAGACAAGAGGAGAACCCTGAGTAACTCCAACAGGTGGAGGAAGCTTGAGTCATTGAAGACTACCAAGAGACAGGCAAGTAGAGGGTGAAAATGAGGGTGATGTCACTGAAGCTGAGGAGAGCAGAGTTTCAAGGAGAGAAGGGCGTCATGGGCAGGGTCATATGCTGCTGAGAGATCAAGACATAAGGCATGAAAAGCGTCCCATCCACTCATCGTATCCATGGTCCCACCACCTACCCCCACTTCATCCACCCATCATCCAGCCAAACCACCTAATTTCTCATCCCTTTCCCCCCTCACTCATCCCCTTCCTCCAGAAAACCATGGCAGGCGTCTCTGCTGAGCGTGGCACAGGAAGAGTTAACAGGCTGACAGACGGCATTTTTTTACCTTCAGTCAATATGAACAAGGCCCCAAGACTATGATTCCAAACATCTGGATTTCATCAATATGTGATCTGTCATCGTATATTGGCATTCCCCAGTCCTCGCGCCAGAGCAATGCGGCTGGTTTTATTAATACGTCAAATACATTATCCGTGTAATACACTTGTCTGGCTGGGGCCTCCCGCTGGGGCGGGGCGGCGGATTTGAATGTATGATGAATCAGTTTGCATTACATGTTCGTAAGTCATCATTTGTCAGGATTAATAGGCATCCCTGGTTGAGGAGGTGGGGGTGGGCAGGCAGAGGAGAAACGTGTGTTTAGCTATGGCCCATACTTATCTGCCAGTGCCCAGGGATGCCCTGGAAACAGCTGTGCACCCTCCTGCCCACATCCCAGGTCAGTGGTGGTGCTCAAGGGGAAGAGGTGATATTTTTAGCAGTTCCAGAGTTTCTTGGAACCAAGTAGGCCAACCAAAGAGCCTATGTCAAAGCCATTTGTAGAAGCTGACAACTCTTATTGACTTTTCAGCACCCAGAATTTCTTCTTCAGGGAGCTGTCCCTGATTCCCCTAAACTGCGCTAGATACTTCCTCTGTGTTCCCACAGCTTCTTGTGCTGCCTCCAGTAACACAGTGTCAAAATTACCTATTACAGGTCCATCGCCCTCTTTAGGATGTACATTTCTTCAGAGCAAGAGTTATTTTCTTCACTGTTATGGCCCCTAGCAGAAGGTAGAACTCAAAGAAGGAGGCTAGTAATAGAAGGAATTAATAAATATTCCCTAAATAAATGAATGACCACTGATCCCACTAAAACCCCCAAATATGCAGACAGCAGTTGGGAGCTACTATGGTTTTTTTTCTCTGATTCTTTTCCCACACCCCGAGCCTAGTCTGGCCTGGTCATTTATCCTACCACACATGCTTTCCCTTACTTGCTCCTCTTCTTTCCACAAGACTTGTGCGGACCACTTCACACAGCACCAGCTTCCTTATAGGGACATCTCATTCAGATAGAACACGCGGTGGCACATCCATGCTCACATGCCCTTGCCATCTTCCTGGCTCGCTCCATGTTGCTAGTTGCAGCTCAGACTGATACCACTGTTCACTCCACATGGCCTCCTACCAACTCTAGATCCTTGTGAAACAAGTGCCTGTCTGTTGCCCTGGTTGGAGGAGACAGCCTTGAAAGGGAGCAGCTCCCCGTCAGCAGAGTATGCAAGCCCAACAGGATGCTGTGCTTGGAAGAGCAGGGGCCAGCAGTCTCAAGGTGCCATCGAGTCCAAGGTCTACTGCTCTGTGACCAAGTTCAGTGGCCTGTAACACCCAGAAGCTTCTCACTGCCCCCAGAGCCTCTGGAGAGGACGCAGAGCCTGGACTCAGTAAAAGAAGGGCCTTTGGGAGGATAAGGCAGGCCAGACAGGACCACCAAACAAACTCAGGCCCCAGTCAGGTCACTGAGGCCAAACCCCAGCTCTTCCCCTCAGCCATGGGGTGACTGGGCAAGTGCTTCCTGCCCTGAGCCTCAGGAATCATCACCCAGCACCTGCCATGTGGGGCTGGTGAGGGGTCACCAAGATGACACACTAAAGATCCCATTCAGGTACAGGGGCCCATTCCTGCTCCCATCACAGCCTGAGACACTGAGGTCCTCCCAGGGGACCCAGGTTCTATTCTGCCAATTCTCCTTCTCTCAAGGGACAGCCAGTCCTGCAATCCTTACCTTCCCTATAGTGATGGATGTTACTTACTGCCTCGAGAGCAAAGGGGGCCTGGATTGAGCCAGACACAGCTCCTGGGTGGCCAGTGGCAAACATCTGCAAGACAGCCAGGTGGGGGTCAGACTGTAGACAGGTTGGGGCTCAGACTTGTCCTGGAGCTGGAGCTCAGGGCTCTGGGCCAGCACACAATCAAGCTCACTGAGTTTTCAGCATGGAATCTGAACCTGTGACCCCAAGAGTCTCTGCTCCAGCCAAGAGCACCTGATGACCTGTTAAGAGGCTTCAGGGATGACAACTTTTTCACATGGCTGACCTTGGCTGTCCTGAACAGGACAGCAGCCCTCTTCTCTTCTGGAGCCATAGCTCCATCCCCCTCCTCCCTTAGCTAATAGCTTCCAGACAGTGCCCCGTGCTGGGCCAGGCCGGGGGTGGGTGGGGCAGGTGAGACCTCCCAGAGTTCCCTGGGAGTAAGCTTTACAAACTGCAGAGAAGGGCCCAATTTAGGAAAATATCCACATATGGGTATGCACATGTATCTGACTCACACATGTGTGTGTGGGCATCAGCACCCCGGGTGCTCACACAGCGTGGGTATCTTTTCACACGGAGATGAATGCACCCAAGCACCTCTGCATCCGTTCAGTGTAGACTGGATACCTGCACGCCCTCCTCGGCATGCCCACACACTTCACTCTCCCCCAGTGTCTTCCTAGCCATGGAGCCAAAATGCTGGGACTGCACTGTTTAAAGTAAATCCAAGTGTGCTTTACCCCCTGCTGTTTCTGACTATGGGCTTATAAAAATGAAGTGGGAACCTCCGCAGCTGTGGGCAATAAATCCTGAGCCGCTGAGGAGGGCAGCGTTACCTGCGAGGCTGATGGGTGGAAATTGGGGCACTGCTTACAAGTGCCTGTGGGGTTGCACGGGCAGTGGGCCAGCTGCTTGGCCTCAGGCACAGCCTGCTAGCCCAGCCCTGGGCCAGGTGCCTCCCCCAGACCAGTGGGGTCAAGACACCCAGGGCGCTCAGGGATGAGCGAGGACCAAGGATGCAGAGAGAGGAGTAGAGGCAGAAAAGGGCTGGGAGAGCGAGTGAGGCAGCCACGTGCTGCTAAGGCTGAGGGGAGCCCTCGCATCTGGAGATCAATTAGCATCAATTACTGACTTCATTTAATTGTCGTCCAAGATGAATTTGTCATTTTTAGCTGGGAATTAATGCGAGACCTTCACCTCTCCCTGGCAGCAGCCGCAGAGCCAACAGCGGTCACCTCATCCTCCTAGGAGTCCTGAATCCCGCTTGGGGCTGGGGCCAGGCTGGGGCAGGCAGTTAGTGGGGCTTCTGCTCTCTGGGCAAGCTCCGGCCTGCCCCAGGCCCAGCCAGCCTGGCCCACTGGAGCCCAGGGCCAAGGTGGGGGCGTGGGTCCTGCAGAGCGCATAGCAGTCCTTTGCAGCCTCTGGCTTCAGCCAGAAATTAATTTGCTGGGCTGAGCATGTTTACCTTTTCCCAGCAAAGGCGAGACAGTAAACAGCGGACCAGCGGCTGAAATTGAATTGATAACTGCATCAACGTGCCAGATAACGCCTAAAATAATACGCCGATAAGGAAATTCGATTTGATTTGCTGCTACGCATCAGATTGGCCCCATCTGTAGCTGCCTGTAATCATTTTCAATTGCGTTGGGAAACCTTATTTGTCCTTAAATATTTCTGTCATTTTTCATTGCTGGCGACAGATCCTTGGGCAGGTGGCAGGGGTGCGCTGCCTCTGTGGGCGCGGGGCGGCGGCCCGAGGAGGAGGGGTGGTGTGGACTCGCAGGGAAGGAGGCAGGGAGCAGGCAGCCGGGCGGTGACAGCTGTTCCTCCAATCAATCACGCTGTCGACAGGGAGGGACGACTGGCTGGCAGAAATTGAGTTTGCCTCACAGGGGACGATTGAGCAAATTAATAGCCCATTAGCCAAGCAGTGACCTGAGAAATGAAGGTGCAGGGGTTCCTGCTCACTCAGGCCGGCTGGGGTGGGGCAGGGCAGGGGTGGGTCTGGGAGGGGAGGGCAGGGAGGAGGTGTGGGAAGAGAAGGGAGGGACATATGGATGGGACGGGGACCATGCCTGTGGCAGGTGGGGAGGGGAGCAGAGGATGCCCGAGTGGTGGAGATGTCGAGTTTTGGGAGGTGGGCTAGATGCTGGGGAAGGAAGGGGCCGGGGGGCTGGACTGGTGTCTCCTCACTGGCTGTCCATCATGCCCTCTGGCGCTAAGCCCCATGCCAATAAGCTCTCCATCCTCGGCCCCTAGAAACTCCCTTTACTCCTTCTCTTCACTTTCCCCCAAACCTGGCATATCCCCTGGGGCTCTACTTCCTGTCGTCCTCTCTAGTGCAGGCTCCAGGTAACTCAGGCCAAGATGTGGGTTGGTGCCTTCCTTAGTACCACCACCACTTCCAGACCACGGTGTTTCCACGCTCTGGGCTCTGAGGTCTAGTGCCCTCCTGAACCTCACCCCCACATTCACGAGGATGCCGAGAGGGAGCGAGCTCTCCCTAGGACTTGCCGTGGCCTTGCACCAGCACACTTGCTCCTCTCTGTCCTTTCGCCTCCCCGGGCCACAGGGACTTGAGCCTGGATGCTTCACTTCAGCCTCCTTGCTTCCTTTGCCTTCTCCACAATCAACTATTCTGCTTTTTGTCTCAGACACACAGGCGGCTAAACACAGCTGGGGAAAATCACAAAACCACGCAGATATGTGCCAATAAAAATTCACAGTTTCCAATCTCAGTGCTACTAAGCAATCCTTTTTCATGCCCTTGGTCAGCTCTGTCTCCCCTTCCCACAGAGACAATTCAATAATATTTTACTGTCTTGACTCCCCCATCCCCACCCCCTGCCCTCCTCTGTCTTACTGGGTGGCCTTCCCATGTCGGTCAGAAATTGGACGTCCTTAGGCATGGATTCCCTCAACTTCCAGACCCACACTTGCTTCCTTTCTTTCTCTTCCAGTTTCTGTGGAAGAGGTATTCATCCTCCCTCATTGTAATTCCTTTTCCTGGACTTAGAATCCCATTCCTGCCTGCGTTCCCTGAGAAGGCCTTTGCGGGCCCCTCTCCCGTGTCCTCCCCTTTCCTCCATCAGCACGTACGTGCACGAGCTTTCCCCATCCCATCAACAGCTCATCCCTTTCTTCCACACAGCACCTTGTAGCTAGTGTCCTGTCCTTCTCCTCCCAGATGCGTCAGACTCTTGCTTGCTGTCCATACTCCTCTGTCCCCTAACCACTTTTAACTCTTTGTGGCATGACCTTCATCCTGACCGTTCTACCGTCAAACTGCTCTCAAGCAGATCCTTGATGGCCTGGCCACAGTTTGCCAAATAGAGTGGGCACTCCAGCTATATTCATTAATCTGCTAATTCAATAAACACTTATTGAGGGTCTTCCGTACTACACCAAGGTCTAAGGATACAAGAAACTTACCTCCTTAAGGAGGTTACAAAGTGAGTGAACAGAAGCTGTCCTATGGTTATGCAAACAGTTGTCAAGCTGTAGTTGTGCCAAGAAGAGATGAACAGGGCAAAAGGAGCCTCTATTATGAAGATTTGTCGTGCTCAGAGCAACCCAGAAAGGCTTCCTGGAAGAAGAGACACATTCTGAGATGTGATGGCTAACTAGGACAGATGAGGAGGAAGGGAAGTGTGAACACTGATCAAATGCTTTCTCTGTGCCAAACACTGTACCATTTATCCCCATTTTATAAATGAGGATGTGCTGGAGCTTGCCCATGGTTCCCCAGTAAGTGGGGGTACTGCACTTTCAACCTAGGCAGTATGAGACCAGACTTATGCTCCTCCCCACTCCACCCTGCTCCCTGATCTAGCTTGGATTCTGTCATCACCCACCCATGTCTTTCTACTCTCTCAACCTCTACCCAGGTTTCCTGTGTTTACCTCATGCCTCCGATCCTGACCCCTGTGTCTCTCTGTGTACCACATTCTCTATGTGGGTGTCCCACAGGCTCCTCAAACTCAATGTGCCTGAAATAGGACCTACCTTCTTTGACCTGCTCTCCTCCTGCCCTTTCTATGTCAGTGACGGGCATCCCTACCCAGACTTCGCTCCGTGGGCGATCTGAACTTTGACTCTTTACTCAGCCCTCTATTGCCAATAAATCATCATCTTAGCTGTTTTCACTTCTGTGTAACTTCAGATGCATCTTCTTTTCTCCATGGCCCTGGTTCAGACATCATCATTCCCAGTCTTTACTATTAAGTCTCCTAATGCATCTCTCTCCCCTCTAATCCATTTCTATCTCCATGGCCAGAAGGATGGTCCTAAAACACAAATCAGATCCTATCACTCAGCCACTTAAGACCCTTCCTCAGCTCCCAAAGCCCACAGCATAAATTCTGAACTTCTTATCATACAGCCCCTCTCCAGCCTCACATCCCCTCCAGCAATGCTGTGTGCTGTGGCTGGACAAGATCAGCTCTTCACATATTATTCTCACTGCCAATAATGCCCACACATCCATCTCCCCACGGGCAACTGCTGACTCCTACTTATTCTTCAAGACCACTCTCAGCAGTACTTCTCCTTGGAGTCTTCACTGATAATGAATTACTCTCCTGTTCATGCTATGTTTCTTATATGTGTATGCCTACATTACTGCTCCCATCATATACTACTGCAATTATTTGTTTATCCACTTGTCTCGCTTGGCAGACTCTGAGCTCCTTGAGGGGAGGGGGTTATCTGGTGCATCCAGAGACACTCAGGGTCCGGCTTAGGGTCTGGCACAGAGAGGGTGGTGGTGGCCGTTGAATGATTCAGTCACCAAGTTCTGGGAGGACTTGAAGGAACGGCAGGAGAATGTGTGGAAAGAGAGTGAAAGATGGCGGTGGGTGGTAGAGTATGTGTGTGAGGAAGAGGTGGGGATAGGGGAAGGAAGGCAGCTGAGGTAACACTGAAAATTTCTTAGACTAAAATGAAGGCTGATCTATGGTCAGAGGGGAGGCAGAGGCCCCAATGCTTTCAAAAGTAGAAGCTCTCAAAAGACAAGCTCCATAGCTTATGTTCTAGAAAAATACCAAGTAGCTGCTAGGAAGAGGGGGGCAGTGACCATGATCACAATCAGACAGCAAAATCTCAAGCCTGGAAATGTCAACAAATAGACACACCCACCAGGACAGATGGTAAGTAAGTGCCACAGTGTGGGTCCCCAGTGTGCCCCATCACAAAGCTCTCTGAGGGCCTTAGGCTGGTCCACCACTCATTCCAAACCCCTGGGCTGCTCTCTCTCTCTCCCTCTCTCTCTCTCTCAGCAATTTCCCTACCCAGGAAAGCTCTAAGGGTTTCAATTACCGGCGCGTGGGATTTAGTGCCCTGGGCTTCTCTGACTGGAGGAGATTTATTTGAAGGTTTAGTGTCGTGGAGAATTCACGTCTTCACTCCCAGGAGCCCAGCTTCCGTCCTGAGCCCCTAAATCAGGAACCAAGATGGGCTATTGTCACTTACCGCATTAGCCTCGTTAGCGGACCAGGAGGGGTGATTAATAGCAATGCACACACAGCCCTCCTGCGTGCTGGCCGCTCTGCCGTATGCCTGACCTGAGGAGGGGGTGGGGAGAGGCCGAGCCCGCTCTAGGGTCACTAAGGAGTTTGAGCTAGAGGCCCCCCCGCCCCCTGCCTGGCAGGGACGTCAGTCTCTGCAGCCCTCCCAGATCTGGGGACACTTCAAGAATTAGCAAACCAGGTCAGAAAGCCCAGCTGGAGGCCTCTGGAGCCTGCCTTCTGGGGGTGTGTAGGAGGTAAGGTTGGTTGTAAGGTAAGGTCCAAAGTGCACTCATGTGTGCAGGATGTGTGTATCGTGTGTGTGAGAGGGATGTAGGGAGATGTGGGGGTGTTTATCTCAGTCTCCAGGAGCTCTCTGAAATGCTTACTATGAGCCAAGCGAGATTGTAAGAACTGGAAATATGGCATTGAAGAAGACAAGGGCCTGGAAAGAGGTGTGTATGTGAAAGAAAGAATTATGAGTAAGTATGATGAAGAAAACTAAGAGCGTGAGAAATGAAAAGTGTGGCTGATGGACAGAGAGGCAAGTGTGAATAAGTGAGCATGATAGGGAGAGGCTTATATGTGAGAGGAGGGGGGAGAAAGGCGGCTGGAAGGGAGCCACTCAAGAGATATGTGAAATCGGATGTGTGTGCAGGAGAGAGGGGATGTGTCGATGGGGACTGAGAGAAAGGGGTACCTGACAGACACTGTGTGTGGCGTGAGCGTGGGAGTGTGAGGTGTGGTGGGAGAGAGGGGTACCTGGTGAGAGAGAGGTGTGTGTGTGAGAATGACAGAAAGTGTGAGTGTGACACAATCTGTGACAGAGAAAGAGTGTGTATGTGTGTGTGTGTGTGTGTGTGTATGAGAGAGAGAGAGAGAGGGAGAGAGAGAGAATTTAGAGAGGTGTATTTGTGATGAGACAGAAGGGGGATGTGACAGGAATGTGTGTGTGAGAGGGAGTGTGTATATAAGGAGATGGTGCAAGAGAGAAGAGATGGTATATTTTCTCTCTCTTCTTTGTCTCCCCTCCAATTCCCCTTTTGCCTCCAGCACCTCAAAAGTTTTTGGAGGCATGCTAAGCTGAGTTTGAGTTTTATTTTTGGGTACATCATTCAGTTATAGGTTCTCACTCCTGCCTAAAAGTAGACCACTTCCATTTGGCATGGTTTGCTATGTTATTTCTGGGGCCTGGGCATACCACTACCATTAATTTATATGGAAAAGTCTTTGAGTGTTCCCACACCACCAAAGTAGCCTACAAATCATACCAAACAGGAATGGCCTACTTTTGGATATCAGGGGAAATGTGTGTATTCATCCATTCATTCACCAAATATCTATGAGCTTTGCTTTCTGTGCCTTATTTTTCTTATCTGTAAAACAGATGAATAGGTGGCTGTGATGACTCAGTGATGTGTTTATTAAAATGTCTTGTGAGCACCCAGAATTAGAAGTAACATACATCCTGCCGTGGCACCTGGTATGGGTCAAGGAATGGTAACTGTAGAGCCAGGGCTCTTAGGCTAATCCTTTCCTCTCTCCCTCTCGCCCTCTCTTGCTCACTCTCCTCTCAATCACAGCTGGGCCATAGTATTAATTATTAGAACCAATTGACTGTTTAGACGCTGATGTTTTAGCTAATCGCCACTAATGGCAGACACTGGTGCGCAATCACAATCATTTAGTTTTCAAGCAAACCCCTTCTCATTGCTTCTCAGACTAGAGGGGGCCTAGCAATAACCAGAATCTGGGACTGGTGGGAAAGAGGATTACTGCTCCCTAGAAAGATGCCCCTCTCTGCTCTCTGTTGCCCTTGGTTCAGCAGCCTAGAGCCCAGGGGTTCCTCTGGACCAGCCAGGTTCTCAGAAGCCAGTCAGCTGAGTCCTGCCTAGGGAGTGGACTGGCTTCCTTTCCCACCCTCCTACTTCTCTGCACTTTGGCCTTAGAATTCTGTCATGGGAGAGTCTCCAGCAACTACCAACCTGGACCAGGAACATTCCAGCTGCTCCCCATCCCTGAGATGTTTTTCAGTTGTAGTTCCTAAAAGTCTGCTTCCAGGAAGAGTCATGTAGACATAGGTTCAAATCTCACCTTCTCGTGGGGCATCAGTGGATGCTGGTTGGGATGGAAGCTGCACCCTGTCCATTCTGGCTGAGGACTACAGTGAAGAGAGCAGAAAAACACCTACTTTGTGCTCCTGAGTGTGGAGAGAATGCCAGGGCTAGGGTGGGTGGGGCCTGAGCTCTGTGTGCCTTAGAGGATACCTGCTTGCTTGTCCTGCTTTCTTCACATTGAGGCCCCAGAACCCTGGCCTGTGCACGGCCCTGCTCCACCCCGCCAGAGCTCTGGCCCTTCCATCCTGCTCTATCTAGGTGGGGAAGACAGATCCCCCGAACTTAGCAATGCCGGCTTTCAGGTAGAAGCCAGGCAGGGTGGAACATAGGGCCCTGGAGGGAGTGGCCTAGGTGCCCGTGGCCAGTAGGTGTCGCTGTGGCTCCAGCACTGGGAGGGGGTGTCAGGCAGGGGGTCCTGGAGCAGGTTCAGGTATAGGGTGCCCCTAGGCCTTCCCTACCCCCATTCCAGGACTTCACACCAATAAAGTTTCCTTTATGCTTCTCAAACTTTAAGTGTAAACAGAATGCTTGGGGGTTTCTGTTAAAATGTAGATTCTGATTTGGTAGCTCAGGAGCAGAGTTCCCAGATGAAACTGATGCTGCTGATGACCTTCCAGTAGCAAGGGCCTAGTCCAGACAGCTTGCCACTGGGCACTGGCCCTGTCCCCTTCCAAAATCCATCCTCACGTCCACTCCTCTTGCCTCGGTAAAACGCCCAGATCAGAGGCCGTGGGTAACTGTTAGGGATCCTCTGTGGAGTGGGGTTCAGCTAGACCAGATGAAGCAAGAGGTTTCTAAGAAATTTCTGAAGCAAGACCTAACCTCAGTCTTCTGAGCCAATCCAGCTGACCTCCTAACACAATTCCTAGATTTAAGTCTAAAGCAAAATCCAATCCTAATTCTCTAGAATAACACAAGCGCCCACCCTCAGAGCTAAATCTTGATACCCCTGCAACCTAATTCTTGTGCCCCTGTAAGATGGCCAACACTTGGGCTATCTATTGCTTCAGTCCTGTCCCAGCAGGTCCCCCTGGTCTGGTAACCTTTCTGATCCTCTGTCATACTGTCTTCTTGAAACCAGCGTGATCCAGGACAGCAAGTCAGTAGGCTCATGGACACAGGCATCTATCAAGGTGCCCCAGGCCTCAGCCCCGTAGCACAGACATTTGCCTCAGGTAGAGGGAAAAAGCAACTTGGCTTTTGGGGAAAGGGGAGTTTGGCCCTTGCCTTGCCCCCACTTCTTTCTGTCTCAAGGGCTTCGTTTCCTGGGATATGGGGGAAGGCAGGGAGGAAGTGTGTGCTTTAGCCCAGCCCTGATTGTAGGTGTAAGTATGTGTGTGGGGGGGAGAGGGGGTGAAGGTATGTGTTTTTGTGTGTGTGTTTATGAATGTGTATATGGGGGTGAAGATGGAGGGGAGAGAAGGAGGAGGCAGAGCAATCTCCAGGGATTTTCTTTTCAAATCAGGTTTTCTCTGAAGGGCCTCCCTCTCTCCCGGCCCTGTTCACTGGTCCTCAGGGGCACAATAGAAACACTGGCTTGCAGGCATGATGGGTTATAGGAGCTGGGCTATAAGCGTTTACCTTTTCCAAGTGTGACATTTTGTGATATTTTATGTAGGGTTGCAATTTTAAATAGGAGCAGTTTGACCTTGCCCTGGAGGGCACGCACTGTCATCCCCTCCCCAACTCTGCAGTAGGGGACATGGGTCCTGCAAGAGGAGAACTGCCCGTCACACTGTCAAGCATCGTGCACTGCAAGGGCCCAGCAGGCACCAAACACTCTGCCTTTCCAAGGTACCCACACCCCAAGGACAGACACCTCAACTTAGGAGAACTGCCACTGCATTTATAAAGCCCCTCCACACTTACAAAGGTTCTCTCTAGTCTTATTAATCTCATCAACTATTTAAATACAACGATTCCTTCGAATGGCTTGGAAAAGTTGCTTCACTTCTCTGTGCCTCAATATTCTCATCTATAAAGTGGAAAAAATTAAAGGACCAATCCAGTACCCAGCAGTCTGGTCCTGGCACAGAGTGGAGGAAGCTGGAAGCTGGGATTATGAATCACTTGGGGTTATGCACAAAATCATTGGGATACTGCCTGGCACGCATAAACCTGTTATGTCAAGTGTTGGCTATTATTACTGTTAATGTCTGGGATACTTAGCACCTTAGGAAGAGGAATTTTCTTTAGATAGGGAAATGGAAAAGTAGATGTCCAAAGAGAATTTCTATAAACTTGAAAATGAAACTTTGCTCCTATAGTACAGTGCTGTGTTCTGTTTAATGCACTAAAAACATCTGCCCAAAGTAATCCACATCTGCCCAAAGGAACCCGTATCAGGAAGCAAAGACTCACTGGGCAGACTGGTAGGTTTGGTGGTTCCCTGTTCTCCTGCTGCGGGTGGACATGGGAGTGTTGGGAAGGGGCGCCTCGCCTCTCCCTGTTGCCTCTGAGGGAGGCCGTGGACTGGCCTCTGGTCTGCATGGGAAGAGAGAAGATAGGCTCTGTGCCTGGACCTGGTCTGGGGCTGCCCAATGGGCTTCCATTGCTTGGCAGCTCTGCCTGATCCTCCCCGCAAGCACGTGTTCTTTCTTCTCCCACATTGGCATTCCCTCCTCTCCTCTCTCTGCACTCTGTCTTGGTGCTTCCGTCAGGGGATCCATCTCAGGGCCAGGGCTAGGTTGAAGGTAGGGAAGAGAGTTTGGAAAGAGCCTGGGAAGGTGGGATATGAGTTTGGGAGTCAGATAGGTCTGGTTTTGAAACCAACTTAGCATTACTAGGCACACACGATTTGGGCAAGGACTGTACTCTGAATCTTCACTGCCTCATGCCCTGAGACTGAGGAGAATACTGTCTTCCCAGAACTTTCCCCAGCCGAGACAAAAGAACGAAACGAATGTGTATAGCCTGAAGCACAGAGGCTTGCACAGAGTAGGTCTCGGTGTGCCTTCCTGCCTACCCAGAGAACTGGGGAGCAACTGTAGGAGTACTGGGGAACCAGGTGGAGAACGTGGGACACTTGGGAGGCTCTGTCCATAGGCCTAGAGTCCTTCCAGGCAGGCCCGGCCCTCCTGCAGGCATAGTGGCCAGTGGTCATCAGGACAACACAGGCCAGTGTCATGAGGAAGGCAGCTGCATGGGGGGTTGGGCTGGAGATTATGTGTGAGGAGGGCCTGAGACAGAGGGCCCGCTGGGAGGTCTGACCAGGCACAGCCTGTTACCAGCTGTGCAATGGGCTTCTATGCGCAGTCACAACCAGCACCCCCTTAGCTGAAAGTCACCAGCCCCAGGCTCCCTTGTTCTCGTTCTTGGAATTGTGGAGTGTGGATGAGGGAAGGAATCCTGGTAAAGTCTACCATGGCTCAGGCTGGGTCTGCTCAAGGGAGACTCCTCTCTGCCCTCTCACTCTGCCCATTGGAAAGGAAGGTCCCTAACTTTGTATCGTGAGCAGCTCCAAAGTTAGGTCTGGAATACCCTCAAAGTTTGGGGGCTGGGAGGATGGAGAGTAATGATCCTGGGGGTGTGGAGAGAAGTGAGGTCCAGGCTTAGAGGCTCACAGTCTAGCACAGAAGGTACCTCTATGAGGCTAAAGTGAGAAGGGGTAAGGAGGAGAGCAAAGTCATTACTCTGAGAAGGAAGGGTTTCCTGGAGGAGGGAAGACAGAAATCTGGAGTCTAGGCTTGCAAGAGAAGGAAGGATAGGGCAAGAGCCAAGGCACAGTGGAGATACTGCCCAGCAGGGTGGTGAGTGTGGCTGGAGTAGAAAGAGGATGGTAACAGGGTCTGGATGATTGAGATTAGCAGGGGCTTCCCTGGGCTCTTGTTCCGTAGGCATTGAAGAGCCAAGGATGCAGTGAGTCAGGAAAAACTCGACCTTGGCATTCAGAGCTGGGGGAACTTCCAGAACACACAGTGACCTCTGAATCTTCAGACAGGGATTTGAGGCTGTGACTTGAATCATCCTCTGCACGAGGACTGGGTCATGTCTATCACTGCACCCCAATACACCAGGAACTGGCCCAGCGCAGGCCAGGTTGACCCTTGCCCAAGATGGAGGCAGCTGGGATTATTAATCCTCATTTTACTGGAGGGAGCTGAGATTCAGGAGTCAAGCGAGATACCGAAGCCCCACCAGCAGCACATAGTGGCACCGGGCCCTGAGTGAGTCCCACAAGGGCGTTTCTGTGCAGATCACCGCTTCCCTGGCCAGCTGTCCCTTTCCACTTCTTGCCACGCACACCAGTTTTGGTCACACCGATTTCTGTCAGTTTCTCAAACTGCCCATTTCTTTCTCCTTTGGGCCTTATACATGCTGATCTCTCTGCCTGGGAAACCTTCTTTGAGAGCGCCACATTGGGGTGAGTTTTGCTAGGCAGCAGTACTCCCTATTCCTTCATGCTACACTCGTGTTCCTGAGGCCTCCACATCTTATCTGTCACTCTGTGATTATACTTTACTGTCTATTTTCTCAACAGAGCCTGACCCGGTGAGGGCTGCCAAGTGAACAAATGAGTGCAGAGGTGAGCTAATGTCCACCCAGCCTTCCTAGTCACCAGCTCTGGAAGCAGGGGGTCCACTCCCCTCCGGCTGACCTCCTGAGTGAGCAGCACTGTGGGAGCAGCTGGGCTCAAAGAGCAAGATGGGATGAGTATGGCCCGGGGCCCAGCAGGGGCCCCAATACTCAGTAGGATCAGTGGGGAAAGCGGAGACTCACTTGAATTTAAGGTCAGTGCAAGACCTGGCCCAAAGCAGGAAGTGCTAAGGGCCCAGGAAGGGGAAAGGAGGGGGGGCCACCAACGAGTTGGGAGAACTCTGAGGAAGGCTGGGACTGCAAAGCCCTTAAGGATCCACTGAGAGGAAGGCCCTTGAAGGACAGAGAATACTGAGCCTCATGGAGAGTGGAGGACTCTAAGCCTGGGAGCAGGGGCCACAGTGGAAGCAAAGACGGACGGAGAGGAAGGAATTCAGCCCACGACCTGACCTATCATGTGGGCGACTGCTTAGGAGGCTGGCCTTTACCATGCTGAGTGTGTGAGCAGGGGTGCCATTAGCCACACCTGTGAATTCTGGCACGAGGAGCTACTCCCCAGCTCAGGGCTTTCACAGAAAACACATGCTGTGAGGATGATGCCTAGTCCAGCCCCTCCCTGGTCACAGTCACATACTTCAGCCCCAGTGTGCTCTGTCAGTACCTCTGTCCTCAGAGCTGGCTGTGCTTTGGGCCCAGACCCCTCACCCATTACTCCTCAGCATTTTACCTCTTAGCTTGACCAGGGCCCCACAGTCTGCACACCTCTCCATGTGGCCTTAACTTAAACCAGCCGATGGTGTGCACCCACTTCCCCCACACTGCACCCCCTCTAGACCAGGAGCCCCCTGAGCTCAGGGGTCTGGTCTTAGAATCATCTTATTCTTTATAGTTCCTAGCCTAGATGTTGTTTATAAATACATGTTAAATTTAACTACTGGGAGAGACAGGAATGAGGCTTTTGCTTTCCTTCAGGTTGCTTTGTACACATAAACGGAGACAGTAATTCCCATCACTGGGACTGTAAGGAACACAAATGAAATTAAGATCAACATTATTTCACCTTCAGGAGGTGGGTATTCTTGTTATTTCTGCTTCACAGAGAAGCACACCAAAGTTCAAAGAAGGCTAGTGACTTGCCCAAGGTCACACAGCAGGGAATGAGAAGGGGCTGGGATTTGGATGCTGCTCAGCCTTCCTTTGTGCCGCTCTACAGCTTCCTGGGGGGCATGGTGCTTGGCTGGAGGCAGGGTGATGCAAGTCAAGTTGGGGAGACAGGTAAGACTTCTTATCTGACCAGTTGGGCTTGAGTTCAACGTGAAACATGCGGCCAAGCAGGGTAGGTTAGAAAGGAGAAAAAGTAAGGTGAGGCATGCCTAATGCCTGGGGCTCCTCAGGGTGAAGACATGACCTGGTCCTAAGAAGTCTGCTGAATTCTGGGGGAAGAGGCAGGCCTCGGGCACAGGAATGGTGACATGAGGGTGTGTGTAGGAGTGAGTGACAGTCAGGGAGATAGGCAGGTGGGAAAGATGTTGGGTGGTAGAGTCTACCCAGCCCTGGTCCTTTTCATGCTCTGGTCCCCCTGGCAGGGAGTGGGGATTGGGTACCTGCCACCCTCCTCGCACCTGGGCTGGGCCCAGCCTCTAGGCAGCGGTAGGCTCCAGCCACCTCTGCCCCCTGGCCCAGCAGCAGGCCCAGCTGGCTCACCTTCTCAATCAATACTACGCTCTTAATGGGCCCAGCCACCAGCACCAACCAGGGGCATTAAATGTTAATTATATCTATTTGGATTTGAAAAATTTTATTACTCAAGTTAATTATGGCTGGAGTCATAAAAAGGTTTCAGAGTGAAAGGGCTGCCTTATTGGGGCCACTTTCCCCAAGACAGATTGGAAAGGAAAAGAAGAAATAAAAGCATCTGGCTCAAAGGGCGGGGTGCACCACATGCAGCGGGCTGAGAGCTCAGTTCCGTACCCGACATCTCCACGCCTGAAGCTCAGCTCACCCACCGTCAGTCTCAGTGCCTGGGATACAGGAGAAGCCTGTCTAGGAGGGCATGGCCGTGGCTAGCAGCCCCAGTGGGGCAGTGTAGTTCAGTTGAGAAGGGACCCTGGTGGGGGAGGCTCCAGGGAAATCTCACAGCACGTCTCCCAGAGATCTGGGCTGGCAGGACATGCCCAGGGCTTCCCTCCAACTGTCCTAATCCTGGGAACTCCTCCAGCCCAGCTCCCTACCCCGGCCTGCCCCCTGTCTCCCCACCCAGTCAAGCCAGATTGCTTCCTGTCAGCCCCACTTATGATTCATGGACCTGACCTTGGGCTATAAAGTGTTCACTCTAGAGGGCATAGAGGCAGGATTTACAGCCCTCGGGTCAGCTGTAGGCAATGACACACACAATAGCTGACTCACAAGGGTGCCCCCCACATAACTCTCTCTTGTACACACAGGTACACACACACATCCTGACAGAGACACAAGTGCACATTCTTGCCCTGGAGCTGTCCTAGTCACGCTCCAGTAATGGGAGTTCCATTTGTGGAGCAAGTGCCGTGTACAAGGCGCTTTACAAGCATTTGTCTAATCCTTAACACTGATCCTGTAAGGTTGAAGTCGGTGTGATTCATTTTATAGAGCAGGGAGCAAACGAAGGCTCAGGCAGGTTAAGTGATTTGAGTACACGTCCTACAAGAGAACTAGCTGTGCTGAGAACCCTGGTGGCCCCGCCACTGCAAGGGAGACAGCAGCCTGGGGTAAAGAGACCATCCCTTCTCCCTTTCCTCTTCCCCATCAGAGGAGCTGGCTAGTTCAGAGGGGGAGGGAATGTTCTAGAAGCAGACCTGCTCCTTTGAAAGGAGAGAGAAGATGGAATAAAAAACCAGAGAGGAACACCTAAAACCAGATTTGAGATTGGAATTTCAACCCGCACAAATTTTAACAACCAGAAGTACTTGGGAGTTAGGGGAGGGAATTTGCTCAGGTTTTTAAGAGATCAATAGCCACCCAAGAAAGAGTATTTGACAAGGTACAGTGGTAAGACTGGAAGGGGAAAAGACTTCACATTTGTACCTCCCAAGTTGAGCTACTCGATGATCTGTTTTTATCATCATCATTATTATCATAATCACTAGGTTACAGAGAAGACCACGTAAAAGGCGCTCACCACTCCTCTTTAGCTCAAACACATTTGTCTCTACAAATGTGGTTCCTCCCATTTGACAAGAACTTCTTTTTCTCCCAAACCAGTGTGGACCATCCTTCAGCGCAAGTGCCCACAGTCCTCAGCATAAACCTCACCTTCGTGTCTACTCTTCCTGTTCTTGCGTTTGGCCCCCTTTTGGTCTTGCTTACAGACTTGGGCATAACTTCTCTCCCACAGGGCCAGCCAGCCCTTCTCTTGACCTTGCAACTTCCTATATGCCCTTCCTAATTTCCTTCTGTTTTCTAACCTGCTTTCTTGGCCTGACCTGGAATAAGGGGCCCCAGGGATGACGTCACTGCCATGGCCTCACCCTTGGCTGGCCACCGGGCCCCATGGAGGCATAGCCCCTTGGTCCTCTGTGCCCTCCTTATCATGGTATCTGTGGTTTTTCTCAGGCCTCCTGATCCGCCCTCTCTGTCCCTCTTCCTCTGCAGTTGACCCGACATAGTATCTTGAGACCTCTGCCCAGATCCTCTGACTCCAGGCTTATTCCTGCGCTCTTAGTGCTCATGGACTTCAACGTTCCCTCTCTAGGCACTAACCAAGACTGCCTCCAATTTGATGTCCTCCTGAACTCTCTTCCTGAACTGTCAACCACTCCAAGGCACTTCCGTGTGGATGCTCTACTGTTACCTGAAATGAAACACATTGAAACTGGAAATAATTATCTTTTCCTCAAAATGACTCCCTTTCTCCACCTCATTTCTATCCACTCAAAAATGATTTTCTGGTCACTGTGCCTCCCAAGACACAGAGCCACTGGTTAAATGAACACATCCAGCAAATGTTTCCAGATATCTACCTTGCGCAAAGCCCAAACTTCTCAGGGTGGTGGGGACAGTGGGGGTGGGCAGGGAGAAACAGGGAGGTAGCATGATGGCGCTGAGGCAAGAGCTCTAGAACCACGGAGACCTGGGCCTGGGCTGAGCCCCACCGCTCACCAGCTGTGGGACGTCAAGCCACACTTAGTGTGAACTTCGGTGTCACTTAAAGTGAATGTGGAATGGGGCCTCCCCTGGTGGCTCAGTGGTTGAGCGCTGGGCTGCGAGGTTGCCCGCAGCCTCTGCAGCGCTGGTTCGTTCCCCGGCCACCAGCGAGGGTCCCACAAAAACAAAAAAAAAAAAAAGTGAATGTGGAATGCTCACCACACATGGACATAAAGGCCTAACCTTTGTAATGCACTTTATCCTCACAACTGTCTTCACCACGCTGGGATTTTAAAGTTCCGAAAACCAGACACAGGGACACAGGGAGGTTAAGGAGCTTGTCCAGTATCAGCATGCTGGTAAGCAGTGTGAACACAGGTGGGCTGGCGGGATGTGCTTCTGGCCACTTTGCTGTATTTAAGCTCTCTGGGTCTCAGTTTTGTTCCATTTTGCTTACTATTGTGCCACCAGCATCCAGGATCCCTGAGAACAGATAAGCCACTAAAATGTGCTGATGGGATCTGATAGTCTGAGCAGTTGCTGACCTTGGCAAGAGCAGGTGGGGGCGAGGGGGGCACACAGGCACATAGTAAGGCTGTGGTGGTTCAAGGAGAGAATGGAGGGGAGGAGGGCAGATGGGTGTCACCTGCGGCCTGTCATTCAACAACGTAAAGGGAGCAGCGAGAGGGAGCATGGGGCTGCAATAACCACTAAGATGTGTTTCTTTTTAGTGTGTGGATGGCAGTTGGTCCAGGACAGCATCGTTGCTGCAGCCAAGCCTCAGCGAGCACGTGGGGACAGGGGACCCCGAATACCGGGAGGGGGAACAATTCCTAGTCTCGAGGGACATTAATCTCTTGGAGCAAGAGGGAGTAAACAGACAATTTCACCATCCCAAGGACGAGCTGAACTAGAGGAACGCCTCAGGTGCTGGGGCCAGGAGAGGGAGCTGCCACCTTGATGCCATCTTTGCCAGGGTAGCTGGTCGATCTAGAGGGTCCCTCTTCATTCCCTGGGATGCTGGTGCCAGCTTCAGAGAGAGGGGCTTGTGGCTGGAATAGAGGTGGCTGCTTCTGTTTATGCCAAAACCAGACACATTTTACCCAAACCCCAAGCCCCAGCCCTGCCTGTATAGGTTGAGGACTGAGGCACAGCCAGCCAGGGCTGCCCAGCATCCTACACCAGCCCAGGGAGCCAATCCCTATTTCCAGAGCCAGAGCCAGCTAGGCTTTCCTCGAGTGAAGCAATAAAAGGGGAAAATCAACATCCCAATGATCTTGTTTATGGTGCTAAGTAAGCTGTACAGCTTAATCCGTTCGAGGTTAATGAATTTACGACTTGCTTTGGAATTTGACAAGGGCTGTAAAAGAGGGACGAATGCTCTGGGCAGCTCCTTCCCTAGCTGCTGCTGAGGGTTAGACTAGCTTGGCCTGACCTGGATGAAGGAGGTGAGAAGATTTAAGTGGTGGGTTCATGGCCAATAGTCTGGGCTCTGACTCATGTGGACCAAAGAAGGGATAACCCAAGGGTGGGCCAGAGTGAGCTGGACCCCCAGGGCCATCAAACCTTTGCAAGTCACTAAGCCAATCTGAGGTTCATCTAGAAGGAAGGGAGGACACCATCTATCTCGTTGTGTTGCTGAGAAAAGGATGTGCAGTACAATGTGTGTAAAGAAATTAGCACTGCATTTTGTGTAAAGCGAGTCCTCAAGAGAAACCAGCAGTGGGAATTCTCACCTCATTCTGTCTTACTTTGTAATTTGCTGTTTGCTTGTTAGTGTCCCTCACATTGGTGCATTCACTCAGAAATCCAGCAAATCTTTATGGAGAAGTTACTCTGTGCGCCAGGACCTGTGTCAGACACAATTTGGTGTGAGAGGCACACACCTCAAAACACATTAAAAATAAGGGGAGACCAGTGCCAGGGAGGAGGGGTGTTCAAGTTATTCTGAAAGCACAAAGAAAGGAGTGGCTAAGTCTGCCTCTCCAGTCTAAGCCAGTTTGAATAATGCCTTGTACTGATACAGCACTTGGCAGGTCACAGAAGACTTTCATGTGATTAATTCTTTTGATTCTCACAACAATCCCCTAATGATTACATTTTCTAAATCAAAAATTAGAACCCAGTGTGACCACCTGGTGTGACAAGAGGTCAAAACACTTGGTGTTGGGGCAGGTGAGAAAATCTGGGACATGCTGAGTTCCATAAACAGAGAGGGCAGGGATTTCTAATACCTCTATTTGAACAGTTAGGAAAATGAAGCTAAAATCATCAGTGGGAGAACTGAGGCTTCATCTCATTCACTCACCAAATACTTTGTGAGGCTGCCAAGGACAAGGGTTGAGCTGCTTAATTCTGGGTGCACAGCACCTAGTTCAGAACCTCACAGAGATGTACAATATCTCCTCCTGACAGCAAAACTCCTCAAAAGAGAGGTCAATATTCATCAGTTTTGCTTCCTCTTTCCCATCTTCTCTTAAAAGTGATCTTGTTAGGATTGCCAAAGATGCTCAGTTTGCCAGGTGCGAAGGTCAAGTCTCAGCAATCCTCATCTTACCCCACTGGCAGCCACTTTGGTAGACGACTTCCTCCTGCTTGAACCCTATTTCGCTTGCCTTTTAGTGCACCACACTCTCCTGTTTTCTTCTTGCCTCACGGGTCTCTCCTTCTCAGTCTCCTTGCTGGAGGCCCCTCCTATCCCTTTCTGGAAGTGCCGGCGTGCAAGAATAGATGCACAAGGAGGTGTATGTGAGTGGACTGAGGCTGCACTTCAGGATCCAGGACTCCCTGTGCTTATGCAGGGGTGCTGGTTTACCAGCCTTGCCTCTCCACATCCCTCATCCCCCTCTCCCTCCCTCTGGGTCCCTGGTTCTAGTGTTTCCAAAGTCATCTCTCTTAACTTTGACTGTCCTTATTTTCCTGCCCTGAAACTAGAATTCCCCTGTGACCTATTGGTAATTCCCCAGGAACAATAGCCGATCAGGCGGCTCCCACTTAGCTATTAAAAGTGCATGACCCAGGGTAAATGGTGGGTGTTTGGCGCAGATGCCAGCACCAGCACAGATCACATGTGGGAGTGGGTGAGGCCCAGTCGCTGGCACTGGCTGGCTCATCCCTTGTCAGCATCAAGGCCAACACTGAAGATACTGCTGGTTCCCAAGGACCGAGCAGTGGGCAGCTCAGCCTCATGCCTAGAGACGAAGTCCAAGAGCATAAAGAACCCAAGCGCAGGGTAAGAAGACCAGGTTTGGGCCCCATCTTTGCTAAAGAGGAGCAAATACAGTCCTAGTAGACCGCAAGTTCTACTCAGGTCCCCGAGAGGAGGGCTGCCGTGGCCTCCCTGGGCTGTTTCTTCCCTTCTGCCTCCTCCTCACATCCACTCTCCACTCCCAGCTCTCGCTCCAGAGTCCCTCAGCTCTTTCTCTCTGTCCAAAGGAGGGTTCTCTTAGGGAAAGAGTGAGGTTTTGGTTCTGATTCTCTCGTCACACATCCTCCAGACCTAGGAGCCGTGGCTGCCTAGCCAGAGGCTTCATTTTCTCTGGATGCCACCCCTCCCTGCTCAGCCGTGTGTGGGAAAGAATTTGCCAAAGCGAGGATTCCCGACTGGCACCCTGGGGAGTCCTTTAGCTCTCCAGGGAGGGTCCCTCTGGGCGCCACCTGTCCAGCTGGCCCCACTGCAGGGGACAGGCATTGGGACCCGTCCTGCAGGCGTAGAGGCTGAAACAGGCTAATGAATCCTGATGGGAGAAGTGACCTTTTCCAAATGCCACATGTCATTGGATTTTATATCACACAAGGACAATGTGCCATGGGTATTAAAATCGTTTTTCCAATAGTTATATATGTGTGTGCGTGTGGTGTAGAGTCTGTATGACGAGAGGAAAATCCTAATGAAGATGTCATCAAATGAGCCTTCCTTCCGCGGCCACAGACAGGCAGTCCTTCAGGCCATTCCTCTCAGCGAGGGCTTGGCCCTGACCTTAGCTCTTGAGCACACAGAAGACTTTCTCTCGTGAAGTTCCCCCAACCCAGACCTGGCTCTGAGCCTGACCTTGGCTCCACTTCCTGGTCCAGGATGGGCTACGCAACATTGGAGGAGAAACAAGAGCTGGAGGAGGGGGCCAACCAGCAAGCTGGGGTCTCGCCAGACATGGGCCCTGGGCAGGCTGCTGTATGTCTGGAGAATCTGGAGGACACTTTGGGAAGGAAAGACACATGGCCAGAGAGAGCAGGCCAGGTGGCAAATGTGCTCAAATTCTGTAAAACTCAGAAGGCCAGGAGAGGCTGAACTTGGAATGAGGAGCCCCAGCCTGTTCTGTTTAATGCCTCAAAGGGGTTTGTGGTCCAGCCTATCTCCAAACGTTCCCAATGGTGGTCTGCTCCCACACCTCAAATCCAGGAGACTCCAGACACCCCCAGGCAGCCTTTTTGCTCTGGAGAGTTTGGGCTGTTTAGAAAGTTCACACACAGCTTGAGTTAAAATCTGTTTCCCTGGAAGTTCCAGTCACTGGTCTGTGTTTAACCTTTTGGGCTCAGACAGAAAAAGCATGATCTCTATCTCACACAATAGCCTTTTGGGAATCTAAAAACAACACTAATGTCCCCTGGAGGCTTCTTTTCTCGAGGCTGAGCATCTCTAGTTCATTTGATGGCTCCTAACAGGACCCCGCTTTAAATACCATGACCCACAGGCACTCTAGTTCTGTTCCACTGAGAATGTCGTGTTCGTTCTCTATTGTCACGGCAGTAAAAGGAAGTCTGTGTGAATAAGGGGGACAAAGCACAGCATCTGGAGCCGGAAGCTCAAGGTTCAAAATCTCAGCCTCATTATTTAATGATGATAGGAATTTGAGTAAGAGACCTCAACTTTTTGAGATTCCATTTCTTTATCACAACATTAGACAGAAGAAGGGACAACTTCCTCATTGGAACAACTTCTTCAGGATGTGGTCCAAGGACAGGCCAGAACTTCACAGGAGACCTACCAAAGCAGAGGAGGTCAGCAGAGGTCACGGCACATGGAGAGGCAGAAGGAGTACACAAATTCCACAAATAGCTGCTTGTCCCAGACGATTGTCCAGAACTAACTGGCCTCAAGTCCTGGTTGACAGCTTCCAGTGAGGAGTCAGTCCCCATTCTTGCCCTCACTCTCCAACAGACCAGTCGGCATGTAGGAGGCTGCTTGTCTCAGTGATGGGGTGCTCCCTTTTTCAGGCTCCACATCACTAGAACTCAAGTGTCTAAGGTCAGGCTGGGGCGCCCCAAATCTAGGGGGACATGAAGATCCAGCCTTGCATGTCCTGCTGAAGTAGCTAGTGCTGAGTCCCATAAACCTGCCACACTTTTGCTTGCTCAGACTCTTTAGTAGCCTGGATTTGAATTTTGGCCCAACTGCTCATTAATTGTATGACTTTGGTTAAATTACTTAACCCCCTTGTGCCTTTTTTTTCATTTAAACTGTGCATTGAATTTAACTACCTTAGGGTTGCTGGAAGGATTATGTGCTTTTATACATGCAAGACACAGCAAAGAATGTTGGGTACATAGTAAGCACTCAACAGATATTAGCTATTATTATTACCCCACTCCCAGGATAGTTGTGAAGGTCATGGATGCTAAATAATAGTAACTTGTCATTTTTGGCCAAGGATCAAGCTCTGTGTTCTGTGGTGGTTAGCATTGTGGCACCTGTCTCCTCACCTTGGATGAGACTGCCAGGTTGGTCTGATGAGTGCTAAGTGGAGCAGAATTATCCATCTCTCAATTGTTCTGGGATCCAAATGATACCAGATACTTGGGGGCAGCCATAGCACTTGCTGGATTCTTCTGAATTTACTATAAACCCCTTTCCCCAGCTCCTCTAGCTTTGTCTTCCTTCTGCATGTACTTAAATCCCAATGCTTAATCCACTGTATTTCATCTGGGAAGATTCTGTCCATTATTTGAGTCAATCAAAATCATCTGATATTCTGATTCAGTCATTTTTCTTCGTGAAATTATCTTTTGATTAGCATGGTTCTGGGTCCTTTGTGAAATTTAGTGATTCAGAGCCAGCAGAGAAAACATACCTAGCAGTCAGCTATCTCAGGTCCTTCTTGCTCATGGGGTAAATTCATTCTCATCCTCTAAGACCTACTCCAAAGACAACCTTCCTTTGAACCCATGGATTACTATTTAGTTTAAAAAACATTTGTCAAACACTTCATATCCACTAGGAAAGCCATAATAAAAAAGACAAGTGTTGGCGAGGATACAGAGAAAATGGAAGGCTCATTACTTGTTGGTGAGAATATAAAATGGTATGGCTGTTTTAGAAAACAGTTTGGCAGTTGCTAAAAATAAATGTAAATGACCCAGCAACTCTACTCCTACATATATATTCAAGATAACAGGACACATATGTTCATGCAAAAATACTATGTGAATGTTTATAGCAATGTTGTTAATCCTTGCCAAAAAGTGGAACAAATGCCCTTCAACTGATGAATGGATAAATGTGGTATATCCATACAATGGAATACTATAAATGTGGTATATCCATATGGAATATTATAAATGTGGTACAGCCATATAATGAAATAAAGTACTGACACACACAGCATGGCTAAACCTTGAAAACATGCTAAATGAAAGAAATAAGTCACACAAAACATATTGTAGGATTCTATTGATGTGAACAGGCAATGTATAGAGACAGTTTAGTGGTTGCCTTGGGGGATTGACTGATAACTGGGTTTCTTTCAGGAGAGATAAAAATGTTCTGAAATTCAAAGTCCCATAAATATACGGGCCTCCCTGGTGGCGCAGGGGGTTAAGAAACAACCTATGAAGCTATCTGCAGCCATTGCAGCACAAGTTCGATCCCCGGCCAGGAAGCTATCCAGATGGCACAGCAGACCTCTCCTAACTCGCCCGCTGCTCCCCTCAGCAGTGTATTTAAGTCAATCTGCCTGTTCTGTTCCCCACTCTGTCTCTGGTGAATCCTCTCAAGCCCCTGCACCTCTGGCCTACACCCAGTCCTTCTATGCAAAAATAAATAAATCTTGGGCCTCCCCGGTGGCGCAGCGGTTGAGCGCTGGGTTGCGAGGCTGCCCGCGGCCTCTGCGGCGCCGGTTCGATTCCCGGCTGCTCCCCGGCCACCGGAGGAGGGTCCCACATGGCGCGCAGACCTCTCCTGCCGCCCGCTGCTCCCCTCAGCAGTGTACTTCAGTCCTTCTGCCTGCTCTGCTCCCCGCTCTGGCTCTGGTGAATTCTCTCACCCTCCCGCGCTTCTGACTGTACCCAGTGCATGTACAAACAAAACAAACGAACAAACAAATAAATAAATAAAAACATGCCTCTATAAAAAAAAAAATAAAATAAATAAATCTTAAAAAAAAAAAAGCCCCATGACTATACTGAAAAAAAAAAAAAAAAGCCACATTAAATGATACCATTTATATCTCAAAAATGCTATTTAAAGTGTTTTTTTTTTTTTATCAAGCATTTGTCTTCTATATGCTAGATGGATACTGATAGCAGCAGGGTTGGGAAGCTTAGAAAGAGACTGCAGATGGTGGTAAGGATGTGCTCCTTACAGAGAGATATTCTAGCCCTCAAGGTTGATGGCTGAGTAGAAGTCAGGCAAAGCAGTAGAGGCAAAGGCTGCTCACAGCAGAGAAACAGCAGAGCAAAAAGCATGAACTGTGGTCAGACTGCCAAGATTTGAGTCCTCACTCTACCCTACACCAGCTAGCTGTGTGACCTTGGTAAGTTACTAAGCCTTTCTGTGCTTCAGTTTATTCATTTGTCAAATGGAGAGCATTATAGCATGGGGTGTATTTTAGAGTGGAGGGTCATGCAGAGTAGTATGGTCATGGTGATGAGGAAGTGAGTTAATATAAAGCGTCTAGAACAGAGACAGATACATAAGAAGGTCTGAGTAAGTATTAGCTATGCTGACCTTCGGGTCTGACATGGTTTGGTGTTAAAGGATAAGGGTGATGAGGAGGGAAAGGCAGAGATCAAATCGTGGGATGCAGGCAGAGGAACAAGAGTGAGAGGAGGCAGCCTCTGGGAAAGAAAGAAGGGGAGAAGAAAAGGTTGAGTGGCGCTGAAGGGAGAGGCTCAAAGTTGAGGAATGTCATATGTCTTGCCTCTCTAGAGAAAGTAGGAAGTAAGAGTGATCAAGGGGTAGCAGAGGTCAACAGTGAGCCAGAGGATTTGGAGGACAGGTCTGCAGAGTCCTGTACTTTTGTAAACAGCCCTCGTCTAGGGGCTAGGGGTGGCTCACAGAGATGATGCTCGGTAGGGCTTTGCTGTGTGGTGTTACAGGACAGGTGCAGAGGCCCTGAGGACTATTGGTGAGAAAATCAGTCAGGGGTTGAGTCTGGATAAAGAAGAGTGACCGATAAATTGGGACGATGTCAGAATTGGGTCCTGGAGGTCTTGGTGAGTTCACAGGGGAGGTATTAATAAATATTAATGCATCCAATTATTCATTCCGTCATGCAAACTTTTATTGGAAGGTAACCATGTTTCAGGGGTACAGCAGTGAACCTGGCAACCTGGTGGATGCTGTCTTTGCCCCTGTGGTGGCAGGAGGCGGGCAGGAAATGCAATAGGAGTATGGGTATGAGAGAGAGGGGAAGGCATAGGATACAGGAATGAGAAACTGCAGAGACACTGCAGCTTTACCTAATGACTTAAACATCTTTGAGTATCTTCGCATGGTACTTACAGTACATGCAGACTTCTGACAATGGGCCATGAGACCCTACATATTCTGGCACTTTCCTGACCTGATTTCTCCTTGTACCACTCTCCACTTACTACATTCTGGCTACGCTGGCCTCATTCTCAGGTGCTTGATGACTCCCAAATCTTTCCTTTTTTAGGACCCTTCTTTGAATAACTGGCTCCATTTTATCCGTCAGTTCTCAGTTCCAAGTGTAATGTTGGAGAGCCCTTCCCTTATCACCCCACACATATCTTATATAAAGTAGCCCTTCTTACCACACACTCATATGCAGTTTATTTCCTTCCCGATACTGACTGTCCTTCCTTAAATATCTAATCTTTTTCATGGTCTGTTTCCAACCTCTAATGCAAAAGCTTTTCAATGACGGGGTTTTGTTTACCACTCCATCTCCACTGCTGAGGATACAATAGGTGCTAAGTTAATATGTGTTGAATGAATGAATGACATCTGATCAGGGAGGGGCAAGTAAGGTAAAGCACTAAGGTCACTGACATTGATGGAGAGCACAGTAATGTGGGGATGAAAATACTCAAGAACTGAGGGTGGGGCCTCCCTGTGGCACAAGGGGTTAAGACACAACCTATGAAGCTATCAGCAGCCACTGCAGCACGACTTCGATCCCCAGCCAGGGAGCTACCCACATGGCGCAGCAGACCTCTCCTGTCTCGTCCACTGCTCCCCTCAGCAGTGTATTTCAGTCAATCTGCCTGTTCTGTTCCCCATTCTGTCTCTGGTGAATCTTCTCACCTTCCACACCTCTGGCCTGTACCCCAGTTCTTGTATGCATAGATGAATAAATCTTTAAAAAAAAAAGAACTGAGGATGCTAGATGGCTTGTCATTTCACGGGCCCTGAGATCCCTTAAAATGAGGCAAGGAGATGGGGTAGAGAAGGCTGATGTGGGTATACGTGTTGAGGAACAACAAAGAAGCCAATAGAGGAAAATGATAACAAGTGATAAATGGTTGAGCGAAATGGAAGAGCATGAAGGGAAAAGAGGTTTTTCTTTTATTTGAGGGTAGACTAGTGACAGCCTGGAAGTGGTGCAGGAAGGGAGAATGAAGCTGGAATCTTGGGAGAATGAGTGACTTTTCCCGAAGAGAGTAGTAGATGAAACAGAGGCCTTTGCAGACAGTTAAATTTCAGCTGAGTTCGGAAACAGAGGGACAACAAGAGGTGGTTAGTGAGTTTATTTGAAGCTTCAGGTGGCAGAGGGGCATGGCTGGGAAGAGGGGTGCCAGCAGGTAATGGGATGGAGTGCATAGTAGTGTGGGAATGAAAATAGTGGCGTGAAGGCTGCAGGGGTTTGTACTTAATCAGTGACCAAGGATGACTGGGATGTGAAACCTGATAGGAGTTACCATCCAACGGCTCCAAATGGAACTTTGGAACCAAGATCATTGCAAGGTTAGAATGACCTTATTTTGCGAGCCAGAGTGGGATGATGTTGAGATCATGTTGTTGAAGCTGTCTTGACTGGATCTCTGCTTTATGTTCTCATAGCACCTTGGATACACCTCTACATATGCACAGAAACTTGGCAAATGCCCAATTCCTCGCCCTGCGCCCCTCAGCCTGTTCCCACTTGTGCAGTCCCCATCTTTGGCCCTTTTCCAAGAAGTGAGCCTGGAGCAGAGAAGGCAAAGGGAGTTGAGTGAGGGGAGAAAAGAGGAGATGAGATAAAGAAGATGACTGAGATTTTAACCGGGCCCTCTTTGGCCAAGCTAGCCTGGCCCAGCTCAGCATAGCCCATGGTCAGCACAGCAACTGTCCGGCTGAAATAACAAGCCAGAGACAAAAAACCTGGCTGGCCCTCTTTGTTTACTCAGCTTTTTTCCCCCTTTTTCTTTGGACAATGCCCTGCTGGGCTGGGGCTGTCCTGCTGGGTTGTTGCTGGGGCTCCCCCGCCAAGATGGAGCCCAGCTGCTCAGCTGTTTACAAGGCAAATCCGGTTTACACTGGGGCCCATCCTGTCTTGGCTGGGCCAGGAGTTCGAGTCAGAGCCCAGCCAGTGGCCTCTCCCAGCTCAGACCTCCTCAGTCTCAGGCTGAGGAGCAGTGAGGTTGGGGGATCCTCTATGTCCAAGGCCAGGGAAGCAGTGGCCTCACAATGGAGTAAAAATGGGGTAAGACTTGGCCTTGTAGCCAAACTTCTGCCCTAAGAGCCCCAGAGAAAGAACTTCTGGAACCCCTGGGCCTCCATCTCTGTCCTTTCAAGTGGTGAACTTGTGACAACAAAGATGGCAGCCTCCCTTCCCCCCATTCTTCCCGGTAGCTAAGGTCTGGGAATGATATTCTGCCTCAAAGCTGCTGTGAAGCTCAAAGAAAATTATGTGTATGCAAAGACTTGGAAAGCATTTGCTACCATGACAAAGTGCTCTATGGTAATTCCTTGAAGTGAAGTAGCTGAGATCCAGGGATGAGGGTATGGCCTCTTGTGCTAGTCAACTTGGTGGCCGCTGGAGCATGACACACAGTGGGGGTGCAATTATTTAATTTATTAAACAAATATTTCTCAAGACTCTCTTGGACCAGTGGGAGAGGTAAGCAATAAAATACAGTGAGAACAATGATACAACAGTGATGGTGGAGAGGGACTGAGCGAGCACAGAGGGGGCACCTCCCGGGCCTGGAGGGCAGTGAAGGCTCCTTTTAGGCAACAGCATCTAGGATGCAGTTAATGAAAGTGCTGATGAGATGAAGCAAGAATGAAGTTGCAGAATCCCTAATGGCAGTGCAGGGGAAGGCTGACCTGGGTGATCTCTTTTATTCCCATGTCCCCTGCAAAGTACTAACGAGCCAGGCACTAGGGCCAGTGACCTGTCTGAGTCTCACTTCTGTAAGGAAATGCATTTTAAGGAATCACGGTGAAAGCTTGGGAGGCTTCTGTCTCTGCTATCCAGGCTTCTTAAACTGGCACATGCAGGGCTGTGAGGTGGTATGCTTATAGGCTGAGGAAAGAACAGGATAAACATGTTCTCCTTTATACAGATCATCAGTTTTCTCAACGGCAAACAATATAAAGCTTGATTTATAAAATACGATCTGAAGGGTAAATAGGAGTTAGTCAAGTAAAAAGGGAAAAGAGGGCAGGGCCCAGGCCAAGGTGGGAGGTGGCCTCCATGAATTCCAGGATGGCCAGAGGGGTAGCATCTCTGACGGAGCAGTGAGGAGTGTTGCTGGAAGATAAGCAGAGCTTAGATGAGGAAGGGCCTAGCAAGCTCATTCTTTGTATCCCCTAAATGGGGATACAGAATATATCCCCATATAGAATATAGTGGCATCAATCGCCATCTATAGTCTATTGATTTTAAGTTTTATCTTTACTTTTATGCCTCTTGGGAGTTAGACTCACATCTAACTGTTGGTGGATGTGAACTCCTGAAACTCCAACTTTCCAGGTGAACTTCCAATCTCCTTTTAAACTTGCTTCTGACCCTAGTTCAGCCTCTATCCTGGTTCAGGTCTGCTTCCCATGGGGCCCATAGTTAGCCTCCTTCCATGGGTTCTGGTCTCTTCTCCCTGACAGGGGGTGCCCCTGGAGCCCAGTCTGGAAGCTCAGCAACAGCCCCATGGTTTTCCTGACCCTGACATCTCCCTTTTCTGAGTGCAGCAGCACAGGTTCAGGCCCTGCCAGACCTGGCTGTGCAGGTCTCCTCCTCCAGAGCCTTCGATGGATCCCTGCTGCACTCAAGATAAACAAGATGAAGTTCAAACTCTTCAGTACCTAACGCAGAGAGTTACAGTAAAGAGTAAATGAGATAAGCACCTGGCATGCTCCTGGGACATTTCAGGCATGCACTTAGTAACAGCTATTACTACTACCATAATGATTATATAATACATACTGTAGCATATTATAATCATATTGTAGGCTCCCTCCCCTCATGCCTGTCTTCTTCTTCAGTCTCCTGTCATGGTGTTCTATGGGCTTTTCCCCCTGAGGTGCTAGAGAACTCCTTTTTCAACTCTGCATGTACTCATCCATTTCATCCAATGTGATTTCTTCCTGGAGGACTCTTCCTGGTGAACGCCCCATTATACTTCCTCATGAGCATCGCTCCCTGAGCAGAGTAACAGAGTAAAATTCTACAGAAAAACATTTCTCTTCGACAGCACTGGTTACATGGTATTGTAGACAAAGAGGGGTGAAAGTGACCCAAATCCTTAGTGGCAGTAGCAGATGGCAGAGATCAAAACCAACCTTGAGGCAGTGAGTCACAGACACCAATGAGAAGTGGCCATGCCAGGGATCAGTCTGGCAGAATGGCTCTGGCCTTGCTCTACAGAGGCCGGCAGGTCAGTGAGTGTAGGAAGACCCATAAATAGGATGTTGCAATGTAGCAGGGAGAGGTCCAGTCTATTGTTAGTTACCAAACATTACTGAGTACCCACTTTGTAGGTCTAGCTGTGAAAGAAGGGTTCATTGTTTAGTGAGGAACAGACCGGTAAACAGGAGTTACATACAGTAAGCAATATGATAAATAGCATAGTAGCAGTGGTGTGGTGCCAAAGAGGCAAAGATTGAAGAGAAGAAACCCTTCCCTAAGGGATTTCAAGGCGACCATCACATGCAGTGAACATTCACGAGCACCGCTCTGTGCTAGGCACGGTGCTGGGTGCTGAGGACACGGAGGTTACAAGATGAATGAGATGATCTCTGCCACCTAGAGGGAGGAGACAGCCAAGTGAAAAACAATGCCACAAAGGCAGTCAAATGTCACATGTCCCCAGACTGCCTCCTCTCCCATTTAATGTGATAGGAGTCATTATCATCTGATTCCTCAAGCTAGAAGCCTGGACATTATCTCTGACGCCAAGATTTATGTTTTAGATAAAACATAAAACATCCTGTAGAGGATGGATTAGAGGGAAGAGAGACTGAGGGCAGGGAGACCAGCTGGAGGCTGATGCAGTAATTCAGGGAGGATGATGGCAGTGCCCTGGCTGAGACTAGGAGCCTTGGAGATGGGAAGAGGTGGGTAGGTGTGAGAACTGAGATCTGAGAGTAGGATGAAAAGAATTTGGACAATGAATGGATGTATTGGTGAGAAAGGAGGAGTCAAAAATGGTTCCCGACTTCTGGACTGGACATCTAAGATTGTGGTGTCATTTAATGAAATCGGGGCTGAAGGAGGAAGAAAACTGATATATTCAATTTTGGGCATATGGTGCTTTAGATATCTTTATGGGGAGGTGACCAATAGGCAATTGGGAAAGTGAGTTCCTCAGGAGATTGGTTTGGGTGAAGTTAAGATTTGGAAACCGCTGGCATCCAACAGTAGCATTTACACGGGTGCAAGTGGGATCACCCAGGTAGAGTGTGTGCGGAGAAAAGTGGGGCAAAATCAGTCATTTGATAAATTCATCACACACTTAGAGCACGCCAGGTACTCTTCCAGGTGACAGAAATATGACAGTGAACATGGAATTATCTTCTGCTGGGGAGTTAGACTCAACAAATAAACGTGCAATAGGAGGTAAGAAGGGGATAAGAGCAATAAAGAAAATGAAGCAGGATGAGGCGATGCTGAGAGTGACAGCAGGTGATCAGGGACAGGCTCTCTGAAGAGGTGGCATTGGAGCAAATGCCTGAATGAAGACAGCGAGAGAGAGAGAGAGAGAGAGAGAGAGAGAGACAGAGAGAGAGAGAGAGAGAGAGAGAGAGAGAATCACAGGGATCTGTGGGAAGAGTGTGTCAGGAAGACACAACAAGTTCAGAAGCCCAGGTGGGAAGGAACTTAGTGCGTGAGGGGCAGCCCGCCTGTGCGGCTGGAGTGGAGAAAGCAGTGGGAGAGGGGCAGGGAGTGAGGGTGGAGAGCAAGCCAGGGGCCAGAGTGGGAACCTGCAGGCCAGGATGAGGATGCTGGATTATTCGATGTGTGATAGGAAGACCTAGAGAAGTTTGGAGCAGAGGAGTAACGGCATTTGATTTACGTCTGAAAGGATGACTGGCTGCGCGTGGGCAGCAGATTGCAGGAGGACAAGAAAGGAAACAGCAGTACAGATGGGAGGTGCTGTGGCTGCATTTTCACATAAGCCAAGAGGGTGTGAGAAGGAGTCGAAGACCTTCCCATGGGCTGATGTATCAAGCAGGTAAGGTAAAAAGAGGTGTCAAGAAGCATAAGGTGCATTAGGAAGGAGACTTTGGTTTTAGACTCTGCTATGATGAAACATTATCTGATCATTCTAGATGTGACCTCTAGCAAATATGTCTGGAGCAGGACAGTCAACCTTCAATGGGACCGACAGACAGAGCTTACATCCCAGTGAGGAGAAAACCAGCCCCTTTAAGAAGTGATAAATGAGTGTTATGAAAAAAATCCAAGTTCTGACACAAAAAGCGACAAGGGAAGACTAGATGAGCTGCGTAGGAAATCCCCTATGGAGCCCACACTGGAGCTGAGTTGAGAGTGAGAGGTGACCCCTCTAGTTGGATCTGCTATCAAGGATCCCTCTAGCTGGGAGTTCCTTGATACCGTTGGTAGAAGAGCACACTCATTTAAGCAGTTACAGAGGACTGTCTTAACTTAGCTCCCTTCCCCATATCCAAAATACGCATCACTACTGTTACAACCTGAAATGTGACAGTGAACATGGAATTACCTTCTGCTGGTAATTCCAGCACACCCCCCCCCCCCCACACACACACAGCCCTCTCCTTCCTTTGTGTTAGGATGTCCTTCAGGGGCATCCCCTTCTCTAGCACCTGTCTCTAGGGGTCTTCACAGGATTATCCCAGGATGCCTGATCTTCCAGGAGTTCCTGGTGTCTATACCACAAAACCTTAGGGCTGTGCTCCTCCAGGGGCCTGGGGCAGTGAAGGCAGAAGGCATCTGCAAACATGGCTGTGGAAAGAATGGTTTAGAAAGGAACGCCCTTTTAGGCTCCTTTCCTCTCATCTTCCCTGGCCTCCCTTTTCCCTTCCTGCTCCCTCTTAGCTGTCACCCATACCGTCCCACAGGTTTGGGGCAGCCACTGCCTCAGAGGGTCATGCAAAGACGTTGGGCTCTCCTGGGTGGGATTTGGGCTAGCCTCAGCCACCCGCTTGGCCCCGGCCCCACCCTGACAGGCGATGCTTCTGGCAGCAAAGTCATGGCCCTGATTCCTCTGTCTCCACGTTTAAGAACATCTCTAACTGCTCCTTGGATAGCTCAATTAGTAAAGTGAATATATTATATAAAGTCTAAAAGATTAAACTATCATCGTCAGCCCATAATTTCATGAAGAAGTCAGGGGACCGTATCCCTCTTATTAACTCTATAACAAATGTGATGAAAATGTTCAAATAGAATGTTAATGCAATGTTACGTGTAATTTTCCCAGGCGATTTTCTGCTGAAATATTTCTTTATTAATAGTAATTGAGGGTATAAATTATGAATGAGGCGATTTTCTCCTTTCAGTAGGAAAGACGTACTAATGGCAATAATTCTTTATAATAATTTTTGGGGAGAGTGGGGTGGGGAGAGAGGTTAGTTTAAAAACAGACAAAAGCCCCTTTCCAAAGTCTCCCTTGGGGGGACAACACCTTTGCCAGTCACCTCCGTACACCCCAAATCACCAGCAAGTGAAGTCTTTGTTCTTCATCAATTTTCCAAAAACCTCAAGGTCTGTTTGGAGGGCAGGAAGGAAGTTTATGCATCTAGTCCTAAAATGGACCAAGTTCTGAAGCCAAACTTTTCTGCCTAGAACTGGTAATAACAACAGGGCCACAGCCAGCTCCTCTGCTGAGCTCCAGGCCCAGTCAGTCTGGACTCAAATTTTGTAGCCTCCCAGAATATTCAAGAAGGACTGACCCTCAGAAATCTTTTTACCTAGGGGAGGGATTGGGGTCAAAATAAAGGGGTTGCAATTGTTTGGGGAATATAAAAATAAAATTAAAAAAAAAAAAAAGAAATCTTTTTACCTAATCTCCCATCCCTGTCCATAAGTGAGAGGAAGAAAGGATGCAGAGGGTGGATGAGTTATTCTGAGCCACACGACATGTCTGAGAGCCAGTACTCAGCTCAGGTGGCCTTCCGTATGTCTCTGCAGATGGCAGCTGCTCCTCACCTCTCCTCGCCTGCCTCTGCTGCTTTCCTGCCACTACCCTCCAGCCTCACTCCCAGTTTCCTCTTTCTCCCCATCATCCACTGAGACCCGGCCCAACTGCCTGTGCAGCTGTGGGTGGTGGCACCTTGCTAATCACTCTTAGTTCCTGGTCTTAGCTTTGACTTGTCTCTGACCAGCATTGTCAGGTCCAGATAGAGCTTAGGAGGGCAGGAGTGGCAGACACACCTTCCAAATTCTGCAGAGTGGTTAGATTAGTGGGTTTCTTTGAGGTATTTCTCTTGGCAGCCAGTGTGAGTGGAGCAGAGAGGGTGGAGGAGGCAGACCTGTGGCTGCAGAAAGGCTTTTACCCTGAGTAGGAGGTCACTGGAAGAGTCTCAGCAGGGGAGTGGTATGGTGTCAAAGGGGCACTCTGAAGGATCACTAGCTGGATGTGGAGGTTAAGAGTGAAGAGGGGATTCAGGAGAAGCCTAGATTTTGGCTGTGGTGACTCAGTGCCCACTTACCGAGGTGCCACTCTCTGAAGGAGGAGCAAAATGGGGGACAGGCCGACAAGTTTAATTTTGGACAAGCTGAATTGAAGAGTATGAGGGTCAAACAAGTCCAGCAGTCCAGGTGGAGCCTGGAGCTGCAGGGCAAGGTTGAGTCATCCAGGATGGGTTAGCCAGGGATGTCTGGGCCTGCACAGTGCCTTGGACACTGCACTGGATTCATCTGTGTTTGCAGGTCTGTTCTCCTACTGGATTTGAACTCCCTGGGGGCATGAACTCAGTCTGGCTAATTTTCTCCCTCTTAGTCACAAGACAGGTTACACAGTGGGCAACATCAAGAGGGTGCAGAATGAGTAAATGAAGGAGGAAGGAAGGAAGGGAAGAACTGCTTACACTTTATGTGACTTCCCCTGGGGTCTCAGAGCCACCTCAGAATCTGACAAAGGTTATTGCCTCCGGTTCTCCCCAATCTAGGAAGGATAGGTTCTCTCCAACCTTCTGAAAGGTCACCAGAGAAGTGCTATCAACAACCTTCATGACAGCCGTGATGTTGGGCATAACTGATGCCATTCACGGGGCTTGATGGCCCTGCTGTAAGTGCGTGGCCTTCCCTGGAGCAGGAGAAAAGGTTCCCCTTAGATCCACGGTTTTGACTGGGGGTTATAAAGCCAACTTGTGTCCCTGCCCCCGGATCCCGCACAGTTGGAACTCTTACCACACGTCCTTCCCTTCTCCTTGCTATGGCTGAGCCCCTGACAGCTGGTTAGAAATGGGGTCACTGTAGCATACAATTCTTGTGCCCAAAATAACCTTCTTCCAAGCTTTCTGTTGGGACTCTTCCTGGTTCTTTAACTAGAGTCCCTAGCAGGAAACCCCACATCCTGCACCTTGATAAGGAATGTTGACCACCCCCAACCCCATTCAATCCTATCCCCAAGAACCAAGATTTCAGGAAAGAAACCAGACAAGTGGCTTATGGACACATTCCAGGGTAATTCTGCACCAGCTCTTCCCTATTCTTCACCATCTCTAACTTTCCCTCCTCTTTAGACAAAGAAACCTTAGCAGGAAGATTCTAGGAGTCCTTGGCAGGAGCATGTCTGTGCCTATATAGCCAGGCTGGCTCAGCTGTCTGTCCTCTGAAAATGAGAGAAAGATGGTATGGGAAATAGAGATATGTTAGTGATGTGTTCTGAGTGGCCATAGTGACCTCTTGACCAGAGGCCACTGGGGTGACTTACAAGGGCATCTCTATGTCTCCTCAAGTAGGGCCCCAGGGCCAGGAGGCCAGGCAGAGCTCCAGAGGTCTTTCCTCCCTCCCTCAGGGAAATCCATCCATTAGCAGCTGCCCTCCAAATTAGGGTAATGCATGTGCTCCTGCCCCAGGCCCTTACCATATAGCCCGCCTGGGGCTTCCCCAGCGTCTGTCTCTGATCTATACCACTTGTGTGGTGTAGATATCCCTATTCAATACCAGGTCATTTCTAGACCAGGGAGCTCAAGGTTAAGTCAAAGCAGTCTTGATGGGGAAGGGAAGTGAACCCTGACAGTCGGGATGAACTCCAGGACTTGTCTCTGGTAGTCCACGGCTCATGAGCTGGGGCCTTGGAAATAGGCTGGCGTGGCCAGAGACCGGATGGGTCTCCATCCCCTCTCCCTCCACACTTAGTCTCCACTTCCCTGGGCAGCTCCTCCCATCTCAGCCCCCTTCCTTGTTGAGCCAACAGCTCGATCTTGATCTCTTGAACGGGAAGGGGAAGGTCGACTCCAGAGGGACTTTCTCTGAAAGCCAATGCTAATCCAGTTAGGGGCTGGGCTGGGCGCTGCACTCCCTTTGTAGGACCAAGTGCAAGTGAAAAAATGCCAATTACCAGATGACAAAAAGGGTCCCTGCCCCTGGGGAAGGGCAAGCTGGGGGGAGGGATGGGAGGGGCCCAGTAACTGAACACCTTGCCGGAAATAGCTCCTATCAGTCCACTTAGGGAGCCATCAGCCCCAGCAGATTTATGGGCAGCGTGTGCCCCTCTGATAGATCGGACTATTTAAAGGCAGCCGAAGCCTCCATTTATATCAATGTGAAGCCAGAGGGAGGGTGGGAGGCTGTGAGGTGGGGAGTGAGAAGCAGCAATGGGGGCCAGCTCCAAGTGGCTTCAGAGAGGAGGTAAGGCTGCTGGCCCAGAGATGGGGTCTCCAGGTCAAGTCCCATTGGTGCCCAGGGAGGGGTGGGGAATGGGGGTTTCACAGATCTCCCAGGAGCATCTCTGCTCCGGTCCTAACCCGGACTCTTTGCCAGCCCCTCCAGCTAAAATGGGTAGCTCAGGCTAATACTGAAGTGAAACTCCTGATTGGATTTCGAGCTGTGCCCCCCACGCTCCCCAGCTGCGGGGCATGCTTGCCCTCCATGCAACCTCCCCCTTGCCTGGACCGAGGGAGAAGGAAGGGGTAATTGCGTTAGGCTGGGGGCATTAGCCGCTGAGGAATGGCCTGCTGCTTCCTGCCTGCTTGTCCCCAGCCTGCACTTCCTGGGGGCAGATTAAGCTGCTTCCATCTCTCTCTGCCTCTGCCTGGGCCTTCCTCCCTAACTCCATTACTCCCTAGCTGAGGTGCTTGCCCGACCCATGGTGGTCCCACTGATAATTCACCTCTCAGGAAACTCTGCCTTTCTGACCTCTCACTGCCTCCTCCCTCCTGCACACCCTCCCGCCTACCCTGTTTTCTTCCCAGGCCTCCAGATCTCTACCTAACTGCCCTGGGCTCCTTGGTAAACTGCTATCATTCACACATTCCTAGGCACGTGACCAACAGCTATCTGTCAGTTCGCTGGTTACTGATTCCTTAGTTCATTCACTCGTTCATTGGATGCTGGCTAAGCCTCTCTAAGAAGGGCCCTCTGCCAGGGGCACAGGGCAGAGGCAGACAGAGTCCCAGTTCTGGGAGGCAGGAACTTAAAATCGAAGCAAGGAAAGGGAAGCAGGGAAGCAAGGGAAGGACACAACCAGACTTGGGAGTTATAAGATGGCCCTGACCACAGATGGGGTTGTAACAGGGTGGTCCCCAGGAAAGGGGGAGGTTCCAGGTTCCCTGCCCCACCCAAGGGAGGGTGGAGCTGAGCAGGAAGAGGAGAAGCAGAGAAGAGACTAAGGAAGGAAGGAAGCAGGATGGAGCCAGGAGACCTGGAAGAGGCACATGGAGCCTAGAGACATGTAAAGAAACTGCGCTTGTCTTTTGGTCGTGGACTGGGTGACACAGATGTGGGTGAGACCCGTGGGGAGGTGACAATGGCAGCTTTTATCTTGATGTTGATTTTGCTTTTTTCCTTCCGGGCTTGTCCAGTTGTTTGTGACCCTTTTCTGTGGGTCCCCACTGGAAGATACTTTAGACTTGTGGCAGGCTTTGGGGCCTTGCTCTGGGCCGACCCCATATGGATGGAGTTTTACCCACGAGGGGATGGGTAACTTTGGGTGCTTCATTTAGAAACTAGACTCTTTGCCTTACCTGTATTGTTTCCTAGTTTTATTAAAGTTCCTTCCCATTAAAGTCTCCTATGTTTTGTGTTGATGCGGCGGATGGCAGAACCCATGTAGAATAGGCAGGTTTGCGGGGCTTGGGCTGACCCTCTCCCTGTCCTATAACAGATTGGAGAGCAGATTCGTGGGGATAACAGAGGAAGGACGACAGCATAGTGGTTCTCAATCTTGGCCTCACAATAAAATTAACTGGGAACTTAAAAATGCTGATATCCAGGCCACGTAGAGATCAGTGAAATCTGACTCTCTGGGGAGCGATCCAGGCATCAGATTTTTAAAAAAGCCCTTACCCCACCAGGAGATTCCAAAGGCCAGGAGAAGTTGAAAGCGCTTAGTTAAGAAGGCTACTACAATAGTCCAGGCAAGAGAAAACAGTGATCTGAATGAGGGCAGCAATCACAAAGTTGGAAGGGAGAGGAAACCGGAGAACTGTGTCTCTTACAGTTATTTTTAACCGTTAACATTCTCTGGTCCCCTGTCCATCCCCTACTCCCACCCATCTTAGCAGATGACCTCAATCACAACGCCACAGAAGAAACTAAGGCTACTGGGTAAAAACTGGGGGATTATAAGAGGGCAGGTGTCAGCTCTGTCCACAGGAGTCAGTAGAGTTCTCGCAGGGCAGATAGCTAATAAAAACTGAATTGAACTGCATCTAGTGGGCACCTGGAAATGTGGGGCTCCAACTCGGAGGGGTAGGAAGGGAAGATACAGACGGGGGCATCAGCTCTAGGGAACACTGAGTGGCTTGAGGCAAAAAGGAGGGACAATCAGAGAGGCGGGGAGAAGTGTGGGTGGAGGAGGAAACCAAACAAGTCCACTTTACAGCAAAGCTGTCCTGGGTGCCTATGAGTTATCTTATTTACACTGCACAACCGCCTTTTGAAGTAGCTGCTCTAGCTCTGTTTTGCAGATAGAGAAGCCGGTTAGGAGAGCAGAGTTGGCCTGGGTGTTACAAGGTGATTCAAATTCAGGATTCAGCTAAGATTGGAAACCACATCTCACCCACCCTCAGGCTTCTCTGCACCATCATAACCAGGGAGCAACGGGGCCACAGACCCAGGGGCCAGGGAGGAGCCAAGAGTGTCCAAGCAGCAGCCCCTGCTTTCTGTTCCCCTGGCCCCGCTTCTCTGGATGGCCTGGGAACAGGCATCATCAGAGCTGGGAGGAAAGTGCCGCATCCCTCAGGTCCTCGGCTGAATAGCCCCTTTCTCTAGTCACTGTGCCACTTCAGTCACTTCCTGCAACAGGGAGCCCCACCAGCCTGGGGGCCACCTGAACCTCAGCTCAGCCCAGTTGGAGTGTATTCAGCCGGGAAGACCCCAGGCCCCTGGCCCCTGCGCACGAGGGCCTTGCCAGGGAAGAAGGGGCAGCCTCCCTCTGCCTCAGCTCACAAAATCCTTCTCATCCAGCAAGGTTTCATGCCCATCGGCCCCTTCTTGGTGAAATGGCCCCCACTACTCCAACCTCATGAGGTGCTCCGTTCCCTGCCTTCCTACCACAGCCCCTCATCTGTGCCTCGGAGAACGTAGATTGCAATGTGTCTTGGCTATTTGGTATGTGTCTGTCATTCCCAGTCCCAACCAGTCACCAGCTCTCTAAGGGCAGGGAGCAAGTATGATTCTTGACTGGATCCCTGGCATCCTTGGGTGGTAGCAATGGATAAATACATGTTGATGGGATGAATCAAGAAAGTGAAACTCTAGGACCATGTTGAGGGGGGGAGAGGAGGGAAAGGTAGGAGAAATTAGACCAGGTAGTGACAACGGCTCCAGGCTTTCCAGTGACAATTCCCAGTCCTTAGCAAGAACCCTGGGGGGCATAAAGTGAGCAGATGACTGCCTTTTTGGGCTTCCAAAACCTATTCATGTTCCAGTCTTATCCAGGCACCCCAATTAGCCTCTGAAGTTGTCTGGAGTCCCCACTTAGCCCCTGAGGTTGTCTGGGACCGGCTGAGGCTGAACGGTGGCAGCAACGGCATGGCTAGGAGAGGCTGAAGGCACTCCTATATCTTTGCTCAGGAAATGGCCTCATAAAAGTGACAGGGAGACGCACCTATGGATGCTTGTTAAAGTTTTATTACTAATCACCTCCCAAAGTCAGTGAGGCAGAGGGAGGGAGCTGGGAAAGGAGTCATCAAGGCCTGGGAGCAGGTGACAGCTGCCTCAACATCAGTGGCAGGGACTGCCATGGGGGGGGGAGCAGCTGGAGCTCCCTGCAGGAGCTCCCTCCCCACACTGCCATGGGGCCATGTGCATGCGCTCCCCACACCTCTGTGGGAAGCACAGTTGCCTAGTTCATTTCCTTTATCTAGAAGGTCTCAGAGCTATCTGATCCATTCCCAGTTCCTCTGCCCTAGTCAGAGGGAGCCATCTCTCACGGAGCCCAGTGAGACAGCCCCCAAATGGGCCTTGCATTTGGTTGGCCCCTGTAGACAACCACCTTCCACTGCTCCTGAGCTGATGGATCTTTCCTCTTCATGGACCCCCAGTTGCCTTCAGAAAGCGTCTGAGCCTTAACATAGCCTGGAAATTCCCTTTCCCACTACTTCCTTCCATGGCAGAACTATTTCAATTTCCTCCCAAACCCATGTTCCGTCTGCCTAGAAATTCCTTCCTCCTGAATGCTTGGTAATCATAAGTTCTTTTTAAAGACTCAGCTCCAACATCTTCAGGAAGGTGTCCCTAAGTCCTTGTCTGTTTCCTTGAACACATGTTTCCTAGTCTGTAAACTTCTCTAGGGCAGGATTCATGTCTGATCCATTTCTCCTTCCAGGAGTCTGACTTGACATGCTTGTTTGCTGAATGGGAAGATTAATGTTTTGAAGTGTGCCTCCCCCAAGGCCTTAGGCCACACAGGGCGGGTCTCTCTCAGCAAGTGCTGGGCAGTGCCCGGCAGGAACTAGGGGTGCACATTATTTGATGAACCAGTGAAGGGGGATTCAGTGAGATCATGTGTGAAAATAGCCTGAGGCTCTAAAGCTACCCTCTCACTGGTTTCCTGCCAGTATCCTTTCTCTTACCAAATCGGTCACCACCAGCTCTGCTCTCCAGACGCTGTGCTCACGAAGGTGGGTGGGTGGGGGGAATCTGAAGATGCTGGGAAAACTAGAGGCTATTTTTTCTGATTGGAAACAGTGCCTGCTCCTCAGGTCACATCACATCACACCCTTTCCAATATCTGAGGGGGTTGAGGGAGTGTGTGTGCATGGGGTTTTCACTCAGTCACCAATTCAACCTTATATATGAGAAGCCCTTTTGGGGACCAGGCTGTGAGCTGGTGTTGGGGACCTCAAAGGTCAGACCTATTTCCTGCTTGCCACAAGTTCTTGCATGTCTCAGGAGTGATACAGTCATGAGGTGGCTACAGCCTTTTAAAGGCCACCCCACTTGGGGCTTGTAGCTCTGCTGGAGCATCTGGATGGTCACTGAGGAGGGAGCCATGAGGATGCTGAAGGAGCCAGGAGTCGCCTCTATCTCAAGTGATAGAGGTGTAGGCAAGGGAGTAGGGGGGGTCTGCCAGAGGGAAGACTCCCTCAGAGGGGCAGTTATGGGGCAGCTTCACTATGCTTCTTTGTACGGATAGGCCCATTTTTGCTGGCAAAGCACAGGTGTAGGGTAATGGAAGTGATCGGTTTTTTCTGCCCTCCCACCATTAGCATCCATGATCAACACCTGTGGTCTTACACGCGCGTCTGATGGCGGTACCTGGAGTGTGGTGTGGGCGTGTGTAGATGGACACACCTGAGCCGAGGGACTAAGCATCTAAGTGAGGCAGAGGACCGTGCGGCGGGGTGAGTAGAGAACAGCGGAGAGACCAGGAGAGAAAGCCTGAGCGCCCAGAAACAGTAAATATTTGCAGGGGGCTAGGCCTGCCAGCCCCCTGGCCCTAGGCCTCCCTGCTTGCCCTGCGCCTGGTTGCCTCACTACAAGAGGCGTAGAAAGTACATTAAAAGCCTGGAAAAGCCACTGAGGGCTCCAGGACTCTCCTTTACCTGTCTCCCAAATCAATAGAAAACCTGCCCCGTGCCTTGCTGGCCCAGCAACAGTCACCCTCTTGCCTTCACAGTAGGCGAATGAACAGGGTCAGAGTTCTTTATAAATTCTGTGTCCAAGGCAAAGACAGCAACATTTGATGCAGAGAAGCAGGCACTCTGTAAAGAGGGCCAAAATGCCCTAAAGCTGAGTCTCTCCATCCACTGCCCGGAAGACAGCGGCTTCAGGGGCAAAGGCGCTTCCTTCTGTTCTCCTTTCTACGAGTCAGAGCTGTGGCCCCTCTTCCTCAGACGCACCCTCCACCTGCTCCAGCCCGCAGTCCTTTTCCTTCTGGGCTTTCCAGACCTCCCCTGAGATGCCCCCTACCTTACTGCTTGAGCTCAGGCTGATCCCATGTGCTCCCGGCCCTCCCTTCCTCCTTCTCATCTCTATATATCTGTCTAATGAACATTTCAATAAGCCGAGCACAGCTTTTTCCACTTAATAAGCAGAGTGCTGACTTCATTGCGGGTTTGCTCTTCACTTATCTGTTCAGGGCCTTAAATCATTCCTAGAAAAAGCTTAGCAAAGGGAAACCTGGTACCCTGGCCGTTGGCTGCTCCTGTCAGCATCCTGCCCTGCTGGAGCTGAGGGGGTGCCCCGCTTGCACAGAAAAGCATGAAAGTGCAAATACAACTCCCGGGCAGCCAAGAGATGGGAAGGCTGGGGTGTGAGGCTTGGGGATGCTGGAGCTCTCACCACTGAAGGAAGTTCTAGAAGCAGGTGGAGGTGGCAGAGGAGGTTTGGCCTGGGGTGTCCTCCCCCAGGCTGGGAAGGAGGAGAGGCATGGAAAGCCAGTGACACTCTGTGAGGAGACATTCTGAGAAAGTTAAGTTTAATGAACAACTACTATATCCAGGCACTAGGGCAAAATAATGAACAAAACTGTCACAGGCCCTGCCCACTCATGGACTTGCTTTCCATCGGGAAAGAAAAACATTTAATTGCCCAAAAACAGCTTCTAGGGGCAAGGACAGGTTTTATGGGAATGAATAATAAGGGCTAGGGAATGTTTTCCTCAGGAAATGAGGTTTAAACAATGTTCTGAAAAGAATTGCTTGAGACAGGAGACAGGTAACCTGGGAGAAAGCAGAACAGTTGGGTAACTGACCACTGCTACCAGGACTACTACCAGCTGTGTTATTGTTATGTGCCGAGAACACGTCATAGAGGGCGGTGAAGGACACAGGTTTGGAGTAAGAATTACCTGGGACTGAATTCAGGCTGTCAACTTACTAACTGTGTGATCCTGGGGAAGTTAGTAACTTCTCTGTGCCTTGGTGTTTTCATCTGCAAAATGGAGTTAATTACCCATTAAGCTTGAACCTCACAATAATGTACGTTAAGCCCTGGCATGTAGGACTTGCTCGATAGGCAGCAGATATTACTATTCATAGTACTATTATGTGTCTGCTCTCCCCCTAACCCTACCATGAGCCTCAAGAATTAGACAAAATTTTACGTTGTGTGTCTCATGAGATAGACAGGTAGAAAGGGAAGAGATTGCTTTTTTACAGGGTGCAGGGATCCCTGGAAAAGAGCCCCAGGCATCCAGTCAGGGAGTGGTATGGCCTTTGGAGTATGTGCATATATATGTTTGGGGACGGGCCATGAGATGCTATTTTCCAGGATCCTTCTGGATCCAGTTGGCAGGAAGACTTCAGGGCAAAAGGGTACAGACTCAATTAAATGTGGGCACGCGCAAGGCAGTGACTTTTGTGATAAACACTTCAAAATGCTCTCTCCAGTGCTCAGCTCTTGCATGGTCAGCCACGATTCTGGCAAGGGACCTGGAAATCCTTCATTTAGACAGTTCCCCAAGGCTGTTGGCCAAAAACTAAGAGTACTGTGATTAAGACATTAAAGAAGGAGAACATTCTCCTGGAGGCATCTGGCGGGGTCAGTCCTACCTGCAGTGCTCGGCTTTGTTTTTCTGTCCTGTTCTTGAGCAGATCTGGGGGGTGTGAAGCCTCCTTAGTAGGAAAAACTGAACCATTCACTCTCAAGGCTGCTGGTGGATGTGCAAGAAATCACAAGTGGTATGGACCAGACACTTATTTATGAAATCCTGAAACCCTAGGCAAAGTGGTGTTGCTTGGAAACTTAGCACATTTGGGATGAACAAAGGCAATTGCTATCTTACACAGTGGCCAGTAAACTTAAGAAAGTCATTTTTCTTAGTGGTGGGGTTAGTAGAACACATACATGAGTTAAAAAGTATTTGGGCAAATTTATGGAAGATAGAATCATATATGTCCCTTAATCAGGGTTTGTTTAGTAAATGAGTGAACGAATATAGATGATTCTGGTTTTTAAGGTATTTCAAATCAATACAATAAATATTCATGGATTACATACTATGACAAAGCATTGTGCAGAACGCAAACCTGAACAGTTTCTATCCAGAAGCTTACACTTCTATAAGAGGATTAGAAAGAACATTGTTGACACAGGGTGGACAGAATGAGTGCTGTAAGAAAAATGCCAGAAACCATGGGCACCCAAAGAAGGGGCAGATTCTGTCAGGTTGGAAAAGGGATCGAGAAAATTTTACACAGATATTTGAAATAGGTCTTGAAGAACAAATTGGTTTTTAGCAAGTAGAGAAGGAAATAAAGGTTTCTGAGAAAGAGGGAATGACAAGTCTCAAGATTTGGGAATGGAAAAACGAGGACATGTTTAGATAGAGCTAATAGTACAGTGAGGATGGGGGGAGGAAGGAGGGAAAGAGAGAGAAGAGATTGTTGGGAGACAACAGAACAGTGTCAGATGAATAGCAAAGGAAAATCTGGGTTGTCCTATGGAGAGTAAAAAGAGTCAGCATTCTCAAGATCTTGTGGCAATCAAGCCCTGAGACGGATGGGGGCCTAGGGAGAAAGGCTACAGGAATTCTAGTAGTTCTCAAACTTAAGACTCAAAATAACTGGTAGATTACAGAGCTAAGCAGAAAGAAGCTTCTTCAGCTCAGCCTCTAGAGAGATGCAGAATGGAGGCCCCATGGTTCCCCATTAGCAGAGGGCTTGTCTTTGCCGTTCTGACCTCCTGGGGTTGGTTCTCAGTGGGCAGGGACATTTAGCTTGGCCATGCTGGGAGCACCCTGGGTAGCCCCTTTCCATCTAGCCACATTTGTACAGAGGGAAACTCTGGTGAAAAATGAACATTAGCAGCAGCCAGGAAGAGATGCAAGGCAAGGAAAGATCCTAAATAGGTCCAGTCAGTCTGATGAAGTTGCATTAAAACAGGGCAGGTTTCCCAGAGGAGAGCAGTCAAGTCTGCAGAGACAGAGTCATTTGTTCGTTCAGGTTACCACTAGCTGGATAATTATGGAGCATGTTTTATGTGCCAGGCACTGTGCTAAAGCTCAGGAAGGAGAGAAAGACAAAGGAGTAACCAGGCAATGATAGTAATTGATAGCCTTATTAGGTAACCTTATTAGAGGGGTGAGTATGGAGTGATATGGAAATATACCAAAGTGGCACCTATCCTTCCTTATCTTGGGGTGCAGCAGTAAAGATACCCCAGAGGAAGTGAGCCTAAGTTAAGATCTGCATAAATCTGGGAGTTGACAGGAATGGGGCATGCGGGAGAAGGAAGGTACAGGTGGAGAGGGTGGGGGGGACAGCTGTGCAAAGCCCAAGAGTTGGAACCTGCTGTCTTGGGAAACTGCAAGCAACTCAGTTTGGCTGGAGTGTACAGGTCAATGGCTAGTGTGGACAGCAATCAAGCTGGAAAGGTGGTGGGCACCAGATCCTAGAGGGCTTTCCAGGCCATATTAAGGAATTTAGATTTTGTTCTGAAAGCAATGGGGAGCCACAATGGAAGTTTTTAAGGAAGGGATATGATCAAATATGCATGGAAGGAACAGGCTGCAGTGTGTGCTGAACAGAGTGGAAGATGCAAGACAAGAGCAGGGAGATGTCTCAGAGGCCAGGACTGGGGGACAGTCCCTGTCCTAGAGAGCATGAGAGAATATGGACTGGCGAGTGGTGCATGTTAGGTCAGTGAGGAAGACAAGAGTTGGGGACTGCTCTCATTTTTTACTAAGGTGTCTGAGGGGAAGAGATGTAGAGGAAGAGGGGGAGGAGCAGGAGCAGGTATGGCAGGAAGTCGAAGGTGAGTTGTTGTATTCCTGAGAGATGCTGGGGTGGACATGTCTGAGGGTGGTCTGAAGGAAGAAGCCTGTTACAAGATGTGTTAATTCTTTTTTCTTTTTTAAAGATTTATTTTTTATTTATACAAGAGCTGGGGTACAGTCCAGATGTGTAGGAGGGTGAGAGGATTCACCAGAGACAGAGTGGGGAACAGAACAGGCAGACTGATGAAACACACTGCTGAGGGGAGCAGCGGGCACGACAGGAGAGGTCTGCCGGGCCATGTGGGATTCTTGCCGGCGGGCTGGGATCAAACCCACACTGTAGAGGCTGCGAACAGCTTCACAATGTGGTGCTCAACTGCCTGCGCCACCAGGGAGGCCCCCAAGATGTGGTGATTCCGCAGGCACAAGTTGGGGGCCTGCCTGAGTATCCCAGGTGGGCCTTGCATGAACTTTCAGAGGCAGCGAGCAGCCTGGTACTTCCTGTTTCAGTAGCCCGCTGCTGTCCTTGATGGCATCTCCCAGCGGTGGAGAGGCACTGGCTCCCATGGCACCCATCAAGCCAGTTCCAACTTTGGGTCAGGCCTGGAGAGCGGATGGCTCCCACCCATTCCCCAGAAAGAGGAAAAATGGAGGTGCATGCCAGGAGATAAAACGTAGGCTGGGTTTGTGAAAGGTCAGCCGAAGGAGCCCTCGCTATGCAGCAGTTAAGCTGGGGAACAAGACTGAGGATTCTGGGCAGGGGAGGAAGGTGATGAAATGTAACCTTAGGGTGCATAACCTGGTGGTGAATGCAAGAAGAACTGGCGGTTGGGGATCAGTGGACCAGCAGGGAAGGTGCTGCAGTAATACAGGAAGTCTCTTTTATGTTTGTTGTTTGGGTTTTATTTTTTTCCTAATCAAATTAGTAAAGACTTAAAAATTGATAATAATGTGGATAATGGTTTAAGAAAATGGGTGTAATCATTCACTGTTGATGAGACTGTGAATTGGAATAAGCTTTCTGGAAATCTACCAATATCTGTAACTTTTTATAAGTTCGTACCTTTTGACCCAATAATATCTTCTGGGAAATTAAACCTAAGGGAATTATTTGAAATTCTCCAAAATTTGTATTTCAAGAAAGTTCACTTGTGTGTTATTAATAATAGCAAAAGACAGAAAAAAACTATCAAAGTACCCATCAAGGGAAAAATGGTGAAATCTATTAAAATACACTAAACAATGAAATTCATTGACATCATTAGAAAAAGGAGTTTGGAAACATATTTCATGGAATTAGAAAGTGCCTGTGAAATAGTAAGTGGAAAAACCATCATACAAATGGAAGGTAGGATCCTGGACTGAATCCTGGAACAGAGAAAGGACATCAGTGGGAATGCTGGGGAAGTTCAATAAGGTCTATAGTTTAGTTAATAGAGGTTTAATAGTTTAGTTACCAACGTAAATGTCCTAGCTGTGGCACATGTACTATATAAGATGATGGCTTTAGGGGACAATGGGTGAGGGATATACGGAAACTCTTTAAATGATCTTTGCAATTTCTCTGTAAATCGGCAGCTAACATTTCTTGAGTATCACTACATGTCAGGCACTGTTTTAAGCACCTTCCTTACAATATTTCATGTAACCCTCACTACTATCCTGTGAAGTAGAGACTACTACAGTTCCCATTAGAGATGAGGAAACAGAGGCACAAGGTCACAGTTTTTGAGTAGTAGAGTTAGGATTCAAGTTCAGATATTCCTGATTCTAAGGTCTGTGCTTTTTCTGCATTGAACAAATAAATATAGTACCAAGTGGTTCACAGTGGTTGTCTCTGGCAAGTGGGATCATATTTCAACTGCCTTGGGGCAGTTGTGGGAAGGGAAAAGATAAGGGAAGAGTAGATAGGACTTGCAGTCTGATTAGACATGGGTGATAAAGGCAAGAATTGAAGATGGCAGTAAACTTTGGTGCTACCTCCTGAAGCTCAGAGATGGAGGCCAGTGCTGGTGGGGCGGAGGGGAATGCAGTGACCTTAGCTTCAGCTGAGATGGGGGCTAAGGGATGTCCAAGTCTCCATCAACAGCCTGAGTGATGCTTCAGAACCTTTTCAGGGTTCCCACTAAGTAAGCATGTAGCACCTGGAGAATAAGCATGGGCATGAGATGAACTGGGGGGCTGACCTGACCAGGGAAGCACTGGGGAGTAGTGCAGACCCAAGGACACCCTGACCCTCCCCACTGCGTTGCCACTGAAGCCACTCATTGACACAGGGCGGAAAGGGTTAGATGGAATCTTCACTCTTTGCCAAGCTGTGCTCCACTTCCACAACGCCCCTGCAGCTTACCCTCGGGCCACTCCAGAGGGGTTGCTGACAGCAGGATTTTGCTCTCTGAAGAGGTTCTTCCTCTATGGTGGGGCCTTTCTTCATCTCCTAAGTCTCTGGCTCTCCTGATTCCCCTGTTTCTTCTTCCCATCGGTCATCATTGATGACAAACCAGCAGGTTCTTCTTCTGCACCCAGGAGGAGCTATGCTCTCTTGTCCCTGAATTTGGGAGACTGAATTCTGCCCAGACACTGTGAACGCTGCCTGGCATTCAATAGTCTCCCTAGCAAATGCACCCTGGTACTGGGCCATAGTACAGTACCCTTAGGAGATGTCGCCCTAACCCCAAATATTGCCACTCAACACCTGCTTCACTGGGCTGCTGTAGGAGCGGTCAGACCTGTGTCTTTGGGCTTCTTTCCTGATGCTGCTTTGGGCACCTCTCCAAGCCCCCGGACCTTCTGATTTTACTAAGGGGACATGGGGGGACAGCAGTCTGGAGAGCTCAGGCCTCTTCTTGAATGAGCTTTAGTGTCTGAGGCCCTCCCATACTTTCACCCTGAAGGTAACAAACTCCAAACTTCTCAGCTGACTCCAGTCCCTGCAGAGTTGCAGGCTGAGGACAGGGCTCCTATGGTGGCTTGGAGCCCTTGCTGCTTCTCTTTTTTGGAGGTTGAACAGATGGAGCCCAGGCATAGGATAAATAAACCAATTAAATCTGAGAAAACAACGTCTTGCTACTTCCCTCCAGAGCCACTGCCCACCCCCACTCAGGGCAAGGGTGGATCTGTCTGCGAACTAAGAGACAGCATGGGGATCTCCCACCCCTGGCTGGAGACCCCTCCTTCGGGCTGGCCCCTGCAGCTTGGCATGTTTTCCTAACGTGGTGAACACATGCGCTCTCTGGAGGATCAATGTTTTCCCTCGGAGGCCCTTCATTCTCACCAGAGGGGAGGAATAGGAGAGACCAGGAGCCCTTAGCTAAGAGGCAGAGAGAGAAAGGGGAAGGGCTGCTAGACTGGGGAGGCAGAACTGGGAGGGACAAAGGATCTCGCTGGTCAAACCTGGGGGACAGGGAGCTCTCAGACTTCAGGAGCCCATGGCCAGTGGATACCTCAGATCACTGGGCACACGGGGAACAGACTAGGAGTCATGTGATCCAATTCATTCCGGGAATTCATCCCTTCAGAGAACCACAGAAAAGGTGATATGAGAGAAATCCCACTGTAGATGAAGTTTCTTTGGGAAGGCTGAGCCCCTTTTACTTGAATTGACCTGCATTTAGCAACCATTTGCAGAGAGCTTCCTAGAGAGGAGGCATTGTACTAGGAGCTGGGACAAGCAGATGCCACTTAGCTGGGGAAGATGGTCATGCAAACCAAGACCACACCATATCTGTTCTGACAGAGGCACGAACAAGTAGCTGCTAAGTGGAAAGAAGTGCTCATTTATACCTGGAGAGCTGGGGAGATGTTAAGAAGAGGGAACCTCTGAATTGGGTCTTAAAGGATGGCTAAGAGCTTACTGAATGAGGCTGAATGAAGAGATGAGGGTGGGGGGATTGGGTGGAGGTGAGCAGGTAAAGGGTGTTGTATGTGCAAATGCTTGGATACATGGGAGATCCTGGATATTATCTGGGGAGGGATGGGGGGCTGTTAACAGGTTTGGGGCAGGTATTAGCATGTTGCTCTACATGACCATGCCAACAGCTGCTGGAGGGTGGATGGCAGAGAGAAAGACTGGATGGTAAACACCAGTTGGGAGGGTTGTTAGATAATGTAAGCGAGCCATGCTGAGAACCTGAAAGAAGCCAGCAGCAGGGACTGGAGATAAGGGGGCACCCTATGGGAGAATCTATAAGATTTAATGACTGATGGGACATGGAGATGTGAAGATAGGAGAGGACGAGGTGACCAAGGTTTCTAGTTCAGGTACCTGGGAGAAGAATGAGGTTATTCACTCTGAGAGAAAGAAAGGAATTAAAAACAAGTCATGCGTATGTGTGTGTGTTGTGGTGGGACAGGGCTGCGCTAAGTCTGAGGTGTGTCTCAGGTGGAGACATTGAGTGTGCAGCAGGCAGAAGGGTCTGGAGCATCTAACCCAAGATAATGTGAAGATTGCATGACTGGGTAATTGAAAGGATGATAATGTCATCAACAGAAATCAGGCCCACTGGAGGTGAGTTATGATGGGGGTGGGGGCTGGAGGATGGATTCAATTTTGCAATGTCTGTGGGACAAAACACTGAAGATATTTACCAGGCAGTTGGAAAAAATGGGATCAGAGCAGCAAGAGGTCAGATTTGGAGCTTTATATTCAGGAGTCCTCTAAATAAAGCTGATGGCTGCAGCTGCGGGGGCGGGTGAGATCATCAGATTAAAGTGTACACTGAGAAAAAAGGGTCAAAGACAGAACACTGGAAAACACCTACTTTTCTTTAGGGTGGGAGCGGGGGAGAGCCAGGGAAGGAGCTATCTGCAAGGAGAACGGGCGCGTGGGGCCGGGGAGAGAGGAAGACTTCCAAGAGGCAGCGGGCGGGTTCACTGAAAAGCTGCTGAGAAGGGCGAGGAACAAGACAGACTTGGGGATTCGGATTAATGACCTTTAAGAGAAGAGATTCAATAAAGAGGTAGGGATGAGGGCAGAAAGGAGCTGGTGGTGAGAGGTGGAGGTGGTTATGTGTAAATAAACCTTTGAGCAGTGAGGCAGTGAAGGGGCAGAAGTTCAAGGAGTGCTCAGGGTTTATGTGATTTGTGAAATGGGGAGAACTTGGTCCATTCGCATTTGTGTGACAGCACAAGGACTCATGACCCCTCAGCTGTCTCACAGGGCTGCCCACGGTGCCCTTCTCTGGTTTGCTCATCCCCAGGATTGGTGTGGTAGTGGCTGGAGGAAGGGTCCCCCCAACCTATGAAAACACCCTATTTTTTTCTTCCCCTTTCTGCTCTGACACCTTCTCTTCTTTCCAAAACAAGCATTTGTTGAACACCTACTCTGTGCCATCCGCATCAGGGGACATGGCACAGGGGGCAGTGCAGGTGAGAAAGGACTGTGGATGCCACTGGCTACTGCAGGCATACGCTGGCTGCCTCGGCAGAGCAGGTGGGGTGGAGAGGAGGGTGGATTTGAGAGAGATGTTGTTCAAGATAGAGACCCGGGGCTCTGCCACTGCCTGGAAATGGGCTGAGAGGAAAGAAGGGGTGGAGGCTGCCTGAGGAGTTCCAGCTTGGGGTACCAGTGAGGGCTCAGGAGTGATCCCCAAGGTTTCTCTCCCCTGCATGTAGCCAGAGCTGGGGGCGTCAACGATTCTGAAGTGAGCACTCCATCTCGGGGTAACATGATCCTATAGCACAGGGCTCCTCTGATGTGGGCTGCTTGCCTTTTACAGCATTAGGGGAGCAACATTTCATGGAAAATTCAATAAATCCCCCTGTACAGCCAGACGTCTGTAAACAATGGCTTCCAAATTCAATCAGGCTGGGGACCCGCAGCAGCATTTATGAGCTCTAACGTGGAATATTATATAGGGGAGTGAGTCGCAGGGGCTGGGGGAAGGGACTTCCTGGAAGATGAAAGCTCCGGTGTGGCTCCTGCTCCTACACTCTCACAGTGGGGGTGACTCTGCAGGTAAAGTAGGACCATGGAACTCTGAGCTGGGTCGGAGTGCAGGCTCTGGACTTGGGGAGGGCGGGACTCAGCCAGCGGTACTGGCTGTGAGGAGGCTGAATGGTCGAAACAACCAAGGCAGAGAGGGTGCTCCCCAATTCCTCCCTCACCCACATGAAATGCCCACCTGCTGATGAAGGCAGAAGCCCTCATGGTGTGATCATTGTCCTTATCACATGTGAGGGCCCTGCAGCTCCGGAACCTCCTCCCTATAAGCCTTCTACCCCTTTGGTTCTGTTTCTGTGCTCTGGCAGTGACTTTAAGAAAATCTGTGCCCCCCAACCCCTCAGGTTCAGATTGCCCCTCGCCTAGTACAGGGAGATTTGCAATGAAGTAGGGGCAAGGACGATAACTTTAAAAAGTTTTTTGATGGGGAAATTGCAGCATGCTGTTTTAGGGAGGCTCAGTGGTCTCACCTCTTTAGGCTCCCCTACACTTTGCCTCTCTCTTGCCCTTCTAACACCTCTATGCTCTGGCCAGTTCTCCCAGCTCTGCCTCCTACACAGCTGTTGTCTTTGCACTCCTTGCTGGCTTCCTCCAGGAAACCCACACGGGGCATTATGGGGAGGAAGAAAGAGCAAAGGCTGTGGGTTCAGATTCAGTTCTTGAAATTTACCACCTCTGGGTCTTGGATAAGTCACTTCCTCTTCTGAAGATCAGTGTCCTTATCTGCACAGGGGGGGTTGATATTAAGAGCCTTGCAGAGTGCATGGAATATTACATACCCAGAAGAAAGGATGAAATAGCCATTTTCAACAGAATGGAGGCATCTGAGTAAATGATATGCAACAAAGCAAGGAAGAATGATCAAAACAGATACTGGGCATTCACACAACAGACAGTTTGACAATGTAAAACACTTTCAGGAACTACTGGGCATCAGCAAACATGCGGGGGGCTCTGAGGTTAAGAGGTGAGGGAGGGGAAAGGGACAGCCAGAGGCATGGTGGTGGGGTAAATGAAAAGACTCACTGCCAGCGAAGAACTGCCTTCCAGCCCTCAGCTAGGAACATGCATATTGGAAGGATGAGGGGTAGGGGGCGATTCTTGCAGGCAGATTTTTGGAGGCTCTAGAATAACCTCTGGGCCTTTGGAGATAGTGGAGAAAGAACTCTGTGTACGTGGGTTGGATATGCATTCCCTGCCTCTCCAGGACCCCTCCCACCACCTTAGTTAACCTTAAAACACAGGGCAAAGGTTTTACACAGGGAAAGGTTGTCCTGCCCCAGAGCAACACTAAGCAGCACATACAAAGAATTTCTCCTGTCACACTCCGCTCAGCAATGCATGCATTCTAGATAGGCCTCACACCAGCCTATGTGAATGGTACTAGCACTATTCCCATTTACCTAGAGGAAGCTGGGACTTAGAGAGGTTATCATATACCAAGGTGACAGGGCCAAGGAGAAAGGGAAGAGGACAGGCTCCCAGGTCTGTCTGATTCAAGACCATGAGCTGTTAACCTCTACGCTCAGCAAAAGGTGATGGAGAGCAAGCAGTCCTTGCTTAGATGGTTCTGGGGCCCTGGCAGATATCAAGACTTTTCTATCGTAAGAGTGTAAATCCCTAGAAAGAGGAGCTTCCAGGTTCCCTGCCCCACCCAAGGAAGGGAGTAAGCAGTGAGGAGAATGCAAAAAAGGACTGAGGAAGGAAGAAAAGGAGACTAGGCGAAGAAGACTTGGAGGAGGCATGAGGAGCAGAGGTAGGTGAAGAAGCTGTGCTTGCTTCTCAGCCTGGGACTTGTACCAGACTTGGGGGACATGGAAGGAGACCCTTTAAAGAGACAGAGACGTGAGTGAGAGGCCCATGGGGAGGCTGACAAAGGCAGCCTTTATCTTGACTTGTATATTCATTTTGCTCTTTTCCTCCCAGACTTGCCTGACTCCTTCTACCCCTTTCCTTGGGTTCCCCACTAGAAGGTGCCTTAGACTTGTGGCAAGCTTTCCAGCCTCAGTGGCCCCACTTTGGGCCCACCCTGTTTGGCTGGGCATTTACCTAGGAGGGGATAGGTAACTTTGGATGTCTCATAGGGAAACTATTTTAACTCTATTTTCTCTTCTCTCTATTGCACACTAATTGTATTAAAGTTCTTTTCTATTGAAGGTTTTACACACTAAGAGTATGTTTGTGTTTATGCAGTGGATGAAGAACCCCTTTAGGGCAGGCAGTTTTGGGGGTCCCGGGGTACCCTTCATTCTGTCCACTATCACATCTGCTCCCCCACCCCCACTCCAATTTACAGAGAACAACTAAGGTTGTTTGGGAGAGGGCATCTCCTTGGTCCTCCTGACCTCCTGCTGGGCACTCAGGGAAGAAGATGAGCTGGAACCAGAGGAGAGTCCTCTCTCTGACCCAGCTTCCACTGGGGTGCTATTGCCCAACTGGGACTCCTCTATCCAACTAGATGTACTCATAAGAGCCCGTTCTTCAGTCTCAGGCTTGAGGTAGGCTGCTCACTCCACTTCCAAGTGCCCGCAGTCCCACCACATGGGAGGAAGAGTCCTAAAGGGTCTCCTGTGGGATCTGAGGTCATATCAACCTTTTGGCAGGATGGGCAGAGGGCCCGTGGAGATCCCAGGGGCATCTCCACAACCAGACACCCAGCTTTTGGGGGCTCTGGGATTTATGTTTGAGGCAGTGGCATAAAATGTTCTCCTTCAAATGTCTGTAAGGCCATGTTCCTGCACACCCCAGTCACCTACCCCCAGACATGCACAAGACTAGCTTCTTCTGTTATCTCTCTCTCTCTCTTTCTCTCTCTTTCTGTCTCTCTCCTTCCCTCCCTCCCTTCCCCCTCCCTATCGCTCTCATTCTCCCTGCTAGCTGCTGTAAGGATCAGTCCCCAAAGAAAAATGCCCAATTTGTCATGTCATGTCCAGCTGTTAACCTCCCGTCGGTAAGCCATGGGGAAGACTTACTTTCTCCTATTTATTTATTTGCCACTTGGACAATAGAAGGCCCCAGGCCTGCTGAGTTCTCCATAATAAAGCCACCAACGATCTCCCCCATCACCCCTCCCCTCCCCCCACCCCCATGTCAACAACACTAGCCAACCTGCAGGTGTCACTGGGCATTAACCCCGGGCTTAACTCTGGCTCTGCTGAACCGGAGGGAAGGGGGAGGGGGTAGCCAGCAAAGGTGGGGGGTCTGACGGGGAGGTCTCCGCACAAAGAGGAAGGCCTGGGGATGGGCTGGCTCATAACCATCCCTCCGGAAAGCTCACTGTGCGGAGGCTGGGGGAGGGAGGGAGGGATCAACCAAATAATGCAGCTCCTTCTTCCCAGCCTCCCCAGTGGTCTCCAGGCAGAGCCTTGGCCAGCCAGTGGCAGGCACCCGGACTCACCGCACCTAGCAACACTGCTGAGAGACGGACCCTGCAGGAATGAAGCCCAGTGCGGCTGGGCTGGCCTGGAGCAGACCTGGGAGGGGTTGGGGCAGGGTGGGGAGGCTCAGGGCCCCAGACTCCAGACCTGCTCTGGGTGCTCCTGCTTTTTCTAGCACTCTCTTGCTGCCCTTTCCAGGCCCCATGGGCCTAGTCCAACTTGCAAGAAGGAGAACCAGCACTAGTAATGCCCCAAACTGGGCTCCCCTTCTCCTGAGGATTACAGGAAAGGTGGGGGAAGGGCAGCTCTTTAGTCAGCAGCCCTTCCTTCTGTTCAGATGTCAGAGTGAGTTACAGATCAGACTGAAGTGCAGCCCCCATGGCTTTTCATCTGGGGCTCCCAGCCCATGTTGTCAATAACACCATCCTCTCTTCCCGGGACCCTAGCTTCCCCTGGGACAGCTTTGGAGGGAAGAGCAGAGATTAGGATTAGCCAGGATTGCACACCAAGCCATCTCTGCACTAGTTCCCTACTGCCCAGGGACCACTCCTCCATCCTCAGCACCCTCCCAGTCCCACAATACAATATAAAGTCCAGAGACATAGCAGGACACTTTCCAAACAACAGTCTTCTGCGGCTCAGTTGGTAACCCACCACCGCTGTGTCCTCAGTCAGACCATGCCCTTAGACTAGTGGTACCCCAGATACAGATGAAAGAGTTGGTCAGCTCTGGCCAGCTGAGGTTTCTTGTGCATCTTTGTTAACTGTCTGTTCCACAGTAGGGGCTCACTGTTTGCTGAGTCAGAACGGAAATAACTTGGAAAAAGAGAGAGGATACTGTAAAGTTGTCTCAAGGGTCCATGGGGACCCACACTGGTACCCACTCTGTTGTTGGCCCAGAGCTGCCATCATCTGTATGAGAAGCAGCAAGATACACTCTAGGGCCTAGGGGACCAGAGTGCAGAGAGAGATGTCAAAGATTGTGGAGACCAGGCAGAAACAGCTGCAGGTTATTCAGGCCAAGCCCAGACTCCCCTGTAGCCAATCCTGATTGCCACACAGTGAAGCAAGCACCAGCCTCTACCAGGGGAGTTCAAAGTGAACACGTTTTTCAAAAGGAACTTCTCAAGTTTTCATTTGGAAAGATCACCTGTATTCAGGGGTAATGCGCGATAGGAGGGAGGCTAGCAGTGGCAATGTCCCAGAGTGAGGTGACCAGGATGGAAAGGCATCTGGGCACACTGGAGATGCCCAGATAACTGTTCAGTGTGAGATGCACTGGGGTCATCTAAAATTGTGTCACAGTGCCCTGGGCTGCCTGGAAAACCATCACCTTCCAGCAAGGGTTGGTAGTGACTTGTGTTGGATGGAGAAGGGGAGGGCCTTCTATTGTGGGCCAAAGATAGGACTGTGAAATAGGTCTCGGAGGAGCCTTCCATTAGCGCATAGAAGTTATGACTCTAGTGACTTCATGATTCAATCTAGGAGACAACGTGTACAGAGAAAAACATGCAGGCCATGGTGAGATGGAGCTGGATTTGAGGCTCAGCGCAGTGGATTCACAGCTGTGTGGTGCTGTATAAATTACTTGACTTTTCTGAGGTTCAATTTCCTCTTTCATAAAATGGGCATATAGACATCTAACTCCCAGGTGTAACGAAGATTAAATGAAATAATCAAAGTGAAAACACCTAGAAAAATGCCTGGCATATAGCAAACGGCACAATAAATGCTAATTATTGTCTTCTTTCCTTGTCTGAAACCTACCTGGTTCATTGTCTGCTCAGTAAAGAAACCAGATTTGTTGTGCCTAGAGGCTCCCCCCCACCCCCCATATCTATAATCAGTGTCCTGACTCATGGCACCTGGCTGGCCCTCTCAGAGTTTGGTCTTTCCACTTCCACATCACCCTCAGTTCTGGGCAGAGACGCTGCAGCGGCTGGTTTGTGTGGGAGGCATATACACATTTCTTATCTGGCCTGAATAGCAGGCATTAAAATGCATTTTGGTTCACCCAGGACAATAAAGAAAAAAAAGGAAGCTTTAAGTCACTAATAAAAATCAAATGTAGGCAGTTTGCAGGAGTGATCAGCTCAGAGCTTTGCTGTTCTCTTGTTAAGGGTCTGGAGCCATAAATAACTTCCCCATAAGAAGGCAGAGGCGAGGGGGAGTGAGTGAGAGGGAAAGCAACAACACAAAATTTTTCATTTTTCTCCATAAATCATTTCAGCGTGCGATAATATTTGTTTTTTCTAATGAGTCTCTTGTGATCCATTCCAGGAGCTAACATCAGGGCCTGTCAGGGGGTGATGTGTGGTACAGTTCAACGCTTTACAAAAACTGCCTGCTACACAGATTTTTTTCCCCCTCTTCCTTATGCTAAGTATTCATGAAGCTCATTATTCTGTGCTCATGCCTTACAGATTCTTCCTTTCGGATCCTTCTCCTCTGGGCAGCAACTGCCCTGATCTCTCTTCTGTCCGCTGATCCCGTAGAGCTTTGCTGCAGCCTGGGAAAGAGAGGTGGCCAGTGGGAGAAGAGGGTGGCTCAGAGGTAGCCCTGGGAGGCCACCAGGTGTAGACTTGGAGCTTGGTGGGTAAAGGGAGCATTCTTCAAAGTCCAGCTGAAGCCCGTGTGGGAGAATGCCTTTCTCAGGCCGGGCTTCTCATGGCCAACTGTGAAGGGCCCTGTCACGGAGGGCAAGACCACCTGCCGAGCCAAAGCCTCCAGAGAGAACTAGCTTAAAGGTTAAACAGAGGCCAGATGCATAAGAAAGATTGTGCATACAATGTTGAAGAGTTTGGAATTTACCCTAAAGGCTATATAGGAGTCAGTGAGGTATTTTACGAAGAATCAAATCTGCATTTTAGACTCCGCTGCATGATCAGCGCGGAGAACAAACTGAGGAACAAAGAGTGAGGTGGGAATCAGAAAATTGTGGAATAGTGTTGGCAGTGATGCTGACGAAAAATGACACAGTCAGTGGATTTAGAAGTGAACAATTTTTAGTACTTACTAAGCCTCTACTCACCCTTTAAGACTGATTTTAGCGTTACCATTTCTATAAAGTAATTTCTACCCTCTCCAGGTTGCTTCATCCATCCCCTTTGGCTCCTATATCTTCTTCATACCTCTCTTCCTGCAAGACTCACCATCCTGTATTATGCTATTAGCCTGAGCTCCCTGAAGGGAGGGACTCTGCCACAGGAATCCTTGTATCTTACCACCTAATATGGTGCATGACATGTGGAATTGCTTAGTGGTACTTATTTTGAATAAGCAACAAACCAATGAATGAATAAAAAGAAGAGGGAAGACAGAGCTATAGGTAAAAACTGAGGGATTTAGGGGCAGGTGAAAGAAGAGGAGGAACCCATGGAGACAGAGAAGAAATGCTCAGCCTAGAGCATAGTGGCTCATGGCATGTCATGGGAATAGGGCTTTGAATGAAGAAAGCATTTGGGACCAGATGCAAAGTGAAATTAAATAAGACAAAGATAGAAAAGTGTCTACAGGGTTTGGCAGAGGAGGAAAAGGCAACTGCTATTGTAGAGAGCAGTTTATTGGGGCTGGTGAGGGCAGAAGCCAGACGAGCCAGTTCACTTCTGAATGGCATGTGAGAAAGTATACACTGATATTTCAAGAAAGGTAGCTAAAAAGGGAATTGGAAGCATAGGGGAATTTCAGGGAAATATAGAATCAAGGGGAGATGTTTTCAGTAAAGAGAGAGGTTTGTAAAACGTTTACATGAGAGAGAGGATGAGAGGGAAAATAAAGGAGAGAGAAAGACAGAGCCAGTGCAGGCTATATAACTGTACCCAAACAATATTGACCAGTGTTGGAAAAAGGTTTCTAATGACATATGACATTCCAGGATTTTACCCTGTTTAGCATTTTTATCAACAACTTGAGGCTGTAAAGAATACGACTAATACATTTACAGTGAGGTAAGGCAGGGAACAGCCAATAGAAGTACAGCAAGGATTCAGAAATCACTCCATAAGTTGGGTTGCAAGTGAAAAGCAACAGAAAAAAAAGTAAGTGTTGTGCAACTAGCATGAAAAGGTATAAATTCTGAAAGCGCAAGTCGAGGAGTTATACCTTGAGAAGAATGATGGGAAGAAGACCTGGGAATTCTGGATCAATTTTCAATTGCCAAAAGACTTCTGAAGACTTTGACCACATTAGCAGAGGTACAGTGTGCAGAACAAAGGAGGGCTGGTCATACTCTGGACACAGCGGGACATTCTGCTCTGATTTGGGCTTCATATTGTTTTGATGACTAGCGCAGGCTTGGTCAGGATGGAAAGATGTCCTGAAACCATGACTTAAGATGGTTGGTTGGGGAAATTAGGGAAAGAATCATTTAGGAAATGTGCTGGGAATTCTTAAGTAATTGCCAGTTTATCATACAAGAAAGAGAAGAGATAGTTTGTGAAGAGATTCAAAGGGCAGAACTTAATGCCAGGGTGAGACTTAAATGAAGGTAAATTTTGACTCATATGAAGTAAGAAGTCTACAGAGTCCCCTCTATGCCTGGGTTTCAGGATTTCTAAAACTGAATATCAAATGTTATGTATATGTGAATATGTTTACATATTTCAGCAAAGTCTTAAATGGGTCTATAATACACACCCATTTAACCATCACAGAAAAAGGGAGACTTTTCTTTCAACTATGGCAATTGAAATGGAGTCATAGCTTCCAGAAATAGAAGGCTTCCCTTTACTGGACATTGTCAAGTAAGGACAGAAAGACCTAGTAAAACCTCTGTCAAGTTTGGTGGTTTGATTCAGGAAGGGATTGGTTGAAGACCATGCAAAGGAAAGTGTATGGTGTGTGTGTAAGTATGTCTGGAGAGAGAGAGAGAGAGAGAGAGAGAGAGAGAGAGAGAGAGAGAAGACAAGACAGAGGTAGTGAGATAAACACTGTCATGGGCCGTTTCCATCATGTACTCACAAGAGCATAATAAAGCCCTTGTAATATACTAGAACTTGTGTGGTCCCGGGGCCTAATTTGCATACTAATTACTGAGTGCAAATGGGACTGAGGGGTAGGGAGGGAGGGTGGGGGAGGCATGCAGGGAGCGAGGGGCCTGGACTGTTTGCTCTGCCATTTCATATCATGCTAACAAGCTAATCCGGCGTGCAGTTAGCTCCTGATATATAACTGCTCATTAGTATTATAATAAAGTACATGAAACAACCATAAAACGTTATATACTGCACAAGTGTTGTTTTCTTGCCAATTATCTGCAGGCGGATTTATCACCACAGTTGTTGCGAATTCCCCTTGGTGAGGTTTGGGGGAATAAAGAAAGGTGTTGGTGGCGGCAGCAGCAGAGGGGGGCCTTTTGGAGGGGCAGACCATGTGTTTTCTTAAGTAGCACTTACTGATGCGCCATTTCATGAGAGTGAAGCAGCGAGATCCCATCCTTCCCTATCCCCGCAGCTCAGGAGGCGAGCAAGGAGGAGGAGAGCTGAGAAAGGCTGCAGCCTACAGTCCCGGGGCCTGGAGACACAGGGCCCACACCCTTTTAGACAACCCGGAGCTTCCAAGCACAGAGGCTGGTATAATTGCCAGAACTGGTGGATGAGATCTTGGAAGCTGTACCACTTACTCTCCAACCTCCCAGTGTAGACACTCAGGTAACCCAATTCAAGCAATGCCCCCCAATTGCCTTACCCCAAAGCACTACTTGAGGGGGTCCTAGTGAAGTCACCTAGTTCTGGGAAGATGTTCTGGAGAGTGGAGGTTCTTGAAAAGAGTGTCTTCTGCCTCTGTGCCCTCAGGTGCTCTCATAACACCACCCCCCCATGCTCCCCCCCACCATAGGGCTCAGGAAGAAGCTAAGGGAGGGGACCCCTAACCTTTTCAGTCAGTTGGGCCTAACAGGAGTTGGGCCCAACAGTCAGATGGGCCCAACACCATCTACAGTCACTCACTACATCATCACCAGCAAACACAGGAACAGCCCACTGCAGTGCTGAGACTGGGGAACACAGGCCTCCTCAGTTTTTCTGTGTTCGATTTTAGGAGTGCCCTCATTTAGTAATGAAGCAGGAAGAGGCATCAGGGCCCTGTCATACTTCTTCACCCCTTCTTCTACCTCCCCAGACTGAAGCAGAATTTTCAAATATATTACTATATTCTAGAAGGTCTCCTTTGAATGGCCTACAACCATGGCATACAGCCAGTTCCGGACAGCGTCACTTCTGCAGAGGGAGTGCTCCAGCCAAAAGCCTTAACCAGGCCCCATATGTCCTTCCCAGACTAGTCAGGGGACATCAGTGTTAGTTGTTCCCCAGGAGCTGTGGCAGAAGGACTGTAAGTCAATTCTGCCTTGCTCTGCGCTGTCTGGGAGTACTCCAGGAATCATGTGGGTATCAGGAGACGGATGCTAACTCCAAAGGCTGGGGATGTACCCCAAACAGCCATATTCCTGCCATCTTCCCTTAGTGACCCACTGAGGACCTACTAATACACAAATTAAATTCAAACTTTGAACACATCTGTCCTGGACTCTGGACTCCTTCCAAAGAACCCTGTTGGTAAATAGGGTAAGGCAAAAGCAGTAGGAGTTTTACAAATTTCTCAGAAGCAGGGCCTCCTGAAGAGAAAGTGTATCAGAAGCCCCTGCCCAGACAGAAGGAACTGTAATGAAGCTATTCCCTTTCTGATGCCAGCAGCTCTGCTCCTCCTAACAAGATGCTGTAACTGCCTCCTAGTCACACATGCTGTGGACAACTCAATAGCCCACCTTTGCTCCTTTTGACTAACATGTCCACTTGAGGAGCTAAATAATATGTTATAAGTTTCTGTTCCAGATATGTTCTTTGTGGTCTTAATTCTCCCCACCCTTTAAATATCTGTCCGAGTCAGACTACACGTTTGACCATTCGACTATTTTCTAATGCCAGAGGCCTGCCCTGGTATATCACAGACTTCAGGAGGATCACACTTCTCTCCCAAATGCATTTCCAAGTTTTATTGTTTAGTTATTATGATGATGAGGAGAAATGATCACCCCATTCTGATAGCTGATAATCCCCAAATCAAAGGAGTAAACAGTGTGCTGAAGGGTGACTCATCTCTAAATCAGACCAAAGACTAGTGCTTTGGTAGAAGTCAACAGAGGATAGGTGGTATTAGGGATTTAGGTGCAATAGTGATATGAATTGATGAGAGAATCAAATTCAAGCTCTTTAGCAGAGGCTACAAGATCCTCCATGAACTGGTACCCACTTCCCTTTTCAGCCTTAGATCCCATGCTCTGCCCCTCCCCCAACAGCCCTGCAATGCTGAATTGAGCCTAGTTCCCCCTAACAAAGGATGCTTTCTTGTACCACTCTGCTTTTGCTTATTCTGACCCCTGTGGCTGGAATGCCTACCCACTTTTTCTACTGTTGGCACCTTACAACTTGGTCAGGTATTATCTACTGAAGAAGTCCTTTCTGACATGCCACTCCTAGCCTGCTCTTGGCAGCCCTTTACATGCTTGTACTTACCTCTACCTCATCGTTGGCCAGGAGCTTCTGAATCTCTTCAGGGCAGATGTCTTAGTCTTTGCAGTCCCAGTACCTAGTACCTCATCTGGACCAGACCAAGCACTTAACACATGTTTTTGTTTATTGCACAGCTTGCTAGAACCAACTTAGATTGTAGCTTTAAATTCATACGAATATACCAAACTAGAACCTTCAGTGGGTTTACTCTCAGCAACAACCATGAATCCAGTGCACTTTAGGTGCTCAAAGCCAGGCAATCCCCCCAACACTGAAGAGAAGGTGCAAACCCCTGTTGTGATATTGAAAGTCCTCTGCTTTATTGTCATCTACTTCCTCTGTCCTTTGTTTCTAACCCCTATAGATGTGGGTCTGGAGACTGCCCCATAATAACTTAGTTCCTACTGAGCTGGGCAGGCCTCCACTCCCATTCCCCCAGGATGCTGGATAGAGTTCCCCTCTCCCTCCCATGTGGGGTCTGTGTGTCAGCAGGGCTGTTCTACAGGAAGCCTCAGTAGCCCTCTGGACTCTGGGCTCTTCCCATTTGCAGGAGACTTAAGTGGTCAGCCACAGGCTACTGCTAGGGCAGATGGCACCTTAGGATGGGTGGAAGGACTGACCTAGGTCATTGATGCCAGGTTCCTACACTGTCCGTCGTAGAGCAGGCACTCAGGCCACACTGTCCTAGTCCTTCTTCCCACTGAAAGATTTTAAGTCAGAAAAGAATTCTGCCTCTTACAAGCTGTTCCACCTTGGAAAAATTGCTTACCTTTCTTAACTTCAGTTTTCCTATAAGGTAGAAATAATAATGCCCACTTATAATTCAACAAGGAATAAAATAATTGAGAAAAGATGTCAATATGCATACCTCAGGAAAGTCTATTTGTAGCATATAGTAGGAAATCAATAAATACTGGAAGATAATAACAACTATAAATGTAAAGGTTTGAATTTGGATCTAAAAACCCAACAATATAAGGACAGGATGAAAGAGACATGACTCAGCAGTGAAAAGAGTTAGGGGTTTTAGTTGATAACAAGCTCAGTAGGAGTCAGCAGCTAATGTGATATTCAGCAGCTTCATAAAGCAGCGCCCTGGTTCAGCCACCTCGGGGAGGGCAGGTCTGGGCAGCATCCTTTGAGAGCCCCAAATCACAATATATGTGAAGGCCTATTGTAAACCATGGACTTTTACATATGTAAAGCACTATTATGAATCAGCAGCAGCACAATAATAACTGAGATCAAGATAATCTGTACTGACTTCAGAGGGGAGCAAACAGTACCACAGGGAAGGAGGGAGACTCAGAGCCTTCCTGGAAAGAAAGGGGCATCATCAGTTTGTATAAAGGAGGCTGATAAAGGGCTGGAAAGGCAGAGCTGATTGCTCTATGTCCCCCATGAGGAAAACAGAGAACAGTGGGTGAAAGTTAAAGCTAATTTAGGTTCATTATAAGATTTGGGCTCATTTTAAGACAAGTACTTTCTAACAATCAGAGATGTCCAAACAAGGACTGCTTTGAAAAGTAATGAGCTCCCCCTCTTGAGAGGTATTCAAGCAGAGCTTGGATAATGATAATTGATCCTAATAGAGGGATTCAAACATGGAGGGTGGGACCAGATCATCTTTAAGAGCTCATCTGACCCTGAATGAAATGCACGGCTAGAGGGGCTCTTTTTCTCCTGTTCTCTGTCATCAAAGAGGCAGGGAAGAGTCAGAAATCCTCAGTTTAATCACTCATTTGACATTCATTAAACATCTACTACATGCCAGGCATTGTGCCAGATACTGAGAAAATACACAAAAAAATAAGGAAAAGTCTTTGGCCTCTGAGCTCTTATAATCTAATAGGGTTAACTGCTATGACAAGTGCTTTGTGCCTATGTCAGAGATAATGTGCCTGGAACAGGGCGAGTCCTTGAGCAGAGTTTTGAAGAAATAATCTTACTAGCTGGAAAAGGGAAGTAAGAGTACAAGAGATTAGAAGAGGGGCTAGGATGCAAAACCACAGAATCCTGCAAAAGCAGGGTATGTTAGGGAGACACGAGGGATGTGAGGAACGGGGCTGAAGGACTACTTTAGTGCTGGATTATGAAGCACTCAGTGCAACCTACTGAGGATCTTGAATTTACCTTGAGGATCCCAGGATGCATGGGAGGAATCCAAGAAGCATGACATAGTCTTACCTGTTTTAAAAAGACTGGCAGGTGTTGTAAAAAAAGGACTGAAGTGGAAGGAGGCTATAGAAAGCAGAAGCACAAGCATTGAAAATGATTGGTATGACCATACTTTAAAAATAATAATATTTTTGAATATAAAAGTAATATATATATACACATATATATTTACTGTAAATAACTTAGAAAATCAAGAGAAGTCTAAAGAAGGAAACTAAGTGACCTATAATCCCACCATCCATTATACCATACTGGCATATTTTTTCCTTTCTTTTTGTTATTACTTTTCAAATACAAAGAAAATACTTTTTATAACAAAGAGTCTAAGACTGGATGACATAATAAAGTTAATGGAGTTGAAGTTAAGATGCAAATAGGTCTGAAAAGCTATAGATGATTAATCACTTTGTTTCATTCACCTCCCCTCATCTTTTACTTTTCTATGTATAGTATATAGCATCTATCTATCATTATTTAGGATCTCTGTTGAAATATCCTTCAAACACATGATTTTTGATGGCTATATAATATTTTATCATATGATTGTGTTCTAATTTATGTAAGTATTCCTTTATTGTTGAATATTTAGGTTATTTTCAGATTTTTCCTGTTATAAATAATAATAAAATGTTTATTGTTATTCATGAATTTTTGACCACATTTCCAATTATTTTCTTTCAACAGATTCCAAAATGGGAATTACAAATAAAAGACATGACTATTTTAAGGTTTGTGCTACACATTGCAAAACTGCTTCCAGAAAGTTTATGCAAATAAATGCTTTTAAAGTAGTATATAAGAATGCCTGTCTAACTCTACCCTAAAATTTTGTACTATTAAAAGTTGCCAGTTTTTATATATATTTTGTTATTTCATTTATTTAATTTATATTAGCTATATTAATTTGAAGATTTTCATATTTCTTTTGTGAACTGCTTATTCATGCTGTAGTTCATTTTATATTGAGTTATGAGTGTTTTATTGATTTTTAAGTGCTCTTTACATATTAAAGATGTCACACATTGTTCTGCTGTTCACTATAAATCTTTGTTTCTCAGATGGCATTATTGTATTTGCCTTTTATTTTTGTTTGTGGTGAAGCTTTATTTATTGCATAAAAATTTAAAATGTGGTGAATTTTTCCATTGTGTTTACATTAGGAAGGTTCTTCTCAAACCATGTTATATATTTACTTCTGATACAGATCTAGCTATGGCCCTATCTTTTGCATGTAACTTTTTAATTAATGTGGAATTATTTTTGATATGAGGCACTGGGCAAAGGACTTACTCCTTCCCATGCCCCAAGATTTCTTTTCAGATAGATCAAGAGGGAAGAATCTAGGTGAACCAGGTTTCTGCTTGTGTTCTTATTTAGATGTTCCTTAGGGGTCATTACATTGCAGACTTGAAAAAAAAAATAATGATGTGACTTTGAATATGTCAAATCTGAGGTGCTACGCAAGGATTCGAGGGGAGATAGTGCATTGGTAGTTCATAGTTGGAATATGGGCATGAAGCTCTTGAGAGGGGCTGAGGCTGAAATTAGTAGACTTGGGAGTCATCAGTGTTTAGATAGCAAGTGAAACGACAGGCATACAGGCATGAATGTGCTTGCTCAGGGTAGAGGTATAGAGTAAGAAGAGCCAAAGCCAAGCACGGTACTCTGGGCAATGACCATGTTGAAGGGGCAGACAAAGAAGGAGAAGCTAGGGAATGAGAATGAGAAGCTACAGAGAAGATCCAAAGAAATGAGTTGGAAAAGATAAGGATAAAGAACTTGAAGATGCAAGAGAGAGATGAGGTTATCAATAGTCCACAAGAGGCGAGTGAAGGGAGAATAGGGGCGTGGAGGCCAAAAGTAAGACTGCATTTCAGTAAGTTTATCAGTAAAGAGAAAGTAGAGGGAGCTTGGAAGATAACACTTAAAAAAAGTGAAAAGGGGAGATTTGAAAGTGTTTGAAGGTATTTAAAATATAAGAGATGGGAATCAAGATTTCAAGAAGCAGGAGTGATGGGCATTAGAGAACAGGTGGGTGGACTGGGCTGAGTCAGGATGAAGGGTGGTGAAGATGACTGCCAGGGTCAAGGATCAGGTTAGGTGGGGAGAAGAGTTGAGCCTTTGACCTCTCTTTCCTCTGTAAAGCCAAAAATGAGTCATTTATGGAGAAAGAGGTAAACAAGCAAGGATGGAGATTTTTTGAGAGAAGGAAGACTTAAAAACAGCTACTGTGGGAAATGGAAAAAAGAATTGAGTTTGGGACAAGCCAACGGACAGGCAAGAAGCCTTCAGGGTCTGGTTAAAGTTGATAGCAGGCAGAATGGTTGTGTGATTTTCTCAGTCAAGCATCTCAGACCAGAAGCAGAGGAGGAGAAAGCAAATGTGTATAGGGATTTGGATCTGAGCTAGGTGGATAGGTGGGGCAGGAAGGCAAAGAGGTAAGGAAATCTTTAAGGAGATTGATCAAAGGGTCAAGGCTGAGTAAGAAAGGAAGTGAAGCTAGAAGGGGGAATGATGGGCTTGTTAAATCAGGAAAGGTCCTAGGATTGAAGGTCTAAATAAGGTCAGAAAACAGATTCAGCAAGGATGAGGAAGTAGAACAGATGTAAAGATAGAAGGTCCTGGTTAGAAACTTGGACTTCTGAGTTTATGACTTCTGGGGTGAAGAAAATCTGGGAGATGGTGGGATGGAGGATGAGGTCATGTTCCTATGAGCTTCTGCTATTGGAATGAAGGCATTGGAGCAGAGCATTCAGGATTTGGAAGGATCACGTGGGTGTTGAAATTCCCAGGACGAAGCCAGCAAGGAGCCATTGAGTCAAATGCCAACATTTGCACCAAATAGGGGGTGATGTCATCAGCAAATGGCAGTGACAAGAAGGTAGAGAGGATGGTGTGGGCTCACAGAACAGGACAGCTGTGGGAGGGAGAAAGAACATTTGTATGGACACAGAGGTGACATTGCTTACAATACAATGGTACAGGGCACAGGTAGGCTGGGCAAGTAGGGAAGCAGTTTTCAGGCTTGGTTTATTTTGTTTGTTGTTTGGTTCAGTCATCCATTCCTTCGAAAAGGATTTGAGAGATGTGTCTGAGGAGCCCTGAGCCCTGTGCTAGGTGTTTGCTGCGGCTGCTTCTGCCAGAGGAATGCCCTGGAGCCAGCAGCCTTTTTCCGTTTTGCCAAAGGAGGCCCCACTCTGTCTCAGCAAGTCTCTCACACCAAAGTCCTGCTACCAAAGCCAGGCAGGCCCTGACGCGGTTGATGGCCAGTAGGGGATCTTCTTGTTACAGCTTTTTCCCCAGAGATAAATAGGCCATGGTAAAAAAGATTGCTACATCCTTTCAATAAAGATTTTTTTTTTTTTCTTTTCCAGACAGCTTGAGAAATGTTTTAAAAGCTTCTCACATTTCCAGTGAAACCCACAGAGAAGAATTTTGCTTGTTATCAGCCCTGGAAGCCTCTGATAGACGGGTGACATTTTTTTCTTTTTCTTTCTCTTTTTCTCTTTTCCTTTTTTTCACCAGCTGAAGAGAGAGTCACAGTGTGTTTTATAACTGGCTCTCTGCATTTCAAAAGCTCAACGAGAGCTCTCTGCTAACCCCGATAAGCCTTGGGCTCTTAGCGTCTTAAATACCTCTGACAAGCTATACATTACAGCGCTAATAATTTGCCAAATTTGCGCCCATAATATGATATCTGTAAAACGTCAAGGGCAGTAATGCGATTAGCGGTCTCAAATGAAATATCGAACATTCAGCGTTTAGGTCCTGAATAGGGGGAGAAAGGAAAGGAAATCAATTTCAAAAGCAGGAGGGAAAAAGGCGATAAGCGTGTAATAAAAATAGAGAGAGAGAGGAGATGCAGAGGAAGAGAGACAGGCAGAGCAAGACTTGGGAAGAGATATACCCGACGTGTATTCATTTTGGGGGGCAGGTAAGAGATATAAAAAACTTTTACAAATTACTTTGAATGAGAAGCTGGGAAATAACATTTGGTCACCACAGCAACGGGGTTGAGGTGGAAGGAGGGAGGTGGGGGCTGGGAGCTGAGCAAGGGGTTGGCCGAGCCCAAGGAAGGCCTTTCACTCTCTGCCCCCAACAGCCTGCTTCCATAAAACACAGGAAGTTGAATTACAAGGAATCTGAGGGTGGGCTCTCACCCTGCCCCCACCCACCCGAGGTGGGAGAGTCGTAATGGACTAATTATCTGGCCAGCAGAGGCGGTGGCGGCAGTCACAGGATAGAGGGCCGGGGCTGTCACATACCAGGCTCTAGACTAAATAACAACATCTCACACCTGCAGCTTTACGAGCCCTTGCCGAGAGAGGAGTGCGAGCCCCCCATCTCCTCTGCCCCCTCCAGCTTCTCCCCATGCACTCGAGCCAGGCTGCTGCGGGGCACGGGAGGGGGGCCCTCACTCCTATTGAAGTCATAGCCTGTTACTCGATCCTTGCAACCTGCAGGCATCTCTACACGCAGTGCTCCTTCTCTTGGGTCCTCCAGATGATTGTCTAGGGTTGTCAGCAAGGCAAGAGGACCCACCACTAAAGTGCCCCAGCCCAGAGTTCCCTGGGCTGAGCAGGTTTGTCTGCACTTGCAGTTATGTGTCTCAGATGGTCACCATGTCTCTAGGATGGGGTTGCAGCCCGAGGGCAAAAATTACTAGTGGGTCCTCTAAGGCCTTAGGTGACAGTGGAGGCAGAGGCCCTGAGTCCCCTCTCTGCATTGCCCCTCTCATGTCTCTCCTAACACCATGCTTCACAGGAAGAATCAGTGCTTTCAAAATGTGCTGTGCCTGCTTGTTCTGCACCACTTGGTCTTGAAATGACCTCATAACCCCGAACCTCCCTCTTTTGCAAAGAGATGACACAGAGTCACATCAAAAGAAGACAGAAAACCAAGCTGGGTATGGCAGCTGGTGCCTTACTGAGGGGATGGCAATCTGGAAGAGTGGGACCGAGTCCTTCTCCACTCTGAATGCCAAAGTCGCCTGGTCCAATGGCTACCCCTTAAGTAGTCTCCAGCTCCCACCCAGTCTCCAGATCAGCTCACCTAGCCAAGAAAGGCTGAGAGGTGGTGGATGGCCTGGGGAGGGAGAGAAGCAAACAGGCTACCTGGGGCCTGCCCCAGACCCTCCCCAGGGCGGCCTGGAATGGCCATTACAGGGCCACTTCTTGCGGCACCACGAGCCATTAAAACAGGAGTGCTCGGGGAGCCATCAGCCCAGCACAGATGACTTCCCCAGATGTGGTAGTGGGGCAGGATGTGGAAGCCCCCAACCCTAACTCTGCAGACAAAACATCCCGCAATGACCATCCTCGGAAACCCCACGGCCCAGAGTCCCTCTTACAGATGCTTTCTAGACCATTTAGCAGGAGGCAATGTTTATTTTTGAACATGAGTTCTTTCCCATCTCTCGCCTCCCTTCTCTTTTACTAGTCCTTTTGTACCCAAAGCTACCCTCTGGATGGGCTGCTGTTGAGTAGTAGCGCCAGACTCCAAGGCCAGGGTGGGTAGCATGCTTTGGGCTGTGACGCATGCTGCAGCGTAAACAAGTGCACATGCCCCTACCTCTTCAAACCTCCACTAGCAGAGTGCATGTTCTATCCAAACTCAAAAAGTTCAGGCTCTCAAAAGTTGCTTAAGTTGTAAGCAAATGCTTAACCAGGCTCTGGGTTCCCTAGCTTCCAAAGGGGTATACGAGTCCAGATGGTTCCTGGGCTATGCATTCCTATTGGGAAGGATCAGGGATAGAAGACGGTGGCATCCCATGGTGGGAATTCTTGGCCTAGACCTCAGACTGGGCTCTATTTGGTTTTCCATCTACACAGCAGCCAGCACAATGCTATGCTGTTACCACCTACCCCCTGCAACCAGAGACTCTCTCTCTTCTTCAGTAAAATAGAATTTCCTGGTCTTTAAGTGACTAGCTTAATTTTTACCCACTTTAAGAAAATTTCCTTTACTCAAATAGCCCAGAGTTCTTTTCCTTCTAATAGATGCAGGGGCTCACAGTTACTGCGTACCTATTGTGTGCCAGATACCAGGTCAGACACTTTACGTGTTATCTCATTTAGCCTTTAGAACTCTGTGTATTATTATGTCTATTTTATACACAGAAAAACAGGTCCTGAGACATGAAGTGATTTGTCCAATTCAGCTACCAAGTGGTGGAGCTGGAATTTAAACTCAGGTCTGTCTGAACTCCCAAGATCTTTCCATTACGTGTTAGAGCTTCCCACTTGGAAAGTTTGGCAAATATCTGTCAAAGGCCTTTCTATAGTATGTTCACCAGGAAAGAAAACCACAGTTAGGTTCAGTCTAGCTAGGGCAGAGTAAGGAGATTTTTCTTAATGAAGGCTAAGTTTATAGCCATCTTAACTTGTTGTTGCAGACATACCTGATAGTAAACCAAACCCTCAGATTTTCTCAGGCACATTGCTTATTCCCTCTGCCTGGAACACTCAAGCCCCTCATCCTTTCAGTGGTTAATTCATTCATGTTCGGTAAATATCAGCTGTGAGCCTGCTTTATGCCAGGCACTGTGCTAGGTACTGGGAATACAGTGGTGAGCAAACAGGGCTGGGTCTGTTGAGGGAGCACAGTCTAGTGGGATGCTGGGCTTTGCGAATCTGCAGCAGAGGGAAGTCCTGCAAGAGTGATCTACGTCACTAGCAGAGATAAGACTTCATCAGGAAAGTTAGCAAGGGTGACCTAAGGAAGCCATAACAGAACTAAGATCTGCTGAAGGCCACTTCTCCCACCCTAAGCCCCAGCCCCAGATCCAACTAATCATTGACTTTGCCTAGAAAACTCCAACATTCTTTCAGGTCAGCTTAGATATCCCTTACTCATGGAATCTTCCTTGACCCTCTGGACCCAGTTGGATCTCCATTGTACTTTATGTTGTTTTCTCCAACATTTCACTTACATTTTGTTACTTGCTTGAAATCTGTCATCCTAGTAGACTGTAAACTCCATGAAGATGCAGAATGTGTCTCCCTGATTGCTTGCTTTATGTCCAGGGTCAAGCATAGTACCTGGCATGTACTCGGTATTCAATAGATGCTTGCTGAATGAATGATCTTGCTTTGCCATTTATCAAATTTCACATTGCCAGACCATCCCAGTTTACTGGTATTCCAATAAACTTCAATCTACCAAATATTAATTGCTTACCAGGAATCATATCTGATCTTGGGGATACAAAGAAACTTGTGCAATCTTAGCCTCTGAGGAATTTATAGTCTAGTTTGGGAGACAGAAGAGAAAAACGATAGTTACGAAGCAATTGTGTCCAAAGTGACACTGTAGCCCAGAGAATGGAACTGTTAAATCTGTCTGTGAGAAGAGGGTTAGAGAAGGCTTGAACTGACTTAAAATTTTAGTTTAAGATGGGCAAGAGGCAGAGAGGACTCCAATATTGTCTTGCTATTCTGTTTTTTTGAATCTAAAGAATGGCTGCTTGACAGAAAGTATGGCAGCTTCTGGTCATGGCCTCCTAATCTATTTTTCATACTAGTCATGAGTTGTCTTTCTTATATATGTATCTTATCGTGTCACCACCACCCTTCAATTAAAAACTCTCAATGGCCACCAATTGCCCCTAGAAGTCATACTTTTATTATGCAAACAAGACTTCTTTACCAGCTTGGTCCTAGGTTATGATTTTTAAAAAAAAAATTATTTATTTATACAAGCACTGGGTACAGTCAGAAGTGTGGGAGGGTGAGAGAATTGACCTGAGCCAGAACAGAGAGCAGAACAAGCAGATTAACAAAGTACACTGCTGAGGGGAGCAGTGGGCAGCAGGAGAGGTCTGCACGCCATATGGGACCCTCGCCGGCAGCCGGGGATTGAACCAGTGCTGCAGAGGGCAGCTTCGCAACCCAGCACTCAACTGCTGCGCCACCGGGAGGCCCTAGGTTATGATTTTGACCCCACTTTCTCTCCTTACTTCCCCTCATACATGTTACCGTGAGCCACAGTGGCTTACTAAGCTTTGTGAGTGGCTTTCGGCTCCATCAATGGTCTCTAGTTGGAGGGGTGAAAGGGGAATGCTGGGGAGACCCACAGCTTGCGTTTCTTACTATCTCCATGGAGCATCCTGCTCCCAACACTATGATTCCCACCAACTGAACTATTTATCGTTCTCTGGATGCTTTTCTTTCTTTCACTGTGGGGCTTTTGCACATTATATTTCCTCTGTGTGGAACACCTTTTCTCTGCCCTTTGGTCAGGCTAGCACCTCCTTTCTCTGTTCTCCAGATGTGATCAAGGTATTACTTTCTCCAGGAAGTCTTTCTGCCTCCGTTTTCTAAAGCCTCACAGCGCTGCATGTTTACGCTCACAGTTGCGCCAACCACGCTGCACTTTAATATCTGTTTTTTTTATCCATTTTCCTTACTCGACTTTATCTGACTTTATCTGTAATGTCCTCAGCACACAGCATAGTGCTTGACACATACCAAGCTTCTGATAATTTTTGGCTCATTAAAATAAATGACTAAATAAGTAAATAAAGGTAAATGAATGACTGAATGAATGAACTTCTCATTGTTCCTGAAAGATGTTTGTGGATGACTTTTCTTTGCCTGTCATTCCCAAACTCAACTCTTTGTTTCCTCCTTCTCCGCCCCCTACCAGTGAATCTGCTCCTCTGCTCCCCTTTGGAGTTCAGTAAACGGTACCTCTGCCTGTTTGCTCGTATTAGCAACCTGTGAGTTCCTTGTGGTTTATTTGTTCACTCATCACTCATTGAGCACCTGCCTTGTGCCAGGCACTTTACTCAACAATGAGGACATGGTTTCAAGCTTCAAAGGCCCAGTGAAGACTAAGTTTTTGAAGGCTCTCCAGTCCATCTCTGAAGCAAACTCCAGGAAGCCTGCGGGCTGCCAGATGACTCAGTCTCGACTTCGCCACAGGAAGGCAGCACAATCAGGGGGAAAGAACAGGGGCTTTGGTATAAGGAAGAAGTGGCTTTAAATCCAAACTCCTCTTAATCTGAACCAGTTTCATTTAATATTCCTTTTTAACAAAAAAACATTGTATATATTATTTAAAAATATAACCTACTGAATGATTTGGGGGTGAACAAGAGAGCTGCCCTCACAGAACTTAGGCCACTTGGAGGGCACAGCCATCGAACAATAAAGTACATAGATGAACGTATCACTGCAATTTGTCATAAACAGTTGGAGACAATGATAAGAAATAGAGACATGGGCCTCCCCTGGTGGCGCAGCGGTTGAGCGCTGGGCTGCGAAGCTGCCTGCAGCCTGTGCAGCGCTGGTTCGATCCCGGCCAGCCGGCATGGGTCCCACATGGTGTGCAGACCTCTCCTGCTGTGCCCACTGCTCCCCTCAGCAGTGTATTTCATTGGTCTGCCTGTTCTGTTCCCCACTCTATCTCTGGTGAATTCTCTCACCCTCCCGTGCTTCTGACTGTACCCAGTGCTTGTATAAATAAATAAATAAATCTTAAAAAAAAAAAAAAAAAAAGAAATAGAGACATAAGGGAAGTCTTGATTAGACCTGGAAGAATTCTCTGAGGAAATGGCCTTTGCACTGAGATCTGAAGGATGAGAAGGAAGCAGCCATGTCTCCACATGAGCTGGTTGGGATGCCAAGATCCCAAGTGAGGCAAGGGTCAGGGCAGAGAGGGATCAAATCTTGCCAGGTAAAGGATTGTGGACTTAATGCCAGGAGTCATGTATCTTAAAAACATTCCTGTGTGGCCAGGAAAGAGACTGGAGTGAGAGGTGGCAAGAATGAAAGGAAGAAGTCAAGTAAGACTATTTCAGCAGTGATCCATGATGAGTGGTGAAGACCTGATTTAGGGCAGTGCCCTGGGCTGGGCAGAAGGGAATGCAGAAGGTAAGGTTTGGGGGTAGAATGGTGGGGACTGAGTGATGCAGCAGATATGGGGCTGAGGAAAAGGGAGAAGTCAAAGATAGTCCAGATTTTTGGCTTGAGCAAGCAGATGGGGAGACAGCATGGGAAGAGGGGAGGAGCAGACGGTGCAGGGAGTGGATTGTTTGCAGCACTTTCATATATATATATATATATATATATATATATATATATATATTTTTAAAGATTTATTTATTTATTTATACAAGCACTGGGTACAGTCAGAAGCGCGGGAGGGTGAGAGAATTCACCAGAGACAGAGTGGGGAGCAGAACAGGCAGACGGACTGAAGACACTGCTGAGGGGAGCAGCGGGCAGCAGGAGAGGTCTGCGCGCCATGTGGGACCCTCGCCCCGTGGCCAGGGATCGAACCGGTGCTGCAGAGGCTGCAGGCAGCTTCACAACCCAGCACTCAACCACTGCACCAGGGAGGCCCTATTTGCAGCACTTTCAACAGTAAAGTCAGTGTCTAAGACCCAAGTGCTGGTAGTATAAGTTGGGACCTTCAAAGAAAGTTGTGAACTAGAGTAAGAGTGGGAATGGAGGGTGGGAAAGGACTAAAAAGTGAAGTGAGGGTGAGGGAATTCAGCCATCTCTTTAAACCACATTTTCTTTATTTATAAAGTGAGAACAATAACATGAAATGAGATCATGTAAAACTACCTGACACAAGATAGGCACTCAACAAACACTGATTTTCTTTCCTTTCTCTTGTTCCTTCCCTCCACTTCTGTCCCATCTTCCTTTCTTGTAGTCGCTCTTTAAGCCCTTCCCCTTTCTCCTTATCCCCAGGCTTTGCACATAACTGTCATAAAAAAAAATGAGAAGAGGGAGCTACTTAGAAACTGCTAAGTTTAAAAAAAAAAAGTTTTTTGTTATGTAAATGACTGGCAAATCAATAACATTTGAGAGAAAAACAAGATTTTGTAATAACCATAAATAACCAAAACCAAAAACCAACAACAAAAAGAAACTAAGCATATTCAGGAACTAAGGGCCAAGATTAGTTGACTTAAAATTTATGCATCCAACAATTATGCTATGCCTTCTGCTTGGAACACCCTTCACTTTGCTCTTTTGGTGCGTAGTAAACATCTATTCCTCCCTAAAAAATCATTTCAAGCTTTGCCAACTCTGTGAGGCCTTTCCTGAGGTCTCCAGCTGACTTAGGTGCTGGCTTCTAGGTGGTGCTGCAGCTTGCTCAGTCATTGACCTTAGCACTAACGACAGCATACTGAAATGGTCTCTGGCTGGTCTGCCTCCTCAGTGGGCTATGAATCCCTTTAAGCAGGAGCTGTTTTTAAACCCCTGTATCACCAGTATTTAACTTAAATGAGGCTATCTGTTAAAAAATGTTGCATGAGCTCCAAGTCTTTGAGATTCCACAATTTTAAGCAAAAAATTTAGATGGAGCAAACACAACCTACAGTTCCTTTGCTATCCTTTCAGGAGAGTATGGTGTCAGGACTACGATCACATCTAAGGGAGTGAGACAAGAAGGTTTTAGCATCTCATCTTTAGATCAGTGTGCTGCCTTGACTGGCAAATCAACTATACCAGAAGCACTTGTAACTAAGTAAGTTGTTATTCCAGATCCCAGCGAAAGGACTGTATTTTAGGAAAATGCATGTAATTTACAGTTTTAATATTTCCACACAGAAGTAATACAGGAGGACAAGGTTACCATCTCAATGCTAGACACCAATGGAGGAAAAATTATGTAAACTGCAGCTGTTCCCCTCAACCCTACAGAACTTGGAGACCCTGACGTTGCCAACAGTCTTCTCATGTTTTGTAATTTTCTTGGATGGAATGTCAGCACTTTCCCCTTTACTCACAATCTCAATTCAGCTAATAAAGGGAAAATAAAAGAGAAATGACTCAAATTAAATAGCAGTTCTGTACTGTGTTGGCCAAACATGATGCCTTGTATAGAATACGCATTCTATAAATGTTGGAGCAAGTAAATGTTCTTAAATCCCACATGCCTCATTTTTTTTTTTAAGAACCTGTATTCCGACTCCTAGGGGATGGCAACCCTATGAATCATTTAGGACTTCACCTCCTGTTACTGTACCTAACTCAGTACTGAGCACAAGGGCTATGACCTATATTATTCAAGAATTGTCTACTGAATTGAACTGTTTCATCATTGCCTGATCTCAGTGACTGCCACAGTTACAGGAGCATCTTTTCCATTTGATTCTAGATTCTGCTGCCCTTCTTCCAACCTCAGCAATGCCCACCTGACTTCTGGATTCCTGGTGGTCTTGGAACCTCCTAGTTTGTTTACACTGAAATTATCTTCAAACAGTGAGGTAAAATGAAAAGGATATGTTATATTGTCTAGTCCTGTGGCTGATTTCTGTTCTCCCACACTGGATACCAACCCCCTGGACTCTCCTTTCAGAACTGACTCCCACAGCAATTCCTTGGCACCGTGCTCACTCGGGCTTCCCTTTCTGACTCTGTTCCCCATGGCTGACCCACTGCCAAGGAGTGGCTCTTGCCAGCCCAGTTCTTGGCCCCTTCATTTCTTGACTTTAAATTTCATCTTCCTTGAAGATGCCAATCTTAGTAACTGAAACTCGAAAGATTATTGTAGAGGTTATTGGGGATGTTACCCATGTATTGACAACTAGTAAAAAATGGATTTTCGCAACTCTAAACCCACTCCTCAATCTGAGATTCTGTAATTCTGTCACTTCACACCGCACTCATATGAATAAAACTTTCAATGTCACCTCATTCATGCATCTTGTTATTACATTAGTCAAATGATGTATCTTAAAAAAATAAATCTTAGAGCCTCCCCAGTGGCGCAGCAGTTGAGCGCTGGGTTGCGAAGCTGCCCGAAGCCTCCGCAGCGCCGGTTCAATCCCCGGCTGCTCCCTGGCCACCAGAGGAGGGTCCCACATGGCGCGCAGACCTCTCCTGCCGCCCACTGCTCCCCTCAGCAGTGTACTTCAGTCCTTCTGCCTGCTCTGCTCCCTACTCTGGCTCTGGTGAATTCTTTCACCCTCCCGCGCTTCTGACTGTACCCAGTGCATGTATAAATAAATAAATAAATAAATAAATAAATAAATAAATAAATAAATAAATAAATCTTAAAGTAGACAGGCAGCTGACTAGTTCTCAGCTTAGCCCATACATTATGCCTAAACCCCAGGTAAATCGGGAGCTACAATATGTCTTCTAGGTCCCAAAGGGACGCATCTACACTGGAAATAGTCATTAGCATTAAAGAGTTTATCAGAGTTTGACTGTAGAGATTTAGTAAATTTCACAATGGAGAAGGTTTTAATCACTTTAAATCTGAACACCTAATATTTCTAGTTTCACTGCCACTTCTAAGTCTGTCAGTCCATCTTTCCAATAAGCAATGAGGAATCAATTATATGAATATTCTAGCACCCCAGAAAAAAAAACCTGATTTACCAGTTTTTTATGCTCAAAAAGGTATGGCCTCCCAATACTGCTACTGTTTCAACATAATGCTGCTATTCTAGGTCACTCATTTAGCAAATACTAAAACCTCCTCTGTGTTAGGTCCCCTGCCAGGTGCCGGGATTATGGCACTGACCACGACAGACAGAGTCTTGCACTCAAAGAGCTCACAGCCGACACTGGCAGTCAGACACTGAACAAATAGAATCACCCATTCTATCACTTGACTATATGTAGGACTAAATGCTACAAGGATACACACAAGATGCTAGCTGACTAGATACTGAATCCACACCAGCTCTGGTATAGTGAAATCCTGAGGGGTGGCCTGAGCTATTACTCGAATGGTTCTCTTTGTCTTCCTTGTCTCAGACTCTTTTTACTTTTGAAAGAGAAACTTCCAAAGCTAACCAATGCTTCCATTTGTGTTAGGGAGAGCACAGAAGGCGCTGACAGTGGAGGTGTAAATGCACGTATACCTGGAGGGCAGAAGCATGGCTGTGTGTATATCGCCATGCACTGGCGCCGCACGCACGCACACGCACACGCACACAGCGGAGGGAAACCCATGAAACATGCCCTGGGGAAAGAAGAGGAAGGAAAAAAATGAAATCCAAACAGTCTTTTTCACCCCGAAAACATATAATTTTGTGTAAATTTTTACTTTAAACATCTCTCTTTTTCCTGAGCTGTGATATGGGCCCTGTCAAAGCCAGGGCCAATTACTGCCATTAGGTTCCCATCATGTCACCGCTCTCCCCCCATCAGGAAGGCCCTCGCCTCGCAGGCCTATAATCTGCACTCACTTTCGCTCCATCACTTTCAGAAGGAACAAAATTGTTTTGTGTGTTTTTTTTAAAAGGGCCTTTATTTGGCCCCTGTCAACTCTGAAAAGAAGAGGGAGAAAGAGAGAGAGGGAGAGAGAGAAAAGAGAAAGAAAGATTGTTTAAGTGTTTAACCATGAGATTGCCAACAGAAAGCATGAAGACAAGTGGCCCGGCTCTCCCAAGGGTACAGGCTTGGGGACTCCTGGGATACTAGATACTGGGCCTTGCCCTTGTCCCCCCTTCTTGGAGAAGTTTTTTTTTTCTGCTCCTAGAAGAGCTCTTCTCACAAGTTCTGAGTTCACAGCTTTGGAAAACTCTGCAGACATCATCAAAGATCAAGCTGGCTCTGATCAGCTACAAAGAACATCACAGGCCCCAAAAGTGGGGTAACCTTTTTGGTTTCTAAACACTCCCTCCCTCCAAAGCATTGGCTGTGGAGAGGGCAATGGCCAGAGAAGACCCTCTGGAATGCTGAAGATACTGTCAGCAGAAGGAAAGAGGGAAGCTGGTATTCTGGATAGTGCCTGGCAAGAAGGCCCCTTGGTTTGATCCCTCCTTAGCTCAGCTCAGATGCTCCCAATCTTTGCCTCTCCTCCTCAGGTCAGCGGACTACCCTGTCAGCAGGAGCTCACTGTTGGGAAACTCTCCCTGTTTGCCTCCCATTGATGGAGGCTGCGGCCCTAACCCTTGTACCACCTGAGGCAGTCTGGTCTTCCTGCACCGGAGTGACACCTTTCTTAAATCTGCAGACAGTTATCACACCCCTCAGCTCGGCCAGGCAGGCCCAGCATGCCTCTCCACTCCCGCCGCCTCAGTGGTCACTTAGCCAAGCTAAACAGATTTAGCTCCTTTAATCTTTCCTCATTAGCTGGCAATCTGGAAAGGAAACAAATGCTCACCCCATACAGGTTCAAGCTGTTGCTTTAACCTTGTAAAAGCGTGCAGGGCGCTGGGACTGTGGAGTCAGTTAGGATCGTTACCATGAGAGGCCACTCCCCCTCAGCTAGCCCCCCTTAGGGGCCTGGGCCACTCGTTTAGAAATCACTCCAGGGTGTCACCTCCCTTCTAGGCGCAGGAGCTCCACACCCAAATTTTGGGCTTTAGCCCCTAAAGCAAGACAGCTTCTAGGACCTTCCTGTGGCTCTCTTGGAAGAGCCGTGGCAGTTTCCCCCCAAAACATATTCATTTGTTCACACCAGCCTCCAAAACACACACACACACACACATGCACACACACACACACACGCACACCCCCTCAGATTCCCGTATGGTTCCTCAGCCATACCTACTTATCAGCTTCCTCAGTCACTCACTGTTTCTCCCAGCCCCAAATGAGACCTGTTAACTAGGCTCAGAAGCGTCTGTTCACTGGGAGTTTGTCCCGCTGCCTGAATGGATTCTCAGTCATTGAGTTATCCTTTCTGTGCTGTTTCATTTACATACCTACACCACTGGCGAAAACCTGAACCTGTTTTAACAGCAGCCACTTGTGGCACACCCATTACAACACATCTGTTTCTCTGTTTCCAATTTGACCGCTTGGTGTTACTCTGTTTGGTGTGGTTTGGCCCTTAGGCACATACACAGACACATGCGCGCGCAAACGCACACACACACACACACACACAGAGCTCTCACATCTATTTTCTTCTCGAAGATGACAGATTTCCCCTCCCTTGCATTGTATCTAGCTCCAAACTGACTGGATGAACATGTTTAGGATTGTTGTATCATATTTTAGAAGACAGGAGTCACATCCGTTTCACTTCCCCAGGCTCCTGATGGCCCCTTTTACTTTCTATGATTTTCCAGACATAATTATAAGTGGTTCAATCAGCTACCCGCTTAGCATGTTCCCAGAACACTAGCCTTAATACCCCATGATGGATGTTATCCTGGCTTGCTGATTTGTGAAACCTTTACATTTTCTGAGTATTCTCCTACCTGCTTTCTATCAGTAACGATTTTTGCACAGTCTGCATTTACTTCCTAATTATCCAAATTCCTTTTTGTCATTTTTCTTCTTAAAGACTGATCTAAAAAATGAGCTGAGTATCTCTGCTCTGTAGGAGGTAAGATGAATCTCCCACTTCTCTTCATTTATTAGCGGTCTATATGCTCACTGGTCTTTCCCCCACCTTTCCCTTCACCTCACCTTCAATATATTGCTAAACATGTTTATTCCCTTTAACCCTTCACTAGTTCAGGATTCTTTCCCTTTCCTCTGGTTCATTCTCTTGCCCACCGGCCCCAGGAGCTATCCTCTGCTGCCTCTGGAAGCCAATCCTGGTATTTTGCAGAAACTAGGCTGACCTCACCCAAAGCTATTCTAGCAGGCACACACTTTTCTTTTCTCTTATTTTCATCAGAACTGGCTGCAGTTCTGAGTATTCTTATTTTGACTTTCTCCTCCTCGGGCTTCAAAAATGGCATCTTTGGAAGAGAAGGAAAACTGAAGTTGGTTGCCCCCCTTTCCCTGACTCACTTAAAAGAGCTCAGTCATCATTCCCATCCTCTCCCACCCTGTGCCCTGAAAGTGTTCCCTGCACCATTCAGGCCTAGCGGCTTCCATTTGAGGATCTAAAGAAATTATCTAGATGTTAAAGCAACTGCTACTCTTTGCCTTTACCTTTAGGAAAATTTGGTTTACATTTTGTTCATTTTGTGAGTTGCTAACTTTCCCTTCTCATTCATTCATTCATTCATTCATTCACAAGCACCAGGGATTACCTAGTGAACAATATGGCAGGGCACCTGCTCTCACAGTGGGAAGAGTCAGTGCTCTTGAACTTAATGTATCATAACAAAGCACGATATGTTCGATATGTTCGGGCTTCCCCTGTGGCGCAACGGTTGAGCGCGAGGCTGCCCGCAGCCTCTGCAGTGCAGGTTCATTCCCCGGCTGCCGCGAGGGTCCCACAAAAACAAAACAAAACAAAACAAAACAAAACAAAACAAAACAAAACAAAACAAAAAAAACAAAGCACAATATGTTCTATCAGTTATAACAGAGGGCTTGGGGGAGGTTACAACCAGTATACAAAATTTATATGGGGAGGATGGGAAAGTATTCCTTGAGCAATAAAACTCAGAGAGACAGGAAGGATGGGTAAGAGTTGGGTGAAGTATACATGAAGATGTTGAAAAGGGAAGCTTGTGCATTTGATGAACCAAGGGAAAAGCAGTTTGACCGAACACAAGAAGAGCAGGGAAGAGTGCCTGCCCTGAGCCGAGGTTAGAGAGAGCAGTGTCTTTAATTGCACATGAAATGCAGGACAAGGAACATGCTCGAAAGAAGAGCATGTTCCACTGTGCTCTGAAAGAGTCTATTTTCTAATATTACCCTCCCCTGTTGTTTTGATGAAAACCACAACTGGTAAAAAAAAATCAAGTGAAACCATTGGATTTATTCCCTTTTTGTCTTAGCTTACTTGAGAGGCTTTCCTGATTTTCTTACCTATAAATAGGTAAGGAAAATGCAAGATTAATCTCGGTAAAGAATCTAATCTGGAGTAAAGTTATGGGTAGAGACGGAGAGCTTTAGAACCTTCGGGTAAAGAAAGGTCTGTAGGTGAGACTGCTGTGTCATCTAAGGGATGGCCCATTTTTCTAAATGAATCACCTTGAGTCTTGGTTTCCTCATCATAAAAAAGGATTGGCCCTATTCATCTGCCCCCACACACTATAAGAAGACTCACATCTATCTGTTGAAAATTACATTGTTCTTTGAGTTCTAATAGTCATTATGGGGAGAGATGTCTTTACCACTGGGGTCACAGGAGGACGCAAAGACTTTGTAGTTGTTGTGTGGCCTGGAGTGAGAAAGAGACCAGTGAAGCTTGAGGAGGACCCGGCCCCAGGGAGGAGAGAGAAGGCCACAGGGTGAAGCATGGCAGACCAGAGAGGGGTGCAACCTGGGCTCCTGGGCCCTGGCATCGGGCCATGCTGTATGCTAGTTATACCCCGCATTGCCAATGGAGCGGTGTTGGAAAGGCTTTTGAGCACATCTAGGTTAAGCGCCACCAGAAGCACAATCCCTTTCACAAGTGTTTTTCTATCATCTGAGGCATCATCCCAAGAATTGAAACTGAAAAGCCGGACTTCTCGAAGAAAAGATCGGAAGGTGTGTGGCGAATCAGGGATAGCCATTAAGGGGTAATAAAAGGGTGAAAAGATTCTTACTGCTCGGCAGGGGGTCTTCATCTGCTGACCCCCGCCAGCTCACCACATCTCCCCTTAGGGTCTAAACCTACACAGGCGGACCTGGGGCCAAAGACACCAAGAGCATCTGGGAATATTCACCAGAGGAGAGGGTCCCCTGACTAGTCTGAGGAAACAATCCCACTGCTCCCCACCCCCTGCCCACCCTTGCCTCAGGAAGAAAGGTCATTCCCTCCTCCTCGTCTCCACAGCAGCTTTTCAAAGGTTAAATTCACCCAGCCTGCTCCACCACCCGCCTCACGCCCACCCCCAAACAAGAGAGGAAAAGTTAATTGAAAATGCTGTTTAATTTTTCAGCTCCAGTGGATCCTACCCCAGCACAGATGGCTCCCCCAGGACTGTCTGTCCTGAGCCCATCTCTACCACTCACTCCATCACCCCCCCAGCCCCCGGGCATGGGGGCAGAGGCACAGCCAGCAGTGGCTCAAAGGGAGAAAAAAGAAGGGGGAGTGTGTGTGTGGGGGGGCACCTCCACACAAAAGAGCATTCTGAGCCCTTGGTTCCCTGGCCCAGAGAACAATGCTCCCGACTTGATCCTTTCATAAAGAGAGTTTCTGGTGTCAGGAGACAGCCGCCCAGCGCCCAAGCCGCCCACACCGGCCACTTCACTGCCCACCACCAACTGCTGCGCTGGCTGGGCTTCATTCCGCACCCCCCTCTGCGTCCAGCTGGAAGTGAGTGCGGTACCAACCCCCAGCCGGAGCCTGCCCGCTACTTGTTGCCCCCTAAAGGCTCTGACAGGGCCCCAGAGAGGCCAGCCAGCTGAGATGAAAGGCAAGGACTCTAACTGGATTACCCCAACCAGCCCCGGGACTAAAGAGGCCAAGAAGCCCTAATTAAAGCCATCCCCCTTCCCCCTTTCCCCCCACCCCAATCACCGCAGCATTTCTGCTTTCATCCCAGGTTCTCCACTTTGTTCAAATTTCCGCTATTGATGAGTTACTAGGCTCTGGAGAGGTGGGCTAAGTGGAGAGACACACAAATCCCCTCAGCCTCCTGAGCTTAAAGCCGCTGGCTGTCAACGTGCTTGGACCCTGTTGTTCCCTCCAGCATGGCCAAGAGGGACGAACCCTAGAGGAGGAAGAAAGGGAGGGGAGGCAAGAGAGCCCGAGGTGGGGTTCGCACGGGGGAATGAGAGGAGAGCCCAGCCGCTAGGTAGATGGTGTCCCGCTAAGTCAGGGAATAACCCCATGGTCTGCCCTGATGGCGGTGGAGGTGGAGAAGAGCCACAGTGATTTCCTTCTCCAAGGAGAGCTCTGAGGGTTGGGGGAGCTCTATCTCCCATGTCTCCCGCAGGCCCACCTCCTTCCCTTCCTTACCCAGAATGAGTCACTTGCTTTGGCTTACAGTGTGGGGAACAGCTGAGCCTCCACCATGAACCTGCTACATTTGCTTCTCATTTTGACCTTTCGTTCATGATCTCCTTTGATCTGCATCATCTTCCCACAAGGCAGGTATTTTTGCCTTTGCCTTACAGATGATGCTGAGATGGAAAGACTCAAAGGAACTTCCACTCCCAGACCTTTACTACCAAGCGGTAAGCTGGTGGGAAAACGAAGGCCAGAGCCCAGGTCTCCTGACTCCTACTTCAGTGTTCTCCTGTTGCCAAACTCCTGGATGTCAGAGAAGCCCAAAGTGAGGCAGAGTGCCCTTTCCAGGTGATTTGGGCCTGAGATAGGGAGAGGGGCAGGGACTCACTTACCTGGACCATTGCTGCCCATGGGGTTTTTGCTAGAGGCTGAGAGATGGACCTCAGGGTAAATGGGAGTCCTGCTCTGGGAAAGCAAAGCTGAGGCCCCACAGTACCCTGCTCTCTGCTCTTCCAGGGCCTGTGCTGACAACATTTCTCTGCAGGTCAGCGGAGAAGGGGTAGGCATTGCTTGGTGTGATAGTGCAGAGAAAAGAAGAGGGTCTCCGTAGCCACTGGAGACCATTTCCCGTCCAGATTCTGCCCATACAGCCCCTCTGACCTCTACAAGGCTGGGTTGGAGTGGTCAAGGTGGGCCCCAAGGAGTAGATGAGGGTCCTAACCGGTGCCAAGACCTACCTTCCTTGTAAGAAACGAAGGAGCAACCACTCCTGGGCCCCGAGGTGTGGCTACACTGCTTGGGTACTGGGTCCAGGCAAAGGAAGTCTCCTTGTTTGTGTTTGTTCTTTTGTTTTGTCTTGTCTGCTGTCCAGAGAAGAGGAAAGGGATAGATACGCTCTTTTAACCTAATTTTCAAAGTAAGGGGTAAGATGGGATACCTTCCTGAGGTGTCAAGGGGGGGGCGGGGAGAACGATTCTACCAACCAGAGGGCGGAGACCGGGCAGGGCATGGGGGGAGGGGAGCGGAGAGGATTGGAGGGAGGTCAAGGGAGAAACGAAGAAAGAGGAAAAAAGAAAAACCCAGCAGTGCGCCATGTCGCATTGTTCATGCTCAGCCCTTCAATTTGCTCTCTGCATTCTCCTGCCGTGGGGAGAATGTTACGCTGGCTTAAGGGACAAATCAGACACAAAATAAAGACCAACACTCAGCAGTAAAGCAATTATCACAACATTTTATGCCAGGACTGTTCCTTTTGAAGGCAGCCTGGTGCTACCCGCATGTACCTTAACCCGTTCCTAATAACCATAAAGTTACCATTATTTACGGTACAAGACATTAAATAAATAATGCAAACTCAGGCAGGCCAGCAGTCGGTGCAGAGCTAGGCAAGAGGGCTTCCCTGCTGTGGGGCCGCCGCAGGGGTTAACACTGGATGGGAAGGACGCTCACAGCACCCTGTTGGGGTTGTACTCTGCCCTCTTCCCCAGAGGCAGATGCAGATTCTAGAGGGTGCAGAAGGCAGCTGGCCAGAGAGAAGGACAGAAATTAGGCGAGGCTGACCCTGAGCCTAACCAAGCGGGAAGGCAGCCAGGACCAACTCAGCCCACGGACTTGGCCGAGCCTGGCTTCCTGGGTGTTGCCTGGGAACTCGCCCCAGAAGGTGTGGCACAGAGGAATAAGCATGGCTCTGCAGTTAGTCAGGTCTGGGTTCAAATCCTGCTGCTACTTAAAAGCTGTGCAATCCTGCATGAACGTCAAACTCTCCAAACTCCAGTTTTTTTTCTTGCTAACATGGGGAAAATAACATAGGTTGTGGGTGATTACAATAAGATGAATAATGCAACATGGGGAGGAGAGTGCTTGCACTTGATGTCTACTTAATGTTGACTTCTCCCGCTCAAAGGAGTTAGTCTCACTTCCATAGCACAGAACTAGTCACCTGATTCAGCAATCTGAAATGGCCCTGTGGACACAAAACTTTCTCACTCAAGGTGATAGGGGAAACTGGGAGGGGGCAGACATGAGAGGCAAATTTGAAGAAGGGATAGATGCCAACTTCTTAAGAGACATACAAATGGTCATGTGGCTTTGGTACGTGAATCAGTCTATGCCAAGAGAGATACAGAGAGCAAGGACACACTGGTGCCAGAGTCTTGGAGCCTGGCCCTTGAAATATCGATATTGTTTACAAAACTAAACATGGAATCAGGGGGCTTTGCTCTCTCCCTCTTTCCCTCTGCAATTCTAACTAACCCTTCATAATCCATGCCCATACAGAAACCCCAGAGAATCAAACTGCGTTATGTGTTATTCTGCTTCATGTTCTGTGTTATCAGGAGCCTGGCTTCCTGAGGGGAACCTCAAGGGGGCCAGCCAGGCAGGGCCACGACATTGCACTTCTACCAAACTCTATTCCTTCTGCCAGGCCCTAATCTCAGAATGTGAGCACAGGAGAGCACAGAATGTGGGCCCCAGGTAGCCAGCATAATGTGGTCCTTATATCTGCTGTGTGACAGCCATTCATATCCATGCCCTTGGGCAGGTAAGCTCAAGAGCTAATCCAACTAGGCTTGATTGACTCACTGACCTGGCTTCTATCCACAGCTTGTTATGTTTGGGTACTTCAGGGCTATCTCACGAAGAGCAGCATTGTTGATGAGCATGGAACTTTAGGGAGCACCAAATCACCTGGGGAGCCTGTGAAAACCAAACTACTGGGCTCACACCCAGACAGTACAGAATGCCTGCTTCAGTAGGGCTAGGACATGAGGATTTGCATTTCTAAATTGCAGGTGATGTTGATACATCACTGTTTGAGAACAGTGGCTTAGAAGTCACCTCTGGTTAACTTTCTCAGTGCCCTCTCTTGACCTCACATCCAGTCCTGAAAGACCTCCTCATGGAGGTGGTGATGGTGATTCAGGGGGAGAGGTCTGGGATTATTTTGGGGTGCAAGTCTGTAGGGTAAATGGTTTTCAAGTTTTTCTGCCCTCCTACCATTAGGATTGCCCTGCCTGATGGGCGCAACTGAAGTTATTACATTGTTGTAAGCTGTATTGTTTAAGTTTGTGGGTCATGCCTCAGTATTGAGATAGTCACCAAGAGAAGCAGAAGCAGAGAGGCAGGAGAAGAGAACAGGAGAGAAGCCCAGAATGAAGACTTGCCTGGGGCTAGGAGGTCTACTGGCCTCCTGGCCCCTGACACCCCTGCCTGCTGTGTACCTGTTTGCCACACTACATGTAAAAGCTCAATAAAGGCCTGAGAAAGCCACCAAGGGCTCCAGGACTCCTCCCTTACCCAGTCTGCTTGAATCATAAAAAAACATGCTCTGTGCTTGTCCTGCGACTACAAAGTCAGATGGGAAATAAAATCAGACAAACATACTCAGTGTGACATTAGATGAAGGGCAGTGCACTTATCAACATTCCTAGTGCACTGATTTGTGTGCACACAAAAATGGACTCTTTTTTTCCCAGGAATTCCCCCATATCCTGCTCCCGTCCAACAATCCTTGACAATCCTTGATTAAGAGTTCAAGCCTCTACTTGCCTGGTGGAGCAAGTTTTATCTCTGCAGTACCTTTCCTTTGTAGACACATCAAGTGTACCAAAATAAAAGACAAAAATGTGAATGTTATCTTAAACAATAATTTACATATTTTTCATAGGATTCAATGTGCTGATGAGCACACTGGAGTTGGGTTATAATTCATGTGTGCTGTTTTCCTGCTCTTGACTGAACTCTTTGAGGGCAGGGACAAGACTGATTGTCTCTGTGTCCTGAGGGCCTGCCACAATGTTTAACACAGGGATACTTAACAAATATTCAATGGTAAATATTTGTTCTATGTCGACAAGGCCAAACATTATGTACAGATTTTTAAATATTTTTATTTTATTAATATGTTTTACATCATTTTTCCTTTTTGTACAATGCATGCTTTCTCTTCTCAGATTTTTAAAACTATAAAAATAGGGTTAATCTCATTCCCCAGTTCTTTTTCCCTCTTCCTTAGACCCCTTTCCTTTCAACTATTTCCAGGCTTGAGCTCACTGATTGGTATCATCGACTGGTCTGTGACCACAGAGCTAGGAACACATTGGAGAACAGACTATTGTGGTAGATTATTTTTGCAAGGACTTCCAGAACACTGGATCATGCTTCAGGCTTAGCCAGAAGTTTTATGAAGTGTGTGTGTGTGTGTGTATGTGTGTGTGTGACAGAGAGAGAGAGAGAGAGAGAGAGAGAGAGAGAGAGAGAGAGAGAGAGAGAGAGAGAGAGAGAGAGAGAGAGAGAGAGAGATAAGAAATCTGGAAGACTTGGCATCTTTGCAATGTCAGGGGTACCAAGCTGGGCACCACTAGGTCCCCACACCTGATCTGGAACTGTAGAGTCCCAGGTTCTTTCATGACCACAGCTTTCCTTTTCTCGTTTGTTCTCTTTCTCTCCTGTCCCAAAGACTACAATGGCTCCATACTTCTGTGTTTTATTTTTGGAGGAGTTAGGGTGCAGAGGAGGATCTGCAAAGGCCAAGAGCAGGGAAAACAGCTAATTCCTGAACCCCGGGAGGTCCCATGCCTCCCTTGCCACTCCTGCCATCCAACCTAAGCCTGCACTTGTCACAAAGTTAGTCCAGACAAGTGTGCTGCTGCTGCAACTGGGTAGGGCAGGTGGGAGAGGGGAGAGGGTAGAACTTCATTCTGTGCTGACTTAAAAGTCAACGGCTCTATAAGGCATGAAAAAGGAAGAAAGATGCCCCCACACTTCCCGAATTCCCCCATATCCTGCTCCAGTCCAACAATCCTTGACAGCAAAGGCAGCTGCCTCAATCTGGTCCCATAAAGGGAGGTGGGACCCTTGCTCCTTCTCTGCTCTCCCATCCCCAGCCTTTTTGCCTGCCTGGGTGTCCCACAGCTGACTGGCCTGCACACAGGACTCTATCGTCAGGACCCACCCCCTCCCCGGCAACTTTAGCATTAACCTTTCTCTCTCTTTCAACAAAAGCCAAACTCTTTCAAAGCCAATCTGATTGAAATTCAAAAACTTTCCAGGGCCTCGGCACCACTCTCTGCTCCTCCCCATATTGACAGCCGCTTACCCCCCAACCTTCCAACCCCTCACCCCCCCAGCAATGTATAAAATAGCAGGACAAAGGACTCTCCCACCCCCCTCCCCCCAAGCACAAGACTCTGCCTTTGTATCATTGTATCACTTCAGGCGGTAGAAAAGGAGAGCTGGCTCTGGGCTCTCCATTGTCTCCCAGCCACCCCTACCCCCACTGCCTTCTGCAGCTTGGAGGCCTAGTGCTGGGCCTAGCTCAGTTGGCCAAACCAAGAGAAATTGGGGCCTCTATAGGGGCTCAAGGCCCAAACTCTGACAAGAGAGGAAAGTTTAGCTGGAAAGGGGCCTGGCCCCATGGCTCCCTAGCCAGGCAATATGGACCAGAGGGTGGACCTAGAATAGGGGACCCAAACTTGCTCTCTTATTCTCCTGGACACCAGATGGAGCTCCTCTTGCCCTCCTCCCTCTTTGGAGACTAGCCCCCTCCTTCTGCAGCAGGAGCAATTAGAATGGTCTGGCAGGCTCTGGGGAGGGGAGGGGGCCCAGGTGGTAGCTGGGAGGCTATTAGAGAATGAAGAAAGGCAGCCTGGGACACCTCCCTGTATAGGGCTGCAGCCACTGGGGAGGAAAGCCTAAACAAATTTCAATTAATTAATTAATTCAACAAGTATTTATTGAGCATCTACCATATGCTCATTGAGGAAATGGCAGTGAACAAAAATAAAGTCCCTCACAGAGTTTACATTCTGGTGGGCAAGACAATCAACACATCAATACATAATATTTCAAGTGTAGGTCTATAAAGAAAAAAGAGCAAGATAAAAGGATAGAGAGTGCCAAGCAGAGTTGTGTTATATGGGGTAGGGGTGATATAAATGGGAATATCATGCAAAGCTTCCTGATCCAGTCAGAATTTAGACAGAGACCTGAAGTGAGGGGGTGGCTGGGGAAAAAGCACTCCAGCCTGAGGGAACAGCAAGAGCTGAGGCCCTAAGTTGCTGACTAAGGGATAGAAAGGCTAAGCAGAGAGAGAAGACATAGGGCATGAGATAGGCCAGGGGCAGGGGGGCCAGACAATGTAGGGTCTCTTAAACCTTGATATGGTTCTTGGCTTTTGCTCTGAATGTGTGGGAAGCCAGAGGAGTCACAGGATTTGATTTATGTTTTAAAAGGTCCTGGGGCAAGGGTAGAGCCTTCAGAGACTATTAGAGTTGTCTAGGTGAGCGATGATGGTTTGGATCAGGGTAGTGTGGTAGAGATGGAAGAACTGCTAGAAATCTGACTGGAGAACTGAGGCCAGGGGAGGAGGATGGAAGGTGAGAAGCAAAGAGGGAAGGAGGCTCAGAGGACTATGGCTGAGGATTATGGGTGCTTTGGTGGTGGGTGTGGTGTGGTAATATACATCTGAAGATGTGTGAACCTGTACCTCTAAATCAACCCATGTTACCTTAACATAAAATGATACAATTTTAAAAAATAATTGGGAGTCCTCAAACAGCTACAATAATTGTGTAGGTGAGAGAAGATGGTTTGGATGAGGTAATGGGTTGACATGAGAGAGGTGATCAGGGTTTGGATATATTCTGATGGTAGAGTCAAGAGTTTTTGCTGACAGGTTGTATGATAGGTGTGAGAGAAGGAATTGAGGTGATGACAGCAAGGTTTGGGGCCTGATCCATATGAAAGGCTGAAGTAGTCATTTACTATGGTAAAGATATGGTAGAGATAAAGAGGTAATTGTTTGGGCCTGTGTGGTTAGACTAATAGGGAGTTCAGGTCTTTGCTTATAAATTTGAATTATTAGACATCCAACTGGAGATGTCTAGTAAGCGGTGAGGTACATGGGTTGAAACTGCAGGGGAGAAGTTTGGACTAGAGTTAGAAATCTGGGACTCACCATGGACATGAATGATGTGCAACAAGATGAGATTACTAGGATGGGAGTGTAAATAGCAAATGGAAGAAATCTGTAGACGAAGTCCAAGGAACTGGGATCCAGAGGATAAATGGAGGGCTTCTTCTTTTAGAAGCATGACAGTCCCACAGTAACAGGAGAGAACGCTGAATAATGGTACAGGCAGAAATGTACAGGATTGTACATGAGATAGTGAGAGCAGGCAGAAGTTGTCTTCTGATTGCTCCATATTTTCAATTAATTTAGAGGCCAGAGAGAGAAGGGACTAGCAAAAGAGCAAGCCATGAAGAAGAAGAACCAAGAGAGAGTGGTGTTCCAGAAGCCAAATGAAGACATTCTAGAAGGAGGGAATGACATGTTGAATATAATGAGGACTGAGGACTGGCTACAGGGGAAGTCACTAGAGACCTTGACAAATGTCATTTAAGAGGAAGGATGACTAGAGAAGATTGACTGTGCGAGGAGTGAGTGAAAGGAGAGGAGAGACAAGCAGAGACATAAAGGGGAACAGAGAAATAGAGAAGCAATTGTAGGGAGAACTGGGGCCAATGGAAGGTCTTTTTCACAGGTGGTGTTGGCTCATGTTTATATGTCAACTCGAATGGTCTGGTAGAGATAGAGAATCTGATGATGAGATGGGGAAGACAATTGCTGGGACAATGTGCTTAAGGAAGTGAGAGGAACTGGGATCCAGAGGATAAATGGAGGGCTTCTTCTTTTAGAAGCATGACAGTCCCACAGTAACAGGAGAGAACGCTGAATAATGGTATAGGCAGAAATGTACAGAATTGTACATGAGATAGTGAGAGCAGGCAGAAGTTGTCTTCTGATTGCTCCATATTTTCAATTAAGTGAGAAGCAAGAATCAAGCAAAGAGAAAGCAAGAGGTGGACTTAAGTAGGGCTGGAGTTTTGTTAGGCGTGTCTAATGGAAGAAAAGCAGTAAGGGAATTGGTTAAGGATATACAAAGGGTTATGAAAATAATAGTGGGCCATGGAATGTACACTGGGATAGGAGAACAGGTTAGAGCATGACTGTGTGAGGGGCAGAGAAGTGTGGTACCACTGGTAGGATCAGAGGAGTGTGGTACCACTGGGGCTAGAATTGGGGCAAGGAATGAACTGGTGACTGGAAGGAGGGGTTCTTAAAATGGATTTTACAAAGGGGTACAGGTATTACTAATAACAGGATTTGGAAAATGAACATCAGAGTCCCTCACTGAGATAGTGTGGAAGACAAGATCATGGGAGGACAGAAGGTCAAGGATTCAAGAGCAGGGTATTGGAAACCATTCTCAAAGTGGGGTTCTGAGACCTGCAGTATCGACAACAATTAGGAATCTGTTAAAATGCAAATCTTTGCACTGCCCTATGGAATCCAAAGCTTTGGGAGTAGAGCCCAGTGAGCTATTTTAACAGGCCCACGAGGATGATTTGGTGGTGTTAAGGTTGGAGAATTACCGGTGTAGGGGATTTTGACTGACTGGGAGTTGAGGAGGTGTGATGGTGGGGTCTGATTAGAGCAGTGCTTCTCAACCATGGCTGCACAATGTTAGAATCATCAGGAGAGCTTTAAACCCCCAGAGCTCAGGCTGCACTCCAGAATCAATGAAATCATCATCTGGCAGGGAGAAAGAAACCTGAAAGACAGCAGTATAGGTTTCCCCCACTATCCAAAAGCAGAGTCCTTCTATGAAACCTTTCTAAATGGAAATGGCATAAAGTGAAGAAGCATTTACCATTAATTTATATAGAAAACATTTTGAGAATTCCAAGACACCAAAAATAACCTGCCAAATCATACTAAGCAACACATAAAACCTAAAATAAAACAGCTAAGGAGAGCAGGAATGACATGATAAACACACAGCCTGCATACAGCAGTTCCCGAGGAAGGAGCTTGGTGGTGCCATTCTCGCTGTGAGAGATGTGCCTTAGAGCCACTCGCTGCAAAACAAAGACGAGTGCTAGCTAATCTTGCTTTTTGCCTTGTGTTGTCATAGGGAAAAATCCTCTTCAGTTTCCTTTTCATTAGCCAAGACAGGTACTAATGAAGGTCTTTAACAAAAGTGAAGTGGAATGCAAACTTTCCAGAAGTGGGGGTATTTGTATTTTTTAAGAGTTTGCCAGGTGATTCCCATGTACAAGCAAGGATGAAAACCACTAGATTACAGGATATACAAGGCCCTACAGAGTCTTCCAGTGCTGTAGGCATGATGATATTGTCCTGTAAACTCTGGAGCAGAACTGGTAGTGAGGCTGTGTTTGCTATTACCAGGACCTCTGTGGTTGACTTTCTCTGCCTGCAATGTGTCTTTCTCTTCTAGGAACGCAGATGAAATGTAGTGTGGGAGTTCAGATTTATGAAGGAAAAAAATAGGGATGTTCACACCCATCAAATATACACCAAAGTTAGTGTTGGCTTCCTTCTGGCCTGCTTGGTCTAGAAGCAAGCACTGTCAGAGCCAAGTTAAGGCCAGGCCATTGCCAATCCATTACTTCCAGTCAGTGAGCTCCTTGGCCAGGCCAGGCGTCCCCCAGATGTTGTCTGTGTTTGTGGAAGCACATGCTTCTGTTATCAGCCACCTTGGCCTCCATGCCCAGCATAGATACCTTGGGAGCTCAGATGAGAAGAAGGAATATTAGCTTTGGAGAAAGATTTATCCTAAGAATTTAGAAGGCAACTTCTAGCAGAAAGAAGAACATGAGAAAGGGGGATGGGGCACAGTATGTGTCCAATAAGTGTAGATAATAAATAAACTGGAAATGAGGGGAACTGTTGAACTTGGGGGAATGGGGTGATGATCATGTACTAGAGAAAGGGAGAAGGGATGATCGTATATTCATGAAATGTGGCTTTTATGCAGGGAGACTTGATTGGAGGAGATTATCCTATAATAAAACAACACTCACACCAAAGAGAAGGATTATCACATGGTGGTAATGGGGCAATAGAGGATTATCTCACAAAGGTGGATGAGAGGCAGGGTCATACACTGGAGACCTGTGTTTACTCAAGATTCTAGGAGATTAGCTCACATAGGTGGAGAAGGGTCCGTGAGCATAATGGACAGGTGATTTTATACAGGAGGAGCTCAGTCTCTAAGCATAGGGTGGAATACTAGTGTGTCTGGAGAGAAATATTGTTATTGGGGGGGAGATTATCATATACATATGTGCCAAGAACCAACCAGACCCTTAAGAAAGCTTCTAGACTGCGGATAAGATGGGCACAATTAGAAAGGGTGACCCAGACATATAACAGCAATGTTTTAGAGTAATCTCCAGAGATGACTCAGGAATTTGGGCTCAAAAACCCAGAATTTAGTTAAAAGGTGAGAGTGGTGTAACCTTTGCTTTGCACCCAGGGAAAGAACAGAACTGATCAGAGGAGAAATTGTCCCCGAAGCCCTGCCCCATCCTCATGACAGTGTCACAGAGCAGATCTGCTGGCCAGTACTCTTCTCTGAGGCAATGGGCAGGTGGCCAGGAGGCAGGGCTACCATCTCTAGGTCCATCACGAGTTTGGAGGGGACCACAACAGAACGGAGGAACTTCTTGCAGCTCTCACACTGGAACTGCTTGGGCAATTCCTGGCTCTCTGGGGTGGGCTGCAAAATTATTAACCACCCATCCTCAAGTGAACATGCTTGATTATTTTAATTTTAGCAGCTTGCTAGGTGAACAGGGAAGCCTGCCTCATTGTTGTACACAGCAGCACCACATGGACTAGACACCACACCCCCTGCGATTCCACCCCTAGGGGCTAGTGAAGGACAAGGGGGAAATGGGGGATGGTTAATGTGGCAATTCACCACAGGGGTGCGTGGCTGTCTTTCCTTACACCCAGCTCTGCAGTGTGGGGTTGGGAGACTGCTTCATTAATTAAGTCTCCCCTCCCTTCAACAGTATTCCTCATCCTGCAGATTTCTAGCCAAAGCTATTCAAAGCAGGTTTTTTTAAATTTCATTCATTGGTTCACTCATTCATTTCATACCTTTCTATTCTCCATTCTACAGCCATCCTATTTCTAATCATATTTCTCCCCCACTTAAAAATCTTCAATGACTTCCCATTATCTTGAGGATCCAGTCCAAGCTCCTTAAGAAGGTTTATAAGGGGCCTCCCCGGTGGCGCAGTGGTTGAGCGCTGGGTTGCAAAGCTGCCCGCAGCCTCTGCAGCGCCGGTTCGATCCCTGGCTGCTCCCCGGCCACCGGAGGAGGGTCCCGCATGGCGCGCAGACCTCTCCTGCCGCCCGCTGCTCCCCTCAGCAGTGTGCTTCGGTCCTTCTGCCTGCTCTGCTCCCCTCCCTGGCTCTGGTGAATTCTCTCATCCTCCCGCGCTTCTGACTGTACCCAGTGCATGTACAAACAAACAAACAAATAAATAAATAAAACATGCCTCTATTAAAAAAAAATTAAAAATAATAATAATAAAAAAAAAAAGTTTATAAAAGTTCGACACAACTAGCCCTTGTCTACTTCTTCAGGGTCATCTCTTGCCTCTGTTTCATTTATTCATTCAATAAACTTGTACTGAGTGCTTGCTACATGCCAGACACTATTCTAAATGCTGCGATACAGCAGTGAGTAAAACAGATCTCAGTCTTCCTAAAGCTCTAATTAACCTAATCTACCTGTCTTCCCTCTCACCCCTGGGCCAATACAAACTTTATTCTGCTTAGCAAGGTCATTGTCCTCCTACTCAAATGTCTCTCTATCCCAGTTCTCCCTTACTACACACCATTTAGGTGTTTCTCGCTCTGTTAAATTAGGTTCTCCTACTAACTACATGCTTCCAAAGCAACTCATCACATTTTATTTTATTTTATTTTTTTAAAGATTTATTTATTTGTGCATACAAGAACCAGGGTATAGGCCAGAAGTGTGGGAGGGTGAGAGGATTCACCAGAGACAGAGCGGGGAACAGAACAGCCAGATCTACTGAAATACACTGCTGAGGGGAGCAGTGGGCGAGACAGGAGAGGTCTGCTGTGCCATGTGGGTATCTCCCCAGCCGGCTGGGATCAAACCCGCACTGCAGAGGCTACAGACAGCTTCACAGTGCTGCACTCAACCTGCTGCGCCACCAGGGAGGCCCTCATAACATTTTATTATAACTACTTTTTAATCCATCAATATTCTATTCAGACTATTCATTCTTAGAAGGCAGTCTCTGATGTAATGTTGTTGTATCCTTAGCATTGTTGAATAAATTAGATATTTAATAGCTCTGTGCCTGGTCCAGCCCCTATGGAAAGCTATGTGGAAGTTCCTCAAAACACTAAAAGTAGGTCTGCCATATGAGCCAGCAATTCCACCCCTAGGAATCTACCTAAAGACCACAAAAACACTCATTCAAAAGGAAAACTGCACTCCAACATTTACTGTAGCGCTGTTCACAATAGCCAAGACATGGAAACAAACTAAATGCCCTCAAAACAGACAAATGGATCTAAAAGTGTGATATATATACACAACAGAGTACTAATCATTGATCAAAAAAGACAAATTCATGCCATTTGTGGAAACATGGATGGAGCTAGAAGAGATTATGCTAAGGGAAGTAAGTCAGAAGGGAAAGATAAACACTGGATGATTTCTCTTATATGTGGAATATAGAGAAGACAAACAGTGGGACAAAGACATGCCTTGAAAGCTCACCATTGATCTGAGATATCTAGGAGGGGAGTGGAAGGAGAGAAGAAAAGGAGAGAGGTGAAGGCAGGGATGGGAGAAGAGCAAAATGGATGATGGGGATGAACTATGGGTGCTTTGGTGGTAGGAGAACTATGGTGACAACACCTGAGGGGAGAAATCCTATACTGTCAAAAAAAAAAAAAAAGATGTAAGAAAAAATTAATTAATTAAAAATTAGAAATTTAAAATTAATTAATTTTACAAGTAATAAATAAAATAACAATGTCAAGAACCGTGGACTTCTGAAAACATTTATCTTGTTGTCCAAATCTGCTCTTAAAAAAAACAACTTTCAGGCATCCCCAGTAGCGCAGCGGTTGAGCGCTGGGCTGTGAAGATGCCCGCAGCCTCTGCAGCGCCGGTTCGATCCCCAACCACCGGTGAGAGTCCCACGTGGCGCGCAGACTTCTCCTGCCACGCCCGCTGCTCCCCTCAGCAGTGTATTTCGTCAGTCTGCCTGTTCTGTTTCCCACTCTGGTGAATTCTCTCACCATCCTGCACTTCTGACTGTACCCAGTGCTTGTATAAATAAATAAATAAATCTTTTAAAAAAAAACAAAAAACAACTTTCTGTTAATGGTGTTACCCACTATTCCCAGGCACCAAACTTGGAAATTTTATTATGACTTGATTTCTTCTTCCCACTTATCTATAAATCAAAATGATTTTAGAGAATCCAGTAGATTCTCCATCTGTGTAATCTCTCTGTAATTTGTTCCCTCTTCTCCATCCTCACTATTACTGAATCAGTTCGAGTCCTCAAGATTTCTAAAGATATCTTTACTAAGATATAATTTATATGCTATACAAAAGGCCCATTTAGGGATTATAAAATCCAGGGGATCTGGTATATTCAGAGAGTTGTGCAGCCATCACCACAGTGAATTTTAGAACATTTTCATCAACACCCTCTCCCTCCAAATCCATACCTTTAAGTCATCATCTCAATTCTCCCACCACCCCTAACTAGGCAACTACTAACCTACTTTCTGTCTCTATGGATTTGCCTATGCTGGACATTTCATATAAATAGTGTCAAACAGTACATGGTTTTTGTGTTTGGTTTCTTTTACAGAGTATGATATATAGTCAAGGCTCATCAATGGCAGAGCAATTCTGCCATTCAGTCCTTCACTCCTGTTGTTTTTTGTTTTTTTTTTACAGCTTTATTGAGATGCAGTTGACATATAATATTGTATAAGGATACAATATAATGGGTCTATTGTATAGCATATAAATTATATTCAGTAATGATCTGATATATACATATTGAAAATGATTACTACAGTAGGGTTAGTTAACACCTTCATCACCTCACAATTCTTTCTTTCTTTTTCTCTGTCTCTAGGTGATGAGAACATTCAGGGTTTACTCTTTCAGCAAATTTCAAGCATATGATACAGAGTTGCTATAATTATAATCACCATTCTGTACAGTAGATTCCCCAGAACTTATTCATCTTATAACTTTAAGTCTTTCCTTGCCCCCCTCCCCATTAGGCCCTGCAATCACAATTCTACTCTGTTTCTATGACTTCAGCTTTTTTAGATTCCATGTATAAGTAATATCCTACAGTATTTGTCTTTCTCTGTCTGACATTTCACTTAGCATAGTGCCCTCAAGGTCCATCCATGCTGCAAATGGCAGGATTTCCTTCTTTTTTATGGCTGAATAATATTACATTCTATCTATCTATCTAGCTATCTAGCTATCTATCTGTCTGTCTGTCCATCCATCCATCCATCCATCCATCCATCCATCCATCCATCCATCCATCCACCCACCTACCTACCATATTACATTATGTATATATACCACATCTTCTTTGCCCATTCCTTGGTTGTTGTGAATAATGCTGCAATGAATGTGAAGATATCTCTTTGATATCCTTATTTCATTTCATTTGGATATGTACCTAAAGTGGAATTGCTAAATCATACGGTAATTCCATTTTTTAATTTTTTTAAGAAATGTCCACTCTGTTTTCCATAGTAGCTGCATCAATTTACAGTCCTACCAACAATGCACAAGAATTAACTTTTCTTTACATCCTTGCCAACACTTGTTATCTCTTGTCTTTTTGATGATAACCATTCTAACAGGTATAAAGTGATTGATCTCATTGTGGTTTTGATTTGTATGATTAGTGATGTTGAAAATCAATTTATGTACTTATTGACCATTTGCGTATCTTTGGGAAAATGTCTATTCAGTTCCTGTGCTCATTTTTAACCACATTGTTTGTTTACTATTGTTTTGTATGAGTTCCTTATACATTTTGGATATAATCCCTTATCTAATATATGATTTGCAAATATTTCCCCCATCCCACAATTAGCTTTTTCATTTCATTGCTTGTTTCTTTTGCTATGCAGAAATTTTTTAGTTTCTTGTAGTTCTTTTCTTTTGCTTTTGTTGCTTGTGTTTCTGGCATTATATTCAAAATGTCATTTTCAAGACCAATGTCAAGGAAATTTTTCTCCATGTTTTCTTCTGGCGTTTTATGGCTTCAAATCTTACTTTTAAGTCTTTGATACATTTAGAGTTAATTTTTGGGAATGGTCCAATTTTATTGCTCTGTAGAGGATTATTCAGTTTTCTAATAGCATTTACTGAAGAGACTATATTTTCTTCATTGACTGTTCTTGGCTCCCTTGTCAAATATTAATTGGCTGTATATGCAAGGATTTATTTCTTGACACTCAACTCTGTACTTTTCTATGCGCCTCCTTTTATGCCAGTTCCATACTGTTTTGATTACTTTGATAGCTTTGTAGTATATTTTGAAATCAGGAAGCATGATGCGTCCAACTTTGTTCTTTTTCTCATGCTTGTTTTGGCTACTCAGGGTCTTTTGTGGTTCCATACAAATTTTAGAATTTCTTTTTCTATTTCTGTGGAAAATGTCATTGGAATTTTGATAGGCACTGCATTGAATCTACACATTGCTTTAGGCATGTATGGACATTTTCACAGTGTAAATTCTTCTGATCCATGAACATGTGGTATCTTTCCATTTTTTTGGATATCTTATTTAACTTCTTCAATCAAATTCTTAAGAGTTTTTCACTGTACAGACCTTTTGTCTCTTTGATTAAATTTATTCCTAACTATTTTAGTATTTTTTGATGCTATTGACTGAGTGTGAATAAGACTGTTTGATTTTTTTTCATATATTTCATTGTTAGTTATGGAAATGCAACTGATTTCTGCATGTTGATTTTGTGTCCTGCAATTTACTGAATCTGTTGATTAATTCTGCTCTTTTGTTATCATTTGAAAGTCTTTAGGATTTCTATATATAAGATCATATCATCTGCAAGCAAGGACAATCTTACTGCTCTTTTCTGATTTTCATGCTTTTTATTTCTTTTTCTGCCCTGATTGCTATGGCTAGGACTTCTATTACTATGTTGAATAGGACTGGTGAAAGGTGGTATCCTTATCTTGTTCTTGATCTTAGAGGAAACACTTTTAATCTTTTACCATTGAGTAGAATATTAGCTATGATATGATATGGACTTTATTATATTGAGTAATATTCCCTCTATACCCAATTTGTTGAGGGTTTTTTCCCCCCTCATAAATGGATGTTGAATTTTTGTCCAATGCTTTTTCTGTGCCTATTGAAATATCATGATTTTTGATGTATGGTATATCACATTTATTGATTTGCATATATTGAACCATCCTTGCATACTAAGAATAAATCACATGTGATCATGGAGTATGATCCTTTTAAAATATGTTGAACTCAGTTAGCTGGGATATTTTGAAAATTATTGCATATTTATTTATCAGAGATACTATTTACCTGTAGTTTTCTATTTCTTATAATGTCCTTATCAAGTTTTGGTATCAGGGTAATTTGGCCTTATAAAAAGAAATAGAATGTTCACCCTTCTTCACTTATTTGGAATGATTTTGAAAAGGATGAGTGTTAATTCTTCTTTAAATGTTTGGAATTCCATTCCTTTTAATGGTTGAATAATAATCCACTGTATGGATAAACCACATTTTGCTTATCCATTCATCAGCTGGTGGATATTTAGGTTGTTTCCACCTTTTGGTTTTTGTTTTCTACTTTGTTTTTTCTATTCTTTATTTAATTTATCCTCTAATCTTTATTATTTTTTTCCTTCTGCTTGACTTGGGCTTAATTTATTCTTCTTTTTCTAGTTTCTTCAAATTGGAAGATTAGATTATTGATTTGAGATACATCACCTTTTTAATATAGATTTTTATAGCTATAAATTTTCTTCTGAACACTGCTTTAGCTACATTCCATAAGTTTTGGTATGTTATCATTTGGTATGTTATCATTTCATTCATCTCAATTTCTAATTTCCTTATTGATTTCTTCTCTGATCACTCATTTATCTTTAACTGTTCCTAAGAAACATTCTAGTATTTACCTTTCTAGTTGCTATTAAATTTTTCTGCCCAACTACTCTTGTAAACAGTGTAGTTAAATAAATATTTGTTGAGTACCTACTACATTAAAAACTGAGCATTGGGAGTACAAAAATGTTTAAGACAATTCCTGTACTGGTGTAATTCACAGTACACTGGGGCAGATGACCCTAATACAGATAATTATAGGTTGATAAATTCAATAATAGATATGTTTAAAGTACAAAAGAATGTAGAAAAGGAAGTAATTAGTTCCATCCAGGGAAGTAGATTTCACAAGGGAGATAATTACTGAGCAATGTTTCTAAGGACAAATATTAACTCACTAGTTAGGCAAAATGATGAGTGATGATTTTCTAGGCAGTGAAAACTGTGTGTGTAAGGATAGATTTGTGAAACAAAAAGGGGTATTGAAGACCACCATTCCTCCATCATCAGTTTATGAGATTCTGGTGAAGCAGATGAGGTCCAGGCAAACAATTTGAGTATCATGTTACTGGGCCACAATTATTGGTTCAGGAATGGGCACAAGTTAAAGCAAAAAGGATGCACTGGGTTTTTAACTAGGATTTTGAGAGAGAGGAAAAAAAAAGACTCTTTTTTCTCCTATTGGAAAATGCCTAATAGGCAGCTGAAAATCCAAGTCTTCCTCATAAAACCAGGGAAATGGATAAGAACCAATGGTGAGGGGTTGACACATAGAGGAAACTCAATAAATATGCACTGAATAAATGAACAATGTGTATTACAGAATCCTGCGGGATAACAGGAACTACCAGCTGAAAGCAATTTCATCTTACACTGAACTCCCACAAAACATCTCAGAATTGTTCTGTGTTTACCACTTCTATTTTATGTATCATTACCTATAAATCTGCATTATCTCTTCTTTTAGTATCTAAGGCTTTTCTGGTCCTACTGATTTGTATTATATATATGATTTTATATCTAAAACGTGCCTACTACTTCAGCACCAGCTCTTATCACTCTGGCAATATTTTAAACTTGCTATATCATGAGCATAGCATGCAAAACTTGTCTTCTTTCCACATGCAACCCCATCCTTTAGCAAAAAGGGCATCCATTTTGCTTCAACTTGTGCCCATTCCTGAACCAATAATGGTGGCCCAATAACATGATACTCAAATTGTTTGCCTGGGCCTCATCCATTACTCTTTACTGAGAGGTAGTATCTGCTTCACCAGAATCTCATAAACTGATGATAGGAGAAAGTGGTCTTCAATACCCCTGGAATTCAACCCAATTCAATACTCATTTATTGAGAACTAGCCCAGTGCCCAAGACTTGCAAAGTGTGATCCAGTAGGGGAGGGTGATATCAACTTATGAGTAATGACAAGGAAATATAATGAAATATATGAAATGTAATAAAATAGTGACAGAAAATGGTAGAGTGCATCGGCAAGGATAAGTACTGTCTTTGTGAAATTTTTATGTCATTTGGTAGGTGTGTAGTGAGTCATACTATAAAACATATTTCTTTCTGTAGATCACAGTAAAGAAAAGTTTGAGGGGCTTCCCTGGTGGTGCGGGGGTTAAAGACAGCACTATCAAGCTATTGTCAGCCACTACAGCCAGGGAGCTGACACACAAGGCGCAGCAGACCTCTCCTGTCTCACCCCCTGCTCCATCAATAGTGTATTTCAGTAGATCTGCCTGTTCTGCACCCCACTCTCTCTGGTGAATCCTCTCAGTACCCCCCCCAACACCTCTGGCTTATACCCCAGTTCTTGTATGCATAAATAAATCTTTTTTAAAAATTTTTGAAGGTGAACACTTTAAGATACTCTTATCAAGATGAGCAGATCCTTGGTTTGTAACTCAAACAATTAATAATACTTTCCCTGAATTTCCAATTTGAAATTTGACACTTTGTCCCCAAATCCAAATTCTGAAAAAGTCACAAACCAGGTTAGAGTTCTCACTTCTGTTGCAGCAACTACAATTTTTTTTTAAAACTTCCCTCACAATTTAGTCAAGTCTTTTCTGCCTGGCTCATAACAATTTGCTGTTGCTAACTCTGCTACTTATAACGAAGTTAGCACTTACTGAGCACTTGATGTTTGCCAGGCATTGCTGTAAGTTCTTTACATGGACAAATTCATTTATCCCTTATAACAAACATAGAGGTAGATCATACCATAGCCAGTTTCATTTTATAGATTGGGGAGGCTGATGCATAGAGATATAGTGACTCAGCTTTCCCAAGGCCACACAGCTAGGCGGTGGTGGAGCTAAGATTTGAATCCATCTAGTCTAGCTTCCCAACCCACTAAGACCTGTGGCTTCCCAAGTGGATTTTACTGTTGAACAGACACATATGCCTCACAGAACAGCTCTTCTGGAATGGCCCTTCTGGAGTGGCTATTGCCTACAGAATATTTTCTACACCGTGGCTCTCAGCTTTCCTAACCATCTACTTTGGTAAAGGAGAACCTAATTTATTTGGCCTTTGGGCTGTAGTTCAATGCTAATCTGCACGTTTGCTTAAACTCTCTCTAGTTCCCTTGGAGAGAGAGAAAAGGAGGAAAATGAGGCCAAAATTTATTTCAAATTTTAAAGTTATTTTTAAAAAGCAAGATGATGGGGGCAGACAGCATATGTCTGTCTCTTGAAAGGAATGAGCCTCTGTGGCTCGCCAGTGATTTTCTGTGACTTTGAAGCTCTGCTCCCTGTCGGCGTCTCTGAGCTCCCTCTGCTCTGGGCGCTCTCAGTTCATGTGTTCCTGTTGAAGGTGATGAGGACAAAATTGGGACAAGTCGCCAAAAGACCCCCCTTCCTTTGTTCTGAGCGAATGCTCTCTCTTCCTGAAAATTCTCAGCTTTATCTAAGAAAGGGAAAGGGCAGACCCTATTTCATCAGAAGAAAAGGAAAAGGTCTGGGAGAATGTTTCTTCCCCAAGTATTCACTGGGTTTCTGAATAACAGGGAGAAGAGAGTCAGAGAAAGGACAAAAAAAAAAGATTAAAAAAAAAAATAAAATGACACAGCGCAGCTCTGAGCCCCTCTCCTATCAGGTTTTACAGAGGGGCAATAGATTTTCTTCATTGCCAGTCCTGACTTATCACAACCTTGTTTTTAATGAGGTATAATAAGGGGAACATTTTGTAACAACACGGTTCCCCTATTTTATCCCGCAAACAGCTGTGTCATGCTTGTGGCTGGAAGAATGAATCATATCTCGGCCTGCATATGCTAACTCCCATGTAATTACCCCGGCATCTTAAATAAAGCAGGCCCTAAACCTGTCGCTCACATTACAAGCAAACGGTGCAGACCTCGTAACTGGGGCCTCTATCATTACAATTAATTTATCACAGAAGCAACTGAGATTAGAGGCTAGAATTAAAACCCAGAGCATGGAGAGTCACTGCAGTGACACTGAAAAACAGGCTCTTGAGAGGTGGCTGGCTCCCGCGGCCGCCTGACTAATGCCTTTCCTGGGGAAAGGCAGCCTTAGTTGGATTTTGTTTTCTTTACATTTTTCCCACTCAAAGATTTTACTAAAGTGATTTCACTGCCTCTCTTGATTCAAAATGATGTTGGAAAAATTCTACCTGATACTTAACCAGAACTCTGAGCAGGAGTCACCATTTTCTCATTCTTAAACGACCACTGTCTCTCCCTGCGCACAATCCCCTGAGACCTCCCATTTGTTTTTCTTATTAGAAAGGAATTTCTCATGACATCAGTTTGTTTCCTTTCAGGGGGCAGGAGATTGGGGGGAGGGGGAATATAGCCTAGAGTTTGCCTCAAAATCAAAACACTGTGTCCTCTCCTCAGCCAATGTTTCTCAACCAGGGTTCCTCAACGGAACCATGGAGACAGAAAAATTACTTGAATTATTTTCTTAGTTCTCCCAAGAATGCTACAACTAGTAGATCTAGACAGTACATGCCAGATACATAGGACAGAAGTTAATTCATAACACTGAAGGCATGTAAGGACACGAGTGCTCCCCTGGTTGAAAAAGACCAAAGAGTGAAAATCAGATTGACTCAGTTACAGCAGCATTCAGAGATCTGCTGGAGGAGAACACCTTTCCAGAATACTGAGTCAGTTCCCATTCTGTTCAAATAAGTTCTCCCTCCCTCCTCTTCTTCCCCTGTCCTCATCCTTTCATTAATGGGTGTATTGGGACTCTCCCAGTCATTCCACCTAAAACCTGAAGTAGAATGTATCAGTCTCCAGACAGGGACATTCCCGTCATTGTTCATCACCGTTGTCATCACCAGAGCTCAGTAGTATACTCTGTCAGTTCTACCCACTGTGCAGAAATCTGCTGTGTTCCTCTGAATCCAGCTTTCTCTTCTTCCAGGACACACAGCCAGACTGCTTTCCCAGCTCCTCTTGCAGTTAGATATGACTGAATTCTGATTGTTGCATCGTAGGTGGAGGTGATAGATGCCATTTTCCTTTGGGTCAATAAAAATCTCCTACTTCTTTCTCCATGCTCTTTTTATCTTATATGCCACCTACAATAACCAGGAGAGGATTCTGAACCTTAAGGGTTGACAAACCTGAATTCAGATATTGTCACAGCGAAGCTGCCTTCTCAACGGTGTCTGTTAGATGTAGCCGTTAGCCTAACAAACTTTGGAAATGAGATGACACAGCCCCTTCCTCAGAGGCCCTACAGTTTGTGAAGATAAGGGAGAAGGAGAACCCAAAATACAAGGCGGGGAAAGCAGATTGGAAACATTTCAATGCTTGGCTAGCATAAGCGGTGTAGCACAGTAAGGCCAGCTCCAAGCCCAGACTAACAGCTGGGAGCTAACAGCTTTGAGGGTTCCTTGGCCCCTCACACTACTAACAAAATTCACCCTGCTAGGTTTTGGAAGGCTTGAGGAAGAAAAAGTAGTAAGGGGAAAAAATCTATGAAAATTGGACATAAACAGATAATAAACATGCATGTGAAAGCAAACTCTAAATCATAATTTCAAATCAGATCAAGTTGTATCACTGCTTACACTGAGTGGCCCTCTGGGATTTGGCCCCTGTCTATTCTAGCATGAATTGTCCTCACAGCTCCTTCGACATAGCTTCATTGTTCACCTTTTCAGGATAGAGTCACTTGCTTGCCCATTGGATTGGTGCTTCTTCAAGACCAAGAGAAGAGCTTCATCATCTGTAACCTTTCAACCAACTCGGTCTAGAACCCAGTTCTAGCTCAATATCTGAATGGGCACAGATTGCTGTGCATGCTAATATGATGAGTATGTTTTCTGATAAGAGAATGACACTCCTCTCTCTCCTTATTGTATGTGGTGAGAGACTTTCTAAAATAGTGCTGTGAAATGAAATATTTCCCCCACAACCATCCATTCTTTCTGATCAAGAGCAGGTATTTGAAAGCTGGGCTTCAGACACAGAGCAGCGCTAAGTGCCCTGAGAAGGGATGGCATCCAAGACTCTGTTTTCTTATCTGTTAAATGGAAATGAAATAAAACCATGCTTGCAGGGTTGACTATTGCATGCAAAGCACCTGGCACAATGCCTGACAGGTAATAGGTACCCAAGAAGTGTTAGCTGTCATGGTTTTGGTTTTAATATCTGGATTAACACCCATCTTCTCCTTGTTCCCTCTGTTTACAACTGAGACAATGAGCCTATTTCTATTAAAGTCAAGTCCTCCACACGTGCTCTGGATCCGATCCCTCCTTGCCTTTAAAAACCGTTTCATTAATCAGTCTTTTTCTTCTTATCATTTCCACCAGCATACTACTATTAAAAAAATCCCTCATTTAATCCCATATCCTCTCCACCCACCATATTTTTCTGTTGTTCTCTATAGCCAAATATCTCCAAAGTATTTTCAACATCTGTTGTAACCTTTTCTCACCTCCCATTAATTCTCAATGTCAACTTGAATTTTCCCTGTCACTCCACTAAAATGGCTCTCAAGGTTATCAACTGTCCTCATATTGCCAAATCCTGAAGTCTTGTCTCTTCCTTTGATCTCTCAGCAGCGTCTGACATGGCTCACCATGCTCACCATTTGCTCTCTCTTAACATACTCCCCCTTCCGTTCCTTGGCTTACCATCACTCTGTCTGCCCCCTCTCAGGCTGCTTGCTTCTTTTCCTCTACTAGATTTTTAAAGTTTGGAGTTCTCCAGGAATTGGATCTGTGTCCTTATATTTTCTCCTATTTATATTATTTGCCTTGGTGAGTTCTTCTTTTTTCAATCACTTTAATATTGAGGAGTTGTTATAATAGAAACAAGAAACACATCTAAAATATGTGCTATGGACTTCAGAACTGGGTAGAAGACAACAAGGAACTGATATCAAAAACTGGAATCACAGCAACATGTAAAGGGCAGTGGCTAAACAAACAATAATTTAAGGTAGAAATTCTATCTAATGAGCTAGTGGAGTTAGAGATCTTATGGAAAACTATTGAAATCATGAGCTAATTGCTTTTAGATACATTTGATGAGGCATGAACAAGAAAGAGATACACTCAGCACAGAACTGGTTAGCTTACAAGCAGAATTCAGTGGGAATATTGAAAACTCATAACTTTCTGGGTTAAATAAAATATTCTCATCTTCAGTCTCTCCAGTAAAAAAATTTGAAATCAGGATCCAACCTGGGGCTAAAGATAAACCAGAGTGCTGCCCAGAAAATACCCAAGACTGAAAATATCAGTTTCAAGGTAATGTTTAAATCAGGAGTCTTCATTAAACTCTGAAGGAGACAAGATGGTATCTCGAAGGCTCTTTCAGCTGGAAAAGAGGCTGCTAGAAAGCTTGTGTTCATGGTTCTAAGGAGCCTGACATGACCAGAGTATCAGCAGTTACATCTGGATTGAGTATGCCTTGACAGAGGAGAGTAATAGAGGACAATGAATTGGACAGCCATTCCCCTGAAACAGTACCAAGGCCTAATCAGGGAACATTCCCAACTCCTAGGATGGTGGGACTTGCCAACATCTGCATAATTTCAAAACTGCTATGGAATGGTGATTTCTATGTGCACATTCCTCTTTTTGAATGCAGTTATTTATTGCAGTCATCTTGTATCTACTCTATCACTGTTTGTTGAATGGGAAGGGCAATGGCTTATTTCTTTTAGTTCAGATCAAGAGAAACTATGCTTAGGCATGATCTAGAGATTGCAAAATCCTCAACTTTGAGCCAGGTGCCATTATTTGGATAAAATATGGGGGGTTCTTGGAATTATGGGTGAGTGTATTTGCAGGTGAGAGGAATGGAATATTCATGAACAAGAGGTAGACTGTGATAAATAAGACTATTGTCTCAAAATATTTACTCCTTTCCTATATCCAGGGGGATGTTTATTTCCCTGTTCCTTGACTTTTGGCTTATTTATGTGATTGTTTTGGCCAAAGGTACCTTAGATCAAATATGAAATATGTTTGTGTGGTTGGCCCTCTTGAGAGGAAGAGCTCTCCCCAGGTAGCTGCCATCTCTTTAGCCCCAGCTGCAGAATGAACATCCATGGATGAGACCAGAGTTTAATCTACTTCAAGGAACAGAGATACCTGATCAAGCTGAGCCTGGGTCACTTGACCTACAGATGCATGAGAAACAAATGCTACTGCTGTATGCAACTAAGACTTAAGTAGCAATAGATAACTGGTTCTTTCTCATTCTTTAAACCACTGAGCCATTGGTTCTTTCATTTTTCAAATGAGAAAGGTGCTACACTGACCTTCCTACCTCAGGATCATTAAATAACCACTTCCGTCTTTTTGAACATGCTCTTGTTCATTGTAGGTCTTAACTTTAGATCTTTATTAAATGGATTTCTTTAGAGATCATCCTTAGCAGGTCACTTGATTATTCCAGATTGCTGTGCCATTTATTCCATAGCACTCATGCTCATTTGTAACAATGAATAATTATCGGTTTACTTGTTTGTTTTCCCCATCAGACTATAATAAACCTTATAAGGGAAGGAATTTATTTACTCACTTGTACATTCTCAAAGTCTTGGATAAAGACTGGTGTATAGTAGGTTGTCAGTAAATATTTGTTGAATAAAGGAGATTTTCAAGTGAGTGAATGAGACTAGAATGTTGGGAAATGTTTAGCATATTCTAGCATACTCAGAAAGCAGTTTCAGGAAATGTAATTTATTTCCAATCTTTATCTTATTTTTCACAATAACTGTTTTGTTCCTTTCCTAATGTGCAATGCATCCCAAGGAATTAAGTTGCCTTCTGGGTGACCACACTAACTGAAACAGCCAAAATTCATAACTTATGGGCTCCTTGTTTGTATTATGTCTGATTATTTCTAGACAAATATTATAATTCACACAAAGATGCAGCTCAGGTTATCTGCTGTTTCTGCCAAAGACATAGCAAATTTTTTTTCCACAAAGTTTGGTTGCTGTATTCTATGCAGTCCAAAACCACAACCATACCCCCAAAACACATGCAGAAACACAGTCTTAGTTCAAGACCATTGCAGAAACCCCAAGGTCAAGTCTATCTTCAGTCTCATGTCTCCAAACTCCCAGTCTGGTGACCCTAGTATATACCTTTCCCAAGCTACTTCTAGGCTACACCTGTAACATTTGCTGTCCCTGCTTCAAGGTCCCAGTGTCAGTCTCTGCAATGTTTCTGAAGCCACAGACTATTTATTGAAAGAAGTTTCCAGAGCATGGCAATTCTCCCACATGGGAGAGGTGGAAAGAAAGCCAGGGTCTGGATCCTGGTGCAAGCTAAGCAAATCTCATCTGGTGCGAGTTCTGGTATTCTGGCTTTTCTAACCCCACGCTACTCCAATCCAACATCTTGGACTTAATTCTCTATACTTTCCTACTTTCTCTCCCTTCTTTGAGGTATTAAAATTTAATTAAACATTAGATATGTTATACATAAGATATGAAGCAAAGTAATAAAATGAACATTTATGAACCACCATCTGACTTAAGAAATAGAACATGACCCCTTACAACTATTCTCTGTTTCTGGGTCCCCTCTTCTACCACCCCCATCTCACTCATGTAACCACCACCCCAGGCTTCTCCCCCTCAGTCCTTGCTATTCTCTATAGTTTATTAAATATGTATGTCTTCAAGCAATATATTGCTTGTTTTGGAACTTTATGAGTGTGCATCCCTTTGTATGTAGTCATCTGCAACTGGCTTATTTAATACAACATTATATTTCTAAGAGTTCTGTCTTGATTCATATCCTTATAGTGTCTTCATTTTTACCACTTTATAGTATTCAATTATAGGAATAAACCAAAATCTGTTTATTCATTCTCCTGCTAATATATGTGTGGGTTTTTTACAGGCTCTGTTGTTACTATTATGACTAATTTTGTGAACATTCTTGTGTACACATTTCTCAGAGTATAGAAGCAAGGGTTTCTCTAGGATATATGCACATTTAGCCCCATAAGAATGTAAGTTACACTGCATGAGGTCAGAGATTTTTGTCTTATTTGGTTCACTGCCACATCCCCAGAATCTAGAACAATGCTTGGCACAGAGTGGGTGACTGGATAGTTATTGATTGAATAGATGAAAATAGTGTCATATTTTTCTAAAATCATAAAACCAAGGTATATTCCTGCAATTTATATTCCTTCTTGGTTTTATAGCTAACACACCTGGGATGCTCACTGTATCTGTATGAAGTAGGACAATTTAGCTACTCTAAGCCTCAGTTTTCTTACTTGAAAATGGGATGTCTTCCTCTGTAAAGATTTAATACATTCAGTAATGGTACCAATAGGGATAAATCCTATCACAGAGAAACCCTCTTATCCAACACAGTGATTATTCACAAAGTCCTGTAAAGCAGAATCTCATTAAAAAGATATATACTCACCTTGGATTTTTTTTTAATTTTAAAATATATAAATGTAGATTCATTCTGCAATTTGTGATGAAAGGCCAGGGCATGTGTCTGCTGACTGGCTCTCCAAATCTCTCCTATATAAATCACAATCATAATACAATGCCTACAATTCTTGGTGTTTTTTTTTTTAATAGTGGAGTAAGAATAAGAATAAGAACTTAAAGAAACTAGAAAACAGATTCCTAGATTGTTGTGATATTTTTCCTCAGTCAGCCTTATTCACATTTCTTTCAACAGCAATTATTTAAAAAACTTACCTTAGTTTTCAACTTGACATTCATAAAAAAACAACAAAAACATCTCTTTTCTTTCTTTTTTGAAAAAAATTGTATTTTTTTTTGTTGTTGAGGTGATGTTGGTTTACAGTACTGTATATGATTTAGGGGTACAGGTTCATACCTCTTCAGGTGTATGTTACCATACCACACTCACCACCAAGGCAACCATAGTCCTCCCCTATGTCCACTGGGCCCCCTTCTTTACTCCCAACGCTCCACCCTCCTCTCTGGTGGCCTCCAATGCTACAGTCCAATTTCTAGGATTTGTTTCGGTTTTGTAAAACAAATGTTCTCTCCTTTCAAGTTTATATTGTTGAGTTTACAAAATAGTTAATGAAATTAGGCAATTATAATAACAACTACCACTGGCACAGGCTTAGGAACATGCACAGGTAAGTCTTGGTAAGCATACACGTGAGGGAGGGAGGAGCAGTGTAGGGTCGTGTACAAAAGCACGATCAGTAGTAACCGCAGCCTAGAGAATGCTGTAGGCCCCAGTTGGTACATTTTACACAGAACACAGTGCAGGTTAACCAGGCAAATACATCAAGCAGAAGTTGGTTAAGATGAGCCTCCCTGGTGGCGCAGGGGTTAAAGAAACAGTGCTATCAAGCTATCAGCAGCCACTGCAGCAGGAGTTCGATCCCCAGCCGGCCAGGGAGCTGACCTACATGTCCCTGTCCTGTCTTGCCCGCTGCTCCCCTTCAGTCAACCCACCTGTTCTGCTCTTACTCTGTCTCTGGTGAATTCTCTCACCCTCCCCTAACCCCACCCCACACCTCTGGTCTCCACCCCAGTTTTGTATGCATAAACAAATCTCCTTCAAAAAAAGAAGTTGATTGAAAAAACTACCCTATTATTAGTATTCTCTTTGTTTCTATCATTGACCAAGTTACAGGGTTTCCCTATCTCTTCAGCTGATCACTGTAAAAGAAGTCATCTTTCAGTTAGGCTTGGTTCATTATCTAGGTTTATTTCTCAGATAATATGGGACAGAGGAAGACATGGATTCCCCCAAGGAACAAAGCCTGTCAGCTGGAGGAGCTTTTAAAATAGCCAGTTACCTAAGGATTACTCTTGCTCTATAAGAGTTCCTTGTCTTTCTGGATCAAGAAGATGTGGTACATATACACCATGGAATATTACTCAGCAATCAAAAAAGATAAACACATGCAATTTGCAGCAACATGGAAGGAGCTGGAAGGGATCATGCTCAGTGAAATAAGCCAGAAAGAAAAAGAAAAATACTGGACGGTCTCATCATAGCAGGAATCTAGAAAACCTAAATAAGTGACCAGGAAAAAGAATATAAGAAAGAAAAAAATCAAAATCAACAAACAACAATGAACCAGAGACACACTATGGGGGAGGGGTGGGGAAAGGAGAGATTGGGGTCAAAATAAGGGGGTTGCAATTGTATGGGGAATATAAAAATAAAATAAAATAAAAAAGAGTTCCTTGTCTTTGCTTAGCTAAGGTAGGAACAGAAGTGAGGAGAAAAGTTCCACCTTTCTCTGTTGTCCTCTGATGGGGCATGGCATTGTGGCGAGGAAGAAGGTCTGACTTTAATTAGTCAGACTATCACCCTACTAAACTCGACTGAAACCAAAACAAACCAGGCAGTCCCATATGTCATAAGAATTAAAGGCATGGTTCCCACTTCCTAACGATGCTTTTACAGAAACCGTTCCACTGTAAAACTTTATGATTTGAATCTTTATAGCCGCCAGCAGAGCACATGTTCACTGCCTTAAATTATAACTTAATCACAATAGAAACTGACTTTCCAGCCCTTTGCAGTCAAGACAAGAGAGGGAAGGGGCCTACAGAACAAATTGCCTGCCGCTCCTCTGCCTGCCTGCCGCCTCCTGGGTTGGATGATCCCAACCCAGGGAGGGACATGAGGAAATACGCACCTCACAGCCCAGGAAGCCCAAAAAGCTAGGACCTTCTGGTAAGGTCTAGAGACATGAATATAGTCCTTTTCCAGGATTTATGTGGCCTAGTCAGGGCAAAGTAAGTACTACCAAGATGGAGGAGAGAGAAAAAGAAAAAGCCAGCAGAGGTCTGCCGATATGCTAATCCCACCTCAGCACTCTCTGATCAGATGACTCTTTTCCTTAGCTCTGGTTGCACATTGTCTATTGTTGGAGACTTGGTTGACAAAAAGAAGACAAAAGTAAAATCCTCCCTACCTCTCCTCAGTTCAATATGGCCAAAGATAAAGGGTAGGGAGGGGAGTAAAAGAAGATGTTGAACAGTAAAGCCAAGGACAGATCCTGATGGGCTGGGTATGTTACACGAAGAAATTTCAATTTTATTTTTAGGAAAATAAGGAATGATTAAAAATTTTGAGTGTTGAAGTAGCATGATGAGATTGCTTTTTAATAAGACTCTGCCTCCAAAGAAAATACACAAAAGACCAAAAAATGAGAAGATGCTCAAAATCATTAGTCATTAAGGAGATGCAAATCAAAACCACAATGAGGCACTATTTCACAACCACTAGGATAACTATCAACAAACCACCATACAAGCAAGGCTTAGCCAGGATATGGAGTAAATGAGATCTTCATATACTGATGATGGGAATAATGCAGAGTTATGGAAATTATTTAGCAGTTTCTCAAAATTTTAAACAGTTACCATATGACCCAGCATTTCCAATCCTAAGTATCTCCCCAAGAGAAATGAAAACTTATGTCCATACAAAAACCTATAGAGTAGTATTTTTCATAATAGTCAAACAAGTAGAAAGAACCCAAATGCCCATTAACTGAGAATCAATAAACAAAAATATGATTAATCCATAGGATGGAATATTATTTGGCCATTAAAAAGGAATGAAGTACTGATATATGCTAAAATATGGATGAACCTCAAAAACATTCTAATGAAAGAAGCCAGACACAAAGCCACATGTTATATGATTCCATTTATATGTAATGTCTAGAAGTAGACATTTCATAAAGTAAAACAGAAAGTAGTTTAGTGGCTGCCAAGAGATGGGGCAAGGGGACTTGGAAAGCACAGAGTTTCTTTTTGGGGGTAATGAAAATGGTCTGGAATTTAATAGTGGTGATGGTAATACAACACTGAATATATAAACCAGTTAATTGTATACTTTAAAATGATTAAAATGAATTTATTTTATGTGGATTTTATCTCAACTGAAAACAAAAAAGACCAGACAGGAGCAAGATAAAGGTTACAGAAACTAATTTAGAAGATTATTGGAATAATATAGGTGAGATATGACAAGAATGAGAAAGACAACAAATAGGATCTGATAGGGGCCTGAACTAGGATATACTGAAAATAGAGAGGAACCAACAGATTGAAACATATTTAGGAGTAAAACTACAGATCTTGGGTTTAAAGTGAATTTAGTTTGTATGCCTAGATGGGCAATGCTACCATTAACAAGAACAGGAAACATAAACCAAGAGGAGTAGGTTAGAAAGATGGGTTCTTTTAGGCGCAGGATAACTATGAAGTGCTTAAAGGATTTTCATTCATTCAACAAATATTTAATGAACACCTACTAGGTGCCCCTGGTGGGAATATCCGCAGGCAGTCAGAAATACATCTCACCAAGTTTGGAAGGGAGTTCTAAGATGGGCATGGATATTTTGGTATTAACAACATAGAGAGTGGAGGGGATTGTTTAGGGAATATTTGTACAGAAGTGAAGAAAGCTGAAGACAATCCTTGAAGATTAGAATTCCTCAAAAGGGTAGTGGTTAGAGACAGAAAATGCAGAATTCAATGATATACAGAGTTTGCAAAAAAAAAAAAAAAAAAAAAAAAAAGGCAACACTATCAGGCACGCTGAAGAGAGGTCTTGTAAAATAAAGGTTGGAAAGGGCCAGCTGGTAGCTAGGAAACCCCCACCAGACTAAGGCAGAGGGATGGAGGTCAGCACTGACCACAGTGGGTTGGGGTGAGGGTGAATAGGAAATAAGGAAGTAGAGACATTTGATCTCTCAACAAGTATTTATTGGATGTCTGTTACGTGTCAGGCTATGATAGGAAATTCTTCTGAAAAGTTTGGAAATAATGGGAAGGATGAAAATAGGACAGTAAACAGAGGAAGATGCAGGACATTTAGGGGAACATGGGAGGCTGGATGGATAGGAGGGTATAGAAGAGAGCGTGAGAGCAGTTTAACAGGAAGGATGAGTTCTGAGTGATAAGGCCCATGGTGTGTCCATGGGTCTAGAGAGTGAAGTGCAGTGATAGTCAAGATCTTTAGATTATCAGGTCAACACACTTTTAAACGTAAGAGCTGGGGCCTCCCTGGTAGCCTAGGGGTTAAGTCTCACCCTATCACCACTATGGCCTGAGTTCGAGCCCCAGCCAGGGAGCTAGCTGACATGGCACAGCAGACCTCTCCTGTGTTGCCCGCTGCTCCCCTCAGCAGTGTATTTCAGTAGATCTTCCTGTTCTGCTCCCCATTCTGTCTTTGGTGAATCCTCTTACCCCCTGTACTTCTGGCCTACACCCCAGTTCTTCTATGAATATATCTTTAAAAATAATAAATAAATGTAAGAGCACATTCAACAAATGAGGAAAAGCAGAGAAAGGCAGAAAACAGACAAATGAGAGAATAAGAAGGGTTGGGTAATTGAATAGTGAAACAGCTTGGGCAACAAAGAAGGGGACATTGTATTTATTTATTTATTTATTTATTTATTTATTTATTTATTTATTTATTTATTTTTACAAACAAACATGTATAGTCCACTGTCAGTGGTACAGGAGACACTCCATAAATAAATGTCATTGACTGATTATACCTTCTTAAAGCATTGGATATTTGGCATGTTTTAAGCTGAACTCCTATACTTCCTGCTAAACTCAGTTCTATTCCATCATTTTCTACCTCAATGAATGGGTACCATCATCTATCCGGTTAGGAAATATTTTGACATATTCCTTCCTCTCTTTAGACCATCAAGTCTTGTTGATTTTACTTCTTAATCTTCCTTCACTTTTGTCCAGATTGATCCACCTCCAGCATTCTAAGCAGCCATCCTCTCTGGTCAGTTGCATCTGCTTCCTAACTCCCTGTGTGCACCTGCGCTAGCCTCTCTCCAAACCATTCTCCACTCCATAGCCAGAGGAATAGTTTGTATGTGAATGTGATGAAGGCACAGGAGGCTCTTCTCTCTACTCTTTACCCCTCTGGGGGCCTCCACTGCTCCTATGGGGTGACTGAACCTTAAAGTCTGCCTTCTGTCTCCTCAGTCTTGCTCCATACTGCATGTGCCTCACTATTTTGAGTCTTTTCCATCCTAGGCTTTGCTGTGAGCCCTCCTGTTAGGGCCTTCGCATGTGCTGTTGCCTCTGCCTGCTTTCCCTCTCCTTGTTGCTTAGCGAAACTCCTGTTCATCCTAATCATCGTAACTTTTCCTAAAATCCTTATCTGGGTCCTATCATACCTTCGGCTTTTATAGCCTGCCACAGCTGCAATTTTACATTGAATAATTATACAATTAATGTTTGTCTCATGAGGACAGGGGCTGTGCCTGAGAAAGAACTCAGTAAATATTTATTGAATGAATGATAAAGTCATAAAAACTCGCTCAGTGTTATTAAGTGGCAATCTGGGTCTGTGTCCCAAGAGAAGATGTATCAGGTGGGAAGTTCAGAAGATGAGATCTAAGGTTCCTTCCTTTTCTGGGGTGATGTGCTTTGAATTGAACTCACATTATTTTCCCTTCCCTCATTCCCTATGCTTGTTTGCTTGGCCTTGTCGACTTCCCTCCATTGGGTACCATAAGGAATTAAAGACCCTAAGGATTGGAAAGAATTAGTTCCTTCAAATGCTCAAGATCTTTCCTTTATCAGAGATGCATGAAAGAAACCCTTCAACAACCACCTTCATAAGTGGCCACGTAGTGCCTCCTTGAATACATCTAAGGCTAGAGCTCAACTCCCTGAAGGATTCCTTCTGATTTTCTTTTCTATAATAACATCTGAGCAAGCATCATTTTCATATAATTATTGGCCATTTGTATTTCTTCTAATACCAGCACTTACAGCCCTTAACTACTTCTCTCCCTCTGTCTTGATTTAACTGACATATAAACTCTTTTTTGATTAAGGAAATGAGCCCTTAGCCATACTATGCTGCAAATATGTTTTCAAGTTCATTGATCTTCTGATATTGTTTATGATATCTAAACAATTCTGTTTTATATGGGATAAAATTTAAATGATATAAAAATATACATGAAAAAGAAATTTTCCTCTCATCTTCATTTCCAGCTCAACTCCCCTCCAAAACAATTGCTATTAACAGTTTCTTATATATCCTTGGAGAGCTTGCCTGAGCAATAATAACATATATATATATATATATATATATGTATGTCTATTTTTCTCCTCCCCACCAACAAGAAGCAACGCTGTACTCCATGTTCTGCATCTTGCCTTTTCACTGACAATGGGGTATATTGGAGACCTTTCCATATCAGTTCATAAAGAGCTGATAGATGCTGCCAAATTGCCCTTCATAGAGGATGAACCAATTTACACTCCTATCAGCAATACATGTGAATGTCTCTCTCTACACCCTTCACCAATACAATGTCAAATTGTTTTTTTAATCTGTGCCAACCTGAAGTTGCGCATCTTTTCATATATTTAAAGTACTTATGACCATTTAAAAAAATTATGGCTGGGCCTCCCCAATGGCGCAGCGGTTGAGTGCTGGGCTGCAAAGCTGCCCGCAGCCCCTGCAGCACCGGTTCGACCCCCGGCCACCAGCGAGGGTCCCACATGGCATGCAGACCTCTCCTGCTGCCCGCTGCCCCCCTCAGCAGTGTATTTTGTGGGTCTACCTGTTCTGTTCCCCGCTCTGGCTCTGGTGAATTCTTTCACCCTCCCGCGCTTCTGACTGTACCCAGTGCTTGTATAAATAAATAAATAAATCTTTAAAAATAAATAAATAAATAAATTATGGCTGTTAGAGCTTTCTATTTTTGAGGAATTAGGATAAGGAAGGATTATTGTGATTATGGAAGAAATAATCTTTAGTTAATCTAGATCTAGTAGCCTGCTTTTCCACTGGTGTAGCAGTGAGAAGGTTTGAGCTTTATCCTTATTTTATCAACAACACATCTGTGACTAAGGTTAAATTATGCTAGAGTAGAAAGAGTTTAGGTTTTAAGGTCATACAGACTTAAATTGGGATCCCGTCTTCATTCCTTCCATATTCACTTATTGAAGTTTTACTGTGTATCAGGCCTGGGGCAGGAGGCTGGAGATTCAAAGATAAATAAAACAGTCCTTACCATCTAGAAGCTCTCAGTATAATGAAGGAGCCAGGCACACACACCAGCAAGTATAATGCAAAATAGATAACAATAATGATGATGTTGATGCTGATGAGATACTGATAATAGCTGGCAGCTCTGAGGATGATGAATCAGAAAAGGATAAGACCAGGGGCAAGGAGAGCAGTTAGCAGGCTATAGCAGTAATCTAGGCAAACAGTTTAGTGAGAATGAAGAAAGGGGATCAGATACTAGATACAATGAGGCAAAATAAACTAGATAGTATTTTTGTAAAATCAGGGAATATGGGGATAGATGGTAGATGGAGAATTTAGAGGTGAGGAAATATGCTCTCTCTTTGGTATGGCAGCTCTTATGGATGACTACATGATTGTTCATAAAAATATTCACTTCCTCCACTCCTCCACCTTCATCTTGACTCAGCCATATGATTTGCTTTGTCCTCCAAACAGGGTGGAGAGACTTTCATACCCCCCTTGAATTTGGTTTTGGTCACTGGCATGCTTTAACCAATGGGATTTTAGCAGACATATGCAAGCAGAGGTTTGAAATGTGCTTGCAAAGTTGATTTTAATGTTTTGGGCTTCTGCTTTTCACCACTAGAAGAATATACCTTTGACAGCTGCAGGTTCAAGGATAAAGGCACATGGAGTTGACCTGGACCAATTCATAGCATGGATCCAAACCCAACAGAGCTCAGCTTAGATCAGCTGTACCTCAGCTGATCCACATATCTGTGCACTCAAGAAATAAATACCCATCACCTCATGGCACTGAGTTTTTTGTTGTTTTTTTTTAAAGATTTATTTATTTATTTATTTTTAAAAGATTTATTTTATTTATTTATACAAGCACTGGGTACAGTCAGAAGTGCGGGAGGGCGAGATAATTCACCAGAGCCAGAGCAGGGAGCAGAGCAGGCAGAAGGACCGAAGTACACCGCTGAGGGGAGCAGCGGGCGGCAGGAGAGGTCTGCGCGCCATGTGGGACCCTCCTCCGGTGGCCGGGGAGCAGCCGGGGATCGAACCGGCGCTGCAGAGGCTGCGGGCAGCTTCACAACCCAGCGTGCGCCACCTGGGAGGCCCTCATGGCACTGAGTTTTGAGTAAGTTTGTTATGAAATATTGTTGTAGCAGGAGCTGCTGATACTGGTCGCCAACAGAGATATCTCTTCTCTAATCCATATACTCTCATGTCCTTTGACTGATCATCATATGCCTTGTTTCAGTTCTGCCAGATTTCTTAGCAAGATATACCAACTGGGACCAATTAGGAGGCACTCCCCAAGAGTCATCAAATGAGAATTCTGCAAGCCGCTAACCCTCCCCCTTTTCCAGTCAACTCTGTCTCTATTCTAGAGCCAGTCAAATGTCACAGGAAGAAGAAATCAGTCCCTGGAGGCTGGATTCTGAGAGATTCTAGAATTAAGAGGCTCAATAAGATTAAACCTCAAGCTCCATGCATGAATCAGAAGGGAGTGGTCCTCAGTTACTGGTTAATTCTGAAAATTCAACTTACTTTATAAACCAAAAAAGGAGGTCATGAGCCATTTAAAATATCCACATGGGAACTAGTCAGACATCAGTTGTCTACTGTTGGGATTTTAAAGGTGATATTGCTTATATTCAGAACCACCTAAAGCTAGGAAGCTGAAGGAAGGACACAGGGACACATCCATGTTTAGTGGTATCTGAAGTTTAGCTTATGTAATAACTCTGAGGCCCCTCTTTAAAAATAAAGAAACAAAATTACAAATATAAAATCAGGTTCAAAATTGAGTATTTATTTAGAATAACAAATGATAGTACAACAAATTACAAAAATTTTAAAATTGAGGAAAAACCATACGTATCACAAAATTTCCTAAATAATATTGTCTGAGATATCCCCAAGTGCTTATTTCCAATAATTCTTGGGCTCTTATATGAAGGACTCTTCATATAAACAACAATTTTATGCATCATTGTCTATAAAGAAAATAGAAATATAATTCAGTCTTCTACCATTGTTGGTCAACATTTATTTATTATTAATAATTTAGTTAAGTCTCTTTCAACAGTAAAATTACCTATTAGCATTGTTATATAAATTTTCAGATTACTAAGAAGTTTGGGGAAACACCTATCAAGTTTATTTCATAGAGGCTGTAGGATAAGGAAAAATGTCAGGCTTTTCTGCCCTCCCACCATCAGGATAGATGATGGATCCTTGCGGTCCTGAATGCATGCCTGATGGCGGGCACCTGGAATAGGGTGTGGGCATAGGTAGATGGGATTCACCTGGGCTGAGACTGGGCTTTTAAGAGTGGCGTCACTGGGATGCCAGCAGAAGCTGAGAGAAGCCAAGAACGAATAGAAGCCAAAAGAGAAGCCGAGAGAGAAGCAAGAGAAGCAGAAGCCGAGACAAGGCCGGAGAGCCCAGATAGAATGAAGACTTGCTGGGGGCTGGGAGGCCTGCCAGCCTCCTGGCCCCCCAGCACCCTTACCTGCTGTGTACCGGGTAAATCCCAATAAAAAGACCTGCAAAACCACTGAGGACTCTGACTCCTCCTTTACCCGGTCTGCTAGATCAGAAAACCTGCACTGTGTCCTTCCTGCCCCTACAAAGGCACAGTACATTTCAGTGCATTTCAAAATTGCCTGAATATTCTTGGATTTTATTGACACTCTTTTACCAGTTTATTATTGATGTCCTTGTTATAGTGGCCTATTAGGAGTTTTATGTTATCTTTGGCAATGCCAATATTTTGGGGATGTATAAAATATATAACTTCATCTTAGAATGCACTCATTATTAGTAGCATTTGCCACAGGTTTATGCCCTATAAACACAGGAATTTTAATAAATTCTATCTCATATGATTCCTATTTAAAAAGAAGAAAATATACATTTATCTGGGTATGTGCTGCACTGAGAAGTATTTCCTGATAAATGAGAGGTTCTATTTTGACCAGGTAGCCATAGGAAGCAAAATTTCCACTTATAATTTTACATGGGATGATACTTTCTGGATTCACACATTTTAAGTCTTGTTTCTCTTCCATTGCAGGATGCCACAGGACAAATTCATGTGCCCTACCAGGTCCAGCCATGAACCAGCACTCAGTGGCATACCCCCAAGAGCTTCAACCCATGAACCACCTGAAGAGATATAATTAACCTAAAAAAACCCTAAATATATTCTCAACTCAAGTCCCCCTTAACCAGGTCCCAAATACTCACTGTCACCCCAAAGCTACTCCACAGAAGACGTATAAAGTTGGAGTGGAAACCGAGGTCTTATTCGACTTTTATTAAGATACTTTACTTTTGCAAATTTAAACAATTGGACCATGTGAAAATAGTATAAGGGCCCTCCCAGGGTCTTGAAAGGCACTCATGAAGTAAGGGGCTCTTAAATTTAAATTTCATTACCTTTGTAGAAAATTCACCTCTAGAGGGATTAAAAAAAACTCAGCCTTTCCTTGGTCTTGGCACCATCCATAGCAATTCCTGTACTTTTCCCCATAAGCAAATATTTATTGACTTTTGTGTGCCAGGCGCTAGGGAAAAGATAGTGCCTCATGAGTTTATGTGTTAGCCCAGAAACAGATATCAATCAAAAAAGAGCCATACTTCGAGGAACATGACAGGAATGTTTCGTTCAGGATTATGCTTGCTATGCTCAAACCAAATTAATGATTGCAATTTGCCAACAAGAGAGGGGAAGGCAAGAAAGCAAGGAGTCACTCAGAGGAAGATGCTGCAAGAGCAGCTCCCTTCTGACCTTGTGGTCTCCTTGGGCTCAGAGGCAGGCTAGCGGGCACACACCTGTCTCAGTTTACTCAGCACTTATGGTCTTTCTACTCCTCTTGTTCTTCCTATTTAAGATTACTGCAAGCTTGAGGCTGGAAAAAGCTAGCTCAACAGGGCTTCTCCAGAGGAGAATCCAGAACCCAAAGCCCTGCAGAGGAATCACTGGATGCTGGTCCAAGCAGAAGGACGACCCTGAAGTGGGAAGCAGTTGGCCCACTATTCTCACCTTAACTAAAAATGGGGAAAAATGAATTTCCTCAGTGAATATCACCAGAGGTTCTGATCTTCTATTATATCCTGCCCTTCCTTCCTTACCTCCACAGAGTTGGCCTAGCTTCTTTTTTCAATCAATCATCTTGAAATTGTTATCTCAGTCCTTATCGCCACTTCTCACCTCCAATTTACTAGCATTGCACAGAAGTCTAGTTTTTGCCACTGAAACCTAAGATGCCAAGTGCTGCTGTGGCCCTGTCCGTATCTCTGCCCTTACCACTCAGTGCACCCCAGGCTCCCAACTGCCAGTACCTGCATTCATCTGCCTGCAGGCTCTCGTGCAGCCAGGCTCTGCTTTGCTGCCCCAACAGCAGGCTGCAAGTGTCAGTGAATTAATGACTCCTAGGAGCAACCCTCAACCAATGACCTATAGGTGTTGGTATATGAATATCCCAATTGCCTCATCTTTTGAGAGGGGTAACTATGAGTTGAATGTACTGCAGACTTCCAGAAGTTTCCTAATGTGCTTATTCTTTAATAGCTTGTAATGGTTGCCAACAGAACTCATCCTTTATTGGCTGCTTCTCTTTCTGTTTCACTCTCCACCCCACAGCATTTTTCCTGAACAAATAAGCAAATCTTCGTCTCAGGATCTGTTTCTGAGGAAACCCGAAACTAGCACCAAGATGACACCCTAAATGTTTCAGGTCTAACTAATTAGTTAGCAGAGTAGTGTGCACTGAGTGACTGCTAGGTGCCAGGCACTGTCTAATCTTACTGATCTCTGTGTTGTGTCTGATACCTGTCATCCCTCCCCTTGAAGCCCTCATTCCTTGGACTCAGGCTGCCCTCTTTCACTGGTGATCCTGCCCCACTTCCCCTTACACAGTGACGTTGCTGGGGGTTGCAGCTTAGTCATTGTTCTTCCCACTCTACATGTCTGTTTTTGGTGCTATGATGTACTCACAAGGGGTCAACTCCCACTTCTTTGTTGAAGATTTCCACATCTTTTTACTTACTTTTATTCTCTCTCTTAAGTCCAGACTTTTATGTTCAGCTGCCTATTGGTCACCTCAAATTCATGCCCCATTGTTTAGAGGGTTATTGGGTGTGTTCGGTGTAAGGACAAGTATGTAGGGAAGTCGGACAGAAGATACAGCCAAAGAACAGTTACAAGTGGTAGACCATGCAACCTAGGTTCCTGAGGGAGGGAAGTGATTCTGGGAGAAGGCTGAGAGATTGGGGGAGAAACTGGGAGAATCAGTCCTAGACCCAACAGATAAACATGTTCCCAGGGCACCAGCAAAGTCAAGGGAACCCCGATAACATTTTGGGAGGAAGAATTTAAAATTAAAAAAGCACTGAAATAATCACCATGGGAAAAGTCAGAACTTTATTGGACTTCCTTATGCTTATTTTACAAGTTGGTATTGTTTTTATTTTAAATTCCACCAGGGACCATTCTCTTTTTTGGTGCTTAGGAAGATTAAAGGTCTGGCTTGGGTCTAGGAGGTTGAGGAGATTAAAACATAGCTATAGTAGGAGGGAGAGGGAGAGGATGCTGGATGGACAGATGTTGTCATCTAAGAGCTAACACTCTCCAGCTGACCTCCAGGTTCTGTGTCTGCATGTTTCTGTCACTTCCCTTGCCTGGAATTCTCTTTACTCCTTCCTCTGATTGGTGTGATCTTACTGGAGAATTCCAGTCCTACCCTGACACACACTAGTTCATGTTCCTGGCTAGCAGGCTACTCCCTGTTTCATCGACATCTACTTTGCCAGTGTTGTGCAAGACACTATGATTGCTCCAAAATTTGTTTATGCCAGTGGGAGTAGCTACTGTATTTACATAACTTAATTTAATATTATGTAAGCAAAAGGTGCCCAAAGAAAGAGAACTGTTTCTAAGAACACAAAGCCAAATGTTTGAGAGACTCAATAAAGGTAAAAATCCCTTTTTAAAATGCTACTGAGTTGTATGGATGAGACAATGGGAAAATAGTTAACATCTACTGAAGGTTTACTGTATGTTGGACACTACATTAAGTTGTTATATAAAAATTTCATTTGAGCCTCACAATAACTCTCTGAAGTAGATATTGAGGAAACTGAGGCACAAAGAAGTGAAGCAACTTGCCTGTTAGGAACAGGTGTATCCAGGATGTGAACCCAAGCGGTCCACCTTGAGAGGCTGTGTTCTTTTTTTCTTTTTTTAAAGATTTATTTATTTATTTATACAAGCACTGGGTACAGTCAGAAGTGTGGGAGGGTGAGAGAATTCACCAGAGCCAGAGCAGGGAGCAGAGCAGGCAGAAGGACCAAAGAACACTGCTGAGGGGAGCAGCGGGCGGCAGGAGAGGTCTGTGCGTCATGTGGGGAGGCCCGAGAGGCTGTGTTCTTAACAATTACTCTATCATGTAAAAAAAATCTGAAAAGAAAAAATATCCTAACAATGGAGTCTATATTGAGATTATTTTATAAGAATATTTAAGTTTCGGGCCTCCCCTGGTGGCGCAGTGGTTGAGTGCTGGGCTGCGAAGTTGCCTGCAGCCTCTGCAGCACCGGTTCGATCCCCGGCCGCTGGCGCGAGGGTCCCACATGGCATGCAGACCTCTCCTGCTGCACCTGCTGCTCCCCTCAGCAGTGTATTTCATCAGTCTGTCTGTTCTGTTCCCCGCTCTGGCTCTGGTGAATTCTCTCACCCTCCTGCTCTTCTGACTGTACCCAGTGCTTGTATAAATAAATAAATAAAAATCTTTAAAAAAAATAAAAAAAAAGTTTAGATGTTAAAAAAAAAAAGAATATTTAAGTTTCATATTCTACTTTAAAGAAATTGAAGCTGAAATCCATAGATAATATGGATATGGTCATTCAACAATAAATGACTCCACTCTGGTCCTCTACCTGAAGTATTAGCAATATCCTCTAAGTTAAAATAAAATGCTAAAAAACATATGCTTTTTATGACTTCCCACTTTGACTTCGATTAATCGCCTAGTAGCAATGCTGAATGGGTGGGATTTCTCTAATTTAGAACTCTTTAATTTTGGAGATGGGATAGCAATATCCATCTTTGAATGGGTAAAGCAGACTTATCTTTGTAAAATGCACGTCTGTACACTCCCTTGTCTGTACTCTCTTGCATACAAACTTTTGATTTCAATCAGACTACCTTCACACCCTACTGGAAAAAAACACAAAGATACAAACAGGATCCTGTTTATCGTTATACTCTTCAGCCAGTCCACTTACTCAGGTTTCTAGTCCTTTGCCCGTTAGTTCATGCCCATTCATGCTTCTGTGTCTTTGCATGTTTCTGTCACTTCCCTTGCCTGGTTTTCTCTTTACTCCTTCCTCTGATTGGTGTAATTAATCTTCAGTCATTTATTCAAAATACAATTTTGTACATCTATTTATGTGAACAACCAATTAATAGACACGATATATAATTATGTCCTTATTAAAATGTTATAAGCTGTTCTCTTTGTGTGCATTTATCACAGTTTACCATTTTTTCTTTATTATGCTCATTTATTTAACGTTTGAGGGAAGGAGAGCAGGTGAGGAAGAGAGAAAAAGAGAGAGAGCACAGGTTGTTATGAGAACAGATGTGGTTGCAGAAAAGGGAAATGGTGGGGGAAACTGAGGAATTAACTTTGGAGTTGAGATCTGAAGGATAAAAGGGATTAACTGGGCAAAATGGGCTGGAGCCAGAGCTGGGTCGGGGCAATGAGTGGGACGTCATGCACTCTAGATAAAGGGAACAGCCGGTGGCAGGACCCCAAGGTAGAAGGGGGATCAGGTCAGATCCCGCAGGGCCTCGCTGGTTAATAAAACTTGAATCTTAATCAGGGAAGCAATGAGAAGCCTTTGGTGAGACTAAGCAGGGGAATAAGCTTTTCAGGGTGTAATTTTAAAAAAGCATTTTGGTTGCCACATAAAGAAGAGGTTGGGAATAATGCTAGTGCCATTCTTCTCTTAAGCCTTCTGAGGCCCAGGCAGAGTGAATGCTTTCTTCCATATGCTCTCACCAAAATTTAGGAAGCTTCTTGTGGGCAGGGCCTTGCTCAACTTTTATTCACTGCTATATCCTATGAAACGGTGCACTTAGTAGGTGCCTAATAAATGTTACCTAAATGATGCAACTCTATTGTCACTTCTCACACTACATGTAATTATTTTTTTTATTTAGTATCTCAGTTTCATAGGCCTTCCAGTACCCGAGAGATAAATGCCTTTCTTGTGAAGGGGGAGCAAAGGGCCTATGAATGCAATGTTAAAGCTGTGAATAAAAATGTATAATCTGAACAGAGACAGTAGCCCCACCACCTGACCTTCCCTCTCCTACAACAGTATGGAGAGACCTTCCCTCTTTGGTATGGAGAGAGCTTTCCTCTCCCTCTCCTGTTCTTTCCCACTCAAGATCTTAGGTTCTTTCTCCAAATCAAAAGAGTTCTTATTCTTATTCTGGGAATATGACATGTCAGCAATATTAATACTAGAATCACAAGAGCCCAGGCTAGAGGGCTCTTCAGGGTCATTTAATTTATGCCTCACCCTACCCCAAAGTTTAGAGTCCTTCAGTAACACTTCTTTCTCACCACCTGGCTGTCTGGCTTCTGGATGTCAACCAGGGATAGACAGCAAGTGCTGGAGCCAGAGAATCCAGAACGTCATCTTTGGTCTTCACTAGGTTTCCATGAAGTCTGTTACAGTCATAGTTTTCTGACTACTTGATTCTCTGTCTCTGATACCAAATCTTCCCTTTACCCCAGACCATTAAATTAGGTTTTAGGATTCTTTTTTCCTCTCAAATTACTCATTCTCCCAAGTTGCTTTCATTATTTCCAGTCCATGTATTTGCAGTTCTAACAAACCTCTCATCCTTGCAACCAATTTAAAATATGCAGCTCCTTAGTTAAACAAGTGTTTATTGAATACCTACCATACTTTTGAGTCTCTTCCCCAAACCTCAATCTATCACAACAATGACTTGTGTCAGAAGACGGCCCTTTTCCAAAGCTCACAATGGCTTACCTCTGTTCAAACTGAACCTTGGAACCATAAGCTTTCAGGATTGGCATTAGTGGTTCCTGACCCACCTTGCTCTCCCCCCCACAGCCAGTGCTCTCTGTAGGTGCCAAGACATAGTGTTACACTAAGGTATTACAGGGACACAATGATCACTCCCTTTTATGTATTTTGTTTCCATTTCTTTTCTTCTCCTTCTTCTCTCCTTGCTTGTATTTTCCATCTCCACCTCTCTTTGGGTGAGTGTCTCACTTGGAAAAACTTCTTAATATCATCTTGCTCAACCACTCCCCAGCTTTTGTCACTGAGGTATCTCCCCTTGCATTTTATGCTTGAAACATTGTGGTGTGCTCTGTGCCCTTGCTAAGGTGAATGAATAAGCATGAGACCAAACTCACTTTCTTAAAAAAAAAAAAATGACACAAGGAAAGGAAAGAACAAAACTAACAGAAAACTATAAACAGAATGACAGGGAAACAGCTTGAAAACTTCTTATAAAGTCAAACATACTTACCATATGACCTAGAAATTATTACCTCTAGGTATTTACTCAAGAAAAATGAAAACTTATGTTCACACAGAAAACAATTTGAAAATGTTTATTCATTTTTTTTTCTTTTTAGTGATTTTATTCATAATTGCCCCAAACTAGAAACAACTCAAATATCCTTTAACTGGTGAAAGATAAACAAACTGTGGTATATATATACCACATATAATGGAATACTATTCAGAAAGGAAAAAAAAACCCACTAAAACAGGAAAAGGAATGCCAGGAACTGAGGATCAAAGGAAAGGTTGACTAGAAAGGGCAAAGAGGGAATTTTTGAGGATTGTGGAATGTCTCTATGTGCTGATTGTGTTGGTGGCTATATGAGTGTAGCATTTGTTAAAATTCATAGAACTGTTTACTGTAAGGGTGAATTTTACCATATGTAAAGTATACCTCAACAAATCCAACTTAAAAAAAAAATCCACCAAAATAAAAGAAAGAATAAAATAAAGAATAAAAGATAGATGCAGAAACAAACACAAAAATAAACTTGATTAATCATACAAAAAAACTGGTTCTTTAAAACACACCAACATATAGTAATAAAACAGAAAAACCTTTAGCAAACCCAAATGAGAAAAGAAGAGAAAATACACAGGCAAACAATATTGGAAATAAAAAGGAGATTTAATTTTTGACATAAACAAAATCTAGAAATTATAATTTAAACATAACTTCACTTGAAAATGAAACTCCACATGAAATTCCATGATTTTCGAGGTAAATACAAATGGACAAATTAATTCAAGAAGAGACATAAACCTGAATAGACCAATAACAACTGAAATGGTAGGCAAGCCATTCCACAAGCCATCAGTTCAAAGTAACTTACAGATGAGTTGTTTACTCTTAAATATATGCTAATTCAAAATATAAATAAATTCTATGTTATTTACATTAGTGCAGAAGGAAAACTTACAACTCATTCTACTAGACTAGCAGCTCTCAAAGTATGGTCTAGGGATCCTTGAAGATCCCTGAGGTTCCTTCTGGGAATCCATTAGGTCAAAGCTATTTTGATAATAATAACGTTTTCACATTTTCATTCTCATACTGTCACACAAGTGTACAGTTTTCTGTAGACTAATGGAATGCCATGTAATGATGCCACTGCTCTGACAGTAAATGGAATATGTGCTTATACATTAACAGAGGGGTCCTAAGAACAAAAAGTTTGAGAACCATTGTGCTAACCTAATATACCAACATAACAAATGACAATGAAGAAAGCAATCGGCTTACTTAAGAGTGTCAATGCAAATATCTTAATGTTAACTGTTCTTAAAAGAACAATTTTCATGATTAAATAAGATTTATCCAGAAAGGTTAAGAATTATTCAACATTAGGAATCTATTAATATAAACCATTGCATTAATAGATCAAAGGAGAAAAACATCATATCACCACAAAAATGATACTTTAAAAAGTTAAAAATTTTAATGTCCATTCCTCATTTTAAGATGCAAGCAAACAAATAAAACAAACAAACAACAAATTAAAACTCTTAGCAAGCCAGTAATAAAAGAACACTTTTTTGATTTGATAAAGGGCATTCACCATTCCCATTAAAGTCAGGAACAAGACAAAGATGCCTGCTTTCATTGCTGTCCCTGCAACTACTGAACATGGCACTGGAGAGCCTAGTTAATGCAATAAGATAAGACAAAGAAATGGGAGTATTACAAAGGCAGACATAAACTGTCACCATTGACAAGTGATTTACTTTTTAACTTAGAAAATCTAAGAATGGCAAAAATTTCAAAACTAATAATATTAGATATTGGTAAAAGCTTGATGAAAGATCAACAACAAAAATCACTCATTTTCCAACACACCAACTATAACCAAACAGAAAAATGTAATGAAAAATATCTTATTTATCATAGCAGGAAAATTGTAAAATACATGTTACTAGCCTCACCAAGGTGAAGAAATTGTATGTTTTATTGAAAGACATTAAAAGAAAACAAACAAAAAAAATTGATCCATGAAGACTGCATTATATTCCCACATAAGTCTCAAATTAAACCAAAAATTTAATGAAATTCCAATCAAAATACCAACAGGAGGATATTTTATGGAACTGGGCAATTTTATGGAACTGATCAAAAATATCCATAAGTTCACCTGGGGAGAGGAAATGTAATAAAGCAGTCAAAAATTATGAGAAAAAAATAATATGACAAAAATAGAAAATAAAATGGATAGAATATGTAGTGCCAGGTCTCACCAGGTATAAAAATATCCTATAGTGCCACAATAATTGAAACAGCATGGTGGTGACACAAAAATGGGCCCAAAAAATCAAGGGGGGAAAAGAATCCAGAAGCTGACCTACATACAACCTAGCACTTCAAATTAGTAGGAAAGGATGGACTATTTAATTAATTGTGTTGGGACAATTGGAAATTCTCTTAGGAAAAACATTGTAATCCTAATTCACACTATAGCTAAAAATAAATTTCAATTATATCAATGGCCTAACCTGGACAATAATACTATGAAAATACTGAAAAAGATTATATACACACATTATCTTCTGGGTAGTAAGAAAACTGTTCAAGCAAAACAACCCCCAGAAATCATAAAAGAAATGATGAACAGATTTTACCACCTAAGAATTAAACCTTCTGTTTTTTGATATAATACAATGTAAATAAAGACAAGCAATAGACTAGGAAGAATATTGTAACATATTAACAGAAAAAGAATTGAGCACACTCATAATGTAGTGATGACAATCTGCTAATCAATAAGAAAAAGACAAACAACCTCATAGAGAAATAGGCAAATTATACAAAAAAGCAATTCACAGAAGTGATCAATAAATATATGAAAGCATGCTCAAATTCACTAGTAACCACACAAATACAAATCTATAAAATAACAGCATTTTAAGCAAAATAAGTCAGAAGGAAAAAAACAAATACTGGATGATTTCACTCATGTGGAATATAAAGATACAAGACAAAAGAACAAACGAAACTAACCCCAAACAAACCCTAGATCTGACTATAGAATTGAGACTACTGGGGAGAAGGTTAGAAAGGGTCCCTGTGGACTATGATGGAGGACTGGAGGTATCTTATCTAGTGGTGGGCATGGTGTGGTAACATATTTGAAGAGGTAGAATCTATAGCCCTAAATCAAATACAGTGCTGTAAACCAATGTTATTTCAATAAAAATATAATTTAAAAAATAATATAGCATTTTAAAACTTATCAGATTTGCAAAAAATTGAAGGAGATATTGGTGAGGTGTGGAGCAATGAGCCTTCTCATTCACTGTTGGATGGGAGTATAAACAGTTTTTTTGAAGGGTAATTGAGCGCATTCTAATGAAAAATTAAATTCTCACACCTCTTAATCCAGCACTTCTACTACTAGAAACTAACTTGCAAAAATGACTGCATATGTCCATAAAAACACATGTGCAAAAAGTTCACGGGGCTCCATGGTGGTGCAGGGGTTAAAGTCAGCGCTATCAAGCTATCTCAGCCACTGCAACAGTTGTTCCCCTGCCAGGGAGCTAACCCACATGGCACAGCAGACCTCTCCTGTTTCGCCAGCTGCTCCCCTCAGCAGTGTATTTCAGTAGATCTGTCTGTTCTGCTCCCCACCCTGTCTCTGGTGAATCTTCTCGCCCCTCCCCACCCCACCTCTGGCTTCCACCCTAGATCTTGTATGTATAAATAAAAATAAATCTTAAAAAAAATTCACTGCAGCATTGCTTGTAAGGATTAAAAACTGGAAACAACTAAAATGTTCCAATAGGGAAATAACTAGTTCATTATGGTAGTTACAAAACATGGAGTAGCATTTAGGGGTTCAAAGTAATCCTATTATGTATTGACATGGAAAAATTTAAAGATACAGTTAAGTGAAAAAAGCAAAAGTATGTTTATAGTATGAACCCATTTATGTAAAAGACTCTTCTTGTCTCCATAAATATATATAAAGGTACACATACATAAATAGGAGAAGGACTGGAAGGGTACATACTAAATTGTAAAACAGTATTTACCTATGTGGTAAATGAGAGGATTAAAGAAATGGAGTAAAAGACACTTATACTTTGCAATTTTCTATTACAAACATAAAAAATTAATTTTTTCATGATGTGCATGTATTTGATTTTTTGCCTATACATTTTCAAAATTAATAAAAAGGGGAAAATACCTCCTGTAATGTTTACAGTGAGAAGTGATGGCATAAGCAAGAGCATTGGTTTAAAAGGAGAAAGGGATGTATCTTCTGGACTCTTTTTAATGCATTTTTGTGTATTTCTATTATGTGGATCATCTGAAGGTGGCCACTATTTATGTATCTACTCCACAAACACAGAGACATAACATGTGTCTCTGGTGCCTAGCAACGTGTTTGGCATTCAGCAGATATAAGCATGTGCTGAATGAATCATAATTTGAAAGATAAGGTAAAAGGTAGAAGTTTTGGGTAAATCATTAGATAAGATGGGGTGAAGGAGAGTGTAGGAGTGACAACAGCATCATTACCAAACAAGGAAACTGGAAGTTTGGGGGAAATTAGGACAACAATTAAGGTGGATGATTATTATGTACAGGAACTATGTTGAATCCTTTGACTATCTCATTGAATTATAGAATAACCTAAATATTCCCTCACACAAGGAAAGAAGAATTAAGAGACTTACCCAAAGTCAGTTAGTCATTAAGTACTGGAGCTACAAATCAAACCAATATCCAGACTCCATGAACAGATTTCATGTTCTTAAGGTTATACATAAGGTTATATTGCTCCCCCAGCAATGGAAAGCTAATAAAATCAATTTTGATATATTGCGATTGAGGGGCTGCTAGGACAGTCATTGAGATGGGGTTTCCCAGTGGATAGTGGGATATCACAAGTCTGCAGCTTCTTAGAGAGGTCAGAGCTTGACCTATGGATGGAAGTATCTGGAAGGTCAACAGTCAACAATCATTCAACAAATATTCATTGAGCTCCCATAGAAGCTCCAGGCACATGTTATATCAAACATTCACTTCAAACCCATTTGATTCAAACCCACTTGAAGAGAGCTTATTTTGTGAACATACTGTGATCTGGAATCTTTAATTGTTGGTCATTTCTTTTTTCATGTCTCATAGTCCTAATTACACTGTAAGCATCTTGAGGGCAAGGGCACAATACTAAATGTCTTTGTATTCCCTTGCCAAAGGGCTCAAAACAGTGCTTGAGAACACATTAATGAGCCGCCATTCACAAAGGCTAGTGTAAGTCAGGAGACCAATAGGAGACACAGTCTTTATCTCTGCTATGACCTAAAAGTCTATAAAAGCAGTCAGGTTTCAAACCAAATAAAAGATTTTCCATCAATGTCACAAAGGTTAATTGTAGGCAACAAAAAGTTGTAGGTTGGAGCAGAAGGCTGACTGTCAGGAGACTCACAGTAGGCGGTATTTCCCTTGGCAAATTTATCAAAGTCCAAAATCTGGCCCTCAGTCTTGCTGGTCCAGAAACTCAATCCTGTCGAAGGTGAGAGAAACCAAGGAAACTCATGCACATTCACGAAGTCATAAAAAACTGGAGTCTAAAACTAGACAGCCAGTTTATTCATCTATGACCAGATATTTGCATCCACCATCATCTCCTTGTACCCAAGTAATGTGCAAAGCCAAATCACTAGGAGACCGTATGGTAAAGCCGGAATCAGCACACAGGGAATTAGTAATAGGATTAGGTTGTTTAACAGCACTAGGCTCTGATAAATCTGATGCAGCAGCAGCATGAAACAGGAGGAGCAGTCTTTGGAACCAGATAAACCTGGAACCAGATAAACAGAGCTCCTGAACTCCCAGCAGAGTGGCAGTGGGCAGGTCACTCAATCTCTCCAACCTCTGGCTTTTAAAAGGTGAATGATGATACCTACTTCATGGACTTATTGTGAGATTAAATGAGATAATGCATGAAATGCTCAACCAGTCCCTGTCATGTGACAGACACTCAATGAATGGCAGTTGCCTATGTGTCGTCATATGAGGGACACACCAGATAAGGGCTTGAGTCAACCTTTTAGAATATCCTTTGCTCTGAGCAAAACTAGGGGAAAAATACCAGTTAAAAAACTGTGGCAGTGGTCCAAAACACAAATAATAATGGCTTATAGCAGGGATGCAACTGGAGTGGGGGGATGAGGAGAACGAGCTGTACAGACTTGAAAGATATTTAGGAGACAGGCACTATGCTGAGTGTTTCGCATCAGTATTTATAGTGAATAATAAATAGCAACTGACAGCAACTTGAATAGTAGCCCATTTTTCAGATGACAGAGATATTAAGCAACTAGCTTTGGATTACATGGTGGTGACTGGGTTGCAATATGAATCACAGGTGGTACAACTCTAAATTCTCTTCCTTCTACAAACAAAACACACCACTGTGAGAAAAAGCCATCTTCCTCAACTTACCACGGGGTTATTTTCTGGCAAACCCATTACAAACTGAAACTATCTCTAAGTTGATATTGCATCAAATACACCTACCCTACAAAACACCATAGCTTACCCTAGCCTACCTTAAACATGCTCAGAGCACTGTCATTAGCCTACAGTTGGGCAAAATCATCTAACATTAGCCTGTTTTGTAATAAGGTGTTGCATTTCATGTAATTTATAGAATACTGTAGTGAAAGTGAAAAACAGTAGAGTGTGAGTAGTTTAACCCTGTGGCCACATGGTGGGTGGGGAGCTGTGGCTCACTGCTGCTGCCCAGGCTCTGGTCTGTGAAAAGATCAAAATTCAAAGGACGGTTTGCACTGAATGCAGGTTGTTTTTACCGTAAAATTGAAAAATCTTAAGTTGAGCCATCGTAAGTTGGGGACCATCTGCATAAGTAATGTCTTACCACTAGTAATTAAAGTATTGAAGTTTAGATAAACAGTTGATCTTTTAGAAAATATAACTTGGAGAAGATCAAGTTTATCACTAGAATAAATAATGTCCCTGTGGCTTACTTCCATTATGCTATGCTTTCCTGCAGAGGAGAGAGGAGAAGATACAGATCACGGACCAGAAAATTATACATCACTGCAGGTTCCTCTATGACAGAGTGCCAATGCAGATGAACTTCATCCATTGTGTCAAACTGCAGAGTTTAAGAACGGGTACTCCATGGAACAGACTCTTTTAGAGCAAAGGAAGTCTTAGCTGGGCCAGCCATACGATTTCATGGTAATGGCGACAAGCTCTTCAGCAGCACACACAGGTGCTAACCAAAGGTTATCTAGTGTTGTATTCCTCATTTTTCTATCAGTCCAGTAATACGCACACATTATAATCCAGTGCTAAAACTTAAATTATTTTTAGATGAAGAACAATATCATGTAACAGGTTTGAGTTACTTTTCCAAGTGAGGTTTTTCCTACTTTTATTTTATTTTAAGATTTATTTTATTATTTATTTATTTATACAAGCACTGGGTACAGTGCGGGAGGGTGAGAGAATTCACCAGAGCCAGAGTGGGGAGCAGAGCAGGCAGAAGGACCGAAGTACACTGCTGAGGGGAGCAGCGGGCGGCAGGAGAGGTCTGCGTGCCATGTGGGACCCTCCTCTGGTGGCTGGGGAGCAGCTGGGGATCGAACCAGTGCTGCAGAGGCTGCGGGCAGCTTTGCAACCCAGCGCTCAACCGCTGCGCCACCAGGGAGGCCCTCCTACTTTTATTTTTACAGCTTGAATTTTTAACTCAAGCATACCTATAATAAATTATATCTACTCTTGGGCCTCCCCGGTGGCGCAGCGGTTGAGCGCTGGGTTGCGAAGCTGCCCGCGGCCTCTACGGCGCCGGTTCGATCCCCGGCTGCTCCCCGGCCACCAGAGGAGGGTCCCACATGGCGTGCAGACCTCTCCTGCCGCCCGCTGCTCCCCTCAGCAGTGTACTTCGGTCCTTCTGCCTGCTCTGCTCCCCGCTCTGGCTCTGGTGAATTCTCTCACCCTCCCGCGCTTCTGCCTGTACCCAGTGCATGTATAAACAAAACAAACAAACAAACCAGCAAAACAAATAAATAAAGCATGCCTCTATAAAAAAAAAAAAAAAATTATATCTACTCTTAGATACTTTTGCTTTGAACTAGTTTGAGCCTAAATTAGTTTGAGCCTAATGAGATGGATGTTTCTCTGCAAATTTAATATTTTTGATTTCTATATTCTTACTCCAAATATCACTTTAAAGCAATTGTTTTCAGAAGTTAGAAAAATGCATGCCATTCAAGTGTCAGGCCCCTCAAAGAATTCACATGAAGAAAACAGAGAGACATATAATCACAATAACAGTAATAACATTAATAACAACTGCAACTATTTACCACTGTCTGATCTGTGCCAGATACAATCCTATACCCTGAAAAAAAAAAAAGAGTAAGAAATTTCTCTCTACCTTCAAGGGTTTTCCCATGCCTTTGGAGAACTATGTAAGTCTGATTATTAAGCAATACATGCAATAAAGTAAATAGTGCTTTGCTAGAAATAAAAATAATGTATTTAGTAAAAAGACAGAAGATGGAGAGTTTAATGAGGGATGATGAAGAGAGGTGGAAGTGAACTTTGAACTGAGTTTTTAAAAGATGAGCAGGTATTCTCCAAGATAAATGTAAAAGGAGGAAGAAGGATAACTCTGGCAAAGGCAGATATGAAACTGTTTTAGGTATACAAGGAACTGCAGTTTGGTATAGATGGAGGTTACAGTAAATTAAGAGCAGTGGAAGAAGGTTGAGAGATCCCAGCAAAAGCAGAAATTTTCCAGGCACAGGACACACAATGCAGGGTCTTACATGCTGCATTGTCCAGGAGGCCCCTGGGGTGTCACTGGCAGGTTCTAGGCATAGGAATGACAGGAACAGGATTTGTCTTAGAAACAACTATGGTAGCAATGAGGAAGATGGAGCAACAGGGTATGAGCTTAGTGATAAGGAGATCAGTTAGAATATGCAGAGGATATTTCTAGGAGATACTCATACTAAGCAGTGATTGACTAGAATGAAAATACTAAGCCGACATGAAGAAACCAGGGAAGATAACCCAATCAAAAAAAAAAAAAAAAAAAAAAAGAAGAAGATCAAAACCCAAAAAGGCACTTCACAAGAGAAAATTCAATGGCAATAAACATAAGAAATGTATTCTACTTTATCAGTAACCAGAGAAATGTTAATAAGAACCATACTGAGAAATCACTGCATACTCACAAGACTGGAAAAACATTTAAAAGGTCTCACAATACCAAGTATTAGGGAGAATTTGGAACAACTGAAATTCTCATGCACTGCTAGCAGTGAACAAGTGAATAGATCCTCTTTGATGTTAGTCAGTAAAGTTGAAGAAATGCTTACTCCAGGACCTGGTGATTCTATTCCTGGATCTCTAACACAAAGAAACGTGTGCCCTATATACCAAGATGCACATAAAAAATGTTTATAGTAGCATTTTTTTCTAAAAAACCCAAACTGGAAATAACTAAAGTGAGTATCAACGCTAGAATGGAGACATGAATCAGGGTATATGCATAAATGGACAAAGCAATAAAAATTTGTGAATTCTAGCTACTTCTAATAATATGGATGAGTTCTATGACCCTAATGAAGAACAGGAGAAACAAGACACACACAGTGCCAAAAAAACATGATTTCACCTCCGTAAGTATTCAAAAATACAAAACTAAACTATATTATCTAGGGCTATATACATAGATGATAATGTTACAAAGAAGAGTAGGAAAATAATTATCATAAAAGTTAAGACAGTGGGCCTCCCTGGTGGCACAAGGGGTAAAGCACTGCACTATGAAGCAGTCCGCAGCCTCTGCAGCATGAGTTTGATCCCCAGTCTGCCAGGCAGCAACCCACATGGCACAGCAGACCTCTTCTGACTCGCGCACTGCTCCCCTCAGCAGTGTTTCAGTCAGTCTGCCTGTTTTGTTCCCTACTCTGTCTCTGGTGAATTCTTTCACCTCCCGCATCCAGTTCTTGTATACATAAATAAATAAATCTTTAAAAAAAAAAAATTCTTGGGACCTCCCTGGTGGCACAAGGGGTTAAGCACAGCACTGTGAAGCTATCCGCAGCCTCTGCAGCACGAGTTTGATCCTGGCTGGCCAGGGAGCTACCCACATGGCGCAGTAGACCTCTCCTGTCTCGCCCGCTGCTCCCCTCAGCAGTGTATTTCAGTCAGTCTGCCTGTTCTGTTCCCCACTCTGTCTCTGGTGAATCCTTTCACCTCCTGCATCTCTGGCCTGTGCCCCAGTTCTTGTATGCATAAATCAATCAATCTTTTAAAAAAAGGTTTCTTAAAATCAGTAAGAGAAAGATGGACACTCCATGGATAAAGAACATGACTAGGCAATTCCACAAAGAAAATAAATTAATCTCAACAAACATTTTAAAAAGTTTAACTTTATTAATAACTAGAGAAATGCAGATGCAGAGAGGAGAGTGAGGAAGAGGAGCTGGAAGGGAAGTAGTCCAATGGACTAAGGTGGAGGATTATTGGGATTGTGGTGGTGTGTGTGTGATAATATACATTTGAAGAGGTATGAACCTATACCCCTAAAATATACAGGGTTGTAAAGCAATGTAATTTCAATTAAAAATGCAGATTAAATAAATTTTATTAAACAAATTAATAAAAACAAAACTTTCTATTAAATTGGCAAATACCAAAGACTTTTAACAGGACCTCCCTAGAGGCACACTTATGTCTCACCCACTGTAGCAAGAGTTCCATCCCCTGGCACAGCAGACTCTCCTGTCTTGCCTGCTGCTCCCCTTAGCAGTATATTTCAGTAGATCTGCCTTTTCTGCTCCCTACTCTGTCTCTGGTGAATCCTCTCGCCCTCCACACCCCCTTTCCTCTGGCCTACACCCCAGCTCTTGTATGCATAAATAAAAATAAATCTTTTTTAGAAAGACACAAATCTCTGCAGTGGAATACTAAGTAGCACTTAAAAGAGGTGATATAGATCTATACTTAGATCTGACATTGAACATATTATCTATAATAAATAAGTGAACAAGAAAATCACAAGCTAGAGTGTTAGTATGGTCCTACTTACATCAAAATATTTATGTTGACTTATCTGCACATAGGAAGGAATATGTAAGGGTATATGCCAAAGTATTAACAGTTCTCTCTGTGTAGATGCTTCACTTGTTCCCTATTTAAAATCACAATAGATAGACAGTGGAGGTCCTTCCCAAGATTCTATGGTGTAAGGTTTGTTGTCCCCTTAAATGAGTCTCAGGGGATCTCAGAAATATTCAAGAATAGGTTTCCTGGCTGATGCAGCCATAAGCTCACTGGGAGCCTGGACCTACCTTAGTCACTACTGTATCCCAGGTGTCTGGAATTGTCTGGCAATAGTAGGTATTCAATAAATATGTGCTGAATTAATTAATCATATCAGAGCACCAATTTTACTTAATGATGGGCCTATTTAAACATTCATTATTTTGATAAAGTCAACAACCCAGAATGCAAATTACACAAAAACTGAAAACAATGCAAGACTTCAAAATGCTATATTTTCTACCCACCATTACATTGCTGGGGCTGTAAATTTATTTTCTTCTATCATTTGTGTACTTTCTCGGAAGAGTTTGAGAAGCAGTAAAAAATGTCCTTCCCCACCCTTATAAGGCTAGGTATTAGGCTCTAATTCACAGATGAGAAAATGAAGGTTGGGCGTTGTTTGCTCAAGGTCACGCAGCTTTAAAAAGCAGGGGAACAGGGTTCCAAACCAGATCCATTTGTCTCCAAAACTCATCTGTGGTTCTGAGGGGAGCCAAGTAAGACAATGAAAAGGACACACTGCACGTCGTGACAGCTAATGTCTGTGCTTCCTAACCAGTCACCACCACTTAGCCCTGAGCTCCCATGTCTAAGAGGTGCTTTTTCTTAACCCTTGGAGAATCCAGAAGACGATTTGTCACCAGGGTTATTAGCATTTCTCCCTGGATATCGACAGCTTGTCTTTCCTCCCTCCGACCAGTGAGTGATTTCTTCAAATGCTCGCCAAATACAGCCCAAGTCACCATGGTAAACGTATTGACAGAATCATATTAACAGCTACTGAGCATTTACAGGGTTGTAAGTTATGCAGGGAGAAAAAAGATAAGAAAGAAAAAAACACAGGGAAATAAAACACATTCAATCAGCAGTGACAATTATTTATTTAGCAGCCACTGGTTGGAACAGTTTTTTAAATATATTTTAATTGCTAATTATGGTTTCTTCAGGAGAGTGGCCTCAGTCAGAGTTGCTCCTCCTTAAAGCTAATCATTAATATTTTAGCCACTCAGCTCAGAAACTGCCTGCAGCTGACCCACCCAATGCTCTGTTTCCACAGTGGACTTTAGCTTCAGCGGCTTACTTGCTATCTCGCGCTGAAACAAATTCCACATTGGTGGGTTAGCTGCACCAATCCCAAAGTCAGCCAGTGCATTTAGCAGACATTTAAGCCCTTCTTTCTCTAAAGATTGAGGCTGGTTCAATAAGCAAAATTCTGCTCTAAGCCACTAAGACAGCTGACAATTTTTCAAAGGAACGACCTATCTTTTCTAAGTTAATTTACACCTTTTATTGGGGGACATAAGTGTTGCCTGAGGCAGGATAGAGAATACAGAAGAGTTTGTTTTCAGTTTCTAATTCCCTGGGTGCTTCTATGTCAACCTTATAACAAATAAGGTCAGCCTCCAGACCCAGGGAGGTCCTGAGGGGAAACAGGCATGAGGGCACTCTGGGGTCCCCGAGAGTATGTTTTGACGGGAGCCCTGTCTTCCGTGTTTCCAACTTCACATGCTTCTTAAGGAGACTCTAATCCTCACGGGAGAATTTAATCTGTTCATTTGCGCGCATCTCATCAGCACCCTGCTTTGTTGAAGACTGTTTGATGTCCCAAGGAAAAGACTTCGAAGTCTTTTAAAGCCTTTTTGATGTGAACCAGAAAATCACGTTTTGTCAAGAGTGCACTCAACTTGAACCTCAAAAGGTTCAGGACTCAGAAACAACCCGGTTCAAGTGGGATTTACTGGGCAAAATCACTTCCTTGTCTTCCCCTGCAAGTCCCTCCTCTAGCCTTTGTGCATATTTTTCTGTACTCTCTTGGGCCTTTTTTTCTCTTCCTATTCTCTCTTACACACACACACACACACATACACACACACACACACATTTTGGCAAGAAAACCTTAAGAAAAAGAAAACTATCACACCCAAAGAAGTGGTCATGTTCCTTCTAAGGATAATAGCTGTTTCCAGCTTCCCACTGTCCTCATAGACTCAGAATCTTCACTGCTGGCCCTGGAGGCCTGGGCAGTTCTAGGTGAGGTCAAATGATTTACAGAGCCAAACAGCTCTGATTGTATCCTTAATCGAGGCATTTAACTAGGTACAAGACTAGAGCTCACTGTGCCCCTGGGAGCTTTTGCAGAGAAAACTGGAAACTTGCTTCAGGGAGTAGTTACTTTGTGAAGGAAGCACACACCTTAGGACTTCTCTGTTCAAATGAAGGTACAGGAGATTGACTCCTCCTAAAATCAGGGGAAGAATTTAGCTCAAAGAGATAACCCCCACTTTCTCTTTCGAAAGCTCTCTCTCTTTTCTTTCCTCGTTAGACTTGAAAATCCAGTTACTCAAAGGTCAGCAAATTTTAGATTGGGGAGACAGCACCTCAGTTGCAAAAAGGTCCAAAGTGACTCTCATAGTTTTAGGAACACCAGATGCTCTGTGACACATCAAAGCTCCATTCCCACACACTCCTGTCTTGCCAACCACAGTTGTTACCACTTACTGAGTTGCTCCCGCATTAGGTACCATGCTATAAACATATTATCTCACTTAATTTGTCCAATAAAACAAAAAGGGAAGTCTGATCATTCCCATTTTGCAGACAAGAAAACCAAGGCTCACTATTTAAATTACCTGCCCCAAAGTGACATAGCTAAGAAGTGCCAGTGCTGCAGCCAAAGCCCACTCTGTTGGACTCCAAAGCCAGTTATTCTTGGTGTAACACCATGTTACTCAGCATCTGTTCTGTTACAGTTTTGGGTTTGTTTTGTTTTTAAGCCACTTGTGTTTTATAAATTTATTTACTATTTACTGAATGCCAACTATGGGAAAGGCATTGAGGAAATTTCAAGAAGCATAAGACACTTCCTTCCTCCTACCTCACTGTGACTATTGCACTAGCCTATTACACAGGTCGTCTTTTAACTAACCCTTTCTCTATTTCAATCCCTTATTCACCAGCAGCCAGAGTAATCATTTTATTTTTTTTCATAGTAATCATTTTTTTTTCAGAAGAAAATTTTTATTTTATAAGCATAAAAAAGTCTCTGGATTGAAAAAATGCAAATTGGGATTTGAATCTATACTGACCCATTCTATGAAGAAAGTTCTCTGTTTTCATAAACTGTTCTTTCCCTAGTCTGATGAGTGTTCACCCTCTGCATGCACAGATCATGTTCAATGGAAATCTCAAGGGATCCATATGCAGATCTTGTAACTCCTTGACTCCAAAGTTTTCTCCTTTCTGAAAGTCTGTCCTGTTAATTTTTGACCCCTGAATAGTAATCATTTTAAATAATAAATCACAACATAGTGCTTCTCTCTGCTTTAGACACTTTGTGGTTTCCTGATGTATCCAGAATTAAATCCAGACTCCCTGTGATCTAAAAGATTTGCAGAGTGCTGGTCCCTCTCCATTTCATCCACTGCTCCATCTCCCCCAAATTCACTCCATTCTAACCCTCAGACCTCATGGCTCCTCTGTACCAAGATGCCCTTCTCCCAAACCTTAACGTGGTTGTCACCTGCACATCACTCATATTTCCATTTAAACATCACCTCCAGGGGCATACTGAGCACACAGAATCATTTTTTATGACAATCATGTCATAATCAATCATACCAACAATTTTCTTGATTAATTCTTTAGTTTTAACATAAGTGATGAACAATTTTAAAAGAATATCTCATTTTTAAAGATACTCTAATTTACTAAACCATAAACTAGACAAATTAAAATTTGCACAAACCAAGCAAAAATATCACACTTTCAGTTTCTAGTTTGTTTTGCTGTTTCAAAATTTAAACACAAATAACACCACCAAGTAGGTACAAAGAATGGCAGAATTGAAATAATTATTTATTCATCTTTACAATTAAAGTGCCCGCACTTGGAATCCACAACTTACATGCAGGGATATGCAGCTTCACAGGAGTTGAAGAAACTATGCCCTAAGTGTGTTCAACTGATTCTGAACTGTCAGGTGCTCACTTTCAAAGACCAGCCCATCTGTAGATATTAGGAGCCTGCTGTGTAACTGGAAGTTTTTCCAATTCTTCCTTATAGAATACAATGTTTAATAAAGAGTAACTAATTTAAAGTAGGCTAATTCGAGACCTACACGTATATGATGAAAATTGAAGAGTAACCACAGCAATTTTTTAGAACTCAGACCAACGAAAGATATTTGGGGGAGAAATACTTTATAACTGACATTGTTTAAAATGGCCAGGACATGATATTAAAGGATATTAAAAGATGGACCAAATTTTAGTTGATTATTGTTTCAAAATTCCTTTACAGACTAAAATATCAGTAGCATCCTGCTCACCTTACTATTACTCTATCACAATGACAAAAAAAATACATGGGCTGTGATGTGGGTAAAAACAGGCATTATGGGAACAAAAACTGGGCCAAAATATGGGAGCATAATGTCCCAGAAGCCAAGCACAAGGGGAATTCCAAAAATGAAGTCATCAGTTGTGTCCAATACTACTTAGGATCCCTCCTCTGAAAGTGGGTGCTGGGCCAACTGGGATGCAGCCCAGAGAGCTCCCTGTATTATATAGAAAGGAAAAACCAAGTCTGCCTTCCTCTGGCTGGGATATAAATTCATTCAGAGGGAAAATTTCTTCTACATGGTCTTAACCATTTTTTATTATCAGAGGCAGAAAGAGAGATGGGCACAAATCACATTGAGCCCATGGCAGGTTGTGTTTTCTAGACCCTAATCCTGCCAAGAAGGCAGCCACAGTGCCCACCACCTGCCCTTACAGTGAACATAGTGGGAAGAGACCCCCATTAAGCGATGGCTAGGGATGCAGTCTTCTGGCCTGTACCTCCTTGGCCATATTGCCAAGTCCAGGGGAAAGAGAGTCTCATAAAAAGGGCCACAAACAAAGCAGGTTCAATGGGATTCGACTTACCCCTCATACCTGATCCTTAAGCAACCATGTCACTCACTTGAAGATGAAGACAGTAGCATGCACTTGACCACCTTTACATCTCTTTTCATGTCCAAACCCCTTTCACTACACAGCTCCTGAACTAGTCTGTACTTTTTGGGTTCATGGAAATAACCATCAGTTAAATTTGTTACAAACTAACTCAGAAGACTAATTTTGTAAACAAACAAACAAAAAAAAAACAGACACTTTCCCAGCAATTGTCTATACATCTCATTCCACTTGATCATTTGGAAGAAACAGAACTGATTACTAATTAGACCTAACACTAGAGGGATCATTCATCAATTCATCTCTCCAAGACTCAATATTTAAATGTTAGGCAATAGGCTTTGCTCATAATATAGTCTTCCAAATTATCTGTTTTAAATAAACTTTCATTTAAAAGTAGTCTTTAGACTTAGATAAAAATTGCAAAACTAGTCCTCAGATCCTATCATTAACATCTTCTATTATTAGGATGGTACATATGTCATAACTAATAATCCAATATCGAAACATTATTCTAAAGTCCGTATTTTACAGATTTCCCTAGTTTTAACCTATTGTCCTTTTTCCATTTCCAAAACTACCAAATTATCTTCTTAAAATCACAAACAAGATTTTTAAATTATAAAAGTAGTATATGCACAAGTTAACTACTTAAATACTACAGAGGTGCATAAGATAAAAATGTATTACTTCTACTTTCTATCCTAGTTGTGCTCCCCAAAGGAAACTGTTAACAATTTATGTTATATCCCTGCAGAAGTTTTATATGCATATATAAAGACATGTATATGTATGTATCTTCTTTTTTTATATAAAGCAGTCACGTGTTTCTCTGTACCTTGTTTTACATAAAAGCACATATTGTCCTAACTCATTTTAAAACCACTACCTAGTATTTTATTATATAGATGCATCATAGCTTATTTTACCAATTCCCTATCAGTGCACATTTACGTTGCTTCTGCTTTTTGAAATTATAAAACAATACTATAAGGCATACACAGCTTTATATATTTCACCAAAATATATGTAGGATAAATTCCTATAGTTGAATCCCCTCAAAGGATATTTTCATTTAACTTTTTCATAACTGGATGTTGCCAAATTGCCTCCAAAGAGACTAGACCACCCTCCACTCCCAGCTACTTGTTTGGGCCCTGCTTTCCCAGACTTTCATCAACAACTGTGTGCTAATTCTTCATCATTCATGGAAATGCTTCAACTTTTCCAATATTTTCCCATCTCTATCTTTAAGTTTTCTTTCCTTTAGCTTTTTGGTCCCTTTTGGTTTTCTTGCTACCTTCTCTGTGAATATTGTCCCACTACAATTTACACTCATGATTCCCTCCCCTCAATTCTCCGCAACCGCATTTTCCCTGCTCACAAATTTCCCTTGTAGTTTCCCTGTAGCTCAATATGATTCAATAAAAAGCAGACACTCTTCCCAGGCACCCCCAACCTGCTGGCCCAGCTGAACTAAAAAAAAAATATTTTTCTAGGTCAAATATCTGGGTCAAAATATCAGAAGGAATAAATTAATCTTGGTATAAATGGGGAGTGGGGAGGTGGTAACCAAGAAGAATTTTGCATTGTTCTTTTGTTAGAACGGAATCTGTTATTTTTTTTATTCTACAGTTCACACCTGGGTTTTCTCTCTTTCAAACAATAGCCCATAATTTTTACTCATTACTCCTTTTTTTGTAGCTAAGATTGGAGTGGAGGCCAAGGTAGGGGTGGAAGGGAAGAATGGAAAAATTCAAGAGTGGCTGGCTGAAAAGCAGCAACAAATGGGCAACAGGGAAAAGGTGAGGGAAGTTCAGTGCAGTTTAGGGGAAAAGCCAGCTTTTTAAGTCCTCTAAGAAAAGTTCCTTATTACTTCATCACCACTCCCTTCATTCCTGACCTGTAAAAATAGAACCACAGGGCAGGAATGGGTTGGAGGGTAGGGCACAGCGCAAGTGGGAATGAAAGTAACTACAAACCCCCACCAGCACCCTCAATTTCTTATCTAGCAAAGCTCTAACCACCCCACCAAGAATCAGCTTAATAGAATAAACCACTTAGGGCTGAGGCTCAGAGAAAGTCAAAGACCCCACAATCTCCTTGCCTATTAAGCTTCTTAGAAGTTAGAATGCTGCTAAAGAAAGTGATATCATGGCCAAGCTACTTAGAAAGAACACAAGAGTTGCTAAGTTGGGAAGAGGGAGGCCAATGTGAGCATTTATGAGCATCTATGGTTAATGAAAGAGGGTGGGGCAGGGGCTGGATACTAGAGTGGGAGCAAAAACAGTCAGTTGTGAGAACTGAGAACTAAGTCTTCAGCTGAGATTGGGAAGAAGATTATTTGTTGACTATCTGCCAGGGGTGAGAATCTTGATAGTGGAAAAAGTCATTTTTCCCCTTTACTATAAAGGCGAAAGTAGCCTTAAGCTTCATGTAAGTAATTAGAAAATAAGAAAATAAAGCAAACTGTAACCGTTTGTTCCTAACTCAAATTTCCCCCTAATTCTAGGCAGTCTTCCATTTCCTTATCTTCTCCCCAGTACAGCAGACAAAGAGCAAATGGGCCACAGCCCTGCCATCTGAGTGGCTGGCAAGGCAGAGGGAAAGAACACAGCTAAGCAAGCTCTGTATCCCAAAACAAAGTTTTGGATACCCTTCCCCAGGTAAGAGTTAGATGTAGAATTCTAGTTATTTCTACCCCATGCCTTTTAGGATCATTAAGAGGGGGGATTATTAGCTGAGCATAAGTAGTCCTTGTTCCAGCTGCCCTTTAGTTGGAGTCAAGAAGGCCAGACAACATTACAGGTACCAGGACCTTCAGATCAATAGGGAATTTTTTTCAGAGATAGAAAGTCCTGTCCCACACCGTACACGCCCATAAGAGATCACAGCTTGCCAGTCACTGACTCATAGATGTAACAGAGAGTGGAGGCCAGGGACGAGCCTGGCTCAAGAGATTGCAAATCTGTGCCCAAGTCCTTGTAACACTGATTACAGCGAAATTTGTGGAAGGCTTACTTTGTGCCAGGCAGTGTTCCTCATACTTTATTTATTTTTTTTTGCATTTTATACTAACTCATTTCATCCTTAAAATAACCCTTGGAGATCGGCAACAGTGCTAGTCCCACCTTACCCTGAGGAAACCAAGGCGCAGTTAGACTAGGTGAGTCCGTCCTCCCAGTTAACCCTTCTTGAACGGCTATGTCTGTCCAGGGCCAAGTACCCCCACGGCGGGCGGGTGACCCCAGAGAGCACTAGGAGGTGGCAGACGTTCACCATCTTCCTCTTTCCCCCCAACCTTTGACAAAGTTGGGTTTTTTTTTTTTTCGATCATAACTAATAAATTCTAGGCAATGGGAACAGAGGTAAGACACAATCTCTACTCAAGGAACTCACAGTGTGGGCAGTGAGAACGGTTTGTGAGAGTGCCAAAATAGACAGTGGTTCAAAATAGTTTGTTGCCACACTACAAAAGACTCCAAAATTTCTTCAAGCATGGACACAAACTGACACACTATGTGAAGGGCTGAGAATGGAGTCTGGCACACAGTGAACAATTACTATTTTATTCTTATTGCCTTAGGAATCTGACCCAGAGGCTTCCCTCTCCTGGGATTTTCCTTCTTCCCTTTGACTCTGGTGCCAGATTGAATGGGTTTGAATCACATTCATGCTATTTCTTGCTTTTGTGGCAGTGGGCACAATGCTTAAACACTCTGTGCCTCAGTTTTCTCATCTGCAAAATGATAACAGTAACAATACCTATCTCACAGCGATTTTGTGAGGATTAAATGTTTACATGTAAAGCACTAAAATAGTGCTTGATGCATAGAAAGTGCTCAAAAGGTGTTAGCTAGTCCTTACTAGGAGAAGGACATTGTTCCTGCCTATGCCCGCAGTCACTTCACTTGCCATAAAAAGACTGAATTTAAATGCATCTGGTATGGTTAGTTTAAGGAGGATAGGAAGTCTCCGGGACTAAATAGGAGGAGAACAGTTCCCCTGGGAAGTTGAAGGAATAACCCTGGAACTTGTTAATTAAGATCTTGTTAATGAATCTGCTTGTTAATGGTCTATTAAATAATCACACAATGAAGTTTACCGCACAAGAAAAGCCTTTTTCAAATGCTTGCTTTTTCCATTCCTCCTGGCCCAGCTCTGACTTCTAAAGCACTTGCCCATGAGGCAAGGAAGGCTTTGCCCTTCCAAAGCCTCCAAATCTGACCTGGCCCTCTTATCCTACTCGCTGGCAGAAAAGGCTATTCTTGCAGCCTAGAAAATATCTCTAGGGTAGAAAGCTCTCTTCACCTTGATTTTGCCTATCATTCCTTAGGCCAGGCATTATGCCTCTGAGCCAAAACACTTCCCTCCACAAAGAAGGAACTGAGTCACTGGCCCTGGAAACAAAAAAATAAAGGCACTCTGAAATTTGCTAAGAAAGATATAGGGTAAGTTCCTTTCTGTGGGAATCTGGCAAAATGAAATTTCAGCTGGGATTGTCATGTTCTGTGTAAAAGAAAGTAGCCCCCCAACTGACATTCACAACAAGTCTATAGAACTTTTAGGTTTGTCCCAAACCACATAAGAAACCACTTAAGAAAGTAAGGCAGCAGCCAGAATCAGGGAATGCAGCTTCTCTTTCAGCCCAACTTCAAGATGAAACAGCAGGTAGGAGGGCTCCCTCTAGGTTGAACACTCAGGTATTTCATAAACTGTTTGAGTTTCCTAAGACATTCTGCTCTTTAGACAGAAGTTCTTGAAGTAAATATATCTCATAGTGTGTGTGTACAAGTGTTGTCTGCACATGTGTGTTATTTACATGGTTACCCTTAGATAACAAAACGTGTGTCTTATCGCTTCTGACTCCACAGCCCCATAAGGAAGGGCAAGGGTTCTTCACCACCTCTTACCATGTAAATGAGCTGAAGCTCAGAGATACAAAGCAACTTACCCAAAGACACACAGCTAGTAAAAGACAAGCCAGAGCCTCTTGCTCTGAGCTCTCGCCCTATCACTGAGTTAGTCCCAGCAGCAGCACTGCTACTTCTAGTCACCAGTTCCCATTTATAATGTGCCAGGAGGTACCCAGGCCTGTGAGGGATCTTGTGTGGCCCTTCAGACAGTGTCCAAGTGGGCAGAGCCAGCTGGCAATGCTCAGCATTGCTTGAGGAAATGGTGATCCTGGGTTCACTTATTCTCACAACAAATATTTACTGTGCCAAGGTGGTACATGAGGGAAAACATTGGATAGTCATACAAGGAGACAGACATGAGCCCATGGAAGAGGGGCAATTAAGCAAACAATTACAGTACAAAGTGATGGGTGTTTTTTTTTTTTTTAAAGATTTATTTATTTATACAAGCATTGGGTACAGTCAGAAGCATGGGAGGTTGAGAGAATACACCAGAGCCAGAAGGGAGAGCAGAGCAGGCAGAATGACAAAGTACACTGCTCAAGGGAGCAGTGGGCAGCAGGAGAGGTCTGGGTGCCATGTGGGACCCTCGCCCGGTGGCCAGGGATCGAACCAGCGCTGCAGAGGCTGCGGGCAGCTTCACAATCCAGCACTCAACTGCTGTGCCACCAGGGAGGCCCGATGGATGTTTTTTTAAAAGAGGATAAATATGCTGGGAAAAGGGCACTGTCCCCAATTCCTTTACCAAGGTTGATGAGAGCAGCCACCAGTGTACAGGCACCTGAAACCAGGTGAACCTCAGACCAGGCCCTTATTCAGGGCTCATTTAGCCTGTACCCATTGGCAACTGCCCACAGAAGGGTTAAAGCTTGAAGCAGAGAGTCAATCTGCAGGTGTTGGTGACTAATTCTGCCACAGAGACTCTTCTAACCCTCCAACCCTGATTTCTTTACAAATGAGCATTTTAGCATAAGAAGCAAGCGTAAGGACTGGGGAAAGGGAGAGAGAAGACTGGCAGAAAAACCCTCTCCAGACCCTTCAGGGCAGTCTAACAGCAGTGAGAAGACGAGCTGGCTAGAGCCCAAGGCGCGCTGAAGTACACACTGGCCTCCCTCACATCTGGCTAAGCACTACGAACCCCTCCACTGGGCCACCTCAAAATTACCATATTGTACCAAGAAAAGGGTAGTCTGAGCGTAGACAGTCAGTGATCAGCAATAAGGAAAGAGAAGGGAAACAACACAAGGAGGGGCAAAGAGGGGAACTAGAGGCTGCTGGACAATACAATGACCCCACCCTCCAGGAGACTGGAGAAAAAGGGTATTGTCAGCAGATCCCACATCTTCACTCTTACCATTCCCAGGCTCCAGGATAGAATTCTAGTCTCCTCTGGACTTGTCTAGCCCTAACTCCCGTTCCTCCAGGGCCAAAGAGACCTTCCTCCTCAGGGATGCTCAGCCTAGATGAGCGATTTCACAAATTTTAAGGAATGTAAGAATCTCCTGCTTGCCAAATATACAGATTTCCAGGCCATGTCCTCTGTGATTCTGAGAATCTGCATTATGAATACACTCTCTACTCACCCCTCCCTGCCTCCTCCCCCATCACTACACTGGTGATGAGGAAGCAGGTGGCCCTTAGAGCACATTTTGAGAAACGTGGGGATTACCTCTCCTGAAACCCTAGTGCCCTTATTGTCTGGTGTTTTATACTACTGTTTCTTTTTCATGTATACACCCTAATTACTCACCTTAACCATAGGCCCTCAAGAGGAGGAAGTATCATCTATTTCTTTGACTCCCAGGCAAACAGCATGGGGCAAGAGCTCTACACACAGGAGCTCAGGAAGTGCTGTGGATGTGGAGAGATGACAATGATAAGACATGAGGGGAAGGAAAACCACAACAGGGATGGCAGGATACCGAGGCCCCGGCTAGAAGGAACTGTTTTTAGTATGCCAGCGTGTGCCAACCAGGAACAACGGTTTGTTTTGCCTTCTTTTTTTCTTCAACAGTGTTGGCACTATGCGCCTAACCTCCCTCATGAAAAGCTGAGCCTGGGCAATGCACCTCCCAGGGGAAACTTTGCCAAGAAATCCCGCCAAGAATCCCGGGTGTTGTGTGGTTTTGTTTAATGGTCAAGAAGTTACTCTAGGTCCTAAGACCTATCAGGTCTCTGTGCTGGACAAAGTATAGAGTTGAGCACGAACTTTAGCAAAAAGATATGGGCCCTTGGGCCTCCCTGGTGGCGCAAGAGGTTAAGCACCACACTATGAAGCAATCTGCAGCCTCTGCAGCAGGAGTTCAATCCCCGGCCGGCCAGGGAGAAACCCACATGGCGCAGCAGACCTCTCCTGTCTCACCCGCTGCTCCCCTCAGCAGTGTATTTCAGTCAGTCTGCCTGTTCTGTTCCCCACTCTGTCTCTGGTGAATCCTCTCACCTCCTGCATCTCTGGCCTGTACCCCAGCTCTTGTATGCATAAGTAAATAAATCTTTTAAAAAAAAAAAAAAGATGTGGGCCCTTGCTCCACCTCACTAAACCTCAGCAGGATAATGGCTCTTCTTATTCAACAAACATTTCCTACTCCACATGAAGCATGGCTCTGGGTATTCATGGGTTCTAAGACATCATATGTCATCAGAAAGTATTTTATAGTCACTTATCTTTAGAAAGTTACTTTAAAAGCAAGACCCTATAGGATACTAGGCCTCAGACTACATAAGCACCAAATGGACATTGTCAAGAATGCCTGTCTGTGGGATGGAGTACTACAGAGAGTCAAGGTCAGGTCTTAGACTCTGGCAGAGAAAAATTCTATTCTTACTTTATTGTAAGCCATCCTTAACAGCTCTGTAGTTCTTTCTTCCACTCTCAGATGCTGTAGCGGTCCAGAAAAGCAAACTGCCACACTTAGCCCCTTCAAGTGAATAACTCCTTCTTGATTTTCAGATACCAACTTAAAGGTCACTTGCTCCAGAAAATTCTCTCTGACACTTAGACAAGACTAGGAGCTCCTGCTTCCAAGCCCATGGTATCTTATCTATTCCCCTCTAATAGCACAGTTCACAATATCCTGCGATTGCTTGCTAAACTTTAAGCTCCAGAGGGCAGGGACTATCATCTGTCTTGCTCATCATTGCATCCCCAGTATCTAGTACCTCGCTAGAACAATGCAGGTACTCAGTAAATACTAGTTGGATGACTAAATGAATTAATGAGTGCATATACTCTATCAGATGGAAACTGATCATGTGTCATGTACTCTGCCATTTTTACCTTCAATGACACCAATACACACATAAGATGAAGTAGCACTATACCCTCTGTAATTCTACTATTTTATAGAGGTAGAAATGAGGCTCACAGGAACATCCCAATACAGACTCCAGAAGACACCTCCCATGATCAAAAGTGGATGCAATGCTCCAAAGTCAATGTAATGTCATCAAGAGCCCGAGTATCATATAAGCCATAAGCCGCAACGGCAGTGCTATCGCAGACTTGATGATAAGCTCTCTTACAAATTATTCAACTTCTCATAAACTCAGCTTTTTCATGAAGAGTGTTTTAGGCTCTTCAGCAGCAGGTACTCTCTTTAAATATGAAAACATGACAATAAAAAGCTACCCACACTGTAGTGGGAAGTTGGAAGAAGAGGGCAGCATTTATAACGGGGCGTCACTGCGGTTAGAAAAGGGTTAAGCCTACACGTCTGTCTGGGATCTCTTACCCGTAAATCAGCCTTGACTGCTGCTCAGTCTGAATGAAGCCCCACCAGGTTGGCCTGTCAGGAAGGAAGCCCATGCGTCCAGACTTTTGTTGTTCTAAGGATTTTTTTTGTAATTTTACTGCTCAGGAAGGAAGCTGAAGCCTAGGCCCTAACTGCAGCCCTGCTGATTACTTACCCCAGCATGAGCTACTGCCTTTACCTCTCCATCTACCTCTTAGACCCCATCTTGCATTTCTAGAATTCCCTCTTAAACTATGACTTTGGCACTTGGGCCCAAGTCCCAGACTTCCCCCCTTTCTTTAAAACTGAAAATTAATGTTCAGTATTTCCCTTCCTACCTCCCACATACCTTTGTGTCTGTATATGGAAGATTTGGCAATAGAGAAGTGGGTAATCTATAAGCTACAGACATTTGGCTCCCAACAGTAACCTGAACTCCATCTCTTAAATGGAACCATGAAGTAAGAGATAGGGACTGAGGTATCAGACAATGGGCCTCCAATGGCCATTTCTTGCTACATACATATGTGAACAGAAGACTTTTCAAATCTGAGCTACTATATTTTAATAATAGACTCAAATTCAAGGTCCTCAGGCAGAGAGCCAGTCTTCCCCACTCCCATGCTCCTTCTCCCCTCCCCACCCCACTGACATGCAGAGTCATTCTCTGGTATTCCCAAGCCCCATGGGGCTTCTTTCTACAAAGAGAAAAACACTGAGTTTATTTGTGTGCTCAGAGTAATGGACAGCCCTCTTTTACTCCTAGGAGAATGCACACAGACACTATGGAAGGGCCCATCCCCATGTGGCCCAGCCCTCCCCTTCCTCTGCTAATCCCTCCCAGCAGCTCCCCCCCCCCCAACCCCCAGCTCAGTCCTGCTGCTGTATTTCTCTCCTGACCTACAAGGCCCCTTCAAGCCCCGTCCTAAGCCTCCCCCAAGCAGAGACAATCCATCATGCTGTAGGACTGTGACACACACAGATGGGGGAAGGTTCACAGATTTCTCTCACATAGGCAAGAGGGTAAAAGTGCCCATATAACTTAAAAATTTAAGGACATACTAGAAACTCTGGGACTTTGAATTCTAATACCAGTCAAATAGCATTATAGCAAATCTGATTATATATCGCCCAAATCTTATCACACAAAAATTCTAATGGCCCATTTATTTCAAACAATATCTGATAATACAAATTTCCAGAATAAGAAAATATGATGAGTTTTAGATTCTCTAACCTGGGCCACTGTCTACATATCTAACCTTACAAGCCCCTTTTTGACTCAGAGACTCCGTATCTTTAATATTACCTTGCTTCTAAATAAAATGAAGGGAGAAAGAGGTCAGAGGGTGACCAGGGCTAATCCTGGTGGATGGATAATAATGAAGGGAGGTGAAGCAGCTGGCTATCACAGAAAAGGGCTCTGAGCTTTTCTCCCTCCCTCTTTCATATTGCCATAAGGCATGAGTGTGTGAAAGCCTCTGATATACACACTAGTTGTTCATGACCCTGTGTTTGGACCGGTACTTCTAACAATGAAGATTACACCTCCAGACTGTCCTTGAAACAGTAATAGTCATTGAACATGTATTGAACACTTCTTATGTGAACAGAATGGTCTAAGCATTATATCTATATTTAATCTCATTCAGTCTTTCACAACAATCTTTTAAAGCTATATAATTCCCACTTTACAGATGAGAATTCTGAGACTCAGAGAGGTTAAGTCACAGAGCCCAGGGTCACAGAGCAAATAAGCTACAGGATCAGGATTTTACTCCAGAGGCTGAACTCACCACCTTTGATATGAAACACCTTCAAGTTAAGTCAATTTGAGAGGTAAATACAGCATTTATTCCTTTAACACGTATTTATTATGCTAGACTACCCTGGGTTGGTGTAAATCAAACCCAAAAAGGCAAGGTCAAGTGAGAGTAATATAGGATTAGCTGGTACCTAAATGGGAATCATACACCTGAAAATAAAGCAAAGGTCTCTCCAAGGCTGGCCCTTGCCCCCTCCCTACAGTTTGCTGACTGTCTGGCGCTCTAAGATGGATGCAAGGCCGTAAGTCTCAGCCTGCAAATGAATTTCAGTGGAAAAAGACAACCCTCGCCTGGTGAGTCACACTCAGGCTTACTGGGCTTGATTTCTCCTGAGACTGTACCAAGTGGTCCCTTCTACACACGTAGCACTAGACTTTCCGAAAGCTCAGAGCTTGCCAAAAAAGAATGTAATGGATGCAGCGCCATGTCTCCCCCCCAAAACACAACTTTCATTTCCTCTGGGTCATCTTCAGTCAGAACACATTCCAAGGAGAAAACCGGTGGTCAAATGTCTGAATTGCTAGGTGGTTAGATGTGCTCCAAGACCCCAACATCACTTGTCTGTTTCCAACTTCAACCAGGATCTAGGTAAGAACTTCCCCACCTCCCCCTGAAATATACATCAAAAGTAGATCATTCTTTATGGACTTCATGACAGGGGGTGTAATGCTGTGGGAAAACATTTGGGAAGGGGAGAGACTCCAATCTTTGGTGTATAGAAACTTAGGAGAGAAAAGCAAATTTTAAATGATTTTTTTTAAGTTAAGAAAGTTTTAGTATCACAAATAATCAACAAAATAAGCCTACATTTGAGAAAGGTAAGTTTTTTGTACATATCTCTTGAAAATTTTCTACTGCCTTTGTCACGATCAAAACTCAAAGCGTAAATAAATTCTTCCTTTCTTTCCTTGAACCACTACACCTTTGTCACATATGGCAAACTCGTGAAAACATAAAACTAGAGTATAATCACCATAATCAATTTATTTAATACTCAAGTAATACTGAACACTTCAGTGTTACTGGCACCAATACAAAAAAAATTAAACACTAAAACTAAAATGTGATTAAGATAATAGAAAAGCCTGATCCGTTGGGTTATTCTTGATGGGAATGAATTACTCCTATTTACTTAGCGTCTACCAGGTTTACTGATTCAGACCCTATTCGACCGTTTCTCCAGGCCTACACCCATAGTCCCAATGCAGGATCTAAGTAGGTGAAAGTTCTTTTGCAGGAAATTCTCCTTCTTGCCCCAAAGATATTTACTAAGTCCCATCCTGTAGCACACACTTTGAGGTGCAAAGGATAAACACACACTCTGTTCAACCTCAAATGCCACAATTTAAATGGTATTTTTAAACATCTATTAAGGCATTTTAACTGCTCTATAGCAATGTTATCCTTAAGGTTGTAGATCATTTCTCTTTGAGTGGCGTAAAATAGCACTGGGAAATGTTGTTAAAGTGTTGGAAGAGAATACTCAAATCCAAAAAATTGTTATTTCTGTGTTGAAATTCTGGATTTTACGGTCCACGGCAAATCCCGAATATAGATAAAGAATACCTTCCACTATGTGTTTTGCTATTTATTCACCAAATGGATGTGATTAATAAGTTAAAAATATGAAAAAAATTATAATAATATAACTCCATTAAATGTATTATCACTCCAAGTCCCGAGTATTTACAAAGAATACTGTTCAGCAGTGCTAATATTTATTAACCAGAAAGATACAGTTAAGGAGAGCTGAAAACAAGAAAAACTAATACAAAAATAAAATTCTATTTTTCCAGCTTCCTCTTCCCTGCCTAATGAGGAAAGGGGGTGGGGAGGGAGAGCAACTTTTGTTATTTGGATACAATGTGTGTTTTTTGTTTTCAAACAGAAAAGGACCACCAAATAATCAACCTGGGGTCGCTGACCGGAAGGCAGCCCCGGAAAACTTCCCGTGGGAAGAGTTCCAGAAATCGCCGGGACTTTAACGAGCCCCGCTGTGCTGGCTGCGAGCCCCAGACGGTCAGAGCGGCCGCGACTCGCCTGCTCCGAATACCAGCCGTCCTGCCGACTCAGGAACCTCGGGACTTGGGAGACATCCCCTGGAAGGTTTTCCAGATTTGAAAAGCAAGAAAATATTTCTAACCCAGCAGGAGTTACCCCAGAGTCCCCGGGTGCCGAGCTGGCTGCAGCTGCCCGTGCGCGCACGTCCATCCTCCCGCCTCCCCCACGCGCCCTCCCCGCAGTGCGCCCCTGGCCCGCCAGCCCAGCCCGCGTCCACCTGCACCTCCCACCCTGGCCCCCAGCGCGCTGACATCCGTGTGGGCGTGCCCCCTCCGGGCCACCCCCATCCCTCCACCCCTTCCCCACACTCCGCCTGCGGCTCAGCCGGGACAGAAGACGGCCAGGGCTCAGTCCGGCGCAGACCCGGGGGCGCGGGCCTTGGCAGACGGGGCGGGGCTGGGCACCCGGTCGGTGGTGCCCGGGTTCAAGGCTGCGGATGGGCTGGCGACGCGGGGCTCGCCCGGCCCCGGGGCAGCGCCCGGAGTTCTCCCGCGGCCCCCGAGTGCGGCCGGGCGGGCGACGGCTAGGTCACCCACATTCCTGAAACCACTCGAAGCCGCGTCAGTGGTGGAGGCCCGGGCGGTGGCGGCGACGGTGTCCTTGTCTAGCGAGCCGGCGGGGCCCCTCTGCCGTCCTTCCTCCCCTGCCCGCAGCCCCGCGCCTCTGCGCCCCCTCCCCCAAACGATCAATTACCAGCCACCCTTCTGCCGGGGCGCGAGGGGCTGGCTGGCGGCCGCGAGGAAACGGCAGCCCGGATCACTTCTGCATGACAATTGATGGGAGGGAGGGCGCGAGGCGCGGAGGGAGGACGGCTGCGGTGTCCGTTTTCTCACCATGGTGATTAGGCATTCCGGCCGTGCGAGGAGGCAGCCGCCGACCAGAGCGGCGCGTCGTGGAGCGGGGACGGGAGAGCGAGAGCGGGAGCGAGCCCAGCCGCCCGGCGGGCGGGCGAGCGGCGCGCCGAGCCAAGCCAAGCCAGGCCAGATGGCTCTGCAGCCATCAGGGACTGCTCCCGTCCAGCCCGGCCCCACTTTAGCTGTGCAAACATTTCTTTATCCCAACAAGACAATTAAACCCAGCAGCATGAAAAGGAGTCTCCATGACTGTGTTGGGAGTGAAGAACCAGAAACAACCACACACATCACAGGAGTTCTTCCCGGCAGCCCCCAGCCAGGGAAGGAGAACGGGGACACCAGGGGAGCCCCAGGGCAGCTCACAAACAACAGGCCTAGGCAGTCAGTCCAGGGAAAACCATCCGAACCATCTCCTCTGGTGATGTGCTCTTTCAGGGTAGTCAATGCAGGAGTTGAGCCTGGTGACCTGAGAACTGCCCCCCAAACATCCTCCCAGCAAGAGCAATTCTCTTAATGACACCCCAGTCCAGAGCTCTTGGGAGGTCTATTCCCCCCAAGACCACTCCCAAGGTGTAACCAGCCTCCTCTTTCCTGGCTGTCCTGGGCCTGTGTGGGCTCTGTTGATTTGATTCCCAGGAACTTGCTTCTTCAGTGACACTTGCCTTTATAAAGACACATCCCAGAGTGTGTCTCTGGGACACAAAATACCATCTCCTACTCAGGGCTTTGGGGATCTGAGAATGACTTTTCAAATGCATCAAAAATGAGAGCAAAGTAGGACATCCAGGAGCTGCTGTGAGCCAGGCAGTTTCTTGCCCACCTGTGAATCTGCCAGGCCATAGAGAAAGGGCAAGGGACCAGGGCCACTTTGCTCAGTGCCCAGTGCCCAACCCTGAGGTGAGCCAGAAGGCAGGGCCAATCATCACTTCACAAGGGCAATTCTGGTCCCTCTCAGCCCTCAGCCAGGCATGCAGACTGGCCAACTCCAATTCGGGCTGACCACTCAGCCTGGCAGATCAGACTGGCAGGCTGGCCAAAGACTGTCACCCAGGCAGGAATCTGGGTATAGGGGGTGGCCTCAAGAGAATCAAGGAATGCACGTGATAAGAGCCATGGTGCTAAGGGGTAATAAATGTACAGGTTCTAGCACAAGGCAGCAGATAATACTTATCTTCCCTTTTGTTGTAAAGTTACTTAATGAGGAAATGTTTATTTTAAAAGCCCTGGGAAACATATCTGTAGACATTTCATATGTAAGACACACGTGGATTATTTGTAATTGGTCCATAAATTTTAGCATCATTTCCCTGGACAAGGAGCCTTGGAGACTGGTTCAGGGAATGACAATAAACAGAAGTTACCTCAGTCCCCTTCCTGGGGAATTATGCAGCCTCCATGGAACCACTTCTCACAAAAACGGTTCTCCCCTTTTCCAGGGCATACAAGTCAGTCCTGCAGAATAAAGGCTTCTTTTTTCCCAACAAAACCCAACACCTACCTCAAGAATCACCTGTGATGCCAAATAGATGAACAGGCAAGCAAACAGGAGTCATCTACTAGGAGAGACAACACTTTACCCAAAAAGCCACAATTCCTTCTACAAAAATATACATTTAATTACGCAAGAAATCCTGTCTATGGGGACCCAGACTTAAGGAAAGGACATGTGTGCAGTATACCATGTCTGCAAATGCTCTCACATGTGGACATATCTGCATATGGATGCAGTGTGTAAGCAGGAGGTGGCTGCGACAGTAAAAACTGTCAGTGTTTCCATTGTAAAACTGATTTTTTCATTGAACTAAAACTCAGCCATAAAACTTCTAGTCTAAGTAAGGGAGGGACACACACACACACACACACACACGTACAGACCCCCTTCTTAACAAAACCCTAATGCTAAATGCTTATTCAGGAGTTTTACTATTGTATTTAATTGAGACACTTTCTCTGCATTTTATGAAAAAAAATTTTATTGATATGAAGAATACTGAAATATGAGCTAATCATATCAGAAATTAACTCAAAAATTTAAGAATAAAACCCTTAAAATACAGATGGTTAATTTTGGCAATCTGACCAAAAGGTACTGTATCCTATTTCTTAGGTCTTGTGAACACTTCTCTCTCCTCCCCTCCACCCCCTCACTGCCCCATCTGCCCTTAAAGCTCTCCCTTTGGAAGCAGTCTTGTATCCTGTCACTCGATTATCTGAGAAATATTACTTATTTCAAAACGGTTCTGTAGGGAGGACCTGAAAGGCATCTAGTGGGAATAATCAGGCCTTCTAACGGCCCTTAAATATGTATTTACATAAAACAGACCATAAATATTCCGACACATGTCGGCATATGACAAGAGCCAAGGAAACTGCTGCGGACTTTGTCACAGCGCCTCTTAAGCCCTTCCCTACAGAAAAATGTCTCTTCTGCCTTCCAAACTCGAAAGCAAAAGTGCAAGTGCAACCCACCCGGTACAGCCTCGTGAAGTCTACCCTAGTGAAGAAGAGGAAAGGAGAAAAGGCCACAGATACAGGGCTATCACAGGGTAACAGTCTCCTCTTCACTCAGCACCTTTGTTTCTTGTAAAAGATTAGTCATAAATAAAACTCTAGGTGATAATGTGGGTGTACAAATACCCTAGATACACAGATACATCTATAGGTTTGATGTTTGCTTAAGAGAAAAAAGAGAACACAAGGTACTGTTGAAAGGAAGAATTTTTAAACAAATAATAAAAGGGGAAAGGGCTCCAATTTATATAACACTACAATCTAAAATAAAGAAGTTTCCCCACCCTTCTGATCAGAATCTCATTAATTTCAAGGTCAGAATTCCATTTCACTTTGGGAGACAGACTCATTTAATTTTTCTCCACCCAGGCGTATTCCTGTGTGAGGGATCCATCTCCATGGGGGATGGCACCACCACACAATGCAAACCAGGCAAACAGAAGAGTTATGGCTTTGACACTCGGGAGGGAATGGATATCCGCATCTATGAGTTCTCACTTGACTAACAAGCTTCCTCCTGCTTTGGGTGTCTGATACCGGTTTGGGTTAAAAAGATAAAAAAAATGGAGAAAAGCTGGATTTGTTAGGAGAGAAGAAAGAAATCTTGATTTCCAGGTGTTACTTTGTGGCACATTCATTTTGAGAGGAGTGCATTTTCAACTGATATTTGGAGGGAAAGATGGGGCAGAATCTGTCACACCCTAACCCAGGGCAGTTTAGCCAGAGGTCAGATTGTAGCAGGCCTCGATCACTTGCACAAACAAATGAAAATGAAAATGAAAATAAAATAAAATAAATGAGACCAACATGACGCCAATCCCTGTTCAGCTGTTATATCTGAAAAGCAGCACCGTAACACACACGTCAGCTGTACAAAGAGGAAAAAAGTGGAAAAGGAGCTAAACCAGAAGTGAGAGAGCAGGCGGCTGTGGGGCTGTCATACAGCAGCCTTCTCCCTTAAGTGGGGAGGTCTCGGGCTTACAGATGCTGACATAAAAGACACACTTGCAACATATTTCAAAACCAAAGAGCGATGGATTTACAAGGCAGGTTGATTTTATGATGACTTTTATTGAAAAGGTACGCTGGGTTTAGGCAGATGCCTTTTAGCGCAGGAAAGTTAACACAGTGCCTAATTCAAGGAGACAGCCTGAGGAAGCAGTGCCGACAGGGGAGAGAGCTGCAATGTCTCTATTACTCTCCTCGGCATCATAAAGAGAAGAGAAAAAAAAATGATATTCGTGTTGGTGATTATAGAGAGGACAGGAGCACAAAAAATAGAGAAGAGGGGAAAGCAAACCTCAGATGTAGTTTTCTTAAGAAAACAGAATGAAGTAAATCTCAGAACAAAGGATTGGGTGGGAAAACACCCTCAGTTCATAAACTCTCAGCAGGCTTGAAGAACACTGCTCTGCCTACCCACAGCCAAGAAGCTACAAAACACAATTAGTTTTTGGTGATATGAGAAGAGAAGGTTGCAGGGTTCAGCACTCCTAGTTTGTAAGTTCCAAATAAAGGTTTAGTTCCAACAATTAGTGAGTGTAGCCCACGCCCAACAAGGCACTTGGAGAACATGAGAAAGCAGTTCCATAAACAGAAATTAATAATAGTTGTGAACATCAAATATGGAGCAGTCACACAGGTCAACCGTGTCTAGTCCTAAAAGTGAGCCCCAGGATAAGCATCCAGCAAACCTGTTAAATCCCAAGAGAAGCCAGCTTTCTAGCCTTGCGATCACAGGACAACACAGCTGTTTGAAATGCTTTATGGTGATTGACGACACCTTTGTCCTTCTCTGAAAAATAGCCTGATGTGGACAAGGAGGACTGAGAGTTGTGAAAATAAAATCACGTGGAGACTGCTGCATGTGATACAATGAAAAAGCTAAAAATAATACCGAGATCAGAGAAACATAATGAGGATAGCAAAGAGAGGAGGGACGGACGAGTTTCTTCAGGGCTATACCCCCTCTCCCCCCAGTCTCCAGGAGCCTAACACTATCTAATGAAATGATACTCACTCTAGTACATCTATGGCACCCCTCTTCACTCCAGAGTCCCCAGAGAATAAGTCAGTCATGCCCTGGAGAGAAAGGCAGTATGAGGCCAGCTTGCCTCTGGCTACCTTAGAAAACCCTTTCCCACAAGAACTATCAATGCACACTGATGGGAGACAAGTGAATGTTAGCACTGCACAGCTATTGAATGGGAAGTAGTTGGTCCTTCCCATCACCAGCAGCATGAAAAACACCACCGACCTGTTGAACACTACTGGAAGGCAGGGCTTACTGGGAGCAAGGGAGGGCTGGCACCCGAGTACTTACATCTGTCATTCCGATCCTCTGGGCTAGATGATGCTTCCCGATCCGAAATGAGACCAGAGACAGCAAAAATCTTCTTCCCAGTGTCGTCAACCTTAAGTGAACCGGGGGAGCTAGATGGCAGCTGTGTCCCAAAGTCATATTCCTTGCCATCTGCATCTGAGAAGCGCAAGTGGGGAGACTCTGTGTCATGGCAGTTCTTAAGTCTCTTGGCTGGTGTAAAGGCTGACTGGTAGCTCTCCCGGTCCTCAGTGGAAGCAAATGGACGGAAAGCCCCCACACCACTATGATTCAGCATACTGATTGGGGTGCAATCTAGATTTGGGGGGGCAAACTGAGGGTGGAGGTGTAGCAAAGAAGGGGGGAATTCACGATTGGCAAAAGTGCCTGGCACCCCACCTTGCCGATGGTACATAGAGGCAAAGGTGTAGGAGCCATTGGTGAATGGGATATGCACGTCCTTGTCTACTGAGACAGGTACACCGAAGGGTCGAGGCTGCTGACAAGGGATGGAAGCATCACGGCTGGCCTCAGCCGTGGACGCCAGGACCATCAGGGCTGGGGATGCCAGTGGATTGGGGAGGTAGGATGAGTTCTCCATCTTGAACGCTGCCCGGTGTAAGTCCATCGGAGTCTCTGTCTATGGCCGGCGTCACACAAGAAACAGTCTCGCCCGGGAGGGAGGCCGAGTGGCACCTTGGATCAGGGCAGGGAATATTACTGGGGAATCATCCCTTTCTAAGACCTGTGGAAACAGCAAGGAGAAAAAAGAGAGGGGGGAGGACAGTCAGGGGGGAGGAAAAGGGAAACCCCAAGTGATCGAAACACCATCCTTCTGGCTTACAGATGCTCGGGCAGGAGACACCACAGGCTTTAGGAGCCAGTGGGCAGCAGCATCAGACCGTTTTCATTCAGGAAAATCAATAGACAACTTACTGTGATGTACGCGTAGCTGACTTTGGTCCCTACACGTTCCGGGTGAAATGCGCCTGAGCCCAGCAAAGGAAAAAAAATCATAAAACCTCCAAATACAATATTCCCTGAGCAAATGAGCTTTGGAAGGCCAACTCACCAGCAGATTAGGTGGGGCCTATATTTTAAAGGGCTTCCACCTGCATACACCACTCGTGGCAGGCCTGATGTTCAGAGACCAGGCCCACCTCTTTGATTCTGCGCCCCCCCACCCCCACCCGGACTCCTCTCTTTATCTCCCACTAACAACGCCCTGATGCTGAAAAATTCAAGCATGCCTAGACCATGACCATCTGTATGTTAGTTGGTACAAATCATACATATGGGTAAATTACACAAATCATACATGTGGGTAAATTACACACAAATATACCTAAACACACATCTTCATGTATCATCTGAGACTGCTTCCAGAAAGAAGTACTGTGTGAAGAAACAACAGCAGCATTTTTTCCTGACACATTCCTCTCCACACAGGCTTTCTCTTTTCTGAGATGGAACAAAACCTTCATCAATAAAATGCCTGGCGTCTCTGACAATATTTAAAAACATAATGGGTGCCTTTGGCATATGTTCTCTAGAAACGTCTGTCTTCCAGGGGCAGCAAAGAACAGATCGGTGATTTTAGTTACTAATGCACTCACTCTTAAGTAGATTTGTAAACTGCTTTGGATTCGCCATTAACATTTAAAGCGAAATGTTAACAAAATTTCTGACTTATTTTGCTCTGCTTATTGGCCCAGTCAGAGCTGATGTCTGAAAAAGGCCCCTGGAACAAATTGGAGCTTGGAGAGACTTTTTTCAATTTCCCTTTTACTTTTCGGTTGTACATTTTCATGGCCACTGCTTCTGTTTCAAAATATATTTTGAGGGGTGTAAGGTGGGAGGGAAGGGCTATCTATTAAAAGTCAGGATAACATAAGATAAATACTAAGACTTACGGGCTTCACAAATATACACTAAATAGGAACTTAATGAAACTCAAAGTATAACCCGAAATCATCTGCTACAAATTATAAGTTTTAAATTGAGTCATGTCTCAAACGCCCCCTCCCTTAAAAGCCCCACCTAGCTAATGGAGTATGGTAGGCATACTCTCAAAATGAGAAACCTCAGTGAAATTGTAGATGAATCCTCCTGGCTTAATGCAGTGCAAAGAGAGTATTTCCTTCTCCTATCCTGTAGCAGACGTGTCAATGACTGTTATTAATTGGGAAGATGAGTGCACACCATCAGACTGCTTCCTCATTTGGCATCTTTCCTTATAGACATCATTGCTAAATTACCAGATTATGTATCTCACATTAACGGATTTTTCTCTCTTCCAAATTTTAAATAACTTTCCTGTCAAGTTACAGCAGTGCAGGGAATGATCTGCCAAGGACAGCCAGTTAGTTTGACAAGTCTGGGAATCCTGTTCTTGGCTGTTTTCAAGTCAGATTAATGGTCACACAACATGGATGCTCTGAAAGTGGGTCCAGGGCTGTTCCAAGGGTTCTGGGCAGCTCTTCACTGCAGAAAGAACACACTCCTTGCTTATCAACCAGAATGCCACATGAGGCAGGCTGGAGAAAAGGGCAAGATATAATACTCTTGGGGGTGAGAAGAGGAATGACCACCCCCGCCCCTCACCAATAGCCCTCACTCAGAGGATTCCATTTCTATTTTTACTTCCTAGATCACCTCATTATGTTAAATGAGTTTCATAAATTAGTAATCTGGCGACAGCACCGGACACTACAGCAGAACACGGTGAATCACTCAAACCTGGTTATTCATTTGAAACTTCATTATAATGAAAATAAATCAACAATATTTTTCTAGGCCACATCTCTTTTACTCCACTGTGTGGGCGTTGGTCTCTGTGGGGGAAGGGGACGTGTTTTTTTTTTCCCCCTTTTCTTTCTTACCCCTCCTCACATTAACAACTTGTATACAGGAGGCTTCAGCAGACCACAGTCATTATGAAAATCTATAGTTAATACACTCCCAATGTCAAAATGTCATGGGTTTAAACACAGAACCCAAAATAAGAAAACTAACTGACCCTCTTAATTAAAAAAATATGGATTGTAAGATAATCAGCTTGATGGAGCATTTGGATGACTGTAAAGAACCGGGCAAAGGGAAAGTAAGTAACTGTTACTTTTCTGCCTCTATGCTGATTTTTTTTAATTTAGCACTTCGTGCAAATCCAGATTAAAATAACTCCAGCTATTGATCCGAGCAGTGGAATTGACATTAATTTTAGTTCACTTCTCACTTTGCAAAGGGATCAATAGGAAGTAATAACAGCTGACATCCCCACTGAAAGGAGGAGAAAGAAGGGCTGAAGACAGAAATCGAAAAGCAACCAAATAAATCATCAGCTACTTTTCCACGGCATCAGACAAACTCCAAACAGATTGCAAAAAGTCTTTGTTGAATTAACTAAACAAGGAGGAGGGATCAATTCACGAAGCTAAATAAATTGTCTGGCAGGCAGTGAGGCTGGACAGAGGGACCAACAAATATTGAGTTTTAAAATTTCCAAATCCTTCACGTGATGGGCTTGGTTCGGTTCTCTGTGTGTGGGAGTTTGTTTGTTAAATCACACAGCCGACCCTGGTTTAGCGTGATTACAAAACGCCGGCTAGCTGAATAATTAGTGAGATTACTAATTGCGTGGTTAAACATGCCAGCACCAAGACAAATGAAACGAAGAAGCTGGCGTTTGGAACGTGAAAACGTCTGAGGCAGGGCTGATGCGCAGCGCTCCGCGCTCTCTGGCGCGAACTGGCCACTTTCGCATTGAAAAACCGAAAGCCGAAGAGAAAGTCTTCGAGAGTGGGCAGTTTCCCACCCAGCCTCTGGCCAGTCCTGCCCAAGGTCCGGGCTTCCTGGCCCGCGCCGGGATCGGCACAGAAGGAAGCGGCGCTGCTGCTGCTGCTGCTGCTGCTGGGAGCCAAACCCACTTGCAAATGACTGCCACAAAGAAAGCTGCAAAGCCTCTTGCCCGGAGCCAGAGCTCTGAACGCCCACCAAACTACGACCCTGTTGGCAATTAAAACGCACACACAACACCCCTCTGCTTATTACAACAGGTGACATTTTTGTAGTCTCTGAACCGTTTCCAAAAGCCAGGAATTAAAATAAAACAAATTAAACGATATTTTCCCTTTACATAAATAAACTTTTAAAAAAATTAACAGGCAACTTAAAAAGCAGAGAACAATGGGGAAAGGGGCCTGGGTAGTGGGGGGTGGTGAAGAACTCAGGAAAGAATTTTTTTAAGTTCACAGACTTCTTCGCTTGAAGAGAATTCCCTCACACCAAACGCCCAGGGGGTGCTTGGAAACACCGCTCCAACAGAAAATTCACCGCCATATGCGAGGGCTCAGGAAGCAAAAGGCTACCGCGGCCCCGGGGCTGTGGCCAGCGCCTGCGGTTCAGACGTGGCCGGGCACCGGCCCCAGATCTGGGTCGGGACCCGGGCCCAGCTTGGCCAACGAGCGCGCGCCCCGGACAGCCCGGCCAGGCCGGGAGGGCAGGGCTGGGGCTGGCGGGGCGGCTGGCCCCGCGCGGGTGCGGGCTCCAGCGGGTCAGTCTTCCCCGGAAAAAGCGACTCTTTAAGGGAAAACGGAGCGAGACGAGGAGCAGGCGAGGCCAACACAAACTTGGGACCCACGCGGAGCCGAGCCCACCGTCCCTTGGCCTGACCGCTCCCTCCGGCTCTCGGCTGCCGGTACACAAAGAACAGTTCAGGTCCCAACTACCTCCGCAAGAAACAATTTGCTTGCAACTTTGGGGGACGAGGGCGCAGGCCAGGGGAGAACCGACGAGTGCCAGGGGCCCCGGCCGCTCCGGGCAGGGCCCGCGGGGCAGAGGCTCTCAGGGAGGTGCCTTCGATCAAAGTCCCAGGACCTCGTGCCCCGAGCGCCCCGCCCCGAGGGTCACCGGGTCCCTTCGCCGCGCGCCAGCGCTCGGGCGGGCAGTCGCCGGGTTCCCGGACTCCGGCTCTGCCGCGAACACCGGCCGGCGCGGGGTCCTCGGGGTGCCCGCGGGGCGGGAGGGAGGGCTCCGCGCGCCCGCCGGGCCGCGCACCCCGGCCGCTGGGGAACAGGTGTGCGGCCCGCGGCCCGGGCCCCGTCGGTCGCCAGCCGCGCGGCGCGCCCTGTCCTCCGCCGTCGCCACCCTGCCCGGGGTCGCCGCGGGCGCACTCTCGCCACTTGTGCCGGGCTTCCGCGGGCCAGAAGGGATGGAACGGAGGCGCCCGCGTGGGTTTTTTTTTTTTTTTTTTTGCCTCGACGCTCCTCCTGCCTTTACCCCCCTCCGCTCATTTTCCATCTGGGGGCAGAACCCCCGAGGCGGGCGGAGGATGAGGCCGGGACTCCGGCCGACTCTGCTCCCTCCAAGCTGACTCGCCCCTTCCTCGCCGCCCGCCCTTCCCCCCCGCCCCCCTTATTTTCCCTTTCTTTCCCTTAACCCCTCTAGCGGAGTCCGGAGCGGGGCTGAGAGGCGAGACGGGGCTGGTGGGCATCGTGGGCAGAGAGCGCCCGAGTTTTCCTTCTAGGTTTCTCCCGGGGCAGAGACCCCTGACGGCCGGGCCCGGCCCGGCCCGGCGGTGCCGAGCCCCGCGCCGAGCGCACCCGCCCCACGCACCCACCGGTGCCGCGCGCGCCGCTCTGGGCCGGCGCCGGGGCCCTGCGCTGGAGCCGCGGCCGGGGCCCGAGGAAGCGGCGCGTTCTTAGCCGGGAGCGGGAGCTGGTGCTCTGCCTCCCAGCAGCCCGAGCCCCCGCTACTTCGGGGCTTCAGGTCGCCCTGACCCCGCCGGGGTCCACCTGGGCCGCGAGCTCTCGGAGGGGCTCCTGGAGCGGAGGGCCGGCCGGGCATCCCCTCGAATGGCCTCACCACCGTGGGCGGCCTCGCCCGGGGGGCCACACGGAAGCTCTCCGCCCAAGTTTGTTGTGCCCTGGAAGAAAAGGCTTTCCCTTACAAAGCACAAAGCGAAACGCCCAGGCCGAGCCCTGAAAAGCCTGGGGCCGGGGAGGGGGGCGGCGGGAGGCCCCGGCGCGCGGTGGCGGGGCCGGGCTCCGGGCGGAGAGGGTCGCGCGGCCCGGCGGGCGAGCGCGGCGGTGTGGCCGCACCACTGCAGCGGCCGGCGTGCTCGCGGAAAAGTTTTGTTCTCAAGTCGGAGGGAAGAGAAATTGTTACTCAGTTCCAGGCAGCTCTAAAATAAAAATAAAACTACCGAAAGGGCAACGCTCCGCTGTCGGCACGGAGGTCTTCCCGCCCCGCGCGGTGGAGCCGCGCCGAGAGCGTCCCCACCCGAAAATCCCCGGAGACCCCCCACGGGCAGGCTGCGCCGAGGCCCGGCCGGCCCGGCCGAGCGGAGCCGGGAGCCCGCCGGGCGCCTCCCGAGCCGCGCACCTCCGCGCCCGCACCTGCCTCCCGCCGCCCGCCGCGCGCCCCCACCTCTCCACGCCCCCACCCCGCCCGGCCTCGGAGAGGCGCGCCGCGCGCCGGGGCCCGCGGCTCCCAGCCGCTCTCCGGGCACCCCACCCCGCGGGCCGCACGCAGCGCGGGGGCGGCCGGGGTTCTTTCCCTTCCGGACAGCGGGCGCCCCATCCCGCCCCCAGCCGCCGGCTCCCCGCTGGGTACCCCCGGCCCGGCCCGCCGGAAATCTCCGCGCGAGACGCGGGAGCCCGGCGAGAGGGCGTCCTCGCGCCCGACCCGAGCGAAGTGGGTTCGGGGCTTCCTACCAGGTGGGGGAGAGAAGCCCTGCTCCCTTCCCTGACTGTCCCCTCACTCTCCCCACTCGTCCAACTCCCGAGCCTGGTCCCTCCCCTCGCACCCCCCAAATGAAGCACACGAGGGAAAACTCGGGACGGAAAGTTTGAGAGAGGCAGCGCACGCAGCGCGCGGAGCCCCGGGGCCGGGGCCGCCGCGGGACGACCCGAGACGCGCCAGGCCAGGTCCCGGCCCCCGCCCCTCCCGGGGGGTGCGGGGGGCGCCCGAATCCCGAGGAAACCGACCTGCAAAGTTGTCCGGGCTCCCGAGCGACCGGGCCGCCCCGGCACCCACCCCGCCCGTGTGCGCACACACATCCACACCCCTCTCGGGTCTCCGTACTTGCCGTGGAAATTCCTGGGGCGCGCGGCCGCACTTTTCAGCAGCCGCGGGGGAGCGGGCGCCGGGCGCGGGGCATGGGCAGCGCCGGGCGCGCGGGCCGGCGGCGGCGGCGGCGTTGGCGGCGGCAACGGCAGCAGCGGCGGCAGGCGGCTGGCCCCGGGCGTGTGCTCGCGAGCTGCCTGGGAGTGCATGTACAGAGCGAGGCGCGGGGCGCGTGAGAGAAGGAGCAGTGCTGCCTCTCAGCGCTGGCTCTAATCAGTGAATGAGCCTCCACTCTCCCCGGGACTCGGAGACACACGCGCGCACGCACACACATACACACGCACACATTCTCTCACACGCGCACACACACACAGGCACTCTGAGCACTGAATACATTAGGGCACTAAGGGACTCTGGGAAATGGAGTCCAGACCCAGGCCCTCCTGGAGAACAGACCTGCCGGCCCTCGCCGAGGAGCGCCCAAGTCTCGGGGTGCCAGACCCCTTGCAAACTGGAGAGAGCGCTGGCTTTTGCTCACGCTCCCCACCCTGAAAGCGCTCAACCAATGGCTTGGTGCTGCTCTTGCTCTCCTGAGCCAAAAGTGACCAAGAATAAGTGGGTACATCTTTAAGATTGACTCCCACTGCTAATAAAGGACCCCCAGATTCTGGTTCCCCCAGAAACTCTTCCCTTTTCCCCCCAGAAAAACCTTTACCTACGGCTTTCCTCCTGGAATGCTTCGCTAGGTCGTTCGTTGCTTAACAATAACATAAGAAATAAATATAAATAAAGCTATAGTTTTAGAGAGGGGCCTACTTTAGCACCCGGATTTGAGAAGAAAAATATTTGTCCGTGTTTATTGTTAGTTTGTTTCAAATAATTTTTGTTTCAAATAAATTTATGTGATCCTTTCATTCACCAAAGACAGAAAAAGAAGTAGGGGAAATGGATGGAGAAGAAACAGTCCCCAAGTGCCTCCTAGGAACAGGGTCATAGGGATCTAATGCTTTTTACATAATCTCATTTAATCCTTACATTAATTCTGGAGATATTATCACTAATATATATGTAGAAGAAGTAACTGAGGTTAGAAGGGTTTTGTAATTTGCCAATGGGAAGATGGTTAACAAGTCTAAAATAGCAGGTAGTCAGGGCTCTGAAAGCAAAGCCCAACCAAAACCTAATCCTGGTTTTTAAAAATTGTTCCTTTGTTTTGTGTCTCAGTTTTTGAAATCTCAGATTTCTCATCTGGAAAAAAAAAAACAAAAACCAAAAGAGGGCAGGGGTACATACTTATAGTTTACCCTGCAAAGAACCAGGTGGGATTACAAATTGTCTATCTAAAGAACACTGAGTCTCAGTGTCTCATTCTTGTTATTATTTCATGGTCCCCTTTGAAAATGTTCAACATAAAGGTAGCATATAAATGTCATATGTGTTTAGGTGTGCATGTGTTGTTAACATTTAAAATTTTAACTTAGCAACTCTTTAAGTAAATAGTTAATTTTATCCAGAGTCCTGTATTAATGGCTGTTTCTGTCTCTGAAATTCATGGGATGAAGGTTGTTTGTTTGGAAACCTCTAAGTTTTTATCCATGTTTAGTTTATTCATTCACACAGTAACATATTTATTGTATTAGGCACTAGATTATTCTTTCCTGCTAGGTTATAAGTTTCATGAGGGCAAGAACTGTGTTTGTTTTACTCAACACTATACCCATAGCATCAAACAGTGTTAGTCTCTCGGTTGAGTGAATAAATGAGAATATAAAAGTAAAATGAACAAACAAAATTTCTGCCCCCTAGGAGCTTATGATCTAGTAAGGGAGACAAAGAAAGAGTTAGAAATCAATTTGACGACTGGTATAATTAGGGTGACCATGTAGTTCATTGGTCTGAGATAAGTTAAATAACAGAAGGAGGCACCTTTAGTAATTACATTGGGATGGCAGGTATGAACTGGGACCATCCTGAGCCAAACAGGTTGAATGGCCACCCTAACTACCTAGGGTATTTCATTCATTCATTTAACAAGCATGTATTGACAACTCTCTTGTGTGGTATATTGAAGGAACTACAAAGTCATTTGATTTCCCTAGAAATGGAAGTAAGAAGCAATGAGTAGCAAGAAATAGTTGGGAATGGAGAAAGTCACAAAAGATTTTGTATACCAAACTAAGGAAAGTGGGATATTATCCTATAGTAGATGACAAACTCCTGGGGGGCTTTCCTCTCAGGAAGGGGGTTGTAGAGGTGCAATAAGGTAGGCTTTCTGTTTTAAAAAGAGAACTAGTTGTTGGGCGAGCAGGTTAGAGGTTGGATGGAAGGCAGAGAGAACAATTAGGAAGCTTGCTACAGGTAATTTTAGTTGGTGCATAATAGGGCCTAGACAGGGTACTGGGCAGTGGGAATGAGGAAGAGGGGACATATTACAATAAGCACTAAAAGGTGGAATTCACACGACTTAGCCACTTACTATGGTGAACGAGAGCAAAAGGAAGACCCTTTAGAAACCCTTTACAGGATGTTATTACTTATAGGACAAGATACTGTTAGTACTTTAATGCCATTAGTAGTAAAGGGCTTCCTTATCAATGTATAGAGTTCCCATAAATTCAGTACAATCTCACAGGTAGAGGCTATAGATAAGCAATCCCATGTCAATCATGTCAAGTCAAACATTTTTGACTACTGCCATATACAATGGTCCTCACTTTGATGCAAGTGCTTAGATGTTAGAAGAAATAAATAGAGCTGAAAAAGACCAGTTAAATGAAAAAATTAAATCCCCCAAATCATAGCAAAATTATATAATGCAAAATTGATTATGTAATACCTCACTAATTCACAAGTCACGTGCCCAGCATCCTCAGCTATCCAAAACACAATGAGCCAGGAAATAAGCAAAAAGGGTCCCAGAATAGCCAAAATAAACATTACAAAGTCCATGCGCTAAAGTTAACACATTTTACTCCTAGGAGAATTTCTCAATCCTTCACTCAGAGCCGATTTACTCTTTCTTAGGTACAACTCTAATAAGCTTGATTATTTGGCTTTCCCATTCACAGCTGATTAAGACTGTCAAATTAAAAGGGGGCAGCCATTAAAAAGAATGAGATAGACTCAGATGTACTGACATGCAAAGATGCCTATTATATATTGTCCAGTTCTGGAAGACATGCAAGACATAAAACAGCATGCATCATATGAGTTGATATTTGTATACACACAAGTATACACACATGGACAGAAAAAGGCCTGCAGGGTTACCTATTATCACTAACAACAGTTATGCCCAGAGAGTGGAAGTGTTGAGAGGAGGAGACAGGAAGGAAGAGAGGACTTCACTTTTTTATTTCATATGCTTCTGTATGCTTGTTTTTCAACGAACATCTATTAGTTCTGTAATTTGAATTGTCCATTTAAAAAGCATATAAAAGGAGCAAAGGACAGTGTTGTCAGAGCAAACACACCGACAGCAAGAAGTGGTGGTTAAAAGAAACCAGCACAAGAACTTAAAACCAAGAAGAGAATGGAGTTGTTCCATGTAGACACTAAAAACGCGGTCCCATCAGTGGCCCCAGGGGATGTCAAGGCTTCCAAACCAGCATCTTCTGATGCATCCAGGGATAAGTCATCCAGAAATACCTTGTGCGTAGTATATTTTATGTATGAGAGCCAGTAAGTATATAAAAAATTTAGAAAAAATAAATTCCTACCTAAAGCAGGTTTTGATACTTTAGGAAGTAAATTTCCATTGTCTGGAAAATAAACTTTTGTGGAACACATCATTCTCTGAAGATGAGAAGTAGAGGAGATATTACTTTATGTAAGAGCAGAGGTGATACAGAGTAAGGAACAGTTCATAAATTCAACATTCAACAAACATTTATTGAGTGTCTACCAAGTGGCAGTCTCTAAGGCCACAAAGATAAAAAAACAAAACAAAACAAAACAGTCCTTGCCCTAGAGAAGCTTGCAGTCCAGGAGCAGAGGCAGATAAGGAAAGAGTGTGGTAGAATGTGAGCGGTGCTATAAAGGACGGTAGGAACACCAAAGAGGGAGAGGCTAACGTTGCTGTAGCAGTTGGGAAAGGCAGTAGACACAAGTGTGTGTTCAAAGCCTATCTGATATACGGATGGCTATTGTGGGGGGTGACACTTAAGTTTGGGCTTTGAAGGTTAAGAAGAGTTTACCTAGGGAGAAAAGTGAGAAGAGTACCCCAGGGATTAATGTAGACTAAGGCACAGAGCCATGAAAGTTCTTGGCACATTCAGGTAGTATCTGAAACCTTTAGTGGATGGTGGTATCTAAGGGTAAGACTGTAATAACCTGCCACTTGCTGGGAGTTTTTGTGTCCTATTTTATCTTGAAAAATCGATGGAAATTTTACCTTCGACTCCACAAATATATTATGCTTCAATATAAAACAATGCTTTAAATTATTTATCCTCTGCTCCAGAAAGACACACCATATTTCTCCAGTACCTTCTCATACCCCACTTGAAACATGAAATAATCCAAGGGTTCTTATTCCTAATTTAAAAAACAAAGATGTGGGAGAGATACAGTTGTACTGAAACAATAGAGCGATGGATCATTAAGAGTCCTGTTTGGCAAGTTAAGGAACTGGGAATTCAAATGCCTAGCTAACTCCTTTTCATACTTCAAGCCTCTGCTTAGGCAGGTTCTCTTTCAGGGAGATGAACTGCCCACCAGTCCTTCATTTTCCTCAACGCCTGTTATCACAGCACCCTATGCATTTATCTATCCTCAGCACATTGTGCTGGAATTACTGATAATGTTTTCAGGCTCCTCTACTAGACTATGATCTGCTTAAAACAGTTGTTTTGCATGGTACTTAGGCAATACAGATTCAAGAAGCAATACCTGACTTCCCAAGATGGGCGAGGATCCCCTCTGTATATTCCCACAGAATCACATGCTTGTCCTTTCAAAGCCAGTATTAGACTATACTGCAACTGCTTATTTTTCTGCTTCTTCGTCTAGATAAAGTTTTTGAGGGGAGGGGCCATTTGCTTGCCACTGCATCCCAACACTTAATACTCATCTAAAACATCACAATAAAAGAATGAATGAATGAGTAGCCTTTAAAAAATCTAAAGACATGGATGGCAGGATCAGATAACCATGGAAAAAAATAACTTTGAAGGCAATTTTAAATGGAGACTGGAGAGGGTTAAGACTGGAGGCAAAGAAATTAGGGGGAATATTGCAAAAGAAACATAAGACATACATTGGTAAAGCCTGTCTAAATAAATGTCTTTCTCACTGGCTAATTTGATTAGATGTTTATATTTATTTTTTAAGACTGATCTCTTTATTCTCCTAGGATTCCCTAACAGAGGATACTCAGTTACCTCATTTAGAAAGCCTTCCCTGACCCCACCCCCCACCAAGCTGGTGCCTTCCAGTACATCTGGAGGTCATTGAGGGCAGTGACTACATCTTATTCATCTTAGTATCTCCAATGCCTAGGACATGCCTGCTCAATAAATGTTTGCTGAATGAATGAACACATAAATTGATCTATTAGTATACTGTACTCAAACTCCGACCAAGACACAGAGGACCTAATGATCCCCAGGGTGCAGGTTTCTGGATACAGGAAACAGAACAAATAAAGCAAGACTAGATACAGAGGTACACCTATTCCACAGGTAACACAGGGTAAATTTCTCTCTCTGACCCCTCCATCCTCATTCTGAAGAATAACTCTCATTGAGTGAAAATCAATAAAAGTCATTTTAAGGGAAGTAGGTTTAGTAGGTTTAGAAAAGGACTCTGAAGGAGGAGAAAGAAGGAGGGGGAACTTTAAGTTCAACCAATTTGGGCTTTTTTTTGTGAGAACTTGTAAGCTTCAAAAAACCTTCACAAAATAAAAAGTCTCCTTTCCACACTTCCTTTCAAGGAATTCCCCCCCCCACCCCCAAAACAACAGATACATTGAGATTCCCTGTTTTATAACTGAAAAAGAAAAAATAAATTCACAAGAGAAATAATAAATCCTCCATTTCTCACATTGGCATAAATAAGAAACTTTCTAAAGTAGCTGCAGGTAGTTCTTTTTTTTTTTTTTTTTTTTTTTTTTAAAAGTGACAGTCTTTTATTTATTTATTTATTTGTTTGTTTTGTTTATACAAGCACTGGGTACAGTCAGAAGCGCGGGAGGGTGAGAGAATCCACCAGAGCCAGAGCGGGGAGCAGAACAGGCAGAAGGACCGAAGTACACTGCTGAGGGGAGCAGCGGGCGGCAGGAGAGGTCTGCGCGCCATGTGGGACCCTCCTCCGGTGGCCGGGAAGCAGCCGGGGATCGAACTGGCGCCGCAGAGGCCGCGGGCAGCTTCGCAACCCAGCGCTCAACCGCTGCGCCACCGGGGAGGCCCTGCAGGTAGTTCTTATACATTCAACCGATAATGATGATAAGATGGACCCAATAACCTAGCAACAAATACTTAGTGCATACTACAAGAAGTTTTAAAAGATGTTAAGAAAAAAATGACATTAGATGCACTTCCTATCCTCTAAGAAGCATATAGATTTATGGTGTTAAGTCACAATCGAGAGAAAAGTTAAATAATATGCAACTGAATTATAATGTAGATAAAATTTATCAAATGAGTAACACAGGCAAGCTTTCATAAGATTTCAAAGACCAGAGAGAGAATAAGGGTTCGAGGGGTACAAAGGGTTTTAGGAGAAGGTAGGATTTAAGTAGGGCATTAAAGAAGATTAGGTTTGACTACTGAAGAATGGAAACTATAAAAAAAAAATGCACATGGCATGTCAGGGAACAATTTACTCTTGGTTGCACCACTTGCAGTGACCAGAGAGATTAAAATTTGAGATGGAAATATAGCACCACAGTTAAGAATGACTGAAGGTAAATCTGGGGTTAAACCCTTTTCTACCATTACTGGTTGAGTGACCTTGTCACATTCACCCTCTCTGAAGCTCCATGTTCACAACCCTAAAATGGACAGTGTTAATGACACCTATCTCATAAAATTGATCTGAAGATTAAGTGAAAGGTACTCACCACAGTTCTTGGCAAATAACAAATTAATAGTTAATAGTTTCATGTACTTCTCTCAAAGTCTAAGTTTGTGTCTGAAAATTCTAGGGTTTAAAAATGATTGGATTTATTATTTAAAAAGCATAGAACAAAACAAACAAACAGCCCTTTTGCTTCACTCAACCCAAAAAAGCAGCATTTTCCTTGCTGATTTTCATTTAGGACAAATCTTTAGCATACTTATTGCTTGATTTTGAAATCCACCTTCCCAAAAGTACTAAAGGTACTCTTTCTTAAAGTATTCTGAATCCCCCTCACCTCCACTAACATCTACATTCTTTTCTGGGCAATAGAATTGTTATGAAGGAAAATAAGTAATTGCTCAGGTTTCAGATTTTTCTTACTTGCATTTATTCATTCATTTATTTCATAAATATTTATTGAGCACCTATTTTGAAAAATGAAAGCCGTCAAGTGGAAACTACTTCAACTTCTCACCACCTGCACACACCTATACCTCTTTTTCCTTGTTCTCTCCCATTGCATAGAGGGAAGAAGAGGTCTTCCTCCAAGCAAAGGCTGGACCCTCTGCCTGTGCTTTGGAGGGTCTTTGCACAAGCATCATCTCTTTCCTTTTTCCAACCTCTTCCTCTTTAATAGTTCCTTTCTGGCTAGCATTTAAACATACTCAAATATCTCTCATTAAATCTTTCTCAGTTCATCATTCATATTCTTCTCCACCTCTCACACACAGTCTCCACTCTCTCCTTCCCAGTCAAACTTGTGGAGAATATTGCCTACAACACCTGCCTCCATTTTCTCATTTCCCACTTACCCATTAAGTTTGTCAATCTGGAGTTTGTGCTCACATTCCTCAAAAACTTCTCTTAGTAAGATCATCAGTTTTCTCATTTTACTTGACCATTCCCTCTTTGAAATATTTTCCTCCTTTGACAGCTGTGTCATCATACATTTCTGAATTTCTTTTTTCTTCTCTAGTTGTTCCTTCTTAATCACTATTGACAGCTCTTCCTTAATTCCACAATTAAAGATTTTTTCACATTCTGTTCTAATGTGCATATTAGAACAGTGTGACTTTTTCCCAAGGTAAATTAATTTGCTCCCAAGACTTTCTCACCATTGCTTTATCTAGAAATCTTCAAATTCATAGCTCCAGACCGATAAATAAATACAATCACCTACATAAGTTCTCTACCTGAATATTTAAGGGTACCTCAAACTCCACATGGTTAAGCCTGGACTTAACATCTTCACCACAAACCTGGTCTTCCTCTGTGTTGTACTGTGTTAGCTCAGTAAATAGCAGTACCAGTTACTTCAGGGTCATCCATGACTATTCTTTCTTTGTCACTCATAACAAATTAATCACTAAATTTGTCATAATACCACCTAGGTATTTCTAAAAACCATGCTTTCCTTCATTTTTTAAAATCAGATCATCTCTTGTTTAAGCTACTGCAATTGCCTCCTTTAATTATTTTTAAAGATTTATTTATTTTTATAGAAGAACTGGGGTACAGGCCAGAGGTGTGGGAGGGTGAGAGGATTCACCAGAGACAGAGCAGGGAGCAGAACAGGCAGATGGACTGAAATACACTGCTGAGGGGACCAGTGGGTGAGACAGAAGAGATACCATGTGGGTATCTCCCTAGCCAGCCCGGTGCTGCAGACAGCTTCACAGCGCTGCCTGCGCTCAACCCTCTGCACCACCGGGGAGGCCCTACAATTACCTCCTTTTAAAAAGGACAAATTTGGGGCCTCCCCGGTGGCGCAGCAGTTGAGCACTGGGTTGCGAAGCTGCCTGCAGCCTCTGCAGCCTCTGCAGCCTCTGCAGCCTCTGTAGCCTCTGCAGCGCTGGTTTGATCCCCGGCTGCTCACCGGCCACTGGAGGAGGGTCCCGCATGGCAGACCTCTCCTGCCGCCCGCTGCTCCCCTCAGCAGTGTACTTCGGTCCTTCTGCCTGCTCTGCTCCCCGCTCTGGCTCTGGTGAATTCTCTCACCCTCCCGCGCTTCTGACTGTACCCAGTCCTTGTATAAATAAATAAATAAATCTTTAAAAAAATAAAAAATAAAAAGGACAAATTTGTTTACATCATGTGCAATGCTTATGTTATGATTGCCCTTTGATAAAGGTCTGATCTCTGCCTACATTTCCCTTGTCCTTTCCCCACTTCTCTGCTCTCCTCATGTTGATCTCCTCTCAGCGCTTCAGTATATCATACTTGCTGTCACCTCAAGACCTTGCTTTCTATCCTTCTTAACAATCTGTGCCTACTTAATATTTAACTAAAAACATGTATATGTAGAGATTTGAGCCTAGAATGCTTAAAGCAGATACAACAATATAACCCAACTTTACCTAAGTAAACATAATTGGAAATATACATATATGTATATATATATGTTTCTTGTATATCAGGACTGTATTTTATTTATCTTTTTATCTACAGCATTCCACTTGGTGTCTGGAACAAAGTAAATGTGCAATAAATGCTTGTAGCATTGAATTGACAAACTTCCAAATGGCTGGACATGAGATCTGAAGGAATATGAAAAATTAAAGATAACTCTGAAGAGTGGTTTACCTTTTAACAGAAATGGAGAAGTTGATAAAGAAGGGTGGTTTAGAAAGTAAATCTATGCAGTTCTGATATCTATTGATAGTGATGGTGACATAAGAGAAAATTTATACTGAATGAGGTCACCAAAGCAATGGAGCCATGCAAGGGCAACATGTAGATCATTCCCAAGATAGGGGGCAGCCTGTACGGCCTGGAGGACTAGTGCATAGGACACTAATTGGCCTAGGGCAGTCCCAGTTTATACCTATTATCCCAGTATGATGGTGCATGCCCCCACACTCTCAAGAGGATCCAAATAAATTTCACAGCCAGCCTACTAGAAGGTCATGTGAATTTGGAAGAGTGAGTGCGTTAAGGGGAAGAACACTTTAGGACAAGAGCATAGCAAAGAAATAGAGTGATTTCAATTTGCAAATAGTGAAGGGATATACTGAACTGAGTAACATGAAAAGCTAACTAGGAAATGAAACTAGTCACTTTATTTTTTTAAGATTTATTTATTTATTTATGCAAGCACTGGGTATAGTCAGAAGCATGGGAGGGTGAGAGAATTCACCAGAGCCAGAGCGGGGAACAGAACAGGCAGACTGACAAAACACACTGCTGAGGGGAGCAGCGGGCACAGCAGGAGAGGTCTGTGCGCCATGTGGGATGCTTGCTGGAGGCTGGGGATCGACAGGCACTGCAGAGGCTGCGGGCAGCCTCACAGCCCAGCGCTCAACCGCTGCGCCACCAGGGGAGGCCCAAAACTAATCACTTTTTAAGAAGCAATGCCACTTGGGCCTCCCCTGTGGCGCAGCGGTTGAGCGCTGGGTTGCGAAGCTGCCCGCGGCCTCAGCGGTGCCAGTTCGATCCCCAGCTGCTCCCCGGCCACCGAAGGAGGGTTCCACATGGCGCGCAGACCTCTCCTGCCGCCCGCTGCTCCCCTCAGCAGTGTACTTCGGTCCTTCTGCCTGTTCTGCTCCCCGCTCTGGCTCTGGTGAATTCTCTCACCCTCCCGCGCTTCTGACTGTACCCAGTGCATGTATAAACAAAAACGAACAAACAAACAAATAAATAAATAAAATAAAAAACATGCCTCTATAAAAAAAAAAAAAAACCTATAAAAAAAAAAAAAAAAAAAAAAAGAAGCAATGCCACTTAACCGTCAAAAACCCTGAGAGATATTTTCGTCCATATTTTACAGATAAAATTATTAAAGTTCAGATTAACCTGTTCAAAAGGCTAAAAAAAGCAGAACTGAAAAAGTAAAAAAAAAGCTAGAAAGTAAAAATTACTAAATATAAATAAATAATTGGGAAAAGTCAAGGAAAAAAATACCTGGAAGTCACCAGTGATCCCTTCCCTGATAACTTGCGTGTGTTTTGAATAGGAAGGGAGGGATCAGGCATCCACGTGATCCTTCCCCAGAATGGAGGGCAGCCACCACAATCAAAATCCTTCATTGTAACTTGTAAAATCAGTGCCCACTATATTGTGGAGTAATGCAGTTCAATGTAAGCCACCCTTCTTTTCCCAAGAGAGAAGTAACTCCAGGAAGCAACTTCAGCGAAATGGAAAACAGACACTTCCACACTGGGACACACCTGGCTTCCTAACAAGGTTGTATGTAGAGAAAAAAATTAAAATATTTGGGGCAAAAGGAAATTAATCTTGGATAAAATGAATGTCAGAGAGGATATCATTGCCATAAAAACAATCAGGAAAGGGATAAACTAAGGAAAGCCCGGATGTGTATGCAGAAGTGAAAATTACTCCAAAAGTTGAATAGAAGCTAAGAAGCGGATGGAAGAAGGTACAGAGTGGCCACGCAAGACAAAAGAATCTAAACATTTCATGAGAAAGACTTAAAGGTTCTAAGTTGGAAAAAGGGTAAACTCTTGTGATGATTCCTTCAAAGTGAGTGAAAATTGCATCTTAGCAGTAAATATCCTTCAATCTTTCCCAGGAGCTAAATAAGGTGCTCTTTACTGTGCAATAAGAGTAGTTTCACTTTTTACTGCCTCCCTCATTGAGTGCTGCCTAATAAGCAATTATACTTCAGCTCTGCTGCATCTTTTCCTTCCCTTTCTTTTGAAGACTAGAAAGAGATGAATGCAACAATACATATGCAGTTATAATTTCACATCAAGGAGATCAGTTTTAAGAAGCCCTTGGCAAATATGGGTTGCATTTAAGAATGCTTTTAGTATATCTGCCTGTCATGAAACAACACAGCCCAGTGAAAATACGTACTATTAACTAAGAAGCCAAGACATTCACTAGTTGAGCAGCTTACATATACCATATACTTTATTATTCTTATAGTCTACCTATACTAAAAGGGTGTTTTTAGTGACAAATTCTACACAAAAGTGAGTGTTAAGTGTTGTTTTAAATATTAAAACCATTTTTAATCATATAAAGTCAATAAATAATGCCACTCTCCTTATTCCTTTACTCTTTTTATTTGCAACAATCTAAAATTTAATGAATAAAATTTATGAAGCATAAGCTTTAGAAAAATTGCTTGAGCTCAAGTTAAAGTTTATTTTAAAAAATAATTCAAATTATATGGGCTCTACTAATTTACATATTAGTCAATCAATAAACAAACATTTGTTCAGTGTTTACTGTGTGTCAGGAATTATGTTAGGCTCTGTGGGGGAGTGATACAAAGTACTATATTTCATCAAATCAAAGACAGTTTGGATTACAAGAAGCATCCCAATTTTCAGAGCTGTCAAAATGGAGAAAAATATGTATCTTAGAAGTGATTCTATGTGGGTAAAAAACAAAGAGCTTCCACCATGAGAAAATAATGGAAGCTGGCTATAAAAAGTACCAAGAGAGTGCTGGATACAAAAGTGATCTCAGAAGTTCCTTGCAGTACAAGTTGCAAGGAGCTGAGGGATGAAGTAAATGTTCTATGTATGATATTAGTCTAGTTCTGCTAATGTATTTCCTGTTGATTCTATAAGGTATTAGTAGGAAAGGAATGAATTTAAAACCAAAATTTATACTTTCCCTCCTTATCTGTAACAATTTTAAGTTTTGTTAAGACTTGTAAGTTCTATTCTAATCCAAAACCATGATTTGTGTGTGTGTGTTGAAAAATTTAACTTAAACAGAAAGAATAACATAAATTTAAAAATAAGCAAACAGAATATACTAAAATAAGAATGAAATTTGAGGGAAATGACCTAAATTATTTAAATTGTGAGCCTGCAAAAACAAGTGAAGATATTTCAAAATAATAGTTAAGGCATCACATTACACTTGAAAAGTGAAAATTAAAAAAAATGTGTTCCAATGGAAGTTCTAAATTACATCTGCATCTGTAGATCTAGGATCTATTCCTGATCCACTGCTAAGCCCCTTCTTCCACCTACCCCACCCTAAGCCAAGGCTTCAAGACCTCCAGCCCCCAATTAAAAAGGACACCAGTAGATGCTGTCCCTAGGAATCTAGTCTTCTTAGGACCCCTGTTAACCTCTCAAAGATCTTTGAACTTCAAGCTTCTTTGCTCCCACAACTGTGTTCTGCTACCTCTATTATGACTAGTCACACTTCTGTATGAAAAGAAATGCTTGCAGGACCTTCCAGACCATAGTGGACTTTTAATAAGCTACCCTTGTGTCCACTGTTCTCTCAGAGTCAGTTGGGACTAAAGATGCATTCCTATTTTCATAGCTCAAAGCCTCATATATAAATACCTGCTCCCTCCCCGTATTTGTCCGCTGTTCATTATTCCTAAAATACTCTACACTTCCTTAAGCCCAATCCAATCCTCTTGTTCTCTTGCTAGGAAAATTTCCCATTTGCCCTTTACAATTCCACTCTTCTCCATCCTCAGTCACTTCCCTGAACGTTCCTTCCACTTTTTGCCTTACCCAAAGCTGGGTCTCTAAGTCACCTTCTCTGAAGCCTCCTCCAGTGAAGGCTGTTCCTATTGTCATATCTGTGTAGCATTAGGAGCTGAGGATACTCCCTGGTGCTACTCAGAGCCCACAGCTTCTCTTTTCTTTTGTAAACACTTCTGCTCCCCTTTCCCTGGTTGCTCATTGTAATCTACCTACCTCCTGTGTGTTTGTGGTTCACAGAAAACACTGGGACTTGCCTTATTTTCTCTTGTACCCAAATCCTGCCATCATCCTAACTTACTTCAGAGTCCTCACAAAAGACCCGCCTAATTTACAATATCCTTCTACAATGCCACAGTCCCTCCCTGGAACTTGTCATCATCTCCTGAAACTTCTTCACATTCTCTACTTCAACAGTCACTAACCCTAGTAGTCCACTTTCTGACCATAACCACCTACCCTTATAGCTGCCTTATTAAACTAAATGGACTGCAATTGTTCTTCCCCTTCATTTGAATATCAGAGTATTGGTCCCTTTACTTTCTAGCCTTTTCTGGCTTCATGTCTCTATTTATCTAGCCTAGAGCTCATGGTCCATCATTGCACTCACTCTTTTAGAATTATCCTGAACTCTCTCCTTGAGTTCTCTTTCCTTGTCTTCTAAGACACCATACTTTCCTGATTTCCCTTACTTGTATGACAGACTGGTTCCTGCTTCCTCTTCTACTATATGAGAGTGTTTCAGGACTCTGTTCTGGGACCCCTTCTCTTTCTTTCACTACCCTTTCCTTAAGTAATCTCAACTCTTCCCATGGCTTTAATGACTATCAAAATATATTCCTTACAAACTCTCCTGCACTGTTGGTGGGAGTACAAACTGGTCCAACCACTATGGAGAGCTGTGTAGAGATTTCTTGACCTACTAAACATAGAGCTTCCATATGATCCAGCAATTCCACTCCTAGGTATTTACCCAAATGACACAGAAACATCAACTCCAAAGAGCACCTGCACCCCTATGTTTATAGCAGCACTGTTTACAATAGCTAAGCTTTGGAATCAACCCAAATACCCAAAAGTAGATGACTGGATCAAGAAGATGTGGTACATATACACCATGGAATACTACTCAGCGTTCAAAAAAGATAAACACATGCAATTTGCAGCAACATGGATGGTGCTGGAAGGGATCATGCTCAGCGAAATAAGCCAGAAAGAAAAAGAAAAATATCGGATAGCCTCACTCATAGCAGGAATCTAGAAAACTTAAATAAGGGACCAGGAAAATGAATATCATAAGAAAGTGAAAATCATAATCAACAAACAACTATGAACCAGAGACACTTTATGAGGGGTGGGGAGCGGGGAGGGGGAGGGATTGGGGTCAAAATAAAGGGGTTGCAATTGTTTGGGGAATATAAAAATAAAATTAAAAAAAAAAGAAGTATCCCATAGCAAGTCAAGATGGGTTCAAATTTAAAAAATACATATATATATATACATATATATATATATTCCTTACATTCATACTTGTGTTCAGAATTGTTTGAGCTCCACATTGACATATACCTAACTGTTTTTCGAATGAATATCTCCAAGGTACTTCCAACTCAGCATATTCTAAAGTAAACTCATTAATTTCCCATTAAGTTTATTCCTTCCAGGGTCTCCCTGGTGGCGCAAGAGGTTAAGACGAAACCTATGAAGTTGTTCACAGCCACTGCAGCATGAGTTCAATCCCTGGATGGCCAGGGAGCTACCTCATATGGCGCAGCAGACCTCTCCTGACTCACCCGCTGCGCCCCTCAGCAGTGTATTTCAGTCAATCTGCCTGTTTTGTTCCCCCACTCTGTCTCTGGTGAATCCTCCAAGAAAATTTCCCTGATATGGAGAACTGAATCTACACATGAAAAGCACAGAAGAAAAACTGATAATGAACAACTGAATCCCAAACATATCTTAAGTTCTGCTTTAATGATGAAAAAAGTGCTCCTCAGTTCATCTAAGCAGAAAAATCTGGTTACAAAAGAAGGAAGAATCAGGCTGGCCTCATACTTCACAGGAGAATTAAATGGCTGCTAAGTTTCTAGGGAAATAAAATTGAGCTCAAGGATATTATATCTGGTTAAGTTGTCATTTAAGCAAACAAGTCAAAGACAGATATTCTCAAATAAGGAAAGACTGAGGGGGTAAAGGACATATGATCTCACCCTGAAAAAAGAAAAAGTACTCATGACAAAATAAGACTAACCAAGAGAGAATAAAAGAATAAAAGGAATAAAAATATAAAAATCAACACTCAACATCAGAAAAACAATGGAGCAGTGACTTCAAGGTTCTGAGGGGAAAGAAATTACAACCTATGAATTTTATTCTTAGCTCAGTTGTCTTTCGAGCGGAATAGCAAGAGTCACAGTGTCATAGATACTTCCAAATGACCCTCCAAAAGAAGTTGTATCAATGCATATTCCATTGGCTGTATTTGTGACTGTTTCCCCACACACTCATCAATTGTATTAAAGATGGTATCAATTTGTCAGTTAAATAGCAGTTACATACCTTCTCATGGATCTTTTAAAAATTATATCTGTCTCATGTCTGTCTATCATTGCTATTTTAATTCTATCTCCTTAGTTAAAAGTGATCTTTTTTTTTTTTTTAAGATTTATTTATTTATTTGTTTGATTGATTTATTTATTTATGCAAGCACTGGGTACAGTCAGAAGCGCGGGAGGGTGAGAGAATTCACCAGAGCCAGAGCGGGGAGCAGAGCAGGCAGAAGGACCGAAGTACACTGCTGAGGGGAGCAGCGGGCGGCAGGAGAGGTCCGCGCGCCATGTGGGACCCTCCTCCGGTGGCCGGGGAGCAGCCGGGGATCGAGCCGGCGCCTCAGAGGCCGCGGGCAGCTTCGCAACCCAGCACTCAACCGCTGCGCCACCGGGGAGGCCCCAGTTAAAAGTGATCTTGAACCACTGTTCAAATATTTATTAGACATACTAATACTGAACATACCTTCTGTGACTTTACTAATTCCTATCCTTTGCCCATTTTTCTATAATGTTGTCTTTTCCTTATCCACCATTAGGTTTTCTGCATATATTGTGAATATTTATTATATATGTTATAAGTAAGTTGGCTCAGCCTATCATGTCTTTTAATTTTGTGGCTTTCATTATATGAAAATTTTTATTAAGTGATGTCCTTTACAACTTCTTACTTAAAAGGAACATTTCAACCACAAAATTTAAAACAATTCTTCTATATTTTCTCCTGATCTATAAATTTCCTCTTTTTCATTTTGATCTTCACTTAATGATCAGACTCACATAATTAGTATTATTAGACTTTGATTATCAGACCTCATAAACAGTGGAAATATAATTTTCCATTAACCAAAATGGTAAGACCTGATTAGAAGCACCCATTTCTGTCTGTAGCACCTGGGAAGCAGAATTAGTAAGCCAGTCTCCTGATGGTATTCCCAGAACTTGTAATTAAAAGAGGGGAATATTTCATTCATGAGGGTCCTCCCTGGTGGCCTAGGGGTTAAATCTCAATGCTAGCACTTCTACTGCCTGAGTTCAATCCCCGGCCAGGGAGAAAACCACATATGGAGCAGCAGGCCCCTCCTGTCTCGCCCACTGCCCCCCTCAGCAGTGTATTTCAGTAGATCTGCTTGGTCTACACCCCACTCTGTCTCTGGTGAATCCCCTCACCCCCGCACCTATGGCCTACACCCCAGTTCTTGTATATATAAATAAATAAAAATAAATCTTTTTTAAAACTTTTATTCATGAGGTCAAACAGGAGAAGAGAGCATGATCTCTCTTGGCCAGAGGAAATAATGTCTGAAGACTAACAATTGAAATGCTCAAGTTCCCCTGTTGCCAATATCTTTTCCCTGTGGATTGTGCTAGATGATTTCAGTTAACATTTACCTCTCTGGCTTTCCTCTATTTCGAGTTTCATTACAGTCTATACTGAAGCTTTCTTTCCTTAGATGTGTTAATACCACTGATTAGTAGTCAAATAACCATCCCCAAAAGCCTAGGACACAGTGGGTTCCTTTCATCACCAGCTGATTAAGTTAAATTCTCTCAAGGGCAACCTTATTTTCCTTATTTGTAAGTTCTCGGTACTAACTACAACAGTTTCATCTAGGAAGAGAAGACTAACTTGAACAAAAAATTACTGAATACTACAGATCATATGTAACCAAGAATGATACCGTATAAGAGAGTTATAACATCACAAATTAATAGATGTGAAGTTTCATCTTACCACTTTTTTGAAAACAATAATTATTTTTGGCAAAACTTGTGCCACTGACAAGCTGAACTAGCGGTTTCCAAATTTCTTGATCATGCAAGCTTAACAGAAAAAAAGCACACATTCCCCTAATATATGTATATTTACTTCTAAATTACTATCCCCGGCTAATATCTCAAGGTATAATATATGCTAGGACTAGAATTTATTATAATGTATGTAAATCCATATTTGAGATGTTCTTAATAATTTCAAAAAGTGTTTGCAAACATGATTAGCTTGTCATTATTTTTATCTGATATTCTAAGAGTGCCCACGAGGAGTAGAAGTGATTACTTGTGCTTGAGCTGTTTTGTATTATTTCCAAGTCATGTCTTCTTTGCAGGTATCTTTTCAAAGGCATCTTTCTATTCTCTGAAGATGTTTGGATAAAACTAGTTATTATAATGAGTAAATCCTTTAACTAGGCACAAGGTAACTATTAATAGAATGTCATAAGCACCACTGTTAACAGAACATATTGTTGAATTCCCATCTCCCCTCGGGACACATCATCTCCCTACATGACAGATGACTGAGTGACTTACCAAAGGAGGGTGTCTGTCTCAGTATATGCCAAATATCAGAAAAACCCAATTTCTTTTTTTTTTTTACATTAAAGATACATATAACCAGGATGAAGATGCATACATTGTGCAAGGATGAAAAAGGATGTAAAAATAAAATAAAATAAAATAAAATAAAATAAAAAAATAAAGATATATATATATATATATATATATATTTATTCTAGTACTTTACTCCTGACCTAAGGACTCATCTTTGAAGACCCCTAAGCTAGAGGATTGCCTGAAGTATAAGGTCAGAAGTTTTCTAGTTGACTTCCTAATTCTTAATCCAGAGCCTTCCCAAAAATGCTTTTTCAAGGAAGAAACATGTATATCTGGGTTATTTTGTTCACTTGCCTGGTGGGTGAGTCTACTCTGTCTGGAGCACTGGGAAGGGTTAGGGTTTTTTAGCCCAGTCATCTCAGCTTTAAGGTTATCAGAGCAAAACCCTAGAACTCAGCTCCCTCATGACAAGTTGGTGGCTTCTGTAAGAAAACACAGAAACTCAAATGGGCTTATTGAGGAAAGTGGCTTTTAGGAGAAGCTTGTTAGAGTCCCTCATTTCACTGAAGAGGAAGATGTGGGGTGAGGTGACCAAGGTCTCCAGACACTCGTGGCCCTGGAACTTTCTGAGACCCAGTCAGGGTCATCTCCATCCTATTTCTGCTTTGGGTCAAGGCCAAGAACATGGATGTTCCTTCTCCTGGAATAGTCTCTGCTTCCCCATTCCCCTGTAGTCTCCAGGAGCCCCAAAGCCTGGAAGCATCAGGGAGAGCAGGAGAAGGCTGTTGATTAGCCCATGGGGCAGTATCAGGAGGGGGCACCACAGGGTATGGGGCCATACTCCTACCACACAGACATCCTGCCCCAGGGCAGTGTCTGCCTTGCTCTCACCCCTCCTTCATTCCTGGCTGTCCCACTCTTTTCCCTCTCCCATGATACATCCTCTTCCACAGGTGCCCCAGGCTGCTCTGAAAGGCAAGAGACTGTGCCATACCCCATCCTCCCCACTACTCTCAGCTCATCTAGCGCTGGGTCACCACTTAAAAGCCACTAAGAGGTTGAGGGTCTTTTATCATCTGGAACCCCACTCTTTCCTGACTCTGGGAGCTCAGGATGGAGTCTCGTCAGTGTTCTACTGTACGTATCACTGAATCCTCTCCGCACCTCCCCTTTACTTTGAATGACTTAGAATGTGCATCCAAATAACTAGTTTGGGTGCCTGAGGCACCCTCTCAATGTCTCTTCCCAATAAGCAACAGAAGCTAACCATTCATGAGCACTTACTGATGCTAAACACTTTATATAGACTAACTCATTTAATCTTCACAGCGCACATTTATAGATGAGGAACCTCAGTCTCAGAGAAGCTAAAGCCTGTGCCTGAGGTCACCTAGCTAGTCAATGGTGAAGTTGGTATCTGAATCCAAGTAATCCAATTCTGCTCTTAGACACTATACTATGCACTAAGAAAAACTTTATATAGAAAATAATGTTTTCTCCACTTTTGTAATGTTTGACTAAAACATGGTAGGACATGCTATTGATTTATAGCTTCAAGATAAGTCTCCCCAGCTGTCCTCCAGCCAAATTGCTGGTGCCCTACAGACCTTCTTACACAGAAATACTGGAACTGCTGCTACAAATGCCCTTCATTTGGTTCCTCCTTGAGACCCTTGATATCCCCATAGATACCTTCATTGGTGGTCCTGTCTGCTCTCAAAGATATTCCTTTCCACTCCTCCAGGGAACACCTGCAGTGCTCACTAGCTGAATGTTTACTCCTCTTTCTGGAAGGAAGATGAAAGCAAGCAAGGAGAGCTGGGTACACAGACATCCATCAAGTGGGCTTTTGATCTGTCTGCCCGGGAAGCAGATTTCACACCCACACCAACTGCAACAAGTTTTACTAGTGAAGTTTCCTGTGATATCCCATCTAGTCTGGAATTGAGTCTGCACAGTGGTGAGGCCCCTTCAATGCCATGCCCCCCAAGGACTCAGGGCTTGCTCTGGAATGGGTGCAGTGAATACTGCAAATGATAGTACAGGACATGCAGTCAATTCCTGTAGAGACTGAGCGACACCAGGCCTCAAACTCAGAGTTCCTACTATGTGCAGCACTCATCCTGTGTCCATACTTGTTGCCACAACCAGCAGGACGGGAGAGACACTTGCTGGACACAAAGACCAGCCTTGCTCAGCGCTGTCCACCCACAAGCTTCTTAATTCTGATGCAGGACCAGCTAGGTAACCTGGGTGCAAGTGAAGAAACTGTTTCATGGCTCTCTGAAGTAAAAGGGATTCAGCGAACAGATGAGGGGACCATCAGGAGGGGCTGCCGGGTGGCAGCTGAAGAAGAAGAAAAGCAGTCTGTGAAGAGAAGGGCAGGGAACCAGCTGTGCCAGAGGCCAGACAGCTGGCTGGCCAGAAGAAGTCCTTTAGGATGTCGTTCAGGGCCCAAGATGCACCCTCAGCAGGGTAAGTTATTGCAATGCCCTTGCAAATATAAAGTGCTGTACAAACGCTAAATCTAGAATGGCTAATAATTTTGTTATGTTAAAGCATTCGTGTCAGGTAATTAATGTACTCATTGTGATCATTTAATTTTATGGCAGGTAGTGTAGGGCTGGACAGAAATAGGGCTCTTTGGCCCAGTCGTCTCATTTCTCTTTAGATAAGCCAGCACTGCGGTCTCCCTGATCTGCAGCACCAAGGTCCTGCTGGAGGCAGCCGCAGCAGGGGCTCAGCACATGGACCTGGGACCTCCTGGGTTTAAGCAATTTCATTTTCCTTGGCCCCTGGTGCCTAGAGGCCCTAGTGCCCCCTGGTGGTGCCTCAGGCAACACCATTTCCTCAAAAGAAATGCATTGCTAATTAGTGGGGAAAGAAGAAAATTAGCCTCCTTGCTTGATAGAAACTTCTTGCTTGATGAGTGTGCCTCAAAGCCATCAGGTGCTGTGCACAATAAGCGGGGAGTTGTTGCTGCTGCATGGTGCTCCTTGAGGGGCTGGCAGAGTCAAAAGCTCTGTTGTAGGTGGAGCAACTGGAGGGAACCAAGAGGTCCAGGCATACAGCCCAGAAAAGCCTGAAGGGAGGCAGTTCAGGCTCCTGCCCACAGTGCAGGCCACCACAGTGCTCTTGTGGAGAGGGAGCTCACCTAGTTCCTTGCCCAATCTACTGACGGCTCAGCTGGCATCAGTGACTGTATCTTCCCTTGGCCCTCTCTTCTTTCTCCAGGCCATCATGTCCCCGCTTCCTCAACTAACCTGAGTCAAGGCAAACCACTCATTATTTCCATAAGACCTCTGGTAATCTCTTCCATGGAAGCCCTTCCTGGCTAAGTACCAGGGAAGAACTTCACCTTATATCAACTCTCAGTGCTGTTCGGTATGCCAGCCCGGAGTGGAGCTTGAGAGTGTAAGGCTAGCCCTTGTATTGCTTTGAATGAGCCCTGAATCTCATACACATCTTCACCGACATAAATTTGCAGATGGCTGTCTCCATCTTGACCTTGATCCCTGTGTGCCTAGAGGTGGAAACCAGATGGCTTCTCCACAGTGGACATACTAAAGATTGGGTAGAGATTAACTAGAGTTTACAGAATCCTTGACAATGGTCAATTCTTATTCTCATATTCCCTCTCTCCCACCTATTCTCTGCTAGATATACCTCATTTCACTTCAAAGAATGAGGGTAAAGCAGCCTGCTTGCCCAGTAATTACTATATTTATAACTAAATAAGAAAGGCTTTGGGGAAGATACCCTTCACAGTGGCTTTCTTTGCTAAAGGCAGTAGGTGACATGGAGTCTGGAATACCTGCTCTGCTTCCTTGCGCCCTCCAGCCCTGCTCATGCTCAATCTCACATGTACTCCTCCACTTTGGGGTGAACTGCTATTGGGCCTGCACAACATTATAACTTGATGGGTCTTAGGATAGAGTTTTTATTAAAGAATAAAGCTGGGGCCTCCCTGGTGGCACAAGGGGTTAAGTCTCAGCACTATGAAGCAATCCGCAGCCACTGTAGCACGAGTTCGATCCCCAGCCAGGGAGCTGACCCACATGGCAGAGCAGACCTCTCCTGTCTTGCCCCCTGCTCCCCTCAGCAGTGTATTTCAGTAGATCTACCTGTTCTGCTCCCCACTCTGTCTCTGGTGAATTCCTCTCACCCCTCCCCCTACACCAATGGCCTGTACCCCAGTTCTTACATGCATAAATAAATCTTTAAAAAAATAATAAAATAAAGAATAAAGCTATAAGACCTGCCTAAGAAATCATGCAGCAGCAGGGAGAGAACAGGCCCACTGAAAGGTTTGAAGGGATACAAAATGGAGGTGAAGGGAGAATGATGTTTTCTCTACTACTGTTGTAATTTTCCCTATGGTTTTAATTTTACCAAATCCTACTCCAACAGTAACTTATTGTGTGCTAGGCACAGACCTAAGTCTTCACAGAGATTATTGTGATTAGTTTTATCCACACAATCTATGAAATAGTAGTAGTAGTAGTATTACCATTTTACAGAGGAGGAAATTGATACTTACGGAGGTTAAGTAACTTCCTAAGGAGCATGGAGTTGGTGACTAGTGGAGCAAAGTCTGAATCTCAGGACTAACTCCAAGTCCTATTCTTTAAATAGCCAGACTATTAGCTATTCTTTTCATGCCAATTGTCATGATAGAGAATGAGCAAAGATCGTGTGTGTGTGTGTGTGTGTGTGTGTGTGTGTGTGTGTGGATGGTAGGAAGGCTTCCAGAACATCTGTGCTGTAGTGTGCTGAAGAGCTTCAAGATTTCTAATTCATTCAGTCCTTTGGCCAACAAATATTCACCGAACACTAGTTAATATAGAATAAAACAGAGTGAAACAGAAATCTTGCCACTTCCCTTAGGAAGTTTCTCCTACCAGGGGAGGGTTGTTACTCAGGATAAGAGTAGACACCCACAGGAAAGGCTCTACTCATCTGCCCATGACAGCTCTGAAGGCTTGGCTATTTGACCCTAAGATGCAAACTGTTCTCCATCTCTGCTTGCAAAAGCTGACCCTGTGGGGCCTGAGCAGAGGTGTTGACAGTCTGGTCTTGAAGTTCTTTTCGATCCAGCCTATGTGTCAGTCTCTCCCTCTCAGGGATCTCCAGGCCCCAATGTCTCAGCAGCACCCCGTTCCACTTCATCATTAGAGTGATTGATTACTTTCTGCCTTATGGGCCCGAGTGTCTAATTATTCAGCAGCCACTTGTCTGCTTGCAAACTGGGTGAATTTTGGAGCTGCAGTTACACCGCTATCCCATTTATTATTATTTTTTTAGTTCAGCCTGGGAAATATCAACAACTAAATAATAATATTGATAACTTATATTTAGTAAGCACGTACTGTGTGCCAAAGCTACATAACAGATTTTAAACTTGTGTCAACCCTATAATAGAGGCCCTGGTCTACTGTTAATGGTAGAGGACGCAGTCAGCAAGCACAAGTAGCTCTTTTGGGTGGTATTCTGCCTGCACACTCAGACCACTAGGACAGGGGTCTGCTGCTTTCACCTCACACAATGAGGACCACCCCCGGCTGTAACATAGGGGCTTTGGACTGGTTCTCTTACCCACTGCCTTCCCCGAACAGGCATCTAGACATCTGTCAGGTCAGCTCCTTTCCCTGGGCTTCCCTTTTGCTTTTCCTAGGCCTTGGCTCATGCTGTTCCTTCTGCTCAGAATCCCTCTTCCCCCTTTTCCGCTGGTAAAATCCTTATTTTTCAAGCCTTGCTTTAATGTCATTCTGACCTCCCTGCCCTCCCCTGTCAGAATTAATTGCTCCCTCCTTTGTGTTGTTCAACAGCACTTATCACAGCGAACTGTAGTTACTTGTTTCACCACTCAGCCTGGGGGAAGAGACAGCAGAGGCTTGGTCTGATTCACCTCCTTGCCTCTGGCGCTGCCAGGATGAGTTTGCTGATGCCCACTGGGATTGGAGCAGGGGGGTGTGAAGCTTGATTGAGGACATCCTCAATCCCAGGATGGGACCTGGGTTTTCCTTATACGCCTGCTGTCCAGCCTCTTTCTCCAGGGCAGACCCAGCTGGATTTCAGATACTGACAGGATCCCCTCCTCTGGAATATCTGTCTTCTTCCCTTCCAGCCAAATATCCTTCAGTGGCTGGCCTGCCACCTATCTCCCTTCTGGTGCCCCCCCCCCCATCTGTGGTGCTCCCAGCTCTCCCCATTTAGCAGCATCTGCGGATTTCATTAACTCGCTACTTAACCCCTCTCGCTCAGATCAGCTCTGAAGATGATAAATCAGGCCTGGGGCTCATCCATGCAGCGGCCATCCTCTCTGTACCCTCCTCTAACGAGACTCTGGCTGCCCCTATTCATCACTAGCTGCCCTATCTCTCTCCCGCTCCCCCTCTTACCCCCCTGCACACGACCCCTATCCCTCCCACCCCAGTCCCTTCCTGAAGCCCTGTCTAAACAGCACCTCTAATTTTCCTGCCTCTATATAATCACCTTGCCTTCTCCTTCAGGCCCCAGGTCGCTACTACTCTCGACTATTTTCTCCTTCCTTCCAGTGCCTTTCTTATTTAAAGGCACTGACTTCCCTAAAAGGCACCACCCCAGATAAATCAGGGACAGAGTCTTTTATTAATTCTGTCCTGCATTTTCCCTGCTCTTAGAGACCTCTCCTCTCTAGGCCCCTTCTGTCACCTCCATCTGCCTTCATTCTGTCTCCCCTTCTACTCCTCTTTCTCACCTTCATTCCCAGCCTGTGCAGGAGAAAGTGATGAAGAAGGTGGAGCACCCTGTCTGGCTCCCAACAGGCTCTTGAAAAATATCAATTAAGCCCAAATTGGAATCTTCCCCATTCGAGTATCCCTTACCCTTCCTGGGTCTGGATGGATACTGACCCAGTCTCCAGTTAGCACCTTTTCACTGGGGGTAGGAGGAGGGGTGTCAAGGCCATTGAATGTTCACTCAGCACCCTCTCCAATGTGGGCTTTTGTCAGGTGCTATTTCTACAGTGTCTTCATTACCTCCTAATTGGCCAAATCTCTTTTCTTTATTTTTCTTGTTAAAGACAGATTTAAAGAACGAGTTCAGTAGCTCAGCCATTTTCAGACCATCATTAATTTCCCGCCTTCTTATTTATTAATGGGGCAACTTCCTTGCTGGTATTTCTTGTTCCCTGGATATCTCTGTAAAAGCCTGCCTGGCTCACGCCGCCCCTGGGACTAGTGCTAACTCACTCTGACTTTGTGCTGCCCTCAGCTGCTCTGGCATTCCTCCACAGCCCCCTCCTTGGTCAAGGTTCCTCCACCCACAGCCTGCAGAGAGGAGCATCAGGAGTACCCCTGTGTTCTAGGCAGAGGCTTCCTTCTCACGCATGAAGAGGATTTGAGACCCTGAGTCCTCTCCATCCCTTCTCTCCTTCCACAGTGCTCCAGTCCTACACTAAGCTGAAAGCCTGCTCTCTCGACTCCTTGAGACCCTGAGAAAATAAAAAGGAAACTAGAGCATAGGGAGGTACAATGACTTATCCAGGGTCACTCTGTGTAGAAGGGGTAAAGCCAGTTTTGCCTGGTTCTGTTGTAGAGCAGCCCCGATACAAGACGGGGTGCCTGACTGTGGGTCCTCACCCGCGCGCTTAAAAGGACTTATCAATGCTCTACTGCAGGCACACGTGAAAGGTTAATAAAAGGTTTATTTACAAGGGAAGGGAAATGAGGAAATGTACAGCTCTGGGAGAAAAGTGGGAGACAAAGTTTTAAATGAGTCCTACCCGATCCGCCGATCAGGAATCCCAAAATGGCGCTCTGAGAGCTGGCCGCCAGCCAGGAGCGGTGAAGCCAGGAGGCGAGCGATCGCGAGCCAGAGAGAGAGCAAGGCCCACGTGTTTGGTTTTTATATCCAACCTGGCTGCCCAACTCCACCCTCAGGTCCCAGCCACCCTCCCCTTGGTGGTGATGGGATTTGTCTTTCCCAATGTCCTGATGGCTTTAGTCTGGAGTGGGGGTGGAGTCCACAAAGCCTGTATGAGATTATCTCAGGACATCCTTTCCCCCTAACAATTCCCCCCTTTCACTTTTTGCCACCATTTCCATGGTGATGAAGATCAAACATATGGCTAGAGACAAATATTATACTGCTAGTCCTGCAGAACTAGTGCGCTTATGGTGACCAACGCAAGGAATGTTACTTTGGGCTGGTCAACCGCGGGTGTAACTTGGAAACCACGCTGGGCGCCAAACTGTTGTAGAGCAGCCCCGATACAAAACGGGGTGCCTGACTGTGGGTCCTCACCCGCGCGCTTAAAAGGACTTATCAATGCTCTACTGCAGGCACACGTGAAAGGTTAATAAAAGGTTTATTTACAAGGGAAAGGGAAATGAGGAAATGTACAGCTCTGGGAGAAAAGTGGGAGACAAAGTTTTAAATGAGTCCTACCCGATCCGCCGATCAGGAATCCCAAAATGGCGCTCTGAGAGCTGGCCGCCAGCCAGGAGCGGTGAAGCCAGGAGGCGAGCGATCGCGAGCCAGAGAGAGAGCAAGGCCCACGTGTTTGGTTTTTATATCCAACCTGGCTGCCCAACTCCACCCTCAGGTCCCAGCCACCCTCCCCTTGGTGGTGATGGGATTTGTCTTTCCCAATGTCCTGATGGCTTTAGTCTGGAGTGGGGGTGGAGTCCACAAAGCCTGTATGAGATTATCTCAGGACATCCTTTCCCCCTAACAGTTCCACAGCTTGAGCTTTGACTCAATGCCAGCCTGCTTCAGTGCAGAAAGGCCATGTTTAGAAGTGTTGATACAGGGTCTCCCCTGGTGGCGCAGCGGTTGAGCGCTGGGCTGCAAGGCTGCCCGCAGCCTCTGCAGCACCAGTTCGTCCCCTGGCTGCTGGCGAGGGTCCCACCAAAAAACCAAACCAAAACAAAACAAAACAAACAAACAAAATATATATATGTGTGTGTGTGTGTGTGTGTGTGTGTGTGTGTGTGTGTGTGTGTGTGTGTTGATACAGAGGGGGAAACCAGGACCAGAGAGGAGGCAGTAGGAAACAGCAGTTGTAGTGGCACTAGGAACTAGTAGTGGCCTGAGGATTAGCAGGGCTGTGGTCAGCACACTGTATTGGGTGACCCATCTCTTCCTTCTAAATCTTGACCTCTGTGTGCCACATTTTATCCTCCCACACCAGTCAGCTAAAGGACTCATGTTCTAATGGTGACATTACTAACACATGGGAGCAGCTGTCTTTCCATGCCTCTGGGTCTGTGCACACAGCTCCCTTTGAGGCCTTTTGAAAGTTTTCGGTTGTTCTGTTTGATTCCGGTTTTCCAGGAGCCTCAGTCCTTCTCTCCAGGTGAGGGGCTGACCCTTCTACTTCCCACAGACTCCTGCCCATATACAGGTAAGAGTCAGTAATCCCTGGGCTCCTTGATGAACAGCTCCCCAGGCCTGAGTCTGAGAATATGTTGATCCCTTTAATAGGCACACTGGGCTTTGTGGTAAGATCCTGTCAGGATCCTCCCTGATGTTTTATAGTCAGGAATAGTCCTGCTATCCCCTGGGCTCTGAGTCCATACCCAGGTGAGACCCTGTTGTACCGGCCTCAGTTGCTAGTACCTGCCTCCACATTGCTGGTGAGTGATGAGGTTTGAAGAGGCAGAGATTCTAAGTCAGGGTGCACATCTTATGCAGACAGTCCCAAGGCCCCTGTGGCTGCCACCAAATGCTGCCACAGCTCTTTTCTTTGGAAAAGAAAGTGCTAGTTAGGCCCTTTGAGAATCAAGGAAAGGGAGATGAGAGAGAGAAGTGAGGGCAAAATCATCCTGCCCATTTGGGGCCTGGGCAGCCCTCCATCAGCAGTAGCTGGGAGCAGCAGCAGTGCTGGGGAGGTTCCCCTGGGGCCAAACCCTAAGAGTCGTGTTTTTACACTAAAAGACCTTGTTTCTTGTCTTGTCCTGGTCATAACCCTGCTTAATAGAGGCATTAAGATGAATGATTGAAGCTGCCTCTTTCCCTGAAACTGCAAAGAGGGGCAGCTTGGGTGACCCTGGACAGAGGGGACACTGTAGGGATGAGATTGAGGTAGGAGGGAATCTATAAAGCAGGCCCCTTGAACATGGAGCCTAGTTTTGTAGACTGAAATCTCTCCTGCAACATAAGTGCTCCCCAAAGGCTGTTTCATCCAGCAGGGTTTCTGCATACTGACCTTATGGCTGCCCTCTGCTCCCCAGCATTATTGGTGGGGGGCCGCTGATGCAAGCAGGAGAGGTTACTACAGGTGGATAAGGAAAGACAGGCACTTTTGCATATATAGGTTTTCAAAAGGGCTTTGATAAGCTTCTATACAGCTTTTCATATTTATACAAACAATAGCTAATTGGGAACTCCCTGAATGTTCCAGGGGCTGCACTTTACATGCACTAGCACACTGACTATCGCAGCGGCCTCATAATACAGGCAGAAATGTTATCCCCAACTTACAGATGAGAAAACCGAAGCTTAGAGAAGTTAAGCCACTTGTCCGGGGTCACCCAGCTAACAAGTAGTGGAGCTGGCCTATGAACCAGGTGGTCTGATTCAAAGCCTGTGCTTGTCACCTCTATCATGTGCTACCTCCAGTTTTACAAATTGACAACACAGCCTGGAATTGGGAGGAAGGCCCGGCAGGACCAGGGTTTTTGTATCAGATAGGGAATTGATTTAGAGGTCAGAGACAACTGTTAGGGATAAACGGGCTCATCTCTGGCTGGGGCCGCAGAAGCGGTGGGGCCCCAGGGAGCATCGCCGAGACAGGCCTCATTTACCATGTTTATGACAGGTCTGGCAGCGGGCAGCTCAGGGAAAGCCACCCCTTCAGAGATGACACCGAACACTTTGGGACAGAAAATGTCTTGCTTTTTGTCTCCTCCCAGCCCCCGCTCTGCACCTTGTACCTGGTCCTTTGCTGGACCTAAATACAGATGCAAAATAAAAGTGAATAACCACAGCAGTCTTGAACCAATTTCAGTGGGGAAAAAAAATGCTCTGTGTCTGCTGATAGGAGCAGACAGATTTGGGAAAGACAGGTAGGTGTGCCACAGAGATTGCACTAAAAAACATGCTATTCCAGGGTCTCCCTGGTGGCGCAAGGGGTTAAGATGCAACCTATGAAGCAATCCGCAGCCTCTGCAGCACGAGTTTGATCCCCGGCCAGGGAGCAACCCACATGGTGCAGCAGACCTCTCCTGTCTCCCCCGTTGCTCCCCTCAGCAATGTTCTTTGGTCAATCTGCCTGTTCTGTTCCCCACTCTGTCTCTGGTGAATCCTCTCACCCCCGACACCTCTGGCCTGTACCCCAGCTCTTGTATGCATAAATAAATAAATCTTTAAAAAACAAAAAACCATGCTATTCCACATGTGGTCTGAGGACCAGCAGACACGCATCACCAGGGAACTTGTTAGAAATGCAGAATCTGAGGCCTTCCCAGACCCACATAATCACAATTTGCATTTTAACAAGATCTCCAGGTGACTGGAATGTACATTAAAGTTTGAGGAGCACCGCTCTAACACAGAACTGACCCAGTCACTGCTCTGCTTTCACCCCTGCAGTGGCTCGCTATTGCCCTCAAGATCAAGTCCAAACACATACAGAGGGACTGCTTATAACATTATGCATGCTCTAACTCTTACCTATTTCATCAAACACCTCTCCCGCCCCTCACCTTGTCATACTTTCTGTTCCAGTAGTACGGAGTTTCACCCCATCCACATGTGGATTATTTGTCTAGTGTCTTTGTTCACATTTTTCCCTTTGCTAGAACACCTTCTCCTCTTCACTCTTCTTTTTCCTTGACCTGGGAAATTCCTGCTCAATCCAGGAACTGAATGTAATATAGAGGCAGTCTTTTTGACTTGGTGAGAGAGTGCCATGTTTTCACACAGTCATGAGGACAGGTCAAGCAGAGGCATTCAAGGCCAACACTCACAGTATACTAGTGACAAATGCTGGTGGAACAGTTTGGATTGATCCTTGGGTACAACTGAGGCTTTTTAAGGAACATTGCTAGGGACTGGTATTTGTATAGGAGCAGAAGGGAGCCTAGAATTAGTGGCACTCATGTTTTCAGGGTAATATAAACTCATTGGTACTACCAGCTCATAGGCAGGCAGCAGGGAAGAGCGGGCAAAGGAGAGTCCTAGAGCCCTTAGTGGTGTTTTCAGGCTTTTAATGATCTTTCTACGCCATTTGTAGTGAGGCAACCAGGTGCAGAGCAGGCAGGGGAGCCGGGGGACCGGGAGGCTGCTAGGCCTAGCCCTTTACCCTCTCTGGGCTCTCTGGCATTCTCTTGTGGTCTCCCTGCTGCTCTCCACCAAACCTTCCTCTGCCAATCTTAAATGCGCCATTTCTTGGCTCAGGTGTGCCCACTTAATGCATGCCTATGCCACACACCAGGGGTCCACCATCAGGCATGCGTTGTCAGGACCTTTAGTCTGAGCCCGAGTTCTAAGGATGTACCCATGCTGCTGGCAGGGAATTTTAAATAGCAAGCAGATGACACTGGGAATTGGGATAAGGCATATACAGGTGACCCAGTAGCATCTTAGGCCCAGAGGAGATTACAATGATCTCAGGGTTAATGGACAACCTTTTCTGATACAGAATTGATAACAGAGCCAAGAGGTGGCAGAGAGTGGTTCTAGCCATGGAGCCTCTGGAAATAGGGAAGTAGGCTGGTTCTTAGAACCAGAGAATGGAGTGTCTCAAAGATCAAGTTGGGATTGAGAAGAGAGGTCATAGTGGGAGTGGCAGTGGGGACATGAGAATGATTTCAGACAAAGCTTGGGCTGGAAGGAAAACTTACCCAATCTCTAGGATTATTATCTCCTTTTTGCTTTGGTTGAGTTCAATAGAACCAAAACTCTACTTTTTCTTCCCTTCTGAGCACCAGATCTGGAAGAGGCCTGGGACCCCAATCTTTCTAGGGATGCTTTGGTTCTGACAAGTGGCTGGACAGCTCAAGCCAAACTTCTACAGTTGCAACAGGGCCACACTTCTGGAGCATGTGACTCTGAACCCTGTCTGTCACAGTGGGCAAGGCAGAGGGATGTGAGAGCACAGTGGGGGTGGGGAAGGTGTATTACTGGAGAGGGGACAGAGAAAGCAGAGAGTAGAGCAGCTTGGGGAAGACAGCCTCCCTGGGCAGGTGGCTCCATTTGATTTCCGATTTAAAGGGGGAGGCTTAGATAGCCAAGAAGAAAAAGGCTAATAAGAAAAATATTAAACTGCAGTGTGTGTGTCCCCAGGGACTTCCTGTTGCCATGACTGACCTCCCAGAGAGCGCCATTCGTTCCCGAGCATGGCAGCTTTATAGGCACTTGTAGGCCTGCAAAGAACACCAATTTGCTGCTGCAGTTTGTTTTGATAACTGAAACTTTCAATAAATCTATATTAAAATCAAAGGGAAAATTAACTAGGCCCCAGTGAGGGGCCCGGAGATAAGGGAGCACATTACCACCCTGGCCTTAGCCACCCCACATCCGTCTCTTAGTTCAGATTCAGGTCACAAGGGAGATGAATGGCTCAGGCTCATGGGGAACAGCCCCAGGGAGAGCAGGGTGAAGAAAGCATGGCCAAGTCCAGCCTCCCTGCCCTGAAAGGGAGAAGACTGAGGACTGGGGTAGGGGTAGGGGCGAGGAGATGGGGGGGAGGTGGTAATCACAGTAGGAAGAGGAGTTGAACAGAAGGGCAGGGGAGAGGTGAGAATAATAGTAGTAACAGTTGATATTTACTGAATTTTTTATGCCAGATATTGTGCTAAGCATGTTTCTAATTAATTCTAATAACAGGTAGGTATTACTATAACTTCTACTCTAGGAATGAAGAAACCGAGCTTGGCGAGGTATAGAACTTGCCTCAGGTTATAGACTGAGCCAGGACTCAGACCTGAGCAGGCTCTCTAAGCGCATATCCCTGGTAACTGCACTATGCTCTCTACGGAGTTTACAGGGACTCAGAATGGCATCTTTTCCCTCAGTTCTCAGATAGAATGTTTTCAGATCCTGCCCAGGTTCGCACAACTGTGCCAAGTTTAGGCGCTGCCATATACTGCCCTTGGTCCTGGGCTCTCTGACCTTCAATGGCTGGTTAACATTCCAGCTTTGAAGGCCATCTTGTGGTTTTGCTGGTGGTCTGACAAGGCAATGTGAAAAAACTTTCTTTAGTTCCTGCTCTCAATGTTCACTTCAGCTCAGTCACTTTATCTCGGAGCTGCCTGAGGTATATTTATGTGTCTTGTGTAAGAGACTCAGTTTACGTTTCCAAAAATCTGCTTGCCTCATGTGTACCCTCCATGCGCCCACCCAGGGTCTTGGCTACTTGTATTTTGGGTAGCTAGCTGTTCACTACTCTTACCTCACTGAACATCCAGTTGTCTCCTTTGCCCTCTGAGAGGATGATTAGGTTTCGATACTCTGTGGTGGGACTGCAGCAGGCCTAATTTGACCAAACCAGAGACTACGACTCCTCTTACCATTTCTACTCTCAGATGAATCACCATGGCTTAGGGTGTGGGATCTGGCTCCCCCGGTGGCTTATTGGAGTTCTGGGGTATTACAACCCTTCCTTTCCCCTTGTCTGAAAAGTGATGGGTCTATGTGGGCTATACAACAGAGGAACTAGCTGTGTTTTCTTTTAAACTCTGGTCAACTTGATATTACACAACCTTGCATATTCTTTTCTTCTTTCCCTGCCTCACTTCCTCCCCCACCCCTTTTTCTGCCTTGGGATTATACAATATTCCAAAATGGGAACTGACCCCCCCCAAACACACACAGTTGAAAATCTTTGTATAACTTTTGATTCCCTCCCAAACTTAACTACTAGTAGCCTGCCATTGACTTACTAATAACATAAAGCTGATTAACCTATATTTTGTATATTATATACTGAATTCTTTAAATGACATAAGCCAGAGAAAAGAAAATCACAAATGGATTATTGTAAAGGTGTTCACCCTTATCACTTCACTTTGAGTAGGTTACAGAGGAAGAGGAAGGTTTGAAACAATTCTGTGTATAAGTGGATCCTCACAGTATAAACCTAGTTGTTTAAAGGTCAACTGTACTTCCCAATGAAGTACCATATAAGGTTTGCCTCTGGTTGTTTTCCAGGACATCAGAAAACAGAGGGAATCACAACAGAGCCAGAGTTTTGAAAGGAGGCAAATGCTGGGTTAGGTGGCACTGCACCTAACTGAGTGCAGTTAGGTGGCACTGTACCTAACTCAGTATATACTGAGTTTTTAAACCATCCCATTATTTGAATGCATTTTGCCTGGTCTTTATTTAAAAAGATCTTACAGTCAACTTCCTGAGGTCCCAGAAGCATCAAGAAGGAAAAGAACACATTCTGAGGAAGTCAGGGGAAACTTGGAAGGCTCCATGAAGGATAGTTGGGGCTGAATCTGAAAGAAATCCTCCAACCCAGATAGTATAGGTTCTTTTCATTCTTAGAGGCAAGAAAGTTGGCTGTGCCCTATTCCCTCACCAGACTCAGGATATAACAAAACCAAAGACAGGAGAAGCCACCTCAGGACCTCTTACTTGTCTACTTTTATTTATCTATTTAATTATTTATTTCCTGTTCTTCCTCTCCCTTCACCTCCCCAATATAATGCCTCTTGACAATACAGATTTTGTGTATTATTCACCATTAAATCCTTAACAACAGAAATAACTCCTGACACTTAGCAGAAACACTGTAAATACATGTTGACTGGTTGATTAATTGGGATTAAGTCTAGATGATAGAAGGTGAAGACCCAATTTCAGTTCTAAGAATTGGTACACACAGATATGCCTCTACTTTACTGACCTTAAGTGACATCTGTTGTTGATGGTTATTCTCCCATTTGTCCACATTTATTGTGTGCCTGTTTTATGCCTGGCATCTTCCTGGATATTACAGCATAAACAATATGGAAATAATCCTTAAAGGAGAGATAAGGAAATAGGCAATTATAAAACAATGTGATAAATTCTGCAGGTGCAGAATAGAATCACCTAGCTCATTAAATGGGATTAACCCTCCAAGGAAGGCATTTCCAGCTCAGGTGGGAAACATGAGGTTAAGGTCAGATTTAAGGTCAGAAGTAAAGCCCCCAAAATGACATCAGTTAAAAAAATATGCATACCTCCCTGGTGGCCTAGGGGTTAAGCCTCAGTGCTATCACTGCTAAGGCCTGAGTTCCATCCCCAGCCAGGGAGCTAACCCACATATGGCGCAGCAGACCTCTCTTGTCTCACCCAGTGCTCCCCTCAGCAGTGTATTTCAGTAGATCTATCTGTTCTGCTTCCCACTGTGTCTCATGAATCCACTTACCCTGCCCTGCCCCCCATTCTTCCCCCCCCACACACACCTCTGGCCTACAACCCAGTTAGTTTTTCGGGGGGCAGGGGGCAGAGAGGGAAGCAGATGGCAGACAGAAGACTTGATGATGGAAGCTGGACCCAGAAAATCATTTCTGATTGATTGGGGGGGGGGGCGTATCAAAGCTATCAGTGGCTTGACCAAGGCTGAGATTTCCTACCTCAGAAGCTGGTACTCATGACTCCCCAGAGAGCCATAACCAAGATGAAGCACATTTCTGTCGCTAGCTAGAGTTCCAGTATCCTTTTAGCTCTGAAGTCCTTCTGGAGCCAACCTCAATAAATCAGTCCCATCTTCTCTAGGAAGGCCCTTCCGAAATCTAAACACTTTCTTCTTAGCCTAAAAGCTCTCTTCCTTCCTATCAAATCACCCCCAGACCTACATCAGAGTAGATAATCATAAGACTTGTTGTATGAAGGAGTCCTGGGAAGGTGTCATCTATATGTAACGTCACCTTATGAACCCATACTCACCTGATGGCATATATTGGAAGGTGAGAAAACCGAGGTGGGGGCCCTGGATCGCTCTAGGCCTTAGAAAGTTTTCGTGTTTAAAACATTTCCTTCACAGTTCATGAGTAAGCCCGCTTCACGCTCTTCTGAATACGTGCAACTTTGAAACTACAAGTACCATGAGGCCAGTCACTGGGACTCACCATCTTGACACACTTTAGCGCATGTCGGCAGCAGAGTAGGCATTTGGGGAGGAGAAGCCCCGCCCACCTGCAGCCTATTGGTCGAAAGGGCATGCGGCGGGCTCAGCGGTTGGCCACCATACCCGCCCGTCCTCTGCGTCGACCCGGGTCAGAGTGCGCGGAGGTGAGTCGGTGTGTTGTGGACTCGTGGTGCTGGCTGCCGCTGTTGAGGCGGCCGGGAACGGGCGGTGGGGAGCAGGCGGAGCTGGCCCTGCCTCTGCTTGGCCAGCGCCGTAGTCGGCGCGGGCCGCGCCAGCCGCCATAAACTGCCCTGAGCGCCTGCTGAGGCCGAGGGGGACGTCGGGGCCTGCACTTGGAGGGAGCCTGCCGCACTGGCCCCGAGGAAGGGGCGTTGCCATGGCGACAGCCTCTCCCGCCGCTGACGGGGGGCGGGGGCGGCCCTGGGAAGGAGGGCTGGTCTCCTGGCCCCCAGCCCCACCCATTACGCTCCCCTGGACTTGGATGGGCCCGAGTTGGGGGCAACACCCCGGGGTGGGTGACGCGGAGAGGCCCCTTCAGATTGGGCCCGGGTTAATGCATGTGGGGTGAGGGTCGCGGTGCGCGCAGTTTGTGCAGCCTGGGATGCTGCCCATGTGCTCACCCTGGTTGCTTGATCTGCGGAGTAATATTCTGGTGGAGAGGGAGTGGGGCAGGGCTTTGCAAGAACGGCTGCGTGAGGTGATGAAGTGTACTGACTTCTTACCTGGGATACTAGGGGAGCGGAAGAGAGATTTGACCAGAGAAGATAAAAAGTCAAATAGGGAGACAGTAGACAGAACATTGACTATCCTCTGTCCCCAACACACATACAAACACAAGGTTAGCAATTTATCTCGTTGTAGATCATAGCTGTGGTGGTAGTGATGGTGGAAGGAGTGAGAAAGGAATATAATCTGGCTAGCTTTCTGTTTGCTTTTCTTGCAAATGGTCCAGCATCAGGTGTTTTCTTCGTAAAATAAACAAACAAAACTTGAGCTTGGATTGGGGCCGTGACTGCAAGTTCTTGCAAAAAATAATTGTTCCTTGTTGATCTGAAGATACTGAATGTGGCCTCTCATTGGGGATTTGGATTCTGTCCTTAGGGCTGGATTTTGCAAACTGGTAGTACTGTCATTGCCTCTGCTACAGATCTCTGGCCACTTCTTGGCATTAGTTCTTGTCAGACTTTTTATCAGTCTTCCAGCTGAAGGGCAAGAAATAACATGAATCCCATTGGCTAAAGACTCTATTTAAACTATAGTTGTGATTGGCTGAATGATTTTTGATTTTAGAGTTTGTACGAGAAATTGGCTTCATCAAATTCTGCTTTATTCTGACTTTATCTTACACGGCATGCCTTGTTTTAGTGGGTTCGTGCCTGGCGCTTAAGTATATTATACCTGAATCCCCTACCATTTAAAAGCCAATTTATAAACAGGGACTTGGAGTGTGACTCCACTAATGTGTGTCTGTGATCTTGGTTAGAAACCCACTTGACTGCCTTTAGTAGGGGAGGTTGGGGTGGATTGGGGGAAGGGAACTGCCGGGAAGTGATTGATAAGGTTTCCTTTATGGATTCTGTGGTGCTTCACTGGAGCTCAGAGCACTTTGGCAACTTAAGCACTCCAAATTAAAAGCTCATTAACAATTCCTGCCCAAAGATCCTGTAAATAATCGGCTAGCTAGATCTTAGAGCTTGCCTGAGAGCTCTCCTTCCAACTTGAAATTTCCAAATAAAAATGCTTTTATTCCCTTTCATTTTGAAAGTGTTTTCTTTGTGGTGGGGTAGGTTGTGAGTGGCATTTTCCCAAGGGATCTGAGCAGAAAAAAGTCTTAAATGTGTAAAGTGGTAGACAGGAATAAATTGGTTCCAAACCTAGATGTTTCGTTGAGCATACAGAGGCACCTCTGCAATTTCTAGTTCTTTTGGAATAGCTGAATTAGGTGATGAATGTGATAGGTGTCCAGTGATGATTGGCCATGAACTTTGGTTACCTTGACTTTGTTAGAACTTGAGGCAGACCTGAAAGTGTCCTGCAGGTGTTTTCCTGATCTGTGTAGCCATTCGCAGTATGCCCTGTGGGTTTGTGACAGTCCCCCAATTTTGGCCTCAATTTCAGAGTTCCTGAATATTGTTAGCCTTACCTGTATAAACGTACCCTTCTTGACTAGACTAGCATTCTGGGATTACCCAAATGTTTAGTGTTTCTAGGAAATGGTCCTCCTTAGGAAGAACAGTATGCTACCAAAGAACAGGAAATTCATCATTCCAAACCCAGATACATTACTAGTAGCTTTGGAAAGCTCTCTAGAAGCGCTCTCACACAGATAGTTATTATCCCAAAGTAGTTTGAGTTTAGGAGTTGAAATGTAGTATGGTTCTTAAATAGTTTTAAACAGTAGCCCTCTGGGGGATATGGATTGTATATTGAAATAGACTTGTTGCAGAGTTGTGTATTTATCCACAGCATTGGGGCTTTCCTGCTCTCACAGAGCCTTCAGCATCCCCAGCTGCCAATCTTGGCATCTTCGAAGTAAGGAGAGGTGAGAATCCTGTTGCATGGTCAAATTTGTCTTGACTTCTTTTTATGAATGTTTGGACTTGGAGGGTGGGGGGGTTGGAGGCCATTACAGATTATATTTTCTCTAGCTTTTTCTGATAAGGCATCACACGCTCAAAGATTACCAAAATGTGCCCAAAGTCTATAAAGTGGTGAATGTTGGAGGTGGGGGGGTCAAGATTCTCATGTTCTGTCATAGTTTCTTATGGGCATCACATGAGCACCTGCATTAGGTTAGGGTGGTTGAATAGAGCCAGAACGGTTCTTTAGCCTGAGAAATATACATCTTAAGGCATTTGACCAAGACCTTTGGGAATCTTGATTTAATTTGGATTGTGGGTCATCCTTAGATGGATGGTTAGTCTCAGGTTATCTCCATAATTAGAAAAATCAGGGATTGCGTAAAAAGTGGGTTCTGATGATTGGTAAATAGGATCTCAGAGGTTGTTTGTTCAGTAACTAAGGGCCAGACACTTTCTAGGTTACAGGATTGTAGTGGTGGACACGGTAGCCTCTGTCCCTGATGCCAAAGAGCTTACAAAATCATGGGAGAGATTTATAGTAAAGAAGCAATTATGATACACCCTGTGAATGCTATAAGGCAAGTGGATGTTTTGGAAGTTCTCAGAAGGGTCCCCAACCCTGACTGTTGCGCTCAGGGAAATTTCCAGAGGAAGTAACCTTAGCCAGAATTAGATGAAGATATGAGGTACCACGTGTGAAGATCAGAGCTTTGTTGAGTTTGGGAAACTGCAGTTGAGTATAATTGAAACATAATGGGCAGGGAGGCAGGAGAATATGGTGAGAAATGAAGCAGTAGAGGTAAACAGAGGCCAGGGCCTTAATAAGCTCTTAGGATTAGACTGGTGGTTGGTGAAGGAAAAGACATTAAAATAGGTCAGCAAAATTTTCCTGTAAATTTTTAGACTTTGTGAGTCTAATTCTTTAGCTCTACTATTGCAGCATAAAAGGAGCCATACATAGTACAAAAAATAAATGAGCATGTCTGTATTACTATAAAAACAGGTGGCAAGCTAGATTTGGCCCCTGGTCCATAGTTTGTCAACCCTTAGATCAGACTATCATAAGAGCAGTAAGAAACTATTTTAAGCAATGGATTAACATTAGGTTTGTGTCTTAGAAAGTTTGCTCAGATTTCAGTATTAAGAATGGATTGAAGACGACTATGCTAGAGGCAAAGAGACTGACCATGACAGTTACATGCATAGCATTTTATATGGCAAATATAGCCTTTGAGGCTGTATTTTGACCCTTAAAAATGGAATATAACTGAATCTTTGCATATTTGTGTATAATGGTTCTCTTTGCTAATTTCTTGCTGTCAGAGTTTAAAGGATGTCCATCAAAGAATGTGTTGGTGATGCCACCACCTATTTTGCAGACTGGAAAAGATGTAGGGAGGAAAAATTGGGATTAGAATGAATGGAAAAGTTTTTTGGCAACAATTTTCTCCTGAAAGAAATAGGAAATAAATGAAGCCCTGATAGGGATCTTGGCCATAGGGCTCATGCCTTAATGCCAATTGCCTTGAACTTGACACATTATCCACAAAGAAGAGGACCCATTTTCCTGTGCTTTCCAGGGAATTGCTATACAGATGTCCTACTTATCTTTCCTTTTGTTGCTTCTAGCAAGCCAATGACCTTTTCCTGGTTTTGGGGAGAAAGTGTCCTAGTTCAGTGTGATGGGTATGTGTCAGGGGGACCAAATGAAATATGTGTTGAATGTCCAGTGAATTTTCTTGCAAGCCCCAGTGTATTTGTATCTCTGAAGGAAAGTCTACAGATTTCTGAGACTAGTGTTTTTATGAGCTCTCTGAATTTGCTTTCCTTTCTCTGGTATGGAGATAATGGGACATCTAGGGTTGGCAGAAAGTAGCACAGGGTTTTGCTTACGTTGTTACTAATATTTTACAGATAACTTTAAAAAGCAACCAGCAATTGGGCGAGTTGACTTGGTATGTTTCGGGTCCTCACAGTTGTCACAGTGGCCATATGATAGAAATATATGCCCTGGTACTGGTAGCCAGCAGACAGGGGAGGAAATTGCAAGTAATGCAAGGCACCTCTCTTCATAATGGAACATTTTCAGACAGCAGGAGTCCCATTCCAAATCCCAGAATGTTCTTCAGGGTGGACTTTAGCCCCAACACTATCAATGAAATGAATTGAGTGAGCAGCTATCCGAAAGAAATTCACCAAAGTGTGACCAGTCATTTCTTTCTGTCTGTTGGGGTCATTTGTTAATGTTGCCACCCTTGTGGCCCTGCATCTCTGTAAAATGTCTCGCAAATGTTTGCTTATTACTTTTCACCACCACTCTGGGAGGTGGGTCAGGTGGTCAGCTTTATTGTCCCTGCTACTCATGAAAGGAAACTGAGGCTCAAGAAGGTTAAGTGTGCGGCCTGAGGTCATGCTGTGAGGTACAGCAGTCAGAGCTCGTGCACATTTGCCTCCAGATGAAATTGTGTTGGTTTATTGCTGTGATTTCTCTTCCTTTGAGTGAGAGATGTGTAGTCATTGCAGAACTGCAGTCTGATGCATGCCTTGTCCAGATCTGCTAGGCTTGATTTGGGTCCCACTGTATCTATTTGGTCCTGTTGGGTTTTAATCGGTGACTGCTAGGACCAGGCCTATTGGGAAGCAGATTCCCTTTGGGTCACTGTTTTTAGCCTGTCCTCCTTTGGGGACATTCTTGGGGGAGCCTCGGGTTACAAGAGATTGCTTTGATATGTTCAAAATTGTGCCTTGTGCCCCACAGCTACAGGTAAAATCAAAAAGCGGATAATTTATGGGAGTGTCAGAGCTGGCCGCTGGCACCTCAGGAGGCCATTAGTATGCCTGTTCAGACCCTCTGTGTCCTTGCAATTGATTCCTCTTTGCATGAGCTTGATTTGGGAAGCTGTAGATCTGTGGGTAGTGATTGGATGTGACAGTCCAAACACCGGTCCCTAAATTAATCCTTTTAATAGTATTCCAGCACCAAGGCAATTCTCTCTCTCTCTCTCTCTCTCTCTCTCTCTCTCTCTCTTACTGGAGAAGACAGAACAGGATGGGCTGGAAGGTGAGAGAAGAAAGAAGAAGAAGCTTTGCTTGGTGTTTAGGCTCTGCTCTGTTTTAACATGTCTGAGCATATTCATTCAGCATACCATCACTCTTTGTGCCTGGTCCTGTGCTGGGTGCTGAGAATACAGAAATGAATAAAATGTGGTCCTTGCCCTTGAGAATCTATGTCTTAACTCAATGTTTCTCAGACTTTTAAAACACATGCATTATTAAGACTTAAAAAATGAAAAAACTTACACTTTTCTATAATGCACCATAATACATTCAATTCTTTAAAATGTATCAAAGGGTCTGGCAAAAAATAAGTCAATAAATTATGTCAAGTATGCTTTTACACACACACACACACACACACACACACGCACGCATGCACGCACACATTTGTACCTGCTATCTTTCATCCTTTCACCTAGCTCCTTGGAAATTACTGGTAACAGGAGAAACAAATAACTAAAATCTTACTGTAATATGTGTGATACATGAGTTTTATATATATATATGTCTATGAACAGTGAAAAGTATACAGGTATATGTGAGATTAAAGTTACCAAATAGGAATGAATTATGCTACTGGATGACCTTTAAGTAATTGACTTTATGGTGGAGTCTCAGGGAAAGTTACTACAAAGGGGAGATTGAGCTAGAAGTTGAAGAAGTAGTGATGTATTTGCTGGACATACATTCCAAAACAGGCAGGAGCATTTGCCAAGGAACAGATTTGTAAAAGGAAACAGCTCATTTGGGGCCCTGAGCAAGAACTAGTTGTAACCTGCTGCTTGCCAGTTTCTTTATGACATCAGAAGATTTGCTCCTCTGAAATTGTGTTTGAAAGGAAGTTTTGAGTTCCTTGGATTGCAGTCATTATAATCCAAAATACCCCTTCCTGTTTCTTCTTTTTATACCCAGGATGGCAATTTGTTTTTCTTGTTAAAATAAAAAAATAACAAATTTGGATGATTCGGACAGGCAGTTGCTGTGGTTGAGTTACTTTTAGTTAAAGTTATAGCTTACCTCACAAGAAAAACTGAAATTGATATGCTTGGTTAGCCTTACAACTAATGGGGAAATCAGTAAAGTGAGGGAAGTTGGGCTCGCAAACATGGGAAAAGAAGAAAAGGGCCTTGAAGAGTCGAGTGCCTCTGAGCCTCAGCTTCCCCACGTGTAAAATGGGAATACTGTTGTCCACAGTGTTTGATATTTGGGAGAATTAGATGAGATGAAATATGTAGATCACCAATGTGGTAGATTTTTAGAAAATTGTGTTGTGTCCTCTTTCTCATGTAATTATAATAACTCTTTTATTGAGTTCTTTCTGTTGTGCAAAGCACTTTACAAAGACGTATTACTATAGCTATTTTTACAAAGAATATGTAGTGGAGGCAGGAGTTAACTTGGGTTTGTCTGATACCCATGTTTTAACAACTAGACTTGTGATTCCTTGTTTCTATACCAAATCCATCTTGGAAGCAGGGGTATGGAAGGCTCTGTGTACCTCTCCTCTAGGTGAATACTGTCTGCAAGTGTGGCGGTGCTTAAAGAGAGTACCGTGCTGTTACCCTCCCTCCATTTCTTGCCTGTTTGTGGGGTGTTAGGAAAGAAACTCCTTCATGTGTGATGGGGTCACAGCTGACTTGCAGAACATTTCAGAGAGATGTTTTCCAGCTTTGGCCCCTCAAAGGAGGTTGCCCAAGCTATTGGGAGTGGCATATGGGTCACCAAACAGTGGGCAAATCATAGTCATTTTTTTATGTGCTGCCTTGAGCTGCTGAGACAGGCCAGTTGAAGGGGAAAGTGAGCTTCCTGTGGCTTGTGATGTCACCATCAGAATTTGGAATTCCTGAAGGTCTTTAGTGACTTTAACTCTGCTGATAGTTTGGAATTGGTAATTGCTTCTGCTGCTATGTGAGCTCTCTTCCCTAGCGCTGCCTCATAGCAGAAGCAGCTAAAGCTACAGGTCAAGGGAGTGACAGGTTGGATAGAGAGTGTTTAGAAAAGGTGATGACCCAGCTTTAGAGTTCCTGCTTCCATTCCACTTTGGGGCCATAGGGAAGTCCTATAAAGTTCCAGGGCATGTCAAACTTTGTTCTTTCTCAACCTCTAGCCTGCCACCCGCAGGCCCCTGTTCTCCACTGAGACTCCAGAGAAGGCTGTGGGAGGTGAGGCCTGCGCCTTGTGTGGGAGCAGTGACCCAAAACCCTGTCCTGTGAGTCAGGAGCTCTGTGTTTGATTCCTTCTGTTTCTTGCTATGTGAACTTTGGCTAGTCCTTTCTCCTTTGGGGCTTAGTTTCCCTGGCTGGCTGGATTGTGTCTTCTCTTAGGTTAACTTTCATCTTTGATAGTCTGATTTTCACAGAAAGTACTGTGGCAATAAGGATGCATTCATTAGATTGAAGATTACAACTTTTGAAGGCATGTAGTTTATAATTTTCCCAGGCTATTTTTAGCTGCCTCAGACAGTGCCTGTGACTAAGCGAGTTCCACACAGGTGTTACTGTGTTCTGGTGCTGCCTCTGTGACTCAGGTACTGAGCACTTGTGCTCCTGAAGGTTAGAGTGGGGTACAGAGGTGCCCTGGGATTGGGAACTGGGGAAGCTGTTGCTGTCCCTGGTACTTCCAGTCAGCTGAACTGAGAAACTGCCTCCTAGGCCTTGGTTTTCTCTGGAGTGTATCCCTACCTCCCTGTCTGGTTTCTAATGGAATGGATAGAATCCAGGGGTGGTACAAACCTTTACCTTTCTCAAAGATCCCAAGTCTGTGTAGTTGGGATGATGAGGTAGGAATAGACCCCATATTTCATGATGGGTTTCTCTTTTATCCCCCAGGCTCCCCTAGCCTGTGTATGTGGATATTAAAGGATGGCCCCCTCCCTTCACTCTCCCTTCCCCCCTCCAGTAATGGAAGGCTATAAAATGTCTATTTACCCAAGACACCAAAATGACTCCTCTGTGGTTCCACTAATCTGGTGATTTGGTGCTTCTCTGGTCTCTCAGGTAAATACAGATTGAGGCTTTTTATAAAGGCATATTATTTCCCTCATTAAATGTGTGTTTTGGCACATGTGTTATTTACCTGACCGACAGTAATGGCTGCAGAGGAGCCATTGGTGTCTATTGTGTAAATATTGTGCACAGAGACCATTCTCCAGGGGCTGTGGCGCAGGCCTGTTTCTCCAAATGGGGCTGGCCCATGGCAGTCCCTGTGTACCCCTCCCTGGTCTCTGATGGGGGGCTGGTCCCTTCATTTCAAGGAAACAATCATTCACTTTTCTTTTTGCCATAGGCTACTTACTACCTTTAATTTGCTAGAAGGAAAATAGTGTCTGAGTATAAGTAAATGTGTATAAATCTCAGGCTCTGGTGATAGTGCGCAGAAATTCATGAATCATAAGCTGTTTCTTTTGAGTTCTGCCCCTCAACCAGCTACTTGAAGTCCTAGTTGATGGTACAAGTTATAGACACAGATTCTATATTCAGAACTTGTGACTGAAGTGTAAAGAGGTCAGTAGAAAAGGGAAATCCCTAAGATGCGGGAGGGTGCAAGGGCCAGGGAGGAGCCAGTGCAGGGGTATTTCCCGAGAAGGAGCTAAAGGTAACAGCAGTGTCAGTGAAGGGGCGCTGAGTGAGGGCTCTTATGGAGACTAGATGCTTTAAGGGCTTGCTTTTTGCTGCCACCTGCAAGAGGAGAGCACGCAGCCTACCTTCTCTGGGCAGTATCAGGAGATGGCTCCCAAACAGCCCGTATGCGCTGTTTCTTTCCTTTAAAAAACCAACCAACAAACATAAAAAAAACCACATTGAATATGGATTTGTAAAAAAAAAAAATTAAAGTTTGAAATATGCCAAAAATGGAAGTACAATAACAGAATTTTATTCCTGAACCATTCGGGAGTTAAATTGCGGACCTAACGCCCCACCAGTCTGAATATTTTACAGGCATTTCCTACATGGAAGACCATTTGCTACCGAACCACAATGCAACCATCAAAACCAGGAACTTAACATTGATATGTTACCTCCATTTAATCCTCAAAACCCATTTAAGTTTTGCCGATTGTCCCAGTAATGTTCTTTAGCAAAATGATCCAGTTCAGAATCCTGCATGGCATTGAATTATCAAGTCTCTCTAATCTCCTTTATACTTTCTTCAATAAACCTTCCTTGACACTCATGACCTTGAGACTTTTAAAGATTACACACTGGTTATTGTGTAGCCTGTGCCCTGTTAGGGTTTGTCTGATTCTTTCTCCTGGTTAGGTTCAAGTTATGCATCTTCTGTAAGAATTTCACAAAAATGACACTTTGTTTTTCTCTTTGCATCTTATCTTATGGTGCATAATTTTGATTTGCCCCATTATTGATGATGTTAATTTTTATCATTTGATTAAGGTGATGTCTGCCAGGCTTCTCCATCGCAGACTTACTCCCTGTTATAATTAATAAGCATTCTATGGGGAGATACTTTGAAACTAGGTAAATATCCCTTATTAAACTAATTTTATATATTTATTTATATTATTTATATCTATGAATCATTGTTTCCCTTTTTATTCAGTGCATTATAATCCATTAATGTCATTATTTATTTGCCACTGGGAGCCCCTTCAACCTGGCTTCTGCATACTTTTAATGTGTACCCATTATTCTTTGAGCATTTTTTTACTTTCTGCCACAAGTTATTCCAGGCTTATCTTGCACTTTTCCTGCCTCAGCCCCAGCATCAGCCATTTCTCCAAAGAGCTCTGGTTCATTAAGTGCATCATGTTATTTAGAAGGCAACTGGGTGGTAAACATGCTCGTTGCTATTGAGTGTTGCTCCAAAACTAATCCCTTCAGTGGACAGAGAAAAATGTATTTGCATATATATTTGTGTGTATGCACACTCACATATATACATACACTAACATCTAGCTTTTTTTTTTAAAGATTTATTTTTTATTTATTTATACAAGCACTGGGTACAGTCAGAAGCGCGGGAGGGTGAGAGAATTCACCAGAGCCAGAGCGGGGAGCAGAGCAGGCAGAACGACCGAAGTACACTGCTGAGGGGAGCAGCGGGCGGCAGGAGAGGTCTGCGCACCATGTGGGATCCTCCTCCAGTGGCGGGGGAGCAGCCGGGGATCGAGCCGGCACTGCAGAGGCTGTGGGCAGCTTCACAACCCAGCGCTCAACCACTGCGTCACCGAAGAGGCCCTAGCTTTATTTTTGTTGTATTATATATATGTCAGAAGCCATGAGTTCACATTGTTATCTCCAATTCCAATTTGACACCACAGATTATTCCCTTTCCATATTTTAATTCCATCCTCTGTGAGAAACTTATTTCTCATTACCCTTAGTATAGTACCTCTCTAATTAATCTCTCATTTTTGCCATGGTCTTTTCCCCTCTTGGGTGCTTCTTTTACCCTGTCCATGACTCCTTACATCAGATGCATATCATTCCCCCGCCACAGATCCCTTCCACAGCCAACATGAAATCTGACACGCTACCTCATACCTCCCTGCCTCTGCATGGATGTCCTCCTTCCTTGCTTAGGCTTGAGTAACCCCCCATCCCCACTCCCTGATTCTCTTGACTCCAACTGGTATAGACACAGCTTCCTTAGCCACAACTAATGGCTCTAAAGTTATTAGATTGAATTTTTAGGAAGGAAAGAATGGCCTTCTGTTTCTGGACTGAAGCTGAACTTTGTTGTTAAAAGTAAGGGAAGTATGGAAACCAGAGACTGGTGACATGTAGAAGCCTGGTCTCCTAAGACTTTCTGTAAGAGAACTTTTTTGATGTAGATGTAGGCAGAGAGACCTTTAGCCATTAATATATTATTCATGAGAGGAGATAGGATATGTATATAGCATGTTCTATGGATGGTCCAGAGCATTCTAGGGATGCAGAAGCAGTTAATGTTATCCTGAGGTTGCTTATGCATTAATTGGCTTTATAGACCCAAAGTATGGGAATCCAGGCTTGCCTAGGTGGGCATAGCCCAATTAGATAATAGTGGTAATAATAGTAAGCTCATACTGAGCTTTATGTGCCAGACACTGCAGTTGGTGCTTTACATGTGTCCTCTCATTTCATTCTCATTTAAGGAATAGATACTGTAATTACAGGTGAGGAAAAACAGCTTTTCCAAGATGCCATGGCGAATAAATGGGAAAGCCAGCATTCAAATCTGGAGGTCCTTCTTAATTGCTATGCTTAGTTGCCTTAGCATTTGGTAGAAGGGGTCCGATTGACTCTATATGCACTTTATACACTGCATAGGCATATTGGAGAATGTTAAGACTCTCAAAAACACATATATATGTCCTGATTTCAAAAGGTTACAAAAGAATTCTAGGGCCCTGAGAGACTTAAGGTCCAAGTTAGCATGTGAAATCTGAGCAGACTGGTATCTCCCACCTCAGCAAGACTTTCATACTATTCAGGAGTGAAGAGTTCTTTTGAATTCTGGCCTTCAAAAGGATAATAGTCCCCTTTGCCTTTCCAAGGGATTCCATGATGAAACACAAAGCACCCTTTGTCTACTCTGGGCTGAGGAGTTTGGGCTGTGTTTTTGGAGAAGCTGTTAAGCTGTGGTGAAAATAAGTACTATGATGATGTAGGATCCATGAAGAATTTAAAGTTCTTTCCAGTCTTAGCTCCACTAAGCCAAGGACTCTCACTATAGGGATGGGAAATTGTGGACTCACACTATCGTGTAGCCTAACAAATATGGAGGCAAGTGAGCACAGCTCCTTCAGTGAGTCAGGGGAGAGCTGGGATGAGAAGTGAACTTGGCATCGTCCATATCCACTTGGGTAGTAGTGACCTCATTGCCTTTGAGTGTGTTCAAAACATCACAGGTTTGTTCGGAGAGCAAGTAGCCTTTCAGAGGCAAACTTTTGGCCTTTTTGGACCTGGGCTTCCAAAGGCATAAACTATGGCCATTTCTGTATTGAGCAGTGAGGTTTCTTGTACGATTTTAAAAATTGTAATTGAGGAGACTTGGGTACAAAAGGGTGACAAACAACATTCCTGCCTTGGTTCTGTTTGGGGGGGAGGACAGAGAAGGCAAAGCTTGAGTTATTTGTGAGTAAAACTTAGGCTTTGATTTTTATATTTAGTTGGCCCTCTCGAGAAGCAGACGTTCTGCAGATTTAAAGGGAAAACTTGAAAAGTGATTTGGATTTTTTTTTTTTTTGCACATGTTCACTCAGAAAACTTTACTAGGCTTTTAGCAATGCTCCTATTACTGCCACATCTGGGTTTTCTCTCTTTCTCCCCTATTTAAAAAAGTCCTGCAGTCATTCAGGGCCTCTAGGAGAGAGTGAGTCTAAAGGCAGCAAATGGGAAGGCCTGAGGCTGTTGCCACCTGTGCTCTCCAGGCTTCATTCATTCCCCCAGGGTGCTGCTTACTGGTGTGGGGGCTGGGGAATCACCATAATATCTTGAGCAAGCTCCTCAGTGATCGGCTCTGTTCCCCGTGGTACTGTAAGGAGAGTATGAAGATGATGTCAAAAGCTAGGGGGCATAGGAGCTAAGGAGAGAATCTTGGATATTTTTTGCTGTTTGAGTCTGCTTCACAATCAGGACTGATTGTGCAACTGGGTCGCCTCATGTTACTGTGGGAACCTTAGCTTTAATGTTAACTGTTGCCACCTGAGAAGTGACCATAGAATTTTTCACTCCTCTTGAACTGTAGAGCTCCATGTAAAGATGAAGGCCCATGTTGCATGTTGTTTTGAGGATGATCTGGGAGACTCAGAATTGTCATAATGCTGCAGGTGCCAGTATTAGGGTCTTGAACTTCATAATGAATACTGTGATTTAGAAATGGGTCCCAGAGACACTGGGGAGTGGTTCATGTTGTGTGAATATACTGAAGACTAGATGGAACAGGGCCACAGTGGGAGGGGAGTAACCCAGGCTCTCTGTCTTTTTTTTTTCTTTGTCTTTTTTTTTTTTAACTTTCCTCCCCTAAGTTTTAGATGCTTCTGGATGTTCAATGCTAGCACCTTTACAGACTGGAGCAGCTCGATTTTCTTCATATTTACTTTCAAGAGCAAGAAAAGTGCTGGGCTCCCACTTATTTTCTCCCTGTGGTGTTCCGGAGTTCTGCTCCATATCCACCAGAAAGCTGGCGGCCCACGGCTTTGGCGCATCCATGTCGACAATGGTGTCCTTCCCTCTCCAGAGGTATCACTACTTTTTAGTGCTGGACTTTGAGGCCACGTGCGACAAACCACAGATTCATCCTCAGGTAACTTGCATCATTACTTCAGAAAAAAGTGGGGTGGGCAAGGAGGGAGGGAAGATAATAGTCTTGTTTTTGGGACCCTGAGGAACTTTCTCATGTCTTCCTTTAGCTATTCATCTGGAACTCCTGCCTAGGAAATGGGATTTGACTCAAGCTTGCTGGGGTAAGACCTCAGGTAGCCCTGAGAAGTCTCTGGAGTGAAGTAGGCACATTGCTTCCTCTGGTTGCAGCCTTTGGGAATCAAAATATTTCTTTCTGTCCCATCCTTCCTCTGTCCTTTTCCTTCCCACCTTCTATCTGCCACTGCAGCATGTTCTTTTAAAGAATGCTGGGTAGTCAGCCTCCAAGATGGCCCACAGTGAACCTTGCCTCCTGATGTTTACACCCTTGGTAGTTCTCCTCCCTCAGTGAGTCAGAGCTAGTCCTGTATAACCAAAACAACACAGTGGAAGGGGCGAAGTCATAAAAGGCATGAAGTCCTTGTTCTTTTGGATCACTTGTTCTAGAGGGAGCTAGTTGCCATACTGTGAGGAATCTCACACAGCCCTGTGGAGAGATACATGTGTGTAAGAACCAAGGCTCTTAGATTAAAGCCAGTGACAACTTTCATGTCATGTTTCTTGGTGCTATCTTGGAAGTGAATCCACCAGCTCCAGTCAGAACTTGGAGATAGCCACAGCCCCGGTCGACATCTGACTTCAACCTCAGGAGAGTCCCTGAACCAGACTGGTCATTTGCGCCACTTCCAAATTCTTGTCTCACAGGATGGAGACAAGGCAGATATGTTAAGCCATCAGGTTTTGGGACAATTTGCTATATGCAGCACTATATAACCTGAACACGTACCATTGTTGGTCTGTTGGAAAGGAAAATTTCTTTGTTTGCTTATTTTTCTTAGTTACCAACTGTGTTCAGAGACCTTTTACCTTTAAGGTAGTATTACCAGAATGCTTGAATTAACAGTGGAGGGGTACCTATGCTAGATGATATTCAAGTACTTGGTGTTTGTATGTAAGGAATGATTGGGGGCCGATGTGACTGTTGTAGTGTGGGGGCTTGGGCATGCCTGGCACTAGGACTGTACTCTTCCCTGTGGGGCTACATTATGAGGTGTATAATTCGAGATGTGTAGACGTGTTGGTCTGGGAGCAATGTTAAGTAGGAGGGAGAAAAGGAGATGGGTGGTATCAGGCATTTTGGAGATGGGAGGAATGGGGAACTTTCCAAGAAAAATTGGTTTCGTTTCTTATGGGTTTTATTTCCACCAGGGGGGGGGGGGGGTCTATCTTTAGAATAGTGGCTATTTTCCAGAAAGCAGCTATCACAATGCCTTTAGCTCTTCCATTCTCCTCTCTTCTTTCTTATTTGCCCTTAAAGTAGTGGTCTGCCTCCAGGGCATTAGAATCAGGCCTTTAGACTTGGTAAGATTGTAGCTGGATGTGGAGAATGTCCTCAGGAAAGGAACTTTACATAAAAGGGAATGGACTTGGGAGCTCTCTGTGCTGCACTTTCTTAGCCTCTTGCTCCTGCTTCTGCTGTAGAGTTAACTTCTTTGCCAACCCAAACTACCAGATATTCTGGGTGGTGGGTGGTGGGGTGTTGGTTATATAGATTCTCCTCAATTGGGAATCAGGGAATCAGCAATATATCATTTTCTCCTACTGACATAAAATTTCAGTCACTGAGTAAGCCCCAGTAGGACCTGAGTCTATAATCCAACACATCTCTTTTTCTTGTGATTCATCCCCCTTCTGTACCTCATGATTGCTTGGCTCCTTCCTTATGGCATTTACTGCTTTCTCCTTCCTGGCTTATGCCTATATAGGTTTGTTTTGGAACTTTCAGTAAGATTATATGCTCAGATAATTATACAGTTCTGTTCTCTTGCCCTACAGAGGGTCCTGCCAATGTTGCTGAAGGTGAAGTCTGATTCATGTCTCAATTTGGTCTGTCAATATCACCTTTCATCTTTCTTTCAAGGGCATTATTATTTATTTACTTATTTATTTATTGCAATTCTGAAAGACATAATGCAGTAGATATTTAAGTCACTTGTATCATCAACTTCCTCACCAGACTTAGGAACCGAGGCCTTCCAGACATAGGTTGAAGCAGGGCTTCATGCTGTTTACCAGAATCTGGGTCTGATTATAGATTATCTCCAGAATCAATGAACCCTGATGATGTGATTCCAAGGGCACTTAAGGAATTGGCTGCCCTGGTTCATTATTAGCTAAGCATTAGCTGTTGCTTTAGAGAACTCTGGAAGAAGCATTTGCTGTCTTGCTTATCTTTAAAAGGGGAATACGAATGATCTTGGAAATTATAGACCCGTTAGTTTACTGTGATTCCAGAGAAGATACTTGACCTGATCATCAGATAATCAATCAGCAAACAGCTGGAAGAGCATAGGGTACTGAGTAATAACTTACATGGGTTTGTGAAGAAGAGCAAATCCTGTCAGATCAATCTAACTTCTTGCTGTGACATAGTGATAGATTTGAGTGGATCTAGGGCAAGTGATAAATGTAATGCATCTCTACTTCATTAAGCCTCCACAATGCTGTGATCAACAGGTAGGAAGGTGCACTTGGGGCCAGACAACTCCAGTGGACTACCCATTGGACCACTCTCAGCAAGGAAGGGATGGGAAGCTTAGGAGTGACTTGAGATTTGTTGTTAGTGGCAGCTTAAACTATCCCTTCTCCCTTTTAAAAAAATCTCTGAAGTTTGCAGGTAGCAGGATCCTGATCCTGATAGGATTCAGAGAAAACCTGGAAGTTGGGTTGATGAAGTTGTCAGTTCCAATTCAGCAGAGGTCATCATAGGTCAGGTTCTTTCTGGGATCTCTGTTTTTAGGTTCTCTGGCCAACAAGAGCAGTGGAATCTTTGGAAAAGCTCAGGATAAGAGGAGCAAAAATCAATAGAGGTGCAAAAACAGGGCTTCAAAAGAAAGAAAATAAATCAAATATAGTTTTAATGACTAGTTTCTTGTCCAGGCTACATAAGTTCATTGTATGGGAATAATTGTTTCAAGGAGTATAATAACTTGCTCTTTGTTTTATTTTTTTAAAGATCTGTTTATTTATACAAGAACTGGTGTACAGACCAGAGGCGTGGGAGAGTGAGAGAATTTACCAGAGACAGAGCAGGGAGAAGAACAGGCAGATGGACTGAAGACACTGCTGAGAGGAGCAGCAGGCGAGGCAGGAGAGGTCTGCCGCACCATGTGGGTATCTCCCTGGCCCGTGCTGCGAGACTGTAGACAGCGTCACAGCGTGGCACTCAACCCGTTGCACCACCAGGGAGGCCTAACTTGCTCTTTATTTTAATAAGGACAAAATTGAACTTAAAGGGAAGGAGGAAAGATTGAGATTTGGGATGCAATGAATTTCTACATAAGACAGGGAAAGGACTAGAATGTACAATTTAGATTATTCTTCCCTAGTGCTGTATCGGAATGATTTGACATCTGTCCACTTGACAGGGATACTTTATGGGCCAGATCTGCGTGCCCCCTGGGAATGGGTGTGGGACTGTGGATCAGAGCCATCCCAGCTTCCCTGCTGTTCTGCAGGCTCCCAGGAGCTTTCAGTGTTCCAGGCCTCTGCATGGTACATGTCTTACCAGAGTATGTTTACCCCTCAGGTGTATAGGAGACAGAAACAGGTTTGGGGCTGGGGCCAGGGCCAGGGCCTATCTGGAGGCTTGGCGTGAGGTCCATTTCTTTCACCTTTTGTTGGTTTTCAGAAGTCCCTGAGTCAGCTTATTGGGACTATCCTAAAGGAATGCCATCATGAAAAACTAACAGGTGTAAGTTCTGTTGTACTTGGGTGAGTAATAATGTTAGTTATAAACATGGTAAAACATCTGGTATTTTCCATTTGTCATCATTTTTACTGTTTATTTTTGTACTTTGTTCAGCTAGGTGAAACTGGAGTGGTCGGTTTGCCAGTAATAGGCTTTCACTTTCTGGGCTTTGCACTCATTTTGTTTTACATGTTGCAATTCAGATTAACATGATAGGTATTGGTTGAGTGTGAGACTGCTTTTCATTTGAAAACATTTTTTTTCACTTACATGTTACTGTAGGTGGTTTAAAATGCTTTAAGAGTTTCTAATTTTGAGGAACAAGATTCCTTTCTTGCTTTAGGAGTTGTTTCCTGATAGAGAAGTAGGTTTTTATCTGCTTTTAGGAGAATTGTGGCTCCTTTGTCCTCCCTCGCAGGAGTTTTGTTGCTCATTTTGGTGTGGATGTGCATCAGATGATGGCTGTTGCGACCTCAAGGCCCAGGGAGCAGCCTGAAAGCTTTGGTGGGATCTTTAATTGTGCATCTTTAACCCGAGGGCAATTTCTCTCACCACCTCCGTGTTCAGTAAAGACCAAAGCAAATGTAAGTGAGGAAAATGAGGTGTAGGCCACAGCACCTGGGGAGGAGGAAGTAACCTCGGCTGTCTGGACAGCCCGGGAGGGGCAGCCTAGCTCCCCTCATCTGGGAGCAGATGTCCTGCCTGCTGCCACCCTCCTTCCCTGAGACCCCTCTGGCTTCCGCCAGGTCCCTGGGCGCAATCTTTCTCACAGCTCACATCAGCCCTGCGGACTGTTTCCCTTCTCATCTGTATTCCAGTGCCCATAACTTTGGAGAAAAATGACCTTTGAGGTTGAGGTTTTCTAGTGTTTGGTCTTTGTCCACGGGGGCTTTTTTTCTTTTCTTTTTTTTTAAAGGAACCCTTGAAAAGACTCCATCTGCATTTTGAGTTAGAGCTATGAGTAAAGGAGTTTCTCTTTTATAGAAAATTGTCCAGATGCTGGGTTATTTTGGGAGGGCAGGGCTGGGGGAGGGTTGATGGTGACAAGAGGAGGAATGATGTGGAAGAGGCATTTGTAGGATGTCAGTATGACTTAGAGCTGGCACATCATTATTAGTCTTTTGTGAGAGAGACATTTTGGAAAACTTTACAGGAAATTGGTTAAGATTTTTACAAATCAAACTCTATTGATTCCCTTCTCCATTCAAGACTGAGAGGCAGGGCTGCCCTCCCCCCTTCCTGCGACCCAATGCACTGTTCTTGTTCCATATTCAGCTTCTTTCCTTTTCTCTGCCCTTGGTTCCTGCACACTCCAAGTGGATGGGAAGGCAGTTCCCTAGAGAGAGGACCCACCCTGCCCTCCCCGTCGTAGTTGATGGAGCTCCTCCAGGCAGGCCTGTTAGTGGGAGAGCCCAGTTGTTGGGCTGTGGTCCCTCTGCCTGTGGTCCCAGTCAGCCTGCACTGTTTTCTATACAGACAGGCGAAGGCGCTGGTGCTATTCTTCTAAACTGGGAAATGAAATGCAAAACCGACGTTAATGTAACATTATGGTTGAGATTAAATGCACCAAAATCAGGAAATTCAAAGTTATGCTTCCCACAGCAACTATAACTCAGCCTCATCTGGCGTGTGTAGTATTTTGTGTTAGTGCGGATGGTATTATATGTTAAGACATTAAAGTTAACACCATAAGCAGAGCACAAAATGCTTGAGGGGGCTGAGTTATGACGACTGTGTAAGCTGTAAGTGTTCTCGCACAGGCTCCCGAGTCCTGGAATAATTTTTCCTCTGCCCATCAGACCAATTATTGCCTTTCCTTTTAGTTATATCTCTGCTTTAATACATCTCTTCTTCCAGGGTCACCATAAATGAAATCCTCTCTTGGTGGCCGGTGATGGTGGTGGGAATGGGGCAGCTCCCGAGGCTCTTTTGTCTTTTTGTTGCGGCTACCATAAATATGATGTCTCCCCTCAAAGCCCCCATCCTCCCCAGGCTGCTGTGTCCTGGTGGTCCCTCATAAGCTTGGGCCTCCCCGGACTCTCACTGTGCCTCTCACTGTTGCTCCCTGAATGGGAACAAGCATTTGCTGTGTTTGGGTCTTGGCCCTGATGTAACTTCACGTGAAGGCCGAAGGGCCTTTCTTTATTTAGAGCAGACATAGCAATGTGGAAGTAAAATATACATCTTGGGGAGTGGAGCACTGATGCATGGTGGTGCTGCCTTGTGTGTTTGGCATAGCAGAGGCAGATCGAAGTGGGTTTATTTGCTCTTTTCAGACTGCTTCTCTACCTTCCCCAGGGTTTGTACCTTTAAGCTGCCACTGTGTGTAGTTAGGCTATGGAGTTGCCTGGGGGTGGGACCAGAAACTTCCCTTGGGGAGCACTGGGTCACTAGTAACAAAATCACCACATAATTTAGTGCAAATCAGGAAACATTCTCTCCCTGCCCTCCCCCCTCCCCCAGCCTCTTATTATCCTGGTGGCCTCCCCAGGGCTGAGACAGCTGTTGGAATGCAGATTTTGTGAGATGCTGGGCTAAGGTTGGTGGTGGGGAAGAGCTCTAAAGAATAGGGCCATTGATAAATGGTGAATGAAATCAGGGACTGTAAACTAACAGTGACACTGAGCTGCCTTTTAAAAGTTTTTGTTGGACATGACAAAACCAACGAATGAGCAAAAGAATGGAGAAGAACCTCATGGTAACCACCTTAGGGGCAATGAAAAGATGTCTTTTTAGTCTTTGGATAGCAACTTCAAGCTCTGTGTTAGGTGCTGGGCATAGGAAGACAAGTAAGAAATGATCCCTACCTTCAAGGCGCTCATAGTCTAGGAGGGTAGACATGTGTGTAACCACTGTTAAGCTGTATGGAAACTATCCTCACACGCTTAAGTTCTTGGGGGCACAAAGGGGAATGATTCACCCTGCTCACCGTGTAGGGGGAGAGGTCACATAAGCTTCCTGTCTTGAGAAACTTGGGCTGAAGAGAGCGTGAGGCCTTTCGGAACTGTTGGCAGGTGCTCATAGAGTAAGCCAGCATGAATTGGCCGAAGACTCAGAAAACTGACCTGGACTGCAGGCTTGGTTGTGGGAGTGTTGGAAATGTGGAAGAGAGAGAAATAAAGACTGTGAACCTGGCAAATATTTCATTGTTCACTTAGTAGGATTATCTGTGTCAGTTATTTTGTATTCCTCACATTTAAGCCGGAACGTTTTAATGGGGTGCTGTGAGAGTATGAGGGCTAGAAGAGGTGTCAGAGAATTTTATCCAGTAAAATGTGGTCAAGAAGGGTGAGGGTCAAGGTAGAAATATGTAGGCTCAGAGGCACTGTCTGGGAGGGTGGATCTGATACCTCAGCTGCTGGGTCTCAAGAGAGGGGCATAGACTGGAGAGTGACATGACAGCCCTCTCCCCCAGAAGTACTGGGCTTTTGAATCTGGATCTGTTTGACATCCCATGGGAAGACCAACCATCTAAGGACCGGGGAGGTTTACACTCATCAAACAGATAAACAGCTGACAGACTAGCCCTGAGAGAAGAGTAGAAGGATTAATGAAGAAGCAGGAGAACCTGGGTAACAAGGGAGGATTTGCTAGAGCAGAGATACCTGGAAGGTGGGGGTGGGAGTTGAGCTTTCCCTCCCAGCAGCAGCAACAGGTGCACAGAAAGAAAGCCAGCAGGCTGGAAAGGGGTTTGGGGGAGGGAGTGAAATCCAAGGGGTTGTTTTGGAGAAATCCATAGGCTTCTCTTCTCCCCGCCCCCATCCTGTCTTGTTTTTCCTCCCTTCTCTGTTGATTACATTTCTTACTTTGTAGACTGATCTCAGTCATTTGACATAAGGAAACTGATATTAGGAGATGCTTTCTCTATCTCTGTGTCTTGTTGGGAAAAAGGGTCCTGCATCATTTTGATTAAGATGCCATCGGGATGATTATTTTTTATTCTCTTATCCTGGGTGTTCACAATACTTAAAAAGCCCCCACAGTCATACATTTACGTGATGAGTTTTGAGCTTTAGCCATGAAAATTGAGTCACAGCCTAAAAGCCTGAAACAAGAGTTTCCCAGATTGACACTAACTCCCACCCCCACACCCCCCTCCAGGCTGGGAGGTCTGTAGCAGCAGGGTGAACAGGCAGAGAAAGGGTTGTGTATGTTGAGTGCTATCATGGGCAAAGTCCTGTTAGGTGCTGAGAGAATCAGAAAGGAGGTAAGTAGACTTAGACATCAGAGAAGTTTTTAATCTGAAGTAGCGGTACCTTGGAATGAGCTGCTGTTTTGGTCCTATCCCTGTTTATAGTAGGCCAGTGGGAGAACTGGGTCTTGGACTGCAAAACCGATCTGTTATATGAACGCTCCACCTCCATACAGTGCTGTGGTCAGTGTCCAGTCCTGGGGAGGTCCTTCCAGCCAAGGACTGGTCTGAAGGCTAAGTGCTGGCAAAGGCTCTTATTTGGAGATGCTGATGTTGCCGAAAGGAAAGTGGCATGCAGAGTCCACAGTGAGGTTGGGGGCAAAGTTAGTGAGCCAGAATAGGAAGTGTCACTATATTGTTGAGTGAAAGAGAACAGAAATAGATTTGCAAGCTTCAAGGGAATGGAGGGAAAGGTATTACAAGAGGTTAAAAATGGCTGTAGGGAAACTGGCTAGGAGGCATTCTTTGGAAGAGATGTTAGTGGGTTGGGCTAAGGTGGTGATGATGGGAATGTGTTGTAGCTTTTAGATGGGCTGGGCACAAAATGAGCTTGAGAACCACACTCTTATGTCTGCATTGTTCATGGGAGAGCTCTCCGGACTAATCGCATTAGAATGAAAGGCCAGCTGAAAGGCATTGGTAGTTAGTTGGGGGTGGAGGAAGTAATGACTGATGAATGAGCTGACACCTGCCATTTTTAGAAGACTAGAGAAAAATGCTGGGGAAGGCCTTAAAGGAAGTTCATGGTGATGGTGTAGAACGTGGTACTTGGTAATGTTGTCAGGAGTCCCCATCTTGGTGCTTCAGGATATTGTAGGATTTACTGTGATCCAATTCCAGATTTGTGGCGAGTTTTAGGCCTTTTCTCAGGAACCAAAATAGACCAGAGACGCTCCTGGCTCGTGCCAATAACAAGTGGTTTTTAGAGGAGAGATATCCAACTGTGCTTTTTGGTTTGTTTGGACAGAAAGAAGGTGTTTTTGTGTAGAGACTAGTGTGACGAGTGCTCTGTGGGTAGCCAGAGCCCTGGTCTCGACCTTATTCCCTAAGGGAGAAGGTCTTGCCACAAGAAGTCTGCCCACTTCCCTACCAGAGATGCGCCAATTTGATCTATAAAGTTTTGGGATGTGACATGCCAGCTTTTCTGCTCTGGCTCTTGGAGAATGAAATGTCTGGTGGCAAGAGCCAGGGTGGTTGGCAGAGCTAAATGGCTTGCCCCAGGTGCTTGAAAGTAGGCAGAGTGAGGGTTTGCTCTGAGAGGAGTTGGGAGTGTGGGCTCAATTCTAGGTCAGTATTTCTGTGATAAGGAGTTGGTCACCAGACTACACCTCTGCTATTCAAAGTGTGGTCTGAGAACCAGCAGCATCCTCATCTCCTGGGTGCTTGTTAGACCCTTCCACAGTGCTAAAAAGAATCTGTAATTTGAGAAGATCTTCAGGTAACTTAAGTCTGAAAAACACTGTTTGGATGGTCTAGACCACTGATTCTCAAACCAGCAAGCATCAAAAGCACCTGGAGGACGAACTGAAACAAACTGACTCTGTGCATCCCCATCAGGGTTTCTGATTCAGAAAGTCTGAGGTGGAGTGAAGAATTTGCATTTCTAATAAGTTCCCAGGTAATGGGATGCTGCCTAGGAGGGAAAATGCTTTGAGAACCACAGGCCACCTGAACCTTCTCATCAATAAAGTAGGGCAGTAATTCTTGCTTGCCCTACAGAAATGTTGCATAAAATGAGCCAATGTGTGAAAAAAATGTTCAGTGCATGTAGGCAGGATGTCAATCTGTCTATTGCTTGTTTACTGGTCAGTGATTTTTAAAATTACTGACACACCAGCACGGCTGTTTCCCTGTCTCACATCTGGCCGTCAGGTGTAGGCAGGGATCAGGAAATCTACAAACTGGTCCTTGGGTTGGAGACCTCTGTGAAGAGACCAGCAGCCTGGGGCTGAGGATGAAGATTACTGAGCAAGGCCCAGAAAACCAGCTAGCTTCCTTGGGCTCCTATACAAGTTGCCTGATCAGGACTCTGCTACTTCAGTGGGCCTGGGCCCATCTTGATCACCTGTTACTCATTCCACCTCTTTGTCCCCAGCTAGTAGATATTTAGTGCATTGACTGGGAAAGTGGTCTTGTTCTAACCAAGCCTAACTCTTCTTGTTATCCTAAACAAATGACATGACCTTTACCCACCTTGTTGGGCGATAAGCTAAATAGGCTTTGATTGCACGTGCTTGTGTCCCAGCGTGTAGACTCTGGATGTCCATGAGAGGAGCTGAGGTGGAGGCTGCTCTGATGAACATAACATAGCAGAGTGGTTCACAGCATGGATTCCAGAACTGTCCTCTGAATTTGATTCTAGTCTCCACCACCTCCCAGCAGTATGACTCACCTCGGGCAAGTTACTTGTGCTCTTTGTGCCTCACTTGTCTTATTGGCAGAATGGGGTTAACAATAGTACCAATCTTTAGAGGACTATGGGAGGGTGATACGTAAGTGCTTAGAACAGTGTCCGGCATGTAATTCCTCTGTGTATGTACTGGTTGGATTACTTCATGCTATTCTGACTCATGGCTTCTGTAAGCTGTTGGGGTACAGCAGGTGGTTGGAGGCATACCTTGTTTTTCCAGGGAGCACAGGCCCCTGGAAAAAAGCCTTCAGGCCCTCTATCCACATAGTGGACAGAGCCATGGAGAGTTTTTCCTTCCTCTGGAAAGGTAAGCTAGACTTGGCACCCCTCCACTTCCATGCCCTTCCTTAGTGCTGCCTCTGGGAACCTCTCCTGCACACAACCTGAGGTTTGTTTAAATTAATTTCATGACAAATACATATGTAAGGTAGCTGCAGAGATATCACTTGTTACCATCTTGAAGGGTCAGCTTCACAGAGGCCACTAATATCTCAAGTTATTTACCACTGAGTATCTAGAAATGTTTGAACTGAGACTGGTTCAGTCATGTGCACATAGACGTACACAGGCATGTACACTCCTGGATGAGGGTGCAGTTTCTAAGACTTTTGAACTCCTGTATTTGTTGGCATTATATATATATTTTTAAAAATTCAGATTTCAGTAAAAGTGAATTATAGTAATTCACTTTGCCCCCCCACCAAATAAAGAATAGCAGTGTCTATTTTCAGCTTCTTTTCTACATTTTAATTGCTTTGAGGTCTGTGGGGATGGGTGAAGAGGGACGCGTAGGTGAAAAATCAGCCTTTTAAAGCTCTGATTTTTTTACCCTTCCTTGTCCTGAAACTTTGAGCATCAGCTCTCATCTGTCAAAGTGTAAATCAGCAATTAAAACCCAAACAGCCAAATGCCAAAGATGACCCGAAGCACAAAGCAACTGACAAACAAGTCCGGACAAATCGACGGGTAATTTATAAGCTTTGCCCTAAAATCTAATTATTTGGCAATTCGAATTTGCAGCCAGCCAGGGCTCGGCAATAAATTTAACCCGCCATAAATTATTTAGGAGCAGGCTGTGGTGTAAATCAAAACCACGAGTGTTTGTTTAAGAAATAAGCTCCTTGTGCATAAAATGTCTTTTTTTTTTTTTTTTTTTTTGCAAGGGAAAAACTGTTAAGGAAACCATGTCCTGTTCTTTGCCGAGTGTTGCCCTCACTTATCCCTCTAACCTCCCCTCGTCCCTGTGGCCAGGAGGTTCCTGAATCCTTTGGAGAATGAGTCCACCTCTGCATGAGACTTTTATCCAAAAACCAAATATTTGGGTAAAACCCCTGTTCTTGTCAGGCACTATTTTTCTACCTCCTGGTTTGATGATGTTGCTCTTAGGTCTTACCGAACCTCTTTATGCAAAGGTGCATGCTTTTTGGAGTTTTCTTCAGAGGATGGAGGGAAGGGATAGATAAGTTGTCACTGTTTCTAAATTGAAGGAATTCCAATTCCTAGACTGAGAGGGGAAAGCCATGAAAAATGCCCTAATCATACCCTGATTTCAGACAGGAACACAGCAACATCAGCTCAGGTAAAGGAAAAGCTGGGCTTTGGAGAAAAGGTCTGTAAGAACCCTACATTGTTAAAACCGCTGTCTCATTGTCTAGAAATTCCAACAGTCTGATCTAAGGTCCCTTCTACTTAAAATCCTTCTGTTGTTCTGTCTTCTGATATAATCTTATCACTGCAGATATTTTAGTTGAAAACTGTTGGAATATCCTGAAAGCAACCTACACTTCTATTTCTTGTAATCTACTAATTGAGGGTGTGAAGTTTCATTTGAAATGCTGTTCCGTTTTTGTCCCTGGTTTATCAGAAAAATCACTGGGGTTCCTAGTTGAGCAATTAGAAAGCAGTTGTGTTTAAAAGCTCTGCTCCAACTTAAACCTCTGGTCACTTAAAAAGGTAAAGAATATTGGGGAATATAAAAATAAAATAAATTTAAAAAAAAGTAAAGAATATTTACTTGGCGCCTCTTTTTTTCTTTTTTTAATCTGTCTTTCTTCCACTTTAAAAAAAAAAAAAAACCCACACATCAGAATTTGTAGCTGGCATTTTATTGAGGAAGATAACAGGTATAATAGGTTTGGAACCATAGATACTTTAAAAAAATTCAAGTTCTGAGACTTTGTCCTTAGTTATCAAGTTTGGGCCAGTGCTATTCCACCATCAGCAGACCAGCCTTTTGAGTTTATGATGCTCCACCTGTGGACAACCTAGCCTGCAGGGGCTTGTGGATGATGTTGGGTGACCAGGCATACCAGTTTCAGCATGGAAGACTCTGTGTTCCCAGAAAACAGGGTCCTAGACAAACAGAAAGCATGGGGGTGGGGAGTGAGTATAGCTCTGAGGGATGAGAGGTAGTGGACCTGGTGGAAAGTGCACTGGAGTGTTCTACTCCTGGATTCGAATCCTGGCTCTACCTTATCATGTTTGTCCCCTTAGGCAGATCACTTCACTTTCATGGCCCTGTGGAGAGCTCTGTGAAAGTGGTGTCTTCTGTTAGAGCCATGTGCTTGGCTTCTATCTAGCCATGTATGAAGCCCTTCATGGTTATTGAACAGAAGTTGAGAAAGTGAGGTCTGTGTGCTAGGAAGGAGCTGGGTGTTGGAGATGCAACCTAAAGTCTCCTGCTTCTGGCCCTCCCTCAGCTCAGAGGCCAGAGCAGGGTCACCACAGCCCTAGTGGGGGCTTTTCAGTAGCAGCCCTCCAGGACTCTGCCTGGAGAATGTGCATTCATTGCTCTTGTAATTTGAGAGCAGCTCCTCTTCCTAGGAGTTAGAAGACCAAGCTCCCTGAGGATAACCTTCCAGACTAAAAAAATCAGATCTTTCTTGACCCTTCAGATACGGAAAGCCACTAGTCCTACTCTCTTTAAGTATCATTTTCCCCATTTGGAGTCCTAACTCTGCCTCATATTGAGCAAGTGACAACTTCTTTGGGAACTTTATCTGTAAAATAGGAATAGTAATGATTCCCACCTTGTGTGTTATTAGGAGATTCAGTGAGATCATCCCTACTGAGCATTTATCAGAGTGTCATATCACGTAGAAAACAATAAATAGAAGGAATGAAATGACTCCATTTTCTGTGTGTCTCCTAGGGTGTTGAGGTGAACTCCTTTCTCCCTCACAGGTGAGAAAGGAGCCATATCTCATTATATTTGTCTCTGGGTCTACACCCAGCCCCTGCTGACAAATAGTAGGTGCTTAATAGTATTGGTTTATGACCTGATAATGATGATGTGACCCATCTTCCAGGATTAATAAGGGTAATATAAGGAAATGTGTTTGAAAATACATTGTAAACTGAAAAGCATAGTAGTTGGTATGTTCCTCCACTAAGATCTTTATCATAGTGCATTGTTCATTATTTGTTCAATTATCTTTTCTGCCCACTTCTCCAAAGCAGAGACTACATCTTATCTCTGAATCCCACTCTGGCACCTAATGATGTCCTATACTAGAAAGAGTCTCAGATAATTTAATTGAATGTAAATAGCAGACCAAAGTAAGAAATTGTAAAACTGTTAGTGGGGGTGAAGAAGAGGACTGGTACATACAAACTGATTCTTCTCTCTTCCTGGTGATACCTTTATACAAGCCAACCCTCAACTATCCCTAAGAACTGTTCCTAAGAAAACATCTTCCCAGGGGAGTGATAAAATTAAGGGAAGGGAAAAGAGGGGGCATGGATAACAATTCCCTTCCTGAGCAACTGGCCCTAGACACATCTTTATAAGCTCTTGCATTGATATTACTGTGATCAACCCACAGCTTTGGGGTTACCGCTGTGATAATTATCAGCCAAAAACTGTTGAAGTGTTTGGCATAGCCCAAGTGCCCAGGCTGAAGAGTGATTCCAACTTAGTACAGATTGGGCCTGCCCTTCCATAAATGTACCTTTGGTGGTCTGTATTTTGAAGTTCTGGCCACAGCTGGGCTAAATGGAAAGGCACGAAGTCCCTAAGTGAGATTCTCTCTGCTCTGGTTCCCCAGAGGGTCTTCTATCAGCAGCTCCTCTTCTGCATCCTCAGTGGCTCATGTGAATATGCCAGCGTCAAGCTCATTGTCGACAACAGCTGCTGATGGTGTGGAGGAAGGGTTCCTGCAAAGTCGTATTCTGAGACTGTTCCTTGAAAGTCCCTTTTCGTGGTCTTGGGGAGGAGGCCTGGCTGATGGGCCAGCAGTCTTGGAGAGGTATGTTTATGATAGGCCAGTCTGCTGTGTGCTGGGCTTTGGGCCCCTGGCCATTTCAGGAATTTATACCTCTTTCTGCATGGAGCTGAAGCTGGCTTGTGCCCACTGGCTGGGAAGGTGACACTGAGTGTGAGTTCTTAGGTTGACTTCATAGTTCTAAGTTGAGGAAGCCAGCAGCAGCGGGAAAGTTTGAATACTGAATTTCAGTGGGGAAACCTAAGACTAAGTTTTCAGAGAACCTACAGGGGTTGCTGACTCTGTGCTGGTCAGAGTGGGAGCTGAAGCGCTTAGTATTGTATAATAAATACTAATGAAATTCTAGATCTATAATAACATTTCAGATATCTAAAACAAACCATGTGCTTGTAAAAAAGTGGAAAGAGATCAACTTTAAGTCATAAATTCTTGGTAATAGAGGGTTTTTTTCTATTTACATTTGATAGATATTTTTGTTTCCAGAGGAATGTCAACTCCTAATTTCATAATGTATCATGGGCTTAAGAAAATTGAATTTAATAAAAGCCAGAGATGAATGGCATCCTTAAAGGTCCCAACACTTGTCTTTATTAGCAGGACAAACTGCAGGTCTCCAAACACTGCTTCTCCCCAAATGAAAGTTTAAATGAAAAGTACAGTTGTGTCACAGGTTAAATTTCATTGTGGGCCCAGCTAACATTGTTAGTGAGGAGCTAGCTGTATTTGTTTCCTTAGACACCACGGCAGCCTAACTCACCGGCTGTGGAGCTCTTTCTGTTGGGGAAGTGTTTCTTCTACTTAGTGGGAGAGGAAGGATAGAGCGGCAGATTTGCTCCACCTCAGGGTTAGCTCTTGGGAATCTTGGGTGTTTGATTTTCAGGGAGATCAATGTATACTTTGTGTGTGAGTGCCTCAGCTTTATTTTTTCGGAGCAAAATTCTCCTTTGGCTGGCCTTGTTGGTAGTGCCTTGCGGGGAATGAGAGACCCAGGGAACTGAGGGGTAAATACCCACCTCCCTTTGCCTGAAAGGAGAGGTATCACCTAGTCTAAGGAGCCCCCTCCACCTCAGCCTTGCAGCTTTTCTGCCCTTCTCTCAGGGTTCTGTCAGCTTCACAGTCTTTGGGGATCAACCCAGAACCTTTGAATTTCTCTGGCATGAAATCTGACTGCCTTCATTTGCTCTTGAGGCCTCTGTGATGTGTTGGATTGAAATAGATGCCCTAAAACCAAGCGCAATAGTAGCAGGTATGTTTTTTGGGGGAAAGGACACCTGGCTGCCCTGGGAAATCAAGGACATTGGCTCTTTCTCCTTTTGTCTTCCTGCTGTCTTCCCAGTCCAGATGGGGGTCAACAGCTTTTGTGTTGCTGCTCCAGGCTACCCCTGGAGAAACCAGTTTGCCTTGATTTTAATGGTACTGGAAACATCCTCTCTGGAACGGGGCCTGGGGTAGGAATGCCACTGGAGCTAACTGTTGGGGCCACTGAGTGGGCAAAGCCCCCCTTCTCTCTCTGCAGTGGAGGCCTTTTCCACATGCTAATTTTACTCGGAGGATTTTGCTTTTATTTATTTTTTTTATTATTTCCTATTTGTCTCTTCCAGATGTTTTCAGGGCAGTTTTTTTGTGTTGTAAACTAATTCCATTCATGTTTTAAAAATTTATGAAAGCGCTAATAAAAATGTCAAAGTGGTAAAAATGTTAGCTTTTCCTCTGCTTTGATTAAATTTTGCAAACTGTTTTTGAATATTAAAAAGCAATAATTTTTTTTATTCTCTCTCCTCGCTTTCCCTCTTCTCTCTGGTGCGCGTGTGCTCTCTCCTGCCCTCTCCCCCCTCTGGTGCGTTCCTCCCTTCCCAGGAGCGATGTATGAGGCGTGCTGCACAGCCAGCGTTCTGCAAGCCTGTTTGCACACCAGGACCTTGGTGCTGTGCATCTCTATTAAATAACGGAGACAAATTAATCTTAGAGACACCAAACAAATTGTCACTCCTCCTCCTTCTCTTCCATTACGTTCCAGTGGACTGGGAAGGGCTGGCTAAGCGGTGGGGGGGGGGGGGGGAGGCTGGCTGGGGGAGGACGTGCTGCCTGAAAGGAAGGTGGGAGGCTCTAGCTCCTATTACTCTTACTCAGTTTTCTCTCTCTCTTTAGTATCTCCTTTGGCTTTGTTTATTATTTATCTTTTTTTTTTTTTTTTTTTTTTTTTTGCTGAAATGAAGAAACTCATTGGTTCCATTTAAACTTCATTTGCTGAAATCTGCTTTGGTCTTAGGGCTGGAGACACAGACCTATTCCAGGGCAGGAACTTGGGCACGGGGAAGGGAGAGAGGTACTTTAGGGACTTGAGTGAGTAGGCTTCTGCTGGAGAACTGGTTGGGAAAACTGGGAGAGATTGTGTTGCTGCCTTCCTTCCCTTCTCCAGAGACAATGGGGATGGAGCGTGTGTCCAGTCCCTGGAAGCTTTGAGGATATATTTAACAATGGGAGGGGTAGGATAGTGGCTAAACTGGCAGCATCTCACTCAGTCTTGGGTTTGTCCTGGCAGGAGCTAATGAGTCCAAAACAATCCCTCATTCTTGACTCTGAGTTACTCTCTAAAATGTCTGGTTAAAAAACATGTTCTGTCTTTTCTCTATCTTTGCCACTCTAGGAAATTATTGAGTTCCCCATCCTGAAGCTAAATGGCCAGACCATGGAAATTGAGTCTACCTTTCACATGTACGTCCAGCCTGTAGTCCATCCACAGCTTACTCCCTTCTGTACAGAGGTAAGGGTCCTGGACCTGGGCAGCAAGGGCTGCTGGGACTGGAGCTTTTGGATCATTGGTGCTTCATCCATGCCACTTAGGGAAGGCTTAGGTCTTATTTTTGGACTCAGCTTTTTACGAAGTTTGACATTCTGCTTGGGCCACTATGGCCCTCGGGGGGCTGCAGAGATCAGTGGCACAATGTGTTCCAGGTTTCCTCAACATTTTACCTCCCTTATAATCTCTGCCCTTCCAAGTGACTAGGCATTTGGGGACACTTGTGGGGTTAATTTCTTTCCAGTTCCATTTCTCTTAGGGCTTCCTTCACAAGAGGTAAAATCTCAGGGATAGGGAAAGGGAGGTTATGGCTTAGCTTAGGTTATGGTTATGGCTTAGCTTTCTGGCAATGTTTCTCTGTTTTTTGAGCAATGTGGCCCTTCATGAAGCATCAGTTGAGCTGTGGGAAGCTTACTCCATCACCAAGGAAAGACAAGGGCAGTGCAAAGTGCAGGATGAGGATAGCCTGGCCAATGCTGAAACGGCCTCCTCTGTATCTTAGGCTGCTGCTGTACTTGGTTACCTTGGCATCAGTTTGGTGTTGGCCCCATTTTGCAGGCTGTAAAACTGGGATCTGCTGATATTTTAATGTTTGCTAAAGGCTCTCAAGATCCATTGACAAAGAGGAGGAGCCCCTCGGCGTTCTGACTCTCAGGATTCCATGGAGTTGCCTTCTGTGGCCTCTTTCCCCATGGTGTGTCATGTCGTGCTCTCCTCCATGGAAACATGGGTCAAACATGTGTGGCAGCAGAAGTGATGGGAAAGCATGAGTATTTCTGGACTCTTAAGAATTTGGGGCTTAAGATTCTTTGTGCCATCATTTAAAGATGTACTTTGTACATGTGAGTGAAATAAGAAAGAAGTTCTTGAGTAATCCATAAACAATATCCTTGCCGTGGAGGAGGCTGGGGATAGGCCTACCTGCCACTGCCTGGAGAGCTCAATAGCTCCGAGGCTGATTTAGGCCAGATGTGAAGTCTCAAGCACTGCTCCGGGGTTTGCTGCCTGACCCAGGTGGCCTTTTATTACAGGCAGTCATCTATAAGTCGTCTAGTCTCTTCTGGTGCTTGTTCCAATGAATGATTTTGAAGTTCTTGCTCCCTCTAGGGTCCACTGTCCCGACAGCGTGTCCTTCCCACCCACCCCCTCCCCAGCCCATACCCCTCTCCTGTGAATTACCTATACCACCAGGGGGCGCTAATCTGCCCCTTTTGCACTTTTTGAAAAATCACCATTTTTAATGATAAAAAACCCCTTCCTTATGGGAAGGGAAGGAAGACTTTCTTTAAACCAGCCAGTTACCTGAGCCGTGCACTGGCCTGGAAGTGTAATATCCTCTTTTTTCCTCTCCTCTTTGGGGGAGTCCCAGTTTTAGCAATGTTGCCTGGTGTAGACAGGCAGGCCCAAGTTTTGGAAGGTCACAGCCTGTGTTGGTACAGAACTGAGCACTGTTGGAACTTGGCCCTGGGCAGGAGTAGATGCTTGAGAGTCTTGGGAAAACAGATGATTTTCAGAGCAGGGCTACTATTTTTTTTGGGGGGGGGGTGAGGTGGGGGGGGTGGAGGAGGAGTTGGGATTGTTAGACTGATGAAAGTTATATTTCATTTTTCTAGAAAGTTTTACCTGAGGACATACATACATAATTTGGGGGCTTGTAGACATGGTGGTGTTGCATTCTTGTTTTGAAGCCTGTTCTGTGGGCAGAGTCTACTGTTTTATCTCAGGCTTCCAGAGCTCAAAATTCTCCCTGACCTGGACCCCTCCTTTCTGTCCAGCCTCTTGTCTCCCTGCTTCATCCCCACCTTGCTTCCCTTTCCTGGAGGCTGCCCTCTTCCAATCCACCTCTGCATACAAGGGGCCTTCGGTCTGTACACTGATTCTACTCTCCTCCCTCAGACCCCTGCCTGTCCTGTAGGACTCTGCGTAGCGTCACCTTCTCTGGGAAGCCTGTCCTGAGCCCCTGGATGGGTTGTGCCCAACCTCACGTAGCACTGATCAAAAACATTGTATTGTAATTATATCTTTATTTCCCCACTAGATTGTGAGTTCCCTGTGGGAAGAAACTAGCTCTAATCCAACTCTGTCCATCATTAGGGCCTGGTACTAAGCAAACCCTTAATATGCTCTCCTTATGTGGATGAATATTCTCAAAGAGTTATTCAGCCACACCTTGCCTCCCCCACCCTAACTCAACTACAGACTTACTCTTAAGTTAGTGAAGTCTTTTTTGGAAAACCTCAGATCATTAAATGTTGCCTATTTCCATAGCAGCTGGAATTGTAGACAGACACATGGACACAGAATGTAGGACATTGTTCTGAGGCCTCATCCAACCTTGCAATAGCTGTCTGTAGGGGTAAAGGGTGGGAGTCACCCAACCAGAGAAATCGTTCATTAGTAAATGTGAGGAACAACCCCAAACCTCCAGATTGCACCTAAGCAACTCCTCTGGTAGAACTTTTTCTCTTGCACAAAATAGTTCCTAAGAACCCTGGGCTCTGTGTGCAGCTGTCACACATGTAAGCACATGTTTATGTGGGGAGATAGACAGGCTCAGTGCTGGGCAGTAGAAAGAAGAATCTGCCTTGAGTGAGTCTGTAGCCCACACACTGACACTTATTTTTACTGCTCTGTATAATGAACATGTTATTTGCCTTCTTGAGTCCTTTCTTGGTTCCAGTTGATAGTCTGCCTCGATATATGGTTCTGACAGGGACCAGATGGGGTGTGTTTCATTCCCTCCCAGGCCCTTTCCCTGCCACCTTTAGACTCTCCTCCAACTCATCAGATCTCTGTCCTTAACAGCTGGGCTGCTGCACAGTCCCTGACCATGTGCAGTCTTTTTTTTAATTGTTGTTGTCATTGAAAAAAAAAAACAAACAAACCTAGAAAAATACCCATTTTGCTAAATGCCAGTAAAGGGCTTTGTCTTGCACCTGTACTTATAAAGGGTGAGATTTATTGGTCTCTTTGTCTGAGGAGAAAGAGTGGGTCTGATTATCAGATTGCACACCAGAGACAAGTGCTTATGTAATCAACAAACTGTCTTGGTGTCAGAATACGATTGTGTTGGAGATAAACTGTGAAAGGAGAAAGCGCTGGATGCTGACGTGCTATTGGCACTGACTGTCCTGGGCTGCTTCCTGTAGTCGCTCGTGTTTATGATGAAGCCAGTTCGTTCCCGGACAAAGCCCTTGTGTGGGTAGGAAATCTCAGTAGCCAGCCACGTTATCAGTCAGGGTCAAAAGCCTCTCGCCTTGTGGTTTCCGAGTCTGGAGAAGCGGGAGTTAATCTGTAATCCCTCAGTGAAAGGAGCCACAGAGCACACATTAATTCTTCCTCTCACCTCTCCTGCTTTAAGTGGTTAAGGTCTCTGAGCTCTGTTTAGCCTGTGAGCTCTGGTTCTCAGCTCAATAATACTTGGCTTTGCTGTAGTACCTTTCATTGTGAGGATGTGAAAGCTTTTTACAAACATATATTAACCCAAGTGGGAATGACTTAAACTGCAACATGAAGGATTTAAGTTAGATTTAAGGTGGAACTTCCCAGAATTTATTAAATTTTCACTCTTCCTCACAGGTTCTTGGATAAGTCTCATGGGTGTCCTCCAGTTGTCAGTATCAGATACAGGGACAAACTTATTAAATTTCACCCCCTCTTCATCCAGTGCCTTGACAGAGCTGATAAAATTTGGTCCATCCTTGGTGGGATTAATGCAGCAGAGTGAGGCCTCCCCGTGGAAGACTGCCTCTTAGTTGAATTGTTATCTCAAGCCCCTGTGTCTCTGAGGCTTGAGTTTAAGTCTGTTGGGAATGTCCACAGTTATCCATGTCTCACTGGACTCCAGGAGGTCTGGGAAGATGGAGAGAATGGGAGTGGGAGCTGAGCTCACCAGGTTCCTTCCAGGTTGATGATTCCATTTTGCTATCTAGATTGTGAGGAGGAGTATGAGAAAGCCCTGAGATCCCAGACCCCAGGGTATGAAGGGGTAGCCCTAGACCATAGACAGAGATCCAGGCAGTGCCCAGGTTTTCCATTTTGGTGGAGTGATTATCTCTCCTCAGAGTAATTTTCCTCAGGCCCAGAGTATGTGCTTGTGGATTACGCAGGTGTTGACCTAAGTTCCATCTCCAAGAAGGGAGGATTCTTGGCAAAGGTGCCATTGATTTCCTGTGAGGGTGCCTTTGGGTATTTGGCTCCTCTGAATGGCCTTTGGTGGAGTCAAGAGAAGTAGACCAGTCAGCGTACTTCCACACAGACCCTGGAGCTTTCCACGAAGTAAGAATGGCTGTGGGCCCTCTTTTCTAGAATAGTCCTTACCCCATTTCCACACTTGGCAAATTTGACTCAGCCCTGGAAGAACTAAACAGGAGAGAAACTGGGCCAGATAGGGCAGTAGAGGGTGCATGAGCGGTAGTCAGTCATCTGGATGTTGGACCTGGAATTGGCAGCAAATTTCTCCAGACTCTGGCTCCTGCGTGCCCAGGACAAAACACAGGGTGACTGCCTGCTTCGGTTGTGCCTCTGGAAGACGAACAGGCATGGCTGCTGACTGGCCGTGGGAGGGGGTGCCACGAGGACAGGGCCTTCATGTTTTTCTTCACTACTGGAGCCTTCATTCCTCAAATGGGGCTGGTGCATTCTGGGCTGTACGTGAATAAGTTGTTGACTAAATAAAAGGAAGAGTCCTTAACTCTCCAGGAGAAAAGCTGCTGACCTAGGACTCTTCCCTGTCTCTCTGCCCCAGCCCTCAGTGGACTGTCTTTTCTTCTCTTTAGCTCAGGCCCTCCCTCTGCTGGGCAGTTCCTTGGTCTCCCAAGCAAGGAAAGGGTATGGAGGTGCCAGCCGGGTGGGCATGCTGTGGGTTAAAGCCTTGCGAAACAACAGTGTAGTTAATCTTTCTAATTTATTTTCCTTTTAGACCATGGGAAGTCTGTAGGCAGCAGCTGTTACCCAATTAAAATACAGATTAATATAAAAACAGTTTCTGGAATATAAAATAGAGTGGCTGTGTCCTTACACTTCCTTAAAATACCACCTAATAATGACTTGATGAACTACAGAAACCCACCTAGAGGAACTCAGCGTTCTTAAAATGAAAATTTCTTCCCTAAAAGGTGTGTATTACCATTCTATGTAAGTCACTATGAGAAAATAATCTTCCCTCTTAGAGCCTCTGGTTTCTGTGAGTTGGGTATTTGGTATTCATTAAATGTAATTATAGTTTAATCCTCCACCCCCCCCCCCACTTAAAAAAAAAGTTCCAAACAAGCCTGAGAAGCTACTCTTTCTGGAAGTAGCCAGGGGTGTGGCAGGTGTGGTGTTTTCCAGCAGGGTCCAAGTCTGTGAACGGAGCCTCCCTTTGCAGATCCTTGAGGCAGTTCATCCCTGGTCTATGCTTGAGGGATATTTTCACTTCAAAACCAAATGAAACAAAGCAAAGCAACACATTTGTTTGAACCTAGGCCTGACCTGGGTGGAACATAGGCCTGTGAATCAGAGATTTTCTAGACCAGATCCCTAGATCAAGTCCTCACTTAACGTGGTCACTAGATCCTTGGAAACTACAACAGTAAGTGAAATGACTTAAACCATGTCTAAGAATAATGTTTCACTCAGCGAGGACCAGAATCCTTTTCTTCTTTTCAGCATTATAATGAAGCCACATCTTCCAAGGTCCTGCTGCCCATCAGCCTTTTTGTCTGAGTTTCTCCCTCGGTTAACAGGGCTTCTGTTTCCCGCATGGCTACTTGGCATTGAGGGCCCAGAGATGCAGAGTGAAGGGTGGACACCTTCACTAGAAGTGCTGGCCATCAAGACTGAGAGCAGGGGTAGACTTGAAACCATGCTAGCCTGTCCTGGGAGCATTCCCGAGTGCTGCGGGAACCCTGTGAAGCCTGAGGTGAATTTACTTTAGAGTGTAATTTGTGCGGGAGTTACTGAGCCTATTGAATACAAATGACATGCAAATTTATTTTATTTTTTGCAAAATGAAACCTGAAACAGGTTTGAGGTATACCCATAGTCAGTTTATAGATATGTACCCCTATGTCAGGGCAGGTGGTCATGGGAGAAGTTCACATTGTGGCCTGGGACTTTATTCCCAAGGTTGCAGCAGGTCCTGAACTGAAAGCAGTGCAGGGCAGAGGTTCACAAAAAGAGAAGCACAGGAAGGGAAGGGAAGGACCCAGTTCAGCATTGAGACCCTGTGCGCTGGATTTCCACCCATCTGCTACCTCTCTTTCCTTCCAGCTCACCGGGATTATTCAAGCCATGGTGGATGGTCAGCCACGCCTGCAGCAAGTGCTGGAGGTAGGTTGAATGACCTTTAATTCCTGACCTATAACCCCTTCCTGCTGCCTTTCTCTCCCTCCCTTCCTGAGAATGTAGCCATGTAATTTGACTATGATTATGGCTTGATTAGAATAACATTTGCTGTCACATCAGTGACATGCTGTTGAGAGTATTGAACCATTGATCTGTCATCTCCAGCTGTTCCCGTCAGGGTTACTGACAAGATGTCCGAGTGTTGCCAGGAGTGAGGCAGAGGCCCCCACCCCCACTGGCCCATGGCCCTGTGCTGGCCAGCTCCAGGGAAGGCCTGCCCTGGGTGGCTTGGGGAGCAGGGGAAAAGCTGCTGCACTGTGGGACTAGCCCTGGGGACTGGAGGTGTTTTTGTTTAGCTTTAGTGTTGGCTTCCTGTGGCATATGAGCACTTCATTAACTCACCCAGAACTCCCCATCGATGGCTTTTGTTTGCTGTCAGCTCCTCCAGGAGTGCGACTGGGCCTGGCTGCCCCAGTGCAGCCTGCCTTGGGATGTTTTATGCCTGTCAGGGGTGCAGAGGCTGCAGTGGGTAATGATTCCTAATCAGAATAATTACAACAATTGCCTATGTGAGGGAATCAAATTAAAGGCTTTAGAACCCTTGGCAGAGGCCAGCCACATTTCTAGGATGTTTTCCTGAGGGAGCTGGAAAAGGTTAAGATGCTGTTTCTTATGTTCCATCCTGAGGGAAAAAGGAAGGGTGTGCTTGGCCTCAGCTTGTCTCCCTCCCTTCCTGGCCTGGGGCTTTTTAGAAAGGGAGAAGGTCCCCCCTCCCATTTCTCTCTAGGGGAGGGGAGAAAAGAAAAAGTCTGTGGGCCTCCTTAGGTGCTTTATTCTTAAGACTAGAAAACCCAAGATTCTACCCCCATCAATGCACTGGAGAAGACAGAGTAACTGGAGCCAGCAGGGCACATCTGTATGGCAAGCAGTGGGTCTCGAATAAAGAAGAGGAAGGGAGAACTCATTCTTTATCCCAGAGGCCTATCCCCCAGGGGAGAGAAATGTAGACTGAATTTTCTGGGGCTGCTTAGGGTCGAACCAGGGCCAAAGAGTGAGGTTCAGCCTCCCCCAGTGGCAGTGTGCCCATCTCCCTGGGAGTGTGTAAACCAGGCTTTGTCACCAGCCACACTCTGTGACCTGACAGGCTGGATAAGGACAGGTTTGGGGATCCTCGATAGATTAGGAGAAGCTAGGATGGGCTCTGAGGTGTCTCCCAGCCCCACTGACCCTGTTTGAAGAGGAGTTTACTCCTGTGACTCAGGGGACTCCTATGAGATCAAACTATAGGAGAAAGAGGGGGCCCACCTTCCCTGTGTCCAGTCAGAGCCTGGCCCCTAAGGTAGACCAGAGGACTGACAGCTTTTCCCTGACATGTCTCTGGGAGGAAGATACTTGCTGTGGTCAACATGAAATCAGAGCTGTTGAGGCTTGGGGGGTTCCTCAGTGGAACAGGGGAGATGTGGTCCTCAGTCCTTTTCAGCAGTGATCACCTCCCCACAAGATCATGCCTGTTGCCAAGGATCTCCTTCTCCAGAGAAGAAGCACAAGAAGTGCCAGGGCAGAGTCCCCATTCCTGCTGCAGGGAAGTGACATGCCCAGGCTGCTATAAAATCACCGCCAACCAGCACAGAGGGTAGTTTGGTGTGCTGGCAGTTCCACTGTCCTCTGTCAGTCTACAGGAAGAAGAGCAAGACTAGGAAGGCTCCTAGGCTCCTAGGCTGGCTCCTTCAGACAGTGGCAGCAATGAAAGCACCCTGAATCCAAACGAATGGGAAACCATCCCATTTACACATTTTGGATTTTAAGGAAAAGTTGCCTTTAGGCAGCTTCAGCTGCCCTCAGGCCAGCGCTGATACAGGGTGCTGCTTTCCACTGCTTCAGCAAACTTGCTGGGTGAAGAAGGAAGGTTGCTGCCATTGGCCTAAGTAGAGTCCATGGGCTCTGCTTTGTTCCATGAGCCCCAAGTTGGTAAAAAGCTAAAAAGCTAACTTCTTGTCCTAATTGAGACCATGAGGTGTGGCCAGCTCAGGCTGTTTCCCTGACTCACTTGTTCTAAGCAGGGCTCAGGCTGGGCTCCTTCAGTAGCTGGGAGGGCTGGCCCAGCTGATTGGGGTTCGTCTTGGTGGTTCCTCCAACCCTTTATCCATTCAAGCAGAGAAGGCATTTCTCTGACGTGATTCCAGCTGTGGTGTTACTTCCTCAGCCAGGCTCTTAGTGAAGGGGGCTCACTAAATACCCACCCCAGCAGTGAGAGGCCTGGGCCACCAGCTTGCAAGGCCCCTAGCGAGTATAGATGTTTCTCATGGTGGAGGCCTGCTCGGCTGAGTGTTGCCTCCTGACAGGCCTATCCTGTTCTCTCTTAGGACTACTGTGCAGGAGTTGGGGTACTGGGGAACCCCCATAGCAGGTGGGACACTTACCTTGGAGATATAAGGCCACAGAGCCAAAACTGAGGGAGATAAACTATTTGAGGGAGCTCCAGGTTTGCTTTAATACTTCTGTTATGTAAAGTCAGAGTTATTTTCTTTAGGTGACCCTGGGGAAAGGGATGTGTGTGGGGCTGCCGAAGTGTCTAGGGGGTGAGAGAGGGAGTGTGCAAGCCATGGAACCAGATAGGAGTGTTCTTGGCCCTTCAGAATGGGCCAGCCTTCCAGGATCTCTGAGATATCCAGGGAACCAGGCTACACTTGCTAGAAGTAATCTTACTTCAAGATTTCCCCATTATCTCCTGAGCACACAAGACCCTTCGCCATCAGATCTAACCTAGTCTCCCAGCTTCATTTCCTGTTCCTCCTTTATATATCCTATGGGCTGTGGTCACACTCCTCACTATTCATGTTTCAATAAACCAGCAAATATTTATTGAGAGGATAATAGCTGGGTTAGGGGTTAAGACAGTGAATAAAACAGCGTCCCTGCCTTCATGGTGCTTATAATCTGGTGGTCACATCATTGCTTCTCAAATGCAGAATAGTTGTCGCTGTGGTTTTACCTCTAGTAGTAAAACATGGTATCTTTCCCTTTGTTCCACCCTGTCAAGCATACCCAAACACCTGGTCCTTGATGCAGTTATCTTTTTGATGCCTTTCTGACTCCTTTCCACATAAAAGGTAGAACTAGTGGTTTCCGCATCTTGTCCTAGAGCATCCTGGTCACTGTTCCATTGCTGTATCTTTTATCTTGTGCTGTGATGATCTGCCGCTCTCCTTTTCTTAGTCTACTGTCTATTTTGAGTTAGGCACTTAATGCATTATCACTGTTAATTCTCAAAACAGCCCTGTAAGGTTAGTCATCCTGCCTCATTTTGTGGATGAAGGAAACTGAAGTTCAGAGGGGTTAAATGACTTTTAAACGACTTCCCATCAGTGACACAGCCAGGACATGGAAGAGCCAAGGTTAGAACCCAGATGTGTCTGACTTTCAATCCTGCATTTCTAACTGCTCTGCAATGCAGCCTCTCAAAATAACCCTCCCACATGAGCGGGGCAATGGTGAGCTACTGCACTCCCGCCCCAGCCTGGAATCTTCTGAAAACTAGGCAGTGCTTCAGGAATTCTTTCTGAGAACTCTCTCATTATATACTGACTTCAGTATCTGTACTTCCATGTACAGACTGTAACATTGGAAGTAAGACTGGCCAAAGAGCGGAAGAGGTGGAAAGGCTTAGAATGTATTTAGGAACAGTTTCTTTCCGTGTCTAGGAACTGAGCTGTTTTCAAAAGATTCCTCTGAATTTTAATCCTCAGCCATGAGAGGAGAAATACAAATCTGGGGCCAGAGTATGAGCTTTTAGCAACTGGGGTCAAGATGGCCCCTGCAAGGGAGCCTCTTCTGCTAAACTCATGGTGAAAACTATCTTCTTTTGAGGCATAAACAAATTCATAAATTTGGCTCGTAAGCATTTGGGCGGGGGTGAGTAGGGGTATAAATGAGCCTGTGGACTGGAGTCCCTGTGTGGCACATCCTTCAGCCTGTTGTCATGACCCAGGACAACCTGTGTCCTTGTTTAAGGACCAGAGACATTTGGGCTAACCTCCTGGGATCTGTACTTAGCTCTCTGGGGTGGGATGCCAGGCAGTGGGGGAGTGGAGAGGCTCCCTCCCTGACCCCCATATTTGGGCTTGCGGGGTCTTCCCATAGGGATTGCCCTCAAAGTGCTACCGTAGCTCTGAACCAAGGCTGAGAGCCCAGCGTAGAGCCATGACTGCTCTACAATTTTCTTCTGCTCTGATTACAAGCAGTCTATCTGCATTTCACTGCTGTGGCTCTTCACAGACTCGGGGAAAAAAAGGAAAATCTCATCTCTTCTTCTTATGTACTTTTCAGAAAGTCCATGAGTGGATGGCGAAGGAAGGCCTCTTAGATCCAAACGTCAAGTCAATTTTTGTCACCTGTGGAGATTGGGACTTAAAAGTCATGTGAGTATGAGAAGGACCGCATTGCTGGCAGGACTTGGAGTCTGTGGGACCTGGTCTTGCCTTTCACAGACTGACATGTCCAAGCCCAAGTGTAGCTGGATCACAAACTGACATGTCCAAGCCCTAAGATTGGCCACACCCAATCTTTGTGTTGGCCAGGGAGGGAAGAGGCGGTGAGTCCGGCCTTCTGCCTCTGGAGCAGGGAGTTGACAAGTCAAGGACCCTGCAGGAATTGCTGCCTTGCCTGGTGTTCCTGCCCAGAATAGCCCTTCCAGCTCTGGGGTGCCATGTTTTTGCTCTGGAAAGAAGGAGTTGAAACCTTTTTTTTTTCCCCAACCAAATTCATAGTGTTTACTATTCTAAGGGCTTTAGAAAGAGTAACTTATTTAATAACCCTAAGTATTATTATTATTCCTGTTTATAAATAAAGAAATTAAAGCACAGAGAATCTAAGTGACTTGCTTAAGAACACACAGAATCAGTTGCCCAGCTGGCTGGCTCGAGGATCCTTTTTCTTAACCATTGTGCTATGGTTCCCTCTTATCTGGGACACAAGGCCCCCATGATCCAACTGAGAACCCAGTACTGAGATGAAAGAGGCCTGCTTCTAAGAAGCTGCCCAATTTCACCCTCCTTCTCTTTACTCCTTTGCCCCCACCACTTCTCCTTTGTCTCCTGATGCAGCCCGGGTTGTGGGAGACAGAACTGGCTCCTTTGCTGCTTGTCTATCTATGGATACCTGGCTTCAGACAGCCCCCAGGGAACCAAATGGGGGTAGAGGTGGTGGGGGAACTGTTTGCTGAGGACTGATAGAATCAATACCTCTGTATTCTTTGTGACTGAAGGCAGCAGCAAGCTGTGTGTGTGTGTGTGTGTGTGTGTGTGTGTGTGTGTGTAAGCTTTTGAGCTTAGGGTGGGACACTGGTGGGAGGCAAGGAGTAGTGGCTCTGAGAGTGACGTTTCCTACCAAAGCAGAAATTATCTTCTTAACAAGGTCATTTCTATGCCTTTTGGAGACTGGGCACTGAGGTGAAATTATGCACCCAGGCGGGCGTCAAACCTGGGCATGTGACTCTCTAGGTGGGATGGGAGGAGGAGCAAGCCCAGATGGCTTAGATACTCACACACCTCATCTCCACATCCCTAGATCATGTGCACACACTGACTGCACACCTCTAGGTTTGCACACCCAGCTCCCAGAGCTCCAGAAGGTCTCTGTTACCAGATGACACTCATTTGTCAGGAAAATGATACCAGCTGGACCAGAAGGGAATATGAATGAGAGGGATTCCATGGAGTAGGTGAAGAGGAGGAAGACTGTTGCTCTTGTTTATGGTATCTTGGGCAGCTATGAGTGTTTGCAGCAGAAAAGGCATTTCCGCAGCGCTCTGCAGTTTTTAGGGTGAGATAGGGTTCAGGCTGATACCCAGTGTGCTGGGGCTCATGGCCCCAGTTGCCTCCAATAGCCTCCCAGAACCGCCACCGTTCCAGTGGCTTTCTCTCTTTGGCATGTTCATGTCTTAGATACCGGCTCTTCAGAGTCTCTGTAATGTGAGCGGCCTATGCATATGCGGATATGTGAAAAGTTTCCTGTGTGTGAGGTCAGGGTCTACCTGACTGGGCCTCTAACCTGAAGTTGGCCTGCCTGTGGACGGAGAGGGAATAACAGAGGGTGGCATCCTCTCTGAGGCGGGCCTCTTCTGGCCTACAACATCAGTTTAGCCCTTGGCTCGTGGGCCCTAGACAGATTTTGGTGACTCAAGAGGCTGCTTCACATCTTCATGAGAAATGATGTAATCAAGAAGGGCAATTGGGTTGTAAAATTCAAGCTAAGATAAAAAGAAATCAAATTTTAATGAGCACATGCCATGTCTCATCCAGTCCTCCTGACTTTCTCCGGTAGGAGGTGGTATCTCTGTTTTACAGATGGGAAAAAAAATAAAACTGAGGCTCAAATAGGCTTAATAAAGATTCATAGCCAGACAGAACTGAATTCTAATACCATGTAGCTTCTAATAGAGATGGGTCAAGCAGCTTGTGGTGCTGGTTTGGGCTTGCATTGGGGAGGCCAGTGAAGCTCTGAAAAAGAATGTGCAGGAAGGAAGCAGATGTCAGGTGCAGGGGCTGGGGGAGGAGAGCTCTGTAGCTGCCTTTAGAAGCGGGACTCCGCATAACTGCTGGGAAGGCTCTTAATTAAATGTGTAACAAAATAAAAACAGCCAGAGAGGAAACCTAAGTAGTGCCGCATGACAGCGCACAGCTTAGCAGTGTTCCTGGAACCTCTCGTCAGGGCCATCAGCTTTTTATGCGCCTGGTAAAGGCTGCTGATGAGCCCGACTAGGGTGATGGTAAATTGACACCCATAACCTGTTAGTGTGTGGCTTACTTCTTCCTTTGACATCTATTTTCAGATTTAAGTCTAAGGAGCTCAGCAAATATTTTCATTTCCCTACCCTAATTTCCCGGGGCCACAACTCCTCACTGCTGTCCTTCCCCTCTCCCAGACCCCATCCCCCGACCAGCTTCACATCACTTTGGTTGGAAAGGGCCTGATTAGTGAGGCACTGAGAAATGGGAACTGAAGTGGCAGTGGAAATCCCACTGGAGAAAAGAAATCTGCTCTCATCCTGACAAAATCATTTTATGTCCATCTTTTGTCAAAGCCCGGTGAGTTTATACTCCAGGTTTACATCAGCTTTGATCCTATAGTTACAGATTCTGCTAAAGTAGGTTTAAAATTAGTGGGTGCAGATTTAATTTTCCTTCTAAACTTATTTAAGAAATGCCATTCGTTGTGGCTCGGCTCTTGGTCAGCTTGCCTTCCCTACCTGGCCTACCTCTCCTTTGTCTTACCTGGTGTTTCCTTTTGGGGAAAGTTCCTTTTGGGGGTGGTGTTCTTTTTTTTTTTTTTTTTTTTTTTTTTTTTTTTTTAAAGATTTATTTATTTATTTATACAAGCACCGCGTACAGTCAGAAGCACAGGAGGGTGAGAGAATTCACCAGAGCCAGAGCGGGGAACAGAACAGGCAGACTGATGAAGAAGTACACTGCTGAGGGGAGCAGCGGGCGGCAGGAGGGGTCTGGCGCCATGTGGGACCCTTGCCCGGCGACCAGGGATTGAACCAGCACTGCAGAGGCTGCGGGCAGCTTCGCAAGCCAGCGCTCAACTGCTGAGCCACCAGGGGAGGCCCTGGGGGTGGGTGTTCTTTTAGTTTTCTCTCTTCTCTGTTTACCCAGGCCAGAGTGACTATAAGGATTTCCCTCTTTGGCATGGTGGAAGGGTAGGGTTGGTCCAGAGTAAAGAGATACCTGCTCAGGTGCCAGAGATTTTAACCTGTAGTTTGACAGTCCAAGTTTGCCAACTGAACAGCACAACATGACTAAGAAGCTAGTACCTTTCTCAGTGACCTATGGGTCTAAAAGTGGACAAATCGAGAAGATGGAGTTTGAAGTGGGGTGGTTGAGGGTTAGGGAAGAGCTGACATGGGGAGAACCTGCCTCTCAGTGTGGTCTGGGAAGAGGCCCTTTGGAGCTGGTCAGGATAAACAATGCTCTGGTGGGACCAAGTCAGATATGTTGAGAAGACCCTCATCTCTCTCAGCCTCAGGTTTTCTCAGATCCAACCAGAAGTTGAGCCTGTGAATGTGGGCTGCCGTCCTCTGGAGATGTGCAAACCACACTCCTCTGTTGGTGCTGTGAGCTGTGGACTTGGAGCACTTCAGATCATAAGGCACTTGCTTGGTTTACCCTATTTACTGTTTGGCTGGGGTTGGGGGGCACACACTCATTGGGAACTACTAAGGGTATCCTGGAGGGCTGCAGTAATGCACCAAGAGTACTGAAGAACAGAGGCTGCCACCTGGAGAAAAGCCCATAGGGATGGAGCCAGACCATGGGTGGGGGTGGCAGGTCAGACTGGGTGCTCTTGGCAGCATTCAACAAGGCTGACCACTTTCATCCTTGAAACACTCTTTACTTTCCTTCTATCCCCTGTTTCTCTGATTTTTCCTTCACAGTCTCTTTTGCAGATGCTTTTTTTTTTTAAAGATTTATTTATTTATTTATGCAAGCACTGGGTACAGTAAGAAGCGCAGGAGGGTGAGAGAATTCACCAGAGCCAGAGCAGAGAGCAGAACAGGCAGACTGACAAAGTACACTGCTGAGGGGAGCAGCGGGCGGCAGGAGAGGTCTGCGCTCCATGTGGGACCCTCGCCCGGCGGCCGGGGATCGAACCAGTGCTGCAGAGGCTGCGGGCAGCTTCGCAACCCAGCGCTCAACCGCTGCGCCACTGGGGAGGCCCTGCAGATGCTTCTTTCCTTCCTTTTTTCCTTAAATTTGGTACCTTTTAAATGTTGGTGTTTCTTCAATCTCTTCTATCTTTTCATTCTGCACACTCACACTAACCAGTGACCTCATCTTTTACAACATTGCTTCAGTTATCCTGTATATGCCATTGTCTTCCAATCTTTTACTCCAACTGAGAAACAGGAGCTAACATGGCAGCAGATTTCCCACTGGAGAAAAGAAATCTGCTATCTGAACTCCAAGCCTTCCTATCCAGCTATCTGTTCTACGTCTACACCTACACCTACACGTCCACAGGCCTCTTAAAGTTCCATTGCTACCTTTTCCCAATATCTTGGCCTCCAAAGTTCTCTTCAGTAGTAACTGGTACCATCTACTCGTGTAGCTCTGTCAAGAACCTGAGAATCATCCTTGATTCCTTTCTTTAGCTACACCCAATTAATTGCCATGTCCTGATGATTCTTCTTCCTAGAGAGTTCTCAAAGTCACTGCCTTCTTTCCACCCCTACTACCATTGCCCTGGTTAGGATTACCATGTTCTCGTTGAATACTGCATAAGTCTTCTTAACAAGTCTCTTACTCCAGTCTTACTTCTTCAGATCCATTCTCCTAACTGAAGCCTTGACACATGCAGGGCTTCCCTTCAGCCCTCAGGGCACTATCAAACTGTTCATTGACACTCAGATGTTCTAGTTGACCAGTTTCTAAGCAACCTTCTTAATCTCTTTCTCAGTGTCATCCTGTGTGTTTCTGAAGCAGGTGTACATATTCATACTTAAAACTATATTGTAGCTGCCTCTGTTGTCTCTTTCACTAGGTTGTGAGCACTGTTGTAACCCTAGGACAAGGTTTAGCTTATAGTAGTTGTTCAATAAATATTTGTTGAATAAATGACAACTGAGTAATGGGATAGGCCTATGGAATCCCTGCTCAGGCAGAATAACAGAGGATCAACAGTGGACTACTTCAGGGAGAATGCAGAAAAAATTTCAGGCCTTCCTGTACCAGCATGAGAGAGAGGGGCTAGAGAACTGTGCTGCTAATGCTAGGAACCTCCCAGTTTTCCTCACTACGAGCCCTGTGTGTTGGACCCCAGTGGTAGACACTGGGTGGGATGGCCCACAGGCAGGGGCCATGGAGGAGAATTTTGGTCCTCAGAGCAGTGAGAAGGGCTTACTCCAAGAGATTTGTGCTTCAGTACCTAGGATTGAGGCCTCTCTGAAAAAGCTGACATCAAATAATAAAGATAGCCAGCATATATTGAGCACTGATCAGTAGTCCTTGCTTGCTATTTTTATATTATTTAGTCCTTACCAGAATCCTATGAAATAAGTTCTTTTTATAAGCTTTAAAAGAAAATGTGGAGGGCCTCCTTGGTGGCGCAGGGGTTTAAAGTCTCAGTGCTATCAAGCTGTCGCCAGCCACTGTGTGGCATGAGCTTGATCCCCAGCCAGGGGATCACATGGCACAGCAGACCTCTCCTGTCTCTCCCACTGCTCCCCTCAGCAGGTTATTTCAGTAGATCTGCCTGTTCTGCTCCCCACTCTGTCTCTGGTGAATCATTTCACCCTCCGCCCCACACCTCTGGCCAATACCCCAGTTCTCGTATGCATAAGTAAATAAAATAAATTTTTTTTAAAAAAAGAGAATGTGGAAACTGGGGCTCCCAAAGAGGCAAGAAATTTGTCAAGGACATCCAGCCAGTTTATGGCAGGGCAGGGATTAAGCCTAGGCATTCTAGCTCTGGAACACATGTTTAACCCACTGTGCCATCTGACCATCTGCTTGTAGCCCCCTTCATGGCTACACTCCTTGGGATGCGGTAGGAGTGCCATCTTCCCTTGTTTTGTTTGCACTGAGTGGCAGAGCTCTGGATATTCTCTGATACCCTGGATTATTGATGATACCTGGTCTGGTGTTATTTTCATTTTGATACAGGCCATAGTTGTCCAGGAGGTATGGCTTGAGCTGCCTAAAAACCTCCTTGCTGAGCTTCAAATGAATGAATCCTCAGGTCTGTTTTCAGGAAACCACTGCCAGTATTGCTTTGGACACCTCTATCCTCTAGTATGTTTGGAAGTATGTGGGGCATCTCATCATGTCACTAAGCCCGTGAGAGCCTTGTCCCTTGCCCATGGGTGTGCCACTTGGTCCCAGCACCAAGCTGCATCACCTTCGATTAGCAGCCTGCTGGGGAAAAGGGCTTGAGGAAGAACTCCCTGGCAGTCCTGACTTGTCTCATTTCCCAATACTTTTATCTGTCACTGCAAGCGCTTGGGCTCCCCTCCTGAACTAATTAAGTTTGCATGTGTTTAGACACATTGCCAAATAGGGCTTAGCAAAGCGGAACTGAGCTACATCTCTTTCTGAGTAGGAAGGAAGGGTGTATGAATGCTCCTCCACCCGGGCCAGGGAGAAGCATGGGTGACATGAAGTGGCTCTGTGTGCAGGTGATTGGCATTCTGCCCTGACCCTCCTGGGGATGCAGCAGCTGGCAAACCTTCCCATTGGCTGGCAGGGGCCAGGTGAGGGCCCACCCTCCAGCTCTCCTAGCAATTTCGGTATTCTAAGACTTCTGAAAGAGAGCAGGAAAGAAAGAGAGAGAGCAGGCTCTAAAGTGTGATTTTTCTCACAAACTCAAGCAAAACCAAATGCTAAATTTAGTGGGATTTGCAGGGAGCATTTTTAGGGTTTTGTGCTGTTTGCTGCCCACCTGACTTACCGAGATCCCAGACCTCAAATGTCCTCTGTGACTGAGAGATCGCGGGGTATCCCCTTTTTAAGTCTGTGAGAAGTACAGTGGGAACTTGTACAACTGAAGTCTCTCCATTTTGCCTAGAAGAACCCCAGTTCCTCCTCTTCAGACTCATCAATTTGTGAGCTGGTGCCAGGGTTGGCAGGGAGGAAGGGGTTATTACACAAATGAGACTAGTATTGTGCAGGATCTCCTCACCCTGGAGGTTTGGGGTTCAGCCTGAAGGATCCCCATTGTGATCTGTTGGCTGACAGCGTGTTGCCATGTCAGACTGGTGCCTGCCTTTTCCCTAGTGCTGGGTGACCTGTGGTCTGAGATGCCCTGAGTGGGGGTCTTTCTTACAGAAAGGAGGACATCCAGCTGAGGGCCATGGTCAGGGCCTCAGTCCTATAACTCTGAGGCCATGGGTCATCTTCTGGCCATAAAGAGGTTCTTGATGGGCAAGTGTGGCTTGGAGTCAGGCCAGGCTCACAGTGCACGCAAAGTATGTATGTGTGTGGTGGGGGTGGGCAGGGGTTTCTGTAGGTTGTGTAGGAATTCTGGGCCTCCGAGCTGTAGCCCAAGCCCAGAGAGAACGACAACCAGACCTTCTGCCCTCCCTTCAGCTTCCCTAGAGCCCTCTCGTCAGCAGAGGTGCATCGGGTTAGCCCCAAGAAGGCAGCTTGAGTTGATGGGGTCATGTTTCAGCTGCAGCTAATCCAAGTCACTCGATATAAATCTCACCCTGCTGCCTCTCCCCTCCCTCCCATCCCCAACTCACAGACAGGGAAATGAATCCTGGCCCTCGCCCTGAATACATCATGGCAGGCCTGCCTCTAATGAGAGAGGGCCATTCATTGTGGGGTGAAGCTCCCTGCAGAGCCTGGGATGCCATTAATTAAAGAAGAGCCACCTGAAGCCAGTGGTGCGGTGCAGCCTGCCACGCTCAGATGGAGTGGTGGTGGGGTAGCCTCGTTAGCCTGACAGCTCCTTGGGCCCAGGGTTCTTGGGCTCGGAGGAGCGAGGGGTGCCCCGCCTCCACCTGAGAGCTCACATGCCTCTGGGGCCAGCACACTCACAAATGCCTGTGTGCCCTCCTACACCTGTCCTGGGGCCTAGAACTGGCCGTGAAGGGGCTCCAGATTGTGTGCTGGAGTTATCCGTGTCTTCTGTGCAGGCCCTAGGGCAGGGGCAGCTTTCTGTGGCACCCAACTGGTTCCTGGTTCCCCACCCTGTGCTCCCTTCCCCCTCTACCAGGTGGTCTGGGAGCTGTAGATCAACAGACAGCTCACCCGTCCCTCAGAGCCTGAGTTTCAGCAGGTTGGGCTGCTCTGGAAGGACTTTGGGCCTGGAGGTGCCCTGGGGAGAAGCTCTGTTGTCTTGTCAATAAGTATGGCCCCTCCCTGGCAGACAGAGTCTTTGGTGTTCTACTTTCTGGATACTTCAAGGCCAAAGGGCACAACACCTATGGCAGCTTCATCTCCTCACCCCTTGGGAAGGTGTCAGAGCGTCTAGAGCACTTTAGTGAGTATAGGAAGCCCTGTAATAGAGGTTTTGCTCAGTCAAGACCCTGAAAAAGAATAAATTTGCTTAGTATGTGAGATGTTTGTGATGTTGGGGTGCTTTAGCCTGATATAGAGCTGCTGAATGGGTGATTCTTAATGCTTACTTGGTCCTAAGGCCACTGTGACTGCCTGCCTAGGTTCTGGCCCCCCTGACTTATATATAGCACCCCCTTTGACCTCTACTAGGTTTTACCCCGTCTCACTAGCAGGAGGAACTATAGGCAGTGAGACCTTTACCACAGCCCAGTCTTGGGGTAGCTCATCCAGTCTCTGAAGCTCATCACACAAATCAGTCTTGTGTCTGTGGTTCTTTGGGACACCCTCTAGAAGCCTGGGTCTATGCTCTATGACAGACTCTGACAGATGTGCTGCTTCAGAGAGCCTTGGAAGCAGCTGAGGGCATGGTTGAACATATGGTCCACCTCTGCTTCCTTCTGGCTCTCCTGGTAGAGCACAGAGGCTGCTCAGGGCCTCCCACCTAGACAGGACCTTCTAGGCTTGGGACCTGGACAGCACTCCTTTGTGATGTGGACATTTGGGGACCTTCCCAGGCCTTGGCCGTTGCATGGGTCCCTGGCAGCTAAAGAGTAAAGGCTGGAGTACTTGTTCCCTGAACTCCAAGAAGGAGGAGCCACTGTTACTGCTGGAAAATATTCTTTCCAGTGAGATATTTCTTAGATCTGTGTATTTTGAAACATTTTGTATGACTCTTGAGCACTAGCTTTATTATATATGTGATCCTTTTAGAAGGATCTTATATCTAATAAGCACAGTAGGGTACATACAGATGTGAAGTATACAGCCTGATATGCCTTTGTGCAAGTATATGACAGAGTCACTGTCACCCAGATTATGATGGAGAACCTTTTCCATTATCCCAGAAAGTTCCCTGTGTCTCTTCCCAACCAGTAATGCCCTCTCTCTGCCAGGTCACTACTGTTCTGATTTCTCTTACTTTTGATTCACTTTCCCTGTTCTTGAATTTCATATCAGTGGACTTATACAGGATTTACTCTTTTGGGAATGACTTCCTTTGCTTACCATAATGTACTAGCGATCCAGCCATATTGAAGGTATCATATAGTTCAGCCTTTTTGTTGCTGTGTAGCGTACAGTTGTATTTCTATTTTGCAGCTTATTCTCCTTTTATTAGACTACTTTCTCTGATCTTTCAGCACATGTTTGTTGAGTATGTGAATGTTTAATCTGATAAGAGACTCTCTTGGGGCCTATCAACTTGTCCCAATCGCTTCATTCATTCAAACTGAATTCCAGTCAGATGGCCATGTGGTCTTCCCTCTTGCTTCTGGAATCTGTACTCATCTCCCTTTTCTCTGAACTTCTGTGATTGGGAGAGGCTGGCCCAGGCCTGTGGAAGAGGCCTTTCAACCACATTGGCCCATTTATTTTTCAGCTCTAGGTGTTGAGGCTATAGCAATGAACAAGTGAGATAAAATTCCCATAACATCTTGTCTTAGTGAAGTTTACGCTCTAGTGCATGAAGCCAGCACTTCCCCCTGCCTTTTGTACTCTGATACCAGGAAAATCTTTGTCTGGTCCAGATGGTCTACCTTGTGGGATTCTGCAGGAACTAAGTGACAGTGGCCCTTGCTACCTTGATGGGGCCTCTCTAGAAACTGTGGGTTTTCGCCCCCCTTTTCTGCTGCTTGCTGCTGCTGGCAGTGAAAGGGTTTCTCAGTACTGCTGCTTCCCTTCCACTATCCAGGTGTCTGATTCCTTCTGTGAGAGAGAATTAATCTCCAACTTTCCATGCCTGTTAGGTGAGTGACCTCTGTTTTGTCAGCGCTTGCCAATCTGTCCTCTAATTCCCAGCCAGTATAATGGAGACATTACTTTGTTCTAAAGCAAACCTCCAGTTCTCCAAGTGTGGATGTGTGCAGATCAGGCACTGAGTGGGAATCTCCTCACAGATGCACCGGCACCTGGAGGCTACAGGGGCTTTGGCACCTGAGCGGTTTTGGTCCTGAAAGGTGGTTGGCAGATTCGAGGAGGGCAGATGCCCTACCGTCATATTCTCCTAACTACCATGCATGCCGGTGGGGCAGCTGCTGCTTTTGTCAGACTCCCAGGAACACATGAGAGTCTGCAAACACCCCCGTGAGGAAGGAGTCAGGGAGCAGGGGTCTTGGAAGATGAAAGCCGGGGAACTCAGGCTTTTGCTGGCATGGTGGCCATGACTGCATGATCTGTGGGCTCAGAGGGCTTAACTCTGGAAGGCTTTGGAAAGGGAGGCTGTGTGTGGGTGGGATAAATTCTCAGTGTCCCTGGCTAAAGGGTGACACGACCAGACTTGATAGTTCTGTAAAACTGTTTCTTCCAAAGCCTGCAAGGATGTTGGTTTGGGGAAGAAAGCCAGCCAGCCCAGAGAATCCCGGGAGCCTGACAGGCCTTTTTCTCTGCGATTCTTTCTTGCAGGCAGCCCGAGGCAGCCTGTCTCTTTGTTAACAGAGTGACAGCAATGTGACACCATGGAAATAATTACTAACAAATCACGGTGCTGACTGCAAACAGCTCTCTGTCTTCAGAGGCATGTCAGGGTGCATTAGAGCAGGACTGGAGGCGCGGCACATGTGGGGGGCGAGGCGCAGCCCGCACTCAGTGCGCTCCTCTTCTTCCCCCACCCTGACCCCTCTCTGCTGTGTCTGACTTGTCTTGTTCATGGCCTTTCCCCACAAGGTCAGCTGAGGGCCCAACTGGGTAAGTGGCATGTGGCAAGTCTGCTTCCTCCTGGGGGGATTGGGGGACACCCATCTTTGCTAAGAAACACCTGAGTAGTGATGGGACCCAGGAAATTTTCCATTATGGGGCACCCCAAAAGTGGGAGGATGCTCCATTTTTTATTTACTCTCTGCTATTTTGGACCAGCTTCACCTGCCACTGGTTTGGGGTTTGTGGGTGACAGCTGTAGGGGAATCCTTATTTCTCAGCTCTCTTCCACCACAGCCCTGGTCTTTCTTCTGTTGCCATAGTCAATTTTTGGTAAGTCGACTTTGTCCATTCCCTCTTGCTTAGCAGAGTGATTGCCCTGACTGTCAGGGCTATGAATAATGTTCCTGGTGTGTGTGACTGGAGGCAGGCATGTGGGGTGGGGAAGGAGAGGAAGGAGGAGCAGCACTCCAATGGCTCCGCGCCCCCTCCCCTCTCATACAATATTTATCCAGGGATGGGAGTCAGATGCAGCGACCTCAGGGGTCACCCAGTTAAATAGCTTCTGAACCTCCCTGCATTCTAATTGCTGCAGTTGTCCTTTGCTCTGGAGACTTCTCCTCCCCATTGTCTGCTGAGGCACACACTAATGGCTGTCCTCCCTGGCCCTGCTGGGAGGCATGGGGGTGGAAAGAGGAGAGGGCTCATTGCTACCTTCTTTTCCCCAGGGATGAGGGAATCTGGGGCCTATTAACAAGTGGCTTTAGCTAGGAGGAGCACAATTCCTTGTCTCCCTCCACCCCCCTTCCCAAAGCTGTCTGGAGAAGGAGGCCCAGCTAGTGGGTCAAGAGGCTTCCCCCATTTCCAGCCCTAGAAGCAGAATTGTGGGACCAGTGACTCCTCGACAAGGGGACAGACCTTTCAGTACTCAGCTGATGAACATCAACCTATGTTCCATGGTTCCACATTCAGGGTCTGGAAACTTCTAATGAGTGATATTTTCTGTTGGAATATGCTGCACGGTACCCAAAGATTGGCCAGATGCAAAAGTCTCTTTGGTCCCCTGGAGGTTGATTTAGATGATTGATGGTGGTAGCAGGTGTTCCCCATGTGTTGATTTAAGAGTGGCATGTGCCACATGGCTTCACAAGGACCTTCTTATAAATGTCAACTAACCCTCCATTGCAGCTCTTTCTCCTCGGGAATACTGTTGGAAACTGCCACGGAAGGTGGAGCCACAGCAGAGCTTGAAGTGCTGGCATTCCAGCAGTAGCCTAAGGTTAGCCTCATGGAGAGCTGTCCCAGCCCCAGGAGGTACTGTGAGGGGGTCTGTGGGGAGGGACTGCCAGGTGATCAGGACAGAAAGCAGCTTGTGCATAACTGATTACAGGCTAAGTAAGGCAGAGTAGAACACTGTACCAGCAGAACACAGTGAGTATTTTTTTTTAAGTAGTAAGCTATTCTTTTAAAAGAATATTAGAGAAAGCCCAATATTACAAACTCTATAAGTTGAACTGTTCTGGTTGAAGGTTGGTAAAGTCCTGCCTATTCTTCCTCTTCTTCCACCCATCCACCAAGTAACCTAATGTCCCTCCTAAGACCCTAGAGCTCCATGGAGCACAGATTAAAAACTACTAGCATGTCCTAATGCCCACCCAGAAGTCTGACTCCGTGTAGACCAAATGCTTGCTTGCCTTGCAGGAGTCGGGGGAACTGGGATCAAGGCAGAGGAGACCAGCCAGGGCCTAAGGGGAATAGCTGTGTCCTGGAAGTGTATAGGAACAAGGTCAGCCTGTGTCCCAGATCCTGACTGCTTGCAGGATGCCTCTTTTCAGAGCCTGCAGAGGGCATTGTAGGCCTCTCTAAGGCAGCCCAGGCAAAGGGTCAAGATGGCCACAGGTCAGGTGGAGGGTATAGTAGGGGCTGAGTTGGGGATTATGGAGACAACTCAGACTGCCAAGGAGCTCCTGAATTCCCTGGCCAAAAAAGAGAATAGCTCATCAGCTGAGATACTAACAGTGCCCTGGAAACCTCCTGTCATCTGCTCCCGTTTTCCTACATCCCATTCTGTGCTGTCTGCTGGGGCGCCTGCCTTTCCATCTGGGAAGGAGAGCTCTGGCCAGGTCCTGGTGGCAGCTCCAGCACTTCCCATAGGCATAGCAGGTGGGGCCCTTTCCCTGGAAGAATTGCCCTCGATAGGACCCTGGAGAGGTGCTTGTCTTGTTTTACTAGAGAGGAGCTGGGAGACAGAAGTTATTTGTCTTCCTGGAATATTTGTGGTACTGGGAGGTTCATACTGTACCTCCCCACAGAGTGTGTGTGGCGGTTGTGTGCTTTCTGTAGTCATTTATGTGGGATCCATGTGGGAGAAATGGGAGTAGAGGTAGCCAGCGAATGAGCCAGAGAGCAGTGGGCAGGGAGGCCTGTGTACACAGTGCCTTTTGGAGGCTTCAAGCAACTGCTTGGCAATGAGGATTTGAGGTGGCTTTTCTTTGGGAGGACCGGCAGCCTGGCCTGTGGGGTGTCCTTCTGCACCCGCCTGTGTTCTGGTTTCTGTTTGGGAACTCTCCAGAGCAGCCTGTCTGGGAACACTTCCAGCTGTGCCGCCAGACCCAGACGCAGGTGACGGCCTTTCGTCTGTACCATAGGGAAACGAAGAGGAAATTAAATGTCATTTGCCCCCTGCACAGCAGGTCGCTGCCAGATCAGACACTGCTGATCAGAGCTGTGGGGAGGGCACCCGAGGGAAGGCTTATGCCGGCAACTATGCCCTCTGAGCTGTGGCGCTCCCAGGTGATGGCCTGGCTTGCTCCCAGGCTTTCCCTGCCAGGCTGGGTTCACCCTGGCCAGGAGCCCAGCCCTGTGCTAACTGGCAGCTGTGGCCCAGGCCAGGCCAGAGGTACATGTGTACCAATGGAGGGAATAGAGGGGGAGCACAGGGCCTGGCAGTAGAGGACACATGGGAGACAGTGAGGTGGCTGGTCCTTCCTTGGAGAAGCTTCCTGACACTGTAGGAAGAGCAGCCTCCTTCGAATTAAAAGAGACCTCCGTTTAATTCTTGTTTACTAGTGGCAGGATCTTAGGAAAGTCTCTTGACTACTCTTAGCCTCCACTTCCTCATCAATAAAATGGAGCTTGGATGCTCATAAGCTCTGGCTTTTGATGTCAAAAGTCCCTCACTGCCCAGGGACTTACTGTCCAGTGAGTAGCTGAAGGTGATGGGCAGTGGAGCGGGTAGTGGGTCCAGCCAGGAAGGCACAGCTGGGAATCCCCACTGCCTAAGGCCAGAGCTTCCTGTCCTGGTCCTCTCAGCCAAGCATCACAGGGCTTTTATGAGGTGACTTTGGGTGATGATGGTCTTCCTCCTAATTGTGGGGCTCAGTTGGCTCACTCTAGCCTCACTTAGCAGTACCCTTTTGGGAGGACCTCAGGACTTGCCCCAGCCCCTCCCTTGTCCTGAAGTCCTGGTGGTGGGCAGTAGTTCTTGGCTTGCAGTGACATTTATTAACAGGGCTTTGGGAAAAGATGTTTTAATACCGCGAGAGTTCTCCCTCGAAAACTCCCTGCCCCCCCCCACCCCCATCTGAAGCATGGCTGCTGGTGGTGAAATTCATTAGTGTTCCCTGACAGGCAGTGGCGACAGAGGCGCTCGCTGTCTGCTTCCCGCTCCCTCGCTCTCGTGCTCCTGCTTCACGCACACTGATATTTAAAGCTGATGGGCTGCTTATAGACTTCTTGTACCATGACAAGTTTGGGGAGGGGGGTGGGGGAGGATGAGACAGACAAGGAGCCAGCTGTCACGCTGGTATTTCAAACAGTACTCTCTCCTGACCCTTTGCAGGCTCCAGCAAGTGTATCATCTTTCTGAAGTCTGTGGTTGGAATTGTAACCTGCAGCCGTCCCAGAGGATGGGGGCAAGTGTGGGGGCAAAGTGGGCTGAGAAGTCGGCAGTGCATTCTCCCAGGGCCGTGGGCAGGCGGAAAAGGGAAGGAGTGTGTGTGTGTGTGTGTGTGTGTGTGTGTGTGCACTTGAGCAAAGGAGACTGAAGCTGAGTCTTTGTAAGTGTGCTCCACAATTACCCTCCCAGCACCAGAAACGAGATGGCCTTTCTCAGTAGTCCCTCCAAGAGGGGTCATTATGTTTCATGATGTGGTTATCTTCTGGGTGGGCACCAAGACCATAGGAATCAGATTTGATTGAGGGTCCTGGGTTTCAGTGGGTTTCAGAGGGACCCTTGAGGGTCCTGGGTTTCAGTGATTTGCATCAATAGGTGGTGGCAGTTGAAGTAGAAAGTTCTCCCATTTTGTGTCTAGACTGAGGGTTGGCTTTTGTTCCCTGGTATTTGTATGCTGATTCTTTGGATTTGGCACCTCCAACGTGTCCCCTCCTTCCTCAACTCCTCTCCTTATCCCCGACTTCTTTGAGTTCATTTTTGCAAGTGTTGAGTGCTTCTGGAACTTTCTCTTTGCCTACAAAGCTTCCTCAGCCTCCTTTTCCTGACTAAGACACAGTCTCCTCAATACAGGTGGCCTAGAAGCATCTCTAAAGGCTGTTGCAGGTTTGGTCTTGGCTAATCTCATTATAACCAGTACCCTTTCTTTTGAGTGCTTATTTATAAAATATGTTTCCCTTGGCTGACTCGTTTAACCTTCACAGAACAGGGCATAGAGGTGATATGACTCGTCTAAGGATACGTAGTCACTTGACCAAGTTGTCCTGTAGTGAAGTGAAGCCTGGTGCTGCATGAGGGTGGTACTGTACTCCCCCAAATCAGGTACCTATCTAGTTCCAGAGTCTCTGGTGGAGGAGTCACAGGGGAATAGACCAGGCTCCTCCACTCCCTGCTTTTTGTCTTGGAAGTGCCGTCTGTACTGTCACTGACATACTCAGTTGAAGCATAGTGGAGCTTGTGTCAGGGGTTGGGGAGGTGGTGGGGGAAGTACTGGTTAATAAAAAACACTGGACATCTCCTGGTGGAGGATGGAGCCAGAATGTCTTTTCTGTCTGTAGACTCAAGTATATTCTTGAACTGTCAAGGATCATCTTTAACATGATCACCTCCAGTAACCTCTGTAGCCCCATCCTCCCCCCAGCCCTGCACGCTATCTTGCAGACTCCTACAGGGCCTGCTGGTGTGGGACTTCCTTCTCACATAGCACCTTTCTCTCCCTTCCTGTTCTTGCTGATCCTGCATCAGCTGACAGCACTGTATACACGGCCTGCCAGGGTCGGCTGGCTATGTCTTCTGGAACCTGGTGCATCTGGAAGGTACGGTGGCAACTGACCGGCTTTGATAAGTAGGAGGCTCAAGCATTAATTTTTTATACATCAGCAGCAGCCAAGTGAGTGAATTCAATTATGAGTCTGCTTTCTCTCTCCCCTTCATCCCCCAATGTGGTGGTTCAGAGCAGAGACTAAGGAACCTGTTGAAATGAGAAACCCCTATTTCCTGACTTGACCCTCTCACTAATTCGGGTTAAATTACTACGCTGTTGCAGTGGTGACACATTGTGCCTGCCTCTGTTTGTATAAGAGGATGCAGTGGGGGAGGAAGGACCAATTTGTGCCGAGATAAAAGGTGTCACAGGCAGATAACTAACGTCCCAGCCTCGTGCCTGCTCTCATTGTTGCTCAATTTGCTCCGTGTGGAAGCCCAGCCATCCCCTCTTTCTTCCTTCCCTCCCCTTGCTCATATTTTACCTCAGTGCCACAGTGTAATGATGCCCTGCGTAGTGGGGGAGGAGATAGGCACCTCTGGCTGACAGCCCTTCCTGATAACCAAATTCCAGCCCATCCATCACCAGCTACTCTCCTCAACTTGAGGAAAAGTGATCATGAAAGGCGGGCCGTTTATCACCCGGGGTCTGTTTATCTCCTCTGGGTGGGGGAATGGAAACAGACGAGACAAAGAGCTGTGTCCCCAGCTAAGTGCTGCCTCGGTGGGCCGGGGCAGCTGCCCACACTGGATGAAGACTCACACCATGCTGACTGGAGGCTCTGACCAGATGAGACTCTCAGCCTGGGAGTCCCATGGGACTGTTCCATGGGAATGGACCTTCCCAAGGCTCAGCTTCAGGATCTGGGGCAAGGCTTAGGAAGTGTGGCAACTCTGAGCTGAGGATAGCCAGTGGCACCTTTCCGCGGGAATGCTTGTATGGGGCTGAGCGAGTGTGGAGGCCCTGCATGGAAGCACCCCATCCGCCCCTCATAGATGTCCCCTTGGCAGGAGCTTCCATCTGACTGACTGGCTGCCAGGGTCTCTGGCCTACTCCATCCTGGGGCGTGGTCCAATTGTGACAGATCCTTTTCCTTGTTCTTAATCTTTGCTCCTCAACACTCCCATTTATTTCTGCCTAGCATATGCATCAAAATAGTTTGCCCTTGCAGTTGAGCAGATTCTGGACACCAGGACTGACAGCCTACGTTACTCCAAGGTCAGTCTCATAGCCTTTCCAGGGAGGCAGAAGGAGTCAAATATGGCTCCAGATTCAGCTGACCTCTTTAAGGACTTGAGTCTGCTAAAAGTGAGAGTGACATGCATCTCCCTGATTTGTGTTTGGTTATCCCTAAGATTGGGTAGAGAGAGAAGCACAGAAGGAAGACTGTCCATGAACTTTTCCAGCACTGGTGTCTGCTCTCTGGCTGGTCCTGACCGCTGGTCCCTGCCAGTCTGTCTTTCAGACCTCCACAGTTGCTACTGGCCTCCTTGACTCAGCCTTGCAGTTCTGGCAGAGCCCTGCAGCTCTGCTTCACCTAATCTTCAAAGCTGAGCTCCTGCTCACAATGGCTCTATCCTGTCCATGCCCATTAGTGAGGGTGGTGCTCCCTAATGAGCTAGTCCCCTGCCTTGACTGGCGCCAAGCTAGTCACACCTGTTTGCCATCAGCGCTGTCTGGGCCAGGCCCCAGCACTGGTTGCAGGTGGTGGGACTGAGTGAAGGGTGGGTGGGAAGGCGGAGCTCCTTTTGCTTTGTGCTGTACACTTGGGGGGAGGGCAGTTTCTTATACTGCTGTTCTTCCCACTTTTGTTCTAAGTTGGGGGGAGGGCTCTCTACTTTCCATCTTATTTTTTTAAACCCATTGTAAGGGAATTTGAGGCATACCACATCTTTTCTAACTTTCCCCTGAATGGCATTTCGAAGAGCCAATTGGGCATCTGAGGATGGGGTTTGATAATTCTGTTCTGATGACCCTGGAAGCTCCATGTGATATGAGCAAGACCACATGGTCATCGCCAAAAGGTGTAGCTCCTTTCTGGCCCTAGGCCTCACAATATTGGGAAAACGGTCAGATCCCTCAGCTTAGAGCCCACAGGCAGGACTAGGGGGGCCTTTAAGGGGGCCCCTTGCATTCATGAAGCTGAAGGAAGTTTTGATTTGGTTGGGGAAAAAAATCCCATTCCTTTTTATGGCCTGGACATAATTGGCTCTTTTCTATTGGCCATCAGTGATGTCATTCCGACCCTCATAAAGAAGGGGAAATCACACCTGTGGACTCGGTGCATAAAATTTCATTGGGCAGCAGTAATAAGCATGGCCAGATGATGTTTGAGCAGTTGAGAAGCTTTGTGCCCAGTGATTCCAGCTGCATGGAGACCTGGGCACCATAAACCCCTGCACGTTCATGCCCGCAGGCTAGTCCAGGGCCCACTGCCAGTGGCTCTTTTCTTGGGATCAGTATCTGGTGGGAAGTCAAGGAATTCAGATCCTTTGTGCCAGGGAGACTTTTGCCCTTTCCTTTCGAAATTGGTGGGAACCACTGGTACCCACTGACCCTAGCCTTGGGCTTCTAAGGACCCAGGCGTGACTTTGAGCAGTGGCCACCATGCTGCTTGCCTCACTAGGCCCCAGACTTTGCCTTTCTAGCCCTGTAAAGAGCTCTCAGTGTACTTGTATCAGCTGATGCTCTGATGTAGGTGCAGTCAGAAAGCTTGGATTCCATTTCTAATTCCATCCTTGCCTTATTGTATGATTGAGCAGATCCTTTTCCTTCGCTGGGTCTGTTTCCTCTTTCATATAAGGAATGACAGCTATTCTAACCCACCTTCACAGGGCTATTCTCTCTGTGCTGTCTAAGCAGGGGTATGGTTCTGTCATAGAAATGTGTAGCCATCTTCCCACGAGGTACCTGAAGTTCAGATTCTGGCATGGGGGTCTTTGTCTCTCCTGAAGGTGGGCCTGGGCTCGGCTGCATTTGTACTGCTTGTGTCTTGGAGTCACAGGGCTAAGACCACCAACAGACTAGTGGACTCAATAACCTGAATACCTATAAGTTGATGAACTGCATGTGAGAATCATGCTTCATCATCCACTGGGTACAGAACAGACTCAGGACTCCTGCTGAGCCATATCTGCAGCTGAGTCTCCAGCCTGACAGTCTGTCTGCCTAGTCTACTCTCAGTGTGGCCCCTTTGGCTTAAGTCCTCCTCCATGAGGTGCAGCAGGAGTCTACTGAGCTAGACCTTTCTTATCTGGATAGAAATGTCTGTAGCTGCCTTTGAAGGGGGAGGCTTGTGTCATCTAAAGTCAGGGGTGCAGGTATTGGCTAAGGGACAGCATAATAGGTGCCCTGAGACCCTTGCCTTTTGTTGGCCAGGCCCTCTGACCTGTTCTTTTGCAGACTCTGGTGGCCCCCTTCACTCACAATGATTTTTCAAAACTAGTGAGCTTCGTGAGTATTTTCATAAATAAAATAAAGAACGTGAAAGAAAAAGTGAAGAAAACTAAGCATTACAGTTCTGCTTTTGAGACGATCTCATTCTATCTCCAAAGGCTACCTTTTCACCTCAAAACTTTGCCTCGTTTCCTTATATTCTTAGTCCGTGGTTCTCATGTGGACTATGAGAAGTATCACATCCTGACTGAAAACCCCTTCATCCTCTTGATCTCAGCCAGAATTTCCCTTCCAGGAAATGAATGGTTGTAGTTAATATCACTGGGCCATCTGGATGTTTGAGAGGAACTTCCCTTCAGGTAAGACATCTCAGGTCTTTTAAGAAAGGTAAATCCACCTATACTGCCTGAAATATGGGGATCACTTTCCTATTAGTGTCTGTTAAGTAATCGAAGAGTAATGGAGGGAAGGCTGGACTGCCTTTCAACTTTCTGGTATGAAACTAGTCCTCTGAACTGGACTCCCATTGCCAAACTTCCTAAAACAGGATTTTGCACATAGGAAAGTGTTCTTCACTTTCCTATTCTTACTCTTTCACTCATCTTCATGTTGCAAGCTGCCTTCTGCTTCCACCAGCCCCCTGACTCCCTCTTAACAAGGTCACTTGGGACCTCATAGTTAACCAAATCTGGGTTTTTCTCAGCTCTTCTTTTTGACAACTCTGTGGCATTTGACCTACATTTTAAGCAAAGGAGAAAAAAATCAGGTGCGCACATGTGTGTGTGTGTGTGTGTAAGTGTATCTATCTGTGTGTCTGTGTGTCTGTATGTATGTCATCCAGAAAGGAGAAGCTTGGTTTCACCACTTCAGGTTGACCACAGGTGATGTGAAGTGGGTAACCTTGGGTATCTCATACCCTGATAAAGGTCCAGGCACCCTGCACTCTGGGAATGAGAGTAAGTTGGGTGGGTCCTAATTCATGGTACATTATCTCCTTAGGAATTCTTGAAGAAGCTGAAGGTATGTGGCCGGGAGAGGAGAACTGGAGGGAAGCTTCCTGGACTCACATCTTGGGAGGGTTCTGCAAGGAAGAGATAGATGTCTTGTTCTCTGTAGTTCTTAAATATATACAGCAAATAGCAAATACATGGATGGAAGTTACAAAGAGACAAATTTAGTTCAGTATCAAGGAAGGATGTTCTAAAAATTGAAGAAGTCCAGCATTAGAGCTGGCTACTACATAAAGTGGTGAGTTCCTTGTGTGTGGTGATGGTCTGGTAGGGGTGGCCTGATTTCATTTTAACGCAATAAAACTTGTAAGACATTAGCCCAGCTCCTCTGCTCATCCCACTCTGTAGTCTTCCCAAGTGATCTTATCTACTCTTATGGCTTTAATTTTATTTAAGTTACATTAACAATTCAGCAATCTCTTATCTCCAGTCCAGACCTCTCTCAAAAGCTTGATATCCAGCAACCCCTTAGATACCATCCTAGACTCCTCAGATTCAACCAATATTGTCACTGTGTGTCAGTCATATGTTTAAAACTTCGTTCTCGACTTGTGCCTCCTGCCAGTGGCCTGCTCTAGGGAGCACAGAGGCAGTGGCAGCAACCCAGCCGGGTTGAAGCAGTAGGGAGACGTGCTGTGTATAGAGAATTTTTAACATGTAATAAAATTGACTACATGTGGTTCGCTTTGGGTATCAAATGTTTTCTTCATGCCCCTGCCTCCTCCTTCATATCTGTCTTAGTAAGTAGCATGCATTTCTCGCCTTTTAATTGGTTTCTACCGCTTTCTCTCATTGGGCCCCCTTCCCATTAATTCACGAGTGCTGGGGCCTCCCTAATGGTGCAGAGGGTTAAGTCTCAGCACTATCAAGCTATTGCCAGCACGAGTTCAATCCCTTGGAGCCAGGGAGCTACCCACATGGCGCACCAGACCTCTATCTCGCCCACTGCTCCCCTCAGCAGTGTATTTCAGCAGATCTGCCTCTTCTGCTCCCCAGTCTGTCTCTGGTGAATCCTCTTACCCCCCAACCTCTGTCCTATACCCCAGTTCTTATATGCATAAATAAATAAAAATAAATCTTTAAAAATAAATTATTCACGAGTGCTCCTTTCCATCTTCTGTCTGCTCCTTGCTCACTGTCTCTGCAGCTATAGTCTAGTCTCTGGGCTAGTGCCCAGCTGTTTCAGTGAGTTGTACTGTTAGTGTATTGTTGGCCCCAAGACAGGCTTTGTAAATTATAACTCTTAGTAGGCTTGATACTTCCCGTGGCCAAACTTTCCTCTTAGCAAGAAGTCTCATTCTCTATAGTTCCTTAGCAAGATAATTCTATGATCTTCTCCAGCTGATATTTCTAGTGTATTTCTCCATCCTCCCATGTACCCCAGGTTATTTTGTCTATTTCTTTTGTTGTTTATTCCACTGAAAAACTGAGAGCCCCTTATGGGCAGAAGTAGTGTTACTTTCTGAGTCCTCAGAAAGTATTAAACATCTGTAAATGTTTATTTATTAACATTTTAAATGTTGTTTAAACATCTTATTAAACATCTGTAAATGTTTGGTTGAATGAACTTGTGTGGGTAAAATGACACCATCAGCTAGAGGGGGAGAGTTTGTAAATTCTGATTTAAAGAAAACATAAACACTAACTCTTGGTTTAAATTCTGACTTCTTATCCTTCCATATGGTCTCCTCCTTCTGAAGAAAGTCTGTTGCTAGAGACTTAAACGTAAGCTGAAGCCCCTGCTTGGCTATTTCCAAAATGTGTGCCCCTGCTCTCTTCTGTCTTATATCTCTGCCACTCTCCTGTAAAAAAAACAATAGCACACTGGTGCGTTGGAAAGAATGTAGGATATGAAGTAACAACTGGGTTCAGATCTTTGCACTAGCATTTTTTAGATGGGGCCTTAGATAACATAACCTCGTTGAGTTTCATTTTCTCATCTGTAAGTTGTAGGCAATAGTGCCTACTTTATAGCATCACTTTGAAGATAAATGAGAAATGTGAGTTAGTAAGATAGTTGGCATGTTGTAGGCTGTCAGAAAATAGTAGTTGCTGATGATATTTTGAATAGTCTCCAGGTTCTCAAACTGGATATGAGCACTGGATCTAGATATGAGGGTGCTGGAGGTGGAGTACTTTCTTGGAAGGAGTGGGACCTTTTGAGTTCTGTTTGTCCCATAGACAGATTTTCTAGCTTAAGGCTCCATATCTGGGACATGGGTGTGCCCAACTTGTTCTCTTTTCCCTTTCTTGTAGGCTTCCAGGCCAGTGCCAGCACTTGGGTTTGCCAGTGGCGGATTACTTCAAGCAGTGGATTAATCTGAAAAAGGTACTGGGTCCCACTTGGGTGCTTCCTCTGGTTCTCCTGCGCCCCAGATCTCCCCTCCCTTGCTTTCCTTCCTCATCGCTATTCTCTTTTCTCAACTCTCCCTCTTTCACCTCCCTGGCTGATATGCACTGGAGGGTTGTGGTTATTTCTGGGAGTGGGTAGCTACTTGGGGATCCAGTACTGAAGGAGTGTGCTCCTGGGTGTCACCCAGACATACATGTTCAGAGAAGTCCCAGTTAAGGGGATTTTCCAGGTTTCTTGCTCAGAAGTGAATCTCTGGGCTGAACTGCATTTCCTCTAGAATATAGGTGTGCTAACTGCGCCTCTGAGAAAGTAGCTTCCTGTGATGTGATTAGGAGTGTGACCTCTGACCTCCCTGACTAGCCCTGGTTTCTCCCTCTGGTTGGGCGTGGAGTTGATCCAGGCTGGATTTGGCCCTGCTTAGCCACAGTAGAGCCTGGCTCATGTGAGGAGGGGCTACAGAAATACAGCCCAGTTCCCTTTGAGGATCCAGGAAACTGGCACCAGTGTAGCACTAGACACCCAAAGAGTGGGCCAGGAGGGAGTCCATATAGTAGGAAAGTGGGCTGTGACAGAGAATGAATCACCCAGAAAACTGTACTTTCCTACCAGCTGCTGTGCTTCCTAGGTAAGCAGAAGAAGGTAGGTGTAGGAAGGGACATCCCTGCTCTTGTGGGATTCTTGCTTCAGGAGGCCTTGTCCACTGGGGAGTTCATCCCCATCAATCCCTCTGATGTAAGAGCAACAGTTCCTGGAGAACCCTGTGCCATCGATCAGGTTAGTGACTCCTGGGGAGCTCAGAGAGGGTAGAACACACTGTGGATCAGGATGGTGGCCCCCTAGGGCCTCAGAGAAGAGAGAGGTCATTGGAGGGTCAGACTATGAGGATTTGGGTCTTGAACTAGGCATTCAAGGAAGGTTGGATATGGGTCTGAGGAGGAGACAAGGCTTTCTAGGCAGGGAGAGCATCATGCTTATCTATATGGAGGGGCTGGAGTTAAGCAAGCCTGTGGAGGAACTTTTGAAAAGAACGACCTTGGGCTTTGTTCCATAGGTCTCAGGGCAGCCAGTCTGTGGCAACGTTTGTGAACTCCTTGGCTTTCCCATGGTGGACAGGTCCTTTGCTGACTTGTTTGTACTTTGATGCCTAATCACTGATGGCCCATGCAGCTAAGCAACAGCTACCTCCTGCCTTTCATCTCTGGAGGAGGAAGCCAGGCTTTGTCCTGCCTTTGAGCTTTGGCCTTGGCTTCATCTCTCCTAGAGTGTCCCTCAGTTATCTTCCTCAGGCACTTTCCTTCCCCTTGATGATTCAGCTTAGGCATCACCTCTGCTGAGAGACTTCGAAGTCATTCTCTTCCTGAGGCTCCTTGACACTTTGGGTATCAGTGAGCTTAGAGTGTTGAAACTGAGTCTCTCTGTGTTTCCTTCTGGCAGTGTCTGCTTGGAGCACAGAGACTGTGTCTGGTTCCTCTCTGTGTCCCAGAAGACCAGCTCAGGGCTAGGTACAAAGTATGTGCTCAGTGAAGAATTGCAGGCTGGCTCCATAGAGATGCTCGTAGGCAGGACTTGGCAGGGCCACAAATGAGGGTGTAGCTAGCCATGCCTCCCAGAAGATAGCATACCAGCTGTCACACTGCAACTGAGGCTGCTTGCTGGACTCAACAAATGCAATGTGAAGGCCTGGCCAGGCAAGGCAGGCATTGACCAGGAGCAATTGCTCTGTGAAATTCACTAGACTTTTTAGTGTAGGGACGATGCCTGCCTCTAGGTTTCTTGGCAGAAAGGCAGGAAAGTAGCCAACCAATGTGGTAACATTGCCACTAAGAGCTTACTACCTCAGTGCTGCAGGGCTGGATGTAAGCAGTCCTAAACTGTTTCAGATTTCTCTGCCAGACTGTGCTGAGTTGTAGAGGGAAAGAGTGGGTACAAGGGGAAACTGAGGACTCTGTTCCCAGTTGACCTTGTCATTGCCTCTTAGGGGCAAACTGGAGGTCTAGAAAAAAAACAAGAGGTAAGCCATTCCTCTCTGTCCTCCAGCCACATCAAATTCCAGGTGTGTTTGAGGGCTAAGCAGGAGAGATGACAACTCCAGATGTTAGCCTAGTCCTTGCAGCGGTCATTCAAATCAGAGCCCTAGAAGGCCAGGGGCATGGTGGTCTTTCCAACCTTTATGCTGTACACTATAGGCTGCACAAAAGTGCCTCCTCCCTTAAAAAAGAGTAATGACAAAAGCAAAGCCAGAGAGAACACTGTTCAGGCAAGAGAGCTATGCAAGGTCTTGCCCTGTGCCGTCTTTCTCCATGTATGACCCAGGCTCTTGATATTCTCTTCTGTCCTTGACCTTACTTTGCCCTCCCCTTCTTTCCTTCCTTTCCCCTCTCTTCCTCATCATGGTCACCTCGGCCTGCCCAGTAAAGGAGCAGCTGGGACTGAATCACCATCCCCTCATCCTAAGGCCTCTAATCAGAGAAGAGGCAAAATATTGCCTTTTAGCTGCCCTCTCCTGTCCAGAAGAGCAACTTTTCACTAACCAGGTGTCCACATCTCACCATCACCACCTACTTCCCCTGTAGCAAAGTAGAGCAAGCCAATATTTGCTGACATTTGGAATGTCATTGAATGCTCATGTACTCTTACTGTACTTTCAGGTTAGAGAGGTGAACTTGAGGCCCTGCTCCTATCTCCCTCCTGGAGATCAGAGTGCTCACAGAGCAGGCAGGAAATGTACACACACACAGAGACACTTTATACTCATGTGGATGAATACACCCAGGTGCGCATACCCAAAAATATACATATGTCTATCCATACATCATACATATATAAACACATATTTAGTCACCTGTGGAAAAAATGGAAATATACACAGACACAAATGTAAAGATACATGCACATGTATTACCATACACATCTTTATCAATAAACAGATATTCTTGAAACCCTTCTTGTTCTAGGTACTATGCTAGGCCCTAGAGACCTAACAGAAAAAAATAGGTAATAAATAATTTCAAATATGCTATAATAGGGCCTCCCCTGGTGGCACAGCAGTTGAGCGCTGGGCTGCGAAGCTGCCCGCAGCCTCTGCAGCGCCGGTTTGATCCCCGGTCTCCAGAGAGGGTCCCACATGGCGCGACAGACCTCTCCTTCCGCGCCCGCTGCTCCCCTCAGCAGTGTATTTCATCGTCTGCCTGTTCTGCTCCCCACTCTAGCTCTGGTGAATTCTCTCACCCTCCCGCACTTCTGACTGTGCCCAATACTTGTATAAATAAATAAATAAAATCTTTTAAAAAAATGCTATAATACTAACAAGTCCAGGGTCTTAGGATCATAGACTATAGATTATTAAATGATGCCATTGGCTTTGCTAAATGCAACAGATACCTTCCTGAAAATCACCCTGCTATGGGAAGCTGTGCAGTGAAAATGGGGTTAGGAGCACAATACTCAGGAGCTTTATCAGTGACACATAAAATAGATAGGAATCTACTAAAAATGGTAGCATAATTTTACACATGTTGGGAAATACCACAATAAATATGGCACTTTGTCTTCCACAAGTTTCCTTGTGGAAATGGGCGTGATAAGAGTTGCTGCTTGTGAGTTGTTGTGAAGTGGTGGAAGGAGCATTTATTTCCTCTAGAATAAAGGTGTGCTAACTGTGCCTCTGAGAAATTAGCTTCCTGTGATGTGATTAGGAGTGTGACCTCCTAATGGAAAGTTGTAACCAGATGGATGTGGCTTATAACACAAGTGATGATCTGGGTTGCTGTGTGCATTGAAGGTGTGTGCATTTTATATATCCTTAAATAGTTCTGTTCAGCTGGGTGTAGTTTTTTGTGTTTATCATTCGTATTGCTTATGGACAAAATCGCACATAACCTATACACAAATTACATCAGATCAAATTATTTTCTGATGTATCAATTGCATTGGAACAGATCTGTTCAAAACAAATGTTACAGCAAAATTGACTCTACAATCAACAGGAAATGGTGATTGATCCACGATGAGGGTTGAGGATGAAGAAGGAGACCATGATCACTCCAGAGCTTATGATTTGAGCAACCACATGAATTGGAATGAATTTATTGAAATAATGTAAGGAGGAAAAGTTTGGGGATCCAAAGAGAGGATGAATTCAGTGTGGGACATGTTGAGTGTAAATGCTTTTGAGACATTCTTGTGAAGCTATTGACTAGGTAGTTGAATATATAGGTCTGGGGCTCAGAGAGTTGAATATATAGGTCTGGATAAGAGATGCAGATTTGGAGAATTACTGGTGTGCAAATGAAATTGAGGCCACAGGGGTGGGGTGCACAGAGTGAGAAGAAAAAAGAACATCAAACAGAACACGGAGAAATACCAACATTTTGGTAGCTATAGGAGGAAGAGTCAGAAACAGTGAAGATGGAGTGGTCACTAATAGTAATGATAATAGTTCTTAGTTATTGATTGCATTTTGTGTGCTCATCCTATGTTGTCCAATACAGTTGCCCCTAACCACCCGTGGCAATGGATTACTTGAAATGTAGCTGATTTAATTGAGGAATTTTACATTTACTTAATTCTAATTTCAATGTAAATAAAAAACTTATAGAACTTTTATGTATATTTAGAACCACTTGGGTTGGTGAAGCTACATTTTCAACTGTTAATTGTCTAAAATCTAAATACAGATCAGGTATTTCTGATGAATATTTAATATCTAAATTGAGATGTGTAACTGAGAACTACTTACACACTTAGTATGAAAAAACACAAAACACTTCATTAATTTTTATATTGATTACATGTAGAAATGACAATCTTTGGATCTAGTAAGTTAAATATATATATTACTAAAGTTAGTTTCTTTTTACTTGAACTGAGCACTCAATTCATAACTATTGATGTGACTCCATTAAATTTGGACAGTGCTGTGCTAGCCACAGTGCTCATGTGCCTATACTAAGTTGATCTTTATGACAACTCCGTATAGTAGTTACTGTTATTTTTCACAATTTAAGGTTAGAAAAGTGAGGCACAGAGTGATGATGAAGCTTGCTCGGTGTCTTACATTGGTAAGTGGCAGAGATTCAATCTAGTTTTGCCTGACTATTGGTGCTAAAAGCAGTAACCAGAGTAAAAAAGAGAGAATGAAAGAGTGGTAGAAGAGGTAGAGTGTGGTGTTACAGAAGCCAAGGAAGGAAAGTGTTTTCAGGAGAGGAGAGAGCCACATGATCAGCCACTGAATTAGAGTGCTAGACCTCAGTAACTTTGGCAAAAACTTTTGGTGGCATTATGGGGACAGGAGCCAAATTAAATGAACTGGGAAGTAAATGAAAATGGAGGAGATAGAGAAATTTTAACTTTTTCAGAAATGTGGCATTGAAGTAGAGACAAGGGACAAGAGCTGAGGTGGGCAAGTGTGCAATTGAGCAGGTTTTGTTTGGAAGACAGGTGTGCTTCTTTGTAGGCACCAGTAGGGAAGGAAAGGTTGAAAATATGGGAGTGAGGGAGGTCTCTGAGCTCGTGAGAGAAGGGATGGAAAACCCCGGTTCTTGAAATCTGCTCTCTTCAGGAGGAAGTTCTGCTCTCCCGCTGTGACAGGGAAAGACAAGAAGATGGGTGCAGTTAGGTGCAGGCAGCACCTGCGGACTTGGTGATGGCAAGTGGAAGTAGTTCCTGATGACTTTTATTTGTCTCTCTGAAATAGGAGGTGAGTCATTTACTGATAACTAAAGGAGGGAAGGGTTGAGCAGGTTAGCAGAAAGTAGAACTGGATTGCTGCAGTTTGAGTAAAGAGCAGAGTGAGCCAACTTGAGAAGAATAGTAGGACTCCTAGGCAAGTTGAGGATGATGACATTAATTCTCATTGCAGCCACAGTTCAGCTGTAGACTTTTCTCTAGCAGAGCACAGCTCCTGACTATGCCAAAGCATGCTGAAGGCAGACATTTGTATTTTTCTAAGGTAGAGATTGTTCAAAAAGTGTGAAGTTACTGTGAAGATAGTGGTTGCCAAGATTGACAACAGGACTAAGCTAGATAATTGAGAGAAGACAATAGAGGAGCTGATGGATATAGAAAAAGTGGACGGGTCCCAATAAGATGAACAGGTGTGGTGGGTCTAGTTGAACATGCCAGATGGAAGGATAAGAGACGATGGTTAAGGACAAGTGTATCTGAATTAGTGATTGCAATGGTAGGGCAGTGCTGGGTATTAGCATATTTCCAGGTGTGCCCATTGGAGTGGGCCAGGTTAGGTGGAGGAGAATATTACTGTAAATAAGTTATGATGAAATGGATAGGTCAGATGAGCCCCCAGCGAGGTTTTCTGTAGAGACACATATTCACACACAACACATTTATACGTGCTATACATGCATGGCACATAGGTACAAATGTATGTACACATGCATGCCTATATATAATGTACGGTTCATGTATGTTCAGATCAAACCATGCATGTGTGTGCATTTATACTCACAAGTTTGATGCCCATGCCTGTCTGGATGGGCTTTAGGGAAACAGACAGGCAGCTTTAGGAGGATTGAGAGTCAGTCCGGCAGACAGGTTGAGCCATCATACTCAGAAGTTGTAGGAATGAGGGTCACCGAGAATTGAACAGATGTGCCAAGGTGTGAAGTTGCTGCACTGCTCTCCTCTGCCATCTGTGCTGTATCCCCGGCTGCAATTTCTGGGTGCTCTGAAAGGGTGGGGACCAGCTGTTAAGCCAGGAGGAAGGAGGAAGAGACCTTTTTTGGGTCCCTCCAAGAAGCATTTCTGTCTTCCCCCTCCCCAGAGAAAGGACAGCAGGAGAAACTGCTGAAGGGAGGGCTGGTGTCTACGATTGAGTACGACTTTTCCTGACCTTGGAGCATTCAGAGTCCCAATCAGCGCAGTAATAAATTAAGGGCTTATGGAGGAATAAATTCTCGGCCTTAATGAAGTTCTTTGCTGGGGGCCATAGGCAGGTCAGCGGGTCGGGATGATGCAGATTGGAGGCCCCAGCATGTAGGCTGAGCAAGCTGGGAGGCATCAGGAGGGAAAGGATCTGAAACTACTGGTTGGGTCACTTTTGTGGAGGTGTGGAGACAAAACTGCTCAAAGGATGATGGGCTGCCTGGGGGCAGGGATTCTATAGTAGGGTGGCTGCCTGTTGCTGGCTGTGGGACCCCTGGACTGCGGCTGTTCAGATGCTAATTTGGAAAAAAAAAAAAAAAAGAATGAAAACTAAGAGAGGTGTAAAGAGCTAGGAGTCCTGCAAACTGTTTTGTTTTATTTTGGAGGAGGGAGGGCTTATACCAAGACTCTGTAGTCAGAACCAATCTGGAGCTGCGGCCCAGGTGTTTTTGGTGTTTGTGAGGTGTTGTCAGGGGACAGTGGGCAATTATGGGCTGGTATCCTGGTGGGAGCCCCCTCTACAGCCAGGTAGACCAGGGCCTCTGGCTGCCTTTGGGAAGAAACACGTGCACAAAGGACAGGACACAGGTTACAAATGAGGGAGAGATGAGCACAGCACCAGGAGAACAGGTGGAAGAGCAGCCCAGAGCCTCCTGCGGAATGTGATGCTGAAGCCCATGGGGGAGCTGGTCTTGGGGACTGGGGTACTGAATCATAGAGCTGAAACTAGAACCCAGGCCTCAAGACTCCTCATCCTGAGCTGTTTCCTCTTATATCCCACCCTCCGCAGTGTCAGCTCTTGGGAGATAATCCAGAGGCTGTGGAGGGAATACTGCTGTATTTGGAGTCGGGGCCAGCTGGAGCTGGAATGTCTTCTTTCTTCTCATCTCCCTGCCCCCATGGTTTAGTGCCCTGCCTGGGCTTTTCCTTTAAATATGTCTTACAGCTGTCTGAACTCTGAAATTTCTTTCACTCCTTCCCTCGCCTTGTTAACATGTGTTGCCTTTGGGGTAATCAGGGAAAAAATATTATGTCCTTTTACAATTACCGGGTTTTGGAATATTAAAATGTCTCGCTGCATCGGCACTGTTATTTTGATTGGTATTCTAACCTTTGACTAGCCCATAAAGCGCGCCGCTCCTGAAGCCAATATTGCAGGACTGAAATTTAATTCCGAAATGATTCCAGATAATAGGGAGACAGATAATATATGCATGAAGGATATTATGTTTGGACTAACTGCAGCAGGGCCAGGGCTGGGGAGCTGAATAATAGCCCAGAGTGAGTTATAATCTGTGGGACAGAAATGCCTTACTGTCAGGGCCAGAAGAGGAACTCTTAAATCAAAGGCATAGGAAAGGGTGTGATTGCAGTGTGCTTGTTTTGACAGGAAGAGCACTGGAGCCAAGAGGGTAGGTATTGAAGACTGTGACCCATTGGCTTATCCTTTCTCTTGAGCAAGATCCACGAGACCCTGGATGATCTCACTCTTTGCAGCATCCCTATCTTCATATCTTCTGTTTCTCTAACATTCTAGCCATCTCAGGCTTCTTGCTGCTCTTCAAATATACAGGACTGTTTTACCTTCTGTTCCCTTTGCTCATATTTTCTTTCCCCTTTTAGTGTGTTGGGAAAACTCCTACTCATCCTTCAAAACCCTCTTTTACAACACCTCCTCTAATGTTTCTCCACCTCTGGTATAAATAGTCTCCACCTCCTTTGTACAGCTTTAGTACTTTCTTTGAATATATCACATGCTCTTATAATTATCTGCTTACATGTTCTGTTTCCCACAAGGCTGTGAGTTCCCTGAGATCTGCATGCCATCCATTTATGTATTTCCAGTGCTCAGCCCTGATCCTGGCACACACTAGGTAAAAACCAGCATAAACTGAACCCATGCTGGATATCAAGCTGGACGGAGTTCTGGGGTCCAGATGCTTATTCCCCTCCAACATTTCCCAGACAAATAGAGAAGTTAAGTGACAGGCCTTAGGGCACATAGCCACATGGGTTAAAGCTAGGATTTGAACGCAGGTAGGTATTTTTTTTAACCCAGACAATATGTGCAGGTAGCCAGGAAGGAGTTGGAGGCCAGGGTAGGGAAAGACAGAGACTCAATTCCCTTCAATAGCCAGGGCTTGAATCTTTGCTAGAGATTGCACTGGCTCCTAACATTCATGGGACTTAAGTCCTAGAAGGGATGGTGCCTCCTGTTGCTGCTAATCACCTTTGACAGTTTTTCACACAGAAGACACTTACCTATTTGAGTTTGTAATTATGGATCAGGAAAGTACCCCAAGAAAGGTACTCAGGTGTGATACTGGAGAACTCTTGGAGACATACACAGGCAGAGCACATGGAGCTCTTGGTGATGTCAGAAAACTTCACAGACATTACCTTCTCCCTTGAACACTTGGTGGAACTTGGATTTTGGTTCTTTAGTGATTAAAAAAAATGCATAATGCAAAAACTACAGTGAATTTGGTGACTTTTACAAGGATTTATATTTTGTTGATTACAGTAGCATCTGCATAAACCGGGACAAACTAGCATAATAATATGTGAGACTCACCCTTCACTTAGTCTTCAGGTGATGCTTGGGGTGTGCACTGTCCCCCTGGGAAGTGGCTCATAGTGGTCAGCCTCTGCTCCTCCCCTGTCTTCTCACTGACCACCGGAGGAGAGATGACTAAGCTTCAAGGAAGAGAGGGAGGGAACTTTAAGCCTTTGTGAGCAAGAGCTAGGAAAAAGAGACTTCCCCAGCAGAATTCAAGTGAGCTCCAGAGGAGAAGAACCTAATGCTGTTCACCCTCATCTCACAGTGAAGAATAGGGTCGAAGAACAGGGCTGTCCTTGATTCCAGCTGCCATCATCATGCCTGGCTGGCCAGTGCAGTACAGTCACACTCGCTTTCAGATGGTTTCGGGCTCTGACACCTGTCTTAAGACCTTGGATGAGTTACCTTCTCAGAACCTTAATTTTCTCACTTAAACAACAGAGATTAATAACAATACTACTATAAAAAAATGCTTTCTATGAATTGACTCACCTAATCCTCAAGCAATTCTATAAGTACTATTATTAGCCATCTTACAGATGAGGAAACAAGTACAGAGAGATTAAGAACCTACTACAGGATTCCATGCCTCCAGCACAAAGGTGGAAGGAGTTTTTTCTCCTTGGGGCCAGAGAGAAAGTCCACAGAGGTTTCATGAGGAGACACTTAAAGTTGGTCCATGAAAGATGAGTAAGTTTTCAGGAGATGGTGGAAAGAGCCCTGTAGGCAGAGGGAGCAGTGTGAGCAACAGCCCGTGAGAGGAGAAGCAGCTGCTGGACTAGGGAACTACAAACATCAGTTTCTGACTACTGATGCCATGTGTAAGCTTGTGGGGAAAGCAGAGGAAATGCGAGCAAGCACGCACAATAAGAAAACCTTGCCCAGTGTCTCAAGTAGAGCTACCATAAGCTGCCTTCTAAGAATGGGCCTGTAGCTCCAGAAAACTTCCATGCTCTGTCCATTGAAGAAAGAAAGAGCCTGTAGGCCAGGGAGGGAAAGAGGCCGCCCTGCCTTGTAGCATTTTTGTCTGTGGACCATCTTAAGGCCGCTATGCCGGAAGACCCCGGGATCCTGATGGTAACAGGGAAATTGCAACATGAGGAATCACTTAAGTGGTCATGTTTGTAAAGTTCTGAGGAGTGCAATACCCCGTGTGTGGATAGGCAGCCCAGCACACCCTTAGCCTGGAAGCTCTTTGGCCTTATTCTGCTTCCCTGGTGAGTGAGTGGGGAAGGAACAGACCAGCAAACCAGCTCTAGACAGCTAGAATTCTTTCTTGGTGAGGTTCCTGCAGCTGCTACATATCTATCTCTACTCTGTGATAGCCTCTGCGATGGGTCTTTACAGAAGGCCTGCCCTGGTGTGTGTGCCTTTCCACGGCAGCTGCTCAGTCTCTCCAGGCAAGTGGTGCCACTGCTTCATCCTGGTCCCATGACAAACCCCTTCTGTCTTTCCTTTGTGTCTTTGGGGAAGAGAAATCTGAGCTTGTACTAGCACACAGGAGAGTGGGGAGCTGTCCTGGGTCTGTTTGAAGCTAGGATTTAACCTTAAACATCCTGACCCTAGCCCCTACGCCTAGAGTAGGTTATTGTGTATGACCTGGTCTGTCTCTGCAGGAGCATGAGCCAGTTGAGGAAAGGGACTAGATCTGCTGCTTCTCTCAATTCACAGATTTGGGCAAGCAGGGGGATCTCAAGATACTGATAGAGGCATAGATACTGTGGGAGGGCTGGGAACAGTTTGGGAGAGAGATGGACTCATCACTGCTCAGTGTTTAATCTGAGAACACTAAGGAAACTCTAACTCTGCCTTCTCCCAGCTTTGTTTTTCTGTTTTTCTTGTTGCTATACTCTGGGCCTTGGAAACTGGAGGGAATTGCAGAAAAGGTGAGGAAAGGACAGGGAGAGGCCCTGAAGCAGAGAGACCCAGACCTACCTCCCTTCTCCCACTTCATCCTGCAGCCCACTCTGGAAGACAAGACCCCGTCTGTTCCTATCAACAGCAGACCACCAACGCACTGAGTCCCAGTGGGTGCCAGTCTCATTGCTGGGTGCTTGACACACATTATTATATTTCATCCCCACAGCTACTCAGCAAGAAAAGAGTTTTGTCCTTATTTTATGGATGCTGAAATAAAAACTCAGAGAAATTAAGAAGTTTTTCCAGGATCACATGACCAGGAGGTAAATCCAGGTTCTTTCCTTTCATAGCTTCCTTCTTGTCACATGTGCCATAGTAAGTACTACCTGAAGGCAATTCCTCTGGTCTGGACTGGTTTGAACTGAACACCTAAGCAAACACATCAACTTTTCCTAGTTGTATAGTCAATGAGAGTCAGTGACCGGGGAAGGACAGGGATTGCCCTCATCCTCTAGGCCCCTTAGGAATGACAGCTGTTCAGTAAGGATCTGACTGTGTGTAAGAGGAGACACCCATGTGTATGTGCATCCGTATATATGTCTCCTACATGGGGAGGTTGGAATCTGCATGTACTCAGGTGTGTGCATGTGCCCACCTGTGGGACTGTGGGTGAGGATACAGGTATGGAATCTGTGGTCCGATGGATCCCTCCAAGGATCCGTGGGCAGAGGTGGGTAGCTGAGGCCTTTCTCTCTCAAGGACAGCACAGTACAGTAGAAAGACCCCTACAATGACCTTCAAGCTAGAAGAAAAAGGCATGAGTGCTGGTGTTGGGTCGCTTTTCCTTTCTGAGGCATCAGTTTCCTCATCTAACAAGGGAACTGGAGGAAGTGGTCTCGTCTACTTTGTCGTTCTGAGATCATCCATGGAATCTTAGAGGTTTCCTCTTTTTTGCTCTCAGCAAAAAATGACACAGATGCAAGGAAGGCGAGAGAAATCTGTGTTTTACCCTATTTACTTTGATCTCTAGCCTTGGAACCATTCTTCTATCCCATTGAGAAAAGGTGAGGGTACAGGAAAGGCAGAACTTTGCCTGACATCCTTTCAGGAGAGCTGTGGGCTCAAGTGTTAAAGAGTACCTTTAAGTTAAAGTTTGGATAGCTGGCCTCTGTTACAATATGGGATTGCCTAGGCTGGAGCTGAGGTTTCAGGCTTCTCCGTGAGAATATGGGGTGAGGAGAAGCTTGTCTCCTTGCTTCTTTGGGATAGATACATCACTCGCCAAAGAAGCAAAGGAAGGTGATATCTCAATACCTAAAGGCAGGGTACAGCCCAGGCCCTTCCTCTGGCCTTTGATCCCCTTAGTTGGTTCTCAGGGCAGACACACAGCTGTGACCAGGTAGAGACCAGACAAAGTAGCTGGACATGTGTTCACATTCAGCTGGGACGTTAGCTGTCTCAAGAGTCTGTGAGCTCACTTTGACCTGCTATCAGCTCTTCTGGGGGAGGAATGGTTTAGGATTGAGAGTTTTTATTTTCTCTGGCTCAGAAGTGATCTGGGTGACTCCTAGAGATAGGGGGCCTTTAACTAGTTCAGCCTTTAAGTGGGGTTGTGGCAAGATTTTGTCTGCTTTTTCCCATTAATTAGCATTCAGTCCCCTGTCATTTTTGAATTTGACTGACTGGGTGTCTGGAAAAGGAACAGGCATTGTGTAGACTCACACTGCAGTATACCCTCAGCACTCGGGGGACTTCTCTCTGTGGGTCTGGCTTAGCCCGCATTACACCCAGCCCTCAGGTAGCAAGTCACCATGCTCTGCCTCGACCGAGACATCTATATTCACATCCAGTTGCTGCCGAAGCCCTGTGTTTTGGGACATTTAGTCTCAGAGATGAATCAGGTCTGCTCCCCACCTGTGCAGAGCTCAGGTCTAGCAGGGAAGATGGTGGGTCAAGGCAGCTGGAGAAGAACACAATGATAGGCGTGTGTGTACAGTGTGTATAGATGTGAATCATCTGCGTTTTTGAAAAGTACTTTATTTTGAATTCAGCTGTGTACTGGCTTGGAATTTATGAGACAAAGAATCCACTAGGCTTGTCTATACTCTTGTGTGTCCCCTGACTATCCAGATGAGCAGGGCCCTGCTGCAGCCAAGGGCCTGCAAGTAGGGCCCTCTAGAGACACCAGGCTGCCCTCTTTGGAAGAGGTGGCCCTCCTGGGGTGATGAGATTGGGCTGGACGCAGGAAGTGCTTGTGTGTACGGACAGATGTGCTTGTGAGTAAGCACAGGCAAGAGCCCAAGTGTGCATATGGCAGCAGCCAGTGATCTGTCCTTAGCACCACAACCAGGTCTTATGGTGCTAGTGCTGGGCCTGGCACCTACTAGGCTGCAAGCAGTAGGGCAGGCTGCAGGCAGATCCCAGGACAGCCCTGAGGCCTCCCTAGTGGTGTGTTTGCTGTGCCTAATTACCCGGCAGTTGTTTAACTATGCAAGCTGCATGCCTGCCTTTATTGCGCTGTGATTGCCGAGCTGCCTATGGGGAGTGTCATAAAAAGATATAAAATGCCCATTATCTGTCTGACGCCCTCCTCCTGGACTGTGGGTGTTTGTGTTTTATTTTATTTTTATGGCTCGAGGGAAGCTCTGCAGGAAGGAGAGGGAGGGAAGAAGGGAGAGGGAGGGGAGGAGAGGCCCTACAGGAGTTGGGGGCTGGGAGGCTGAGGAGCCCCCTTCGTACTGTGGTCAGCCACCTGAGTTGACAGTAATCCCCACCAGATGTAGAAATGGCACAACTCTGGGGTGAGGACAAGGTGCTCAGGAAATAGGATCTTCTCCCCACTCCTCCCACTTTCGAGCCCCGCAGCTTGTTTCCAGCCTACCTATGCTAGCCTCCTCCCAGCAAGCAGGTCCACTGCCTTGGACAGTCTACTCTTAATACCCAGTTCTTTAATGGCTTTGATGACTTAGTTGCCTGCTGTCCTCCCAGAGCACCATGGCTTGCAGTGGGGCAAATACAGGGCCACCACTCCCTACCTGCTCTGCAAGCCATTCACCCCTGCAGCTTCAGCTTCCCTTTTCTTGCCAATCAGCAACAAGTTCAGGCCACACCAATCCAAGATTCTCTGGGTCTTAGGGAAGCCTCCCAGATCAGGAGAAGGAAGGGAATTAATAAAATTTGAACATCTTCCTGGTACCAAACAGAACCGGTGTTAGGTACTGAGTCCAGAGATCAGAGATCAAACAGGGACCCCACCCCTGAAGAGCTCCACTGTGTAACCAGAGTGCTAGCTTCACAATAGGTATTTAATAAATGTTGTCAAATGGAATTGAATTCCACATAGTCATTCTTTCATTCAGTAAATGGCTGCTGAGTACCTACTGGGTTAGGCACTCTGCCAAGCACGGGGGATAAAATAGCAAGTAAAATAGATAAAATCCCTCACTCGACATTGGAGTTTATTGGGAAAAGGATTTAAACCCTGGATATCTGACTCAAAAAAACCACGTCCTTCCAACTATGACATGGTGTTTCCCTTCCTGAGCCACCAAACCCCAGGCTGTCCTGTGCTAAGCATCTCACGTGCTCCTCTGCTTGGAAATCCTCATGTCTACCCAGCAAGGTACACGCACTCTAGCCTGTCCTTTGAGAATCCCAAAGTCCCTTCCAACTAGAAAGTCGCTTCATTATAAGGTTGGTCAGAAAAAAGAAATTCCAGCTGATGTCGAACAAAATGACATTACTCATTTTGACCTGGTTTTGTTAGCTCTCATGTCACTTCAACTCAGTGTCCAAGGATCCATTTAAGATGTTAGTGAGAACTTGCTGGGCACCAGGATAAGCTGGTGGTGCATTTCCAGACGTCACATTTGTTGCCTTCCTCTGGAACGCCCTCAGCTGTATTCCTGCCTGGTGAATGCCTGCTGACCATTCAAGATCTAATGCCTGTATGTCTTCTGTGAGGACTTTTCCAGCTTCCCACTGTGAACTTTGACCCTCTTCTGACACCCACAGTGAGTGCTGGAGCGCCAAGGCACTGTTAGAGCCTACCTTGATTTTGTTCATTGTTGCTGAGCCTGCTGTGGGATCTTGCACCTCTTCCATCATAGTGGGTTTTTTGTTTGTTTGTTTGTTTGTTTTTGTTTTTTGAGAGAAGTTATATTGAGATATAATTAATATATCTTATTTACCCACTTAAAGTATACAATTCGGTGCTTTTTTAGTATATTCACAGGGTTGTACAACCATCATCACCATCTAAGTTTAGAACATTTTTGTCCCCCCAAAAAGAAACTCTATTAGCAGTCATTTCCCATTTTTCCCCAAATGCCCCAGCCCTAAGCAGCCACTAATCTACTTTCTGTCTCTATAAATTTGCCTGTTCTTATGATTCTGGGAATTTCTACGTGTGGCTTTTTATGGCTGGCTTCTTTCACTTAGTGTCATTTTCAAGGCTCCTCCATGTTGTACCATGAATCAGTACTTCAATTCTTTTTATTCCTGAATAATATTCCATTGTACTGATCTGCCACATTTCATTTACCTGCTAATCAGTTGGTGGACATTTGGGTCATTTCTACTTTTGTGCTGTGACAAATGCCACCAGTGTTCAAATGTGAACATTCGTGTACAAGTTCACATTACTGGTTTTACTTTTTTTTTTTAAACTTGTCTGTATTTCCTAGTAGATTGTAAGCTCTTAAGAATAAGGGTCATTTCTGTGTTGTTCGCTGCTGTACCCTCACTCGCTCAGTAAATGTCAGTGAATGAATACATGCATACTTTCTAATTCTCATTCCCCCTTGGGATAGAATAGTAAATTGTTAGGATCTGTTTTAATATCATAACCCACTCTTCCCTGGGTATAACTGTATACACATATCTGCCACCCATGCTGAGGTATAAGTTCGTTCATCAGTGTCCTGCACCATGTCCTTTTCATTCCATTGTTGGCACCTCTGGTGTAAGCCTGCCTAGCAGCAGCTGATGTGAGAACCCTCCCTGAGTTGCCCCCATAATGGCACGCATGGCCTCTGGCTAACTCGACATGAGGACAGACTGAGTACACCTTTCCCTCTTTTCTTGAGGGACTTTGGATTGTCTACATGTGGACAGCTAACTCTGTGGGAGGACCATGATAGACTATTGGGCTAGGTGACCTCACAGCTCTAAACCAGGCTGGCTTTGTGGCAATGCCACCGGCCTGGGCATGTGAGGAGAGGAGAGGAGGCATTCTGTGCCATTCCAGTAGCCCAGATGAACCAGAACCCTGGGAGAAGAGGAGTTCCCAGAACCAGTAACCGCTGAGAGATTAGTAAAACCAACATTTCTCTTTTCTTTGCGCTTACCTTAATAGTTTGAGCCCATAATTAGAATCGGGCTTTATTAGGCTAATTAGGAGGAAGGAATGATGGCAGGAGGGCATGCGAAGATGCATCAAGGTGATGGGTAGTAAATCTAGGGTTTTAATAGGTTTGTTCCATAATCAGGTGGTCTGGAAGGCTGACTGGGTGACTGGCCCCCCTCCTCTCCCTCCCTTCTACTCCCATCACTCCTTGAAGTGGCCTTCACACTTTGCCGTCCTTGTCCTCAATACTGGCAGCGGCTGGGATATGGGGGACTCGGGTGGGAGGGAGAAGACCCCACCCGGAGCTTCATTGCCTATGCACGCGCCGTCCAGCCTGGCGGCATGATTACCTTGCTGAGAAATCCGTCCAGGCGCAGGGCTGCTGATAGCAATCATTGATTAAGAGGGTAATTGTCCTGAAAATTCAGATTGATCAGAAGGCAGAAATGATAACTTGTGTAACTGTGTTTAAAGCCACGTCCTGTCAATAGAAGAGACTGAGATGTATCGCACCAAGAGGGGGGCAGAACGGATGGGTGTGTGCGGGCGGGTGGGCGCTGCCATCCTTCTCTCAGGGCTGAGCAGGATGTTTCTTGTCAGTAACCTGGACTATTGGAGATTCAATCACTTTTATCTCTCCCTCTCTCTCAATCCAAATGCCTTTTCATATTAGGAAATTAGAATCGGCCCTGCTCATGCAAGATTTATTAGCTCTGCTGAGCAGTCGCACTGAAGAGTAAATGATTTTGCTTTGCTGAAGCTTTTTACACATTAGGACCCAACTTCTTCCCTGCTCTGTACCACTGGCTGCCTGGAAGAATGAGCTTGAGCGCCAGGTATTCAGTGAGCGCGCTTTCAAAGTCCGGTTTGGGAGCAAAGCATCACTCGAGTTTGGTTTCTTGTCCTGCTGGAGACCCTACTTTGTCTGGCTGACTTCTTTCTATCCTATCCCCAGACAGGCCCCTTACTGGAGTTTCTGTTGTCTCTCTTGATCGAAGAGGCCAAGCCCCCCGGGGGATGGGATCCATCTGTCAAAGTCTGATGACCTGGTAGTTTACTTCAGGCCAAGGTGCCTTGAGTGTGTGTTGGGGTAAGGGTTGGCCACAGAGGCAGAGGCCCTTCTCAGAGCCTGGACTATCCTTCTGTCACAGCATCTTTCTGAACCCCTGGGGAAGTAATTCAGGAGTTGCCCTTGAATTAGAGTGTGGGAGCTGTTTAGAGCAAGTTTAGGGATCTGGGCCAAGTGGGTGCTGTGTCTGGAGGGCTGCAGGGTGGACTCTGCTGAGGCTCTGATCTACCAGCAATGCAGGCTCTTAAAGAAGGAAGGACCTGGGGCCTATGCTTCTGGACCTCCACTATGGACTTGGGCTCAGAGGCAGTATGGGGGCCTGTGGGCCAGCTATACCTAACCTGCCCTGAAGTGTATGACACCATTGGGCTAGGTGGTTGTGGTAAAACCATGCTCCTTCACTGGATTGTATTATTCTTTCTCCTTCTTGCCCTCCCTCTTCAGCTCCTACTTGCCTGGGTCACGTGGACCCATGGCCAGGTGTCAGTCATTGTCATTCTACCTGCTCCCTATTGCAGGTATCTGATCCTGGAGACCTGATAAAATCCTGGAGAGCAGATAAAAGTATGGGGAGTCCTTCTGATATGGAGCTAAGGGAGAGGTTAATGGAACTTCTGGATTTTATGAAACAGATATGATCCCCAGGACTGCTGTCTACTCACTTTGCTCTTTACTTGGCTCTGCAAAGCCTCCTCTCTGAATCTTCAAGGTATTTCCCCCAGAAGAGAGGCAACTGGGCAAACGGAGAGTTGGGGCTGAAAGTGATAGCTCCCAGAGGTGAATGGTGGGATCGGAAAGCAGTTGTTTTGATCCAAAGGCAGACTGTGTTTTGGGACAAGGGGTGGTTTTTTGGAGGAAAGGATCTGGAAAGTGTATGACACCAGTGGGCTAGGTAGTTGTGGTAAAACCAACTCCTTCACTGGATATTGAAGGAAAGGATCTGGAAAGTATCAGCAAGATGTTCGTTGGATTAGGACTTCCCTCTAAATGGGTTACCAGGATAGAAGCTTTCTATTGAGCTCTGCTTCACATCTTTCTGTCCTTGGAGAAGCCTTGACTTGCTTGTAAGGCTCCTACTCGGCTGCATTGGTCAGGGCAGACCTTCCTTCTATACATGCATTCACCCCCCACTACCACCAGGAGTGCATACACTAAGCATATACTAAGAGAATATGCTGAATAGAGTGGTCTGGAGCTCCATGCAGTGCCATCTTCCCCTGCTCTGAGGGATTATGAAGCATGGGTACACAAGGCCAACTGGGCCTTCTGGTGTGAAGTGCTTCTGCCCCCACCCCTGAACTAGGCTTGCCAGTTGCCTAGGCATAAATAAATACTTTGCAGTCCAGAGTGAGTGTCAAGCTGTATTTGGTTTGGTCTTATGTTAGGACTACTTTGGGCAAAGACAAGAAAGAATGGAAGCACCATTGGCAGCTTGGACCTGGGAATAGAGAACTCAGTAGAGTGAGGGAGACAGAGGTCCCTACCCAGTAGTGTAAATGTGTTGCTTTCCAGAAGATCGAGTGTCTGACTCCTCCTGGAAGAACTCAGCTAGGCATCCAGAACTGGACCCCTTGATTGGAGTCTGTAAAAGAGGGTTGGGGGGAGTGCCATGGAGACAAGCGTGGGCAAGCATCTGGCCGGGGAGACAATGTCACTCATCAGCTGTGTTAGGGCTGGGGCCCAGTGAGTTTATTTCCCTTAGCCACACCTCTATTTTAGCAAGCCTGAAATATACCTGCTTTCCCCATCAAGCTGGACTGCTGGTTCTTAGGCCGGAACCTTAGGTTGGAAAGATATGCAGGACACAGCCTTTGGGAATGAATCCCAAGCCCTCCCTCTGCTCTGTTCCCTCTCTGTCCAGCTTAAAGACCAATGAAGGGGACTTGGTTCTGGCTAAGGGAATAGCTCTGGTAAAGCTGTAGGCCAACTTGTTCCACCCTTGCTAAAGCCATGCCAGCCCTGTCTCCTGCTGAGATCCAGCCCTGTAGCCAGGGGTCTGGTTGGTTCTCGGGGCCTAGTAGGGAGGCTAGGAGGAGACTGGGAAGCCAGGAGACTCATTTTCACTGGAATTTGACCTAAAGCTGGATTGGAAAGGAAGAAAAGATTTTGAACAAAAGTGCAGGCAGGAAGGAGCTGTTAACAAGCCTTTCTTTCTCTTCAGGGACAGAGCGGAGCGCATAGCAGGGCGCAGCGCCTGCTCTCCTCGGCAGCCCTCTAAGGTAGCTGCAGTCTCTGGCTGCTCTTGCTCTCGCTTGCTCTCCTTTTTTCCCTCTCCTCTTTCTCGGCTCTATTATGGGGACTTGCTCCAGCTCTTTCTCTCTCTTCTGTCTCTCCTTTTGTTCTCTCTTTGTCTATTTATCACACTGTGAAGGTTGAAAGAGATGTTATTAATCTGGGAGAATGAAGGCAGGATTAGTGGTATGAATCGGATTTTGAGAGGTGTAATGATAGAAAGACTCGCTCGGCTGGCGGCCTGCGTGAGCTTGATAAATGGGGAGCACTCCAGACTGACTCTCGCCTTCCTCCGCGCTGTGCGCCCTGCCCGCTGGGGCGTGCCGCGCTCTCAGATCTGCCAGCCGGCCCACCCCGCTCCTACCTGAACCGGAGCAAAAAGCCAAGGGTAAAGCAGACACAAATATCTCCCATTGCACTTGGAGACATCATTGCTTTTAGCACCCTTTTCAAGTGGAGGCCTGTCGAGTTCTCAAAGGACTGTGGGCAGAGGAATGGGGACCCAGACTTCCACCTGCTTCTCGGGCTGTGAGAGTAGAGCTACCCTCCTGCCCCTGAAATGGATGTCAAGAGTCAGGGTGTGATAAGACAGTCGCTTGACCAATCAAGTAAGAGTGCCAGATCTTATGTAATTAAGCAAAGCACTATCGGGAGAACTGTGGGATGAACTGTGGAGGTCAGGGTGGGATGTAGACAAGGGAGGTTGAGAAATCAGGAAGGGCTTCTTGAAGGTGGTGTTCTGAAAAACAGGATTTGGAAAGTGGGTAGAGGAAGGCTACGGTTGCAGGGTGACGAAATAGCATAAGCAAAGATGTGGAGGCAGCAGTAAACCTGACTCCTGTGAGAGGTTGAAGAGCCTCAGATTTGGTGAATTTCAGATCTAGAAGGAACCTAAGAAATAATCCAGCCCCTCATTTTCCAAAGAGGAAACAGACCTGGGGACTAGAGTTACCATTTCCTGGAGTGATTTTCTATTCAAGTCCTGTTGTTTATTTGCTTGTTGTTTGGTGCCCCCTTCCACCTCCAGGGACTATACAGTAAGCCTTTCACACTCCCCCCATCTCTGGATTTGGTCCCATGCTTTGAACCTTCATCTTTGCCACCAAAGTGTCCTGGCTTAGGTTTCCTGCTCACGGTCTCCAGCCCTTCCCCAAGAGTCTTGGCTCAGGATTCTCCTCCCACTCTTGTCTGGGAGCCCACTCTGCAGGCTGTTTGGGGAGTGCTCAGCCAGCCAAGTGCTGCTTGTGTGGTGAGCAGAGGACCCCGAGGCAACATATCCACCTGTGGGCCGCAGATGCTGAGCCCTTACCACCTTTAGATCCCTACAGCAGATCGTTCTAATTACCCGCCATGGTGATTGGGCTTTTATTGATGTCTGTGTCTATAGGACTGTGGGCTCCTTGAGGGTCGGGTCTGATGAGTTGCCAGGGTCTGTCAGGCCTTCAGTGAATGTGTGAATCTCCAATGAATGAGTAAGTTCTGCTTGTGTGGTTTCTTATACTCCTTCCAGGTAGAATATCATCTTGGTTCTCTATTCATTTTTCCCAGACCTGGCTACTCTTAGGAAGAGGGATGGGTACGTGTGCAAAGAAACCAACTTTTGACATTGGTATAGCACCCTCAAATCATATAATATGACAGTGGTAGACCCTTGGATGGCTTCCCATTACCTTAGGAAATACCCAAAGCCCTCATCATGTTCCCTGAGGCCCTGTGTGACCTGACATCTCATGTCTCCCTCACCAGCCATATCTCGTACTTGCTTTCTGTGCTTCAGGGACACTAGACTTGATTTGATTCCTTCCAATTGCTGGGTTACAGTTCACCTAGCAGGCTTGACTTGCATCATCTCCTTGCTCCCACTGAAACCTACCCCCCTCTCAGTCATTTCTGCTTACCTGTCCTCAGGAAGCATTCCCCAACTAGGTCAGAATCCCCTTCTCTGTATTATCATAGCAGCCTGTGTTTCTTCTTTGAGCCCATATTATAGCTATAACTGATTGTGTTGATATTTTTGATTATTTATGTTACTATTTTACACCTGTTTTCTCAATACACTATGAGTTCTCTGTTGACAGTACTGTGTCTATACTGTGGCATGTATGCACATGGGTGGCATATAATAGGCTCTCAAAATATGTCTGTTGTGGGTTGATGTGATTACAGAGCCTGCACCCTTCCATAGTACATACATGGGAAGAATGAAGGTAGAAATGACAAAGGAAGGTACGGGGGCCAAGATGCTGCGCTTGCCCTGTAGAGGTGGCTCTTGGGGCACTGGTATTCAGTTTCCCACCTTTCAGCCTTAAAAGGACCTTATTAACTAGTAACTAGGTAAGTGCTTTTATTCTCTTCTTGGGTGATCATATCTGCTCACATATTTCATTTGCCACCATATGCTTTCTTAGAACTTTCTTGTCTCAGTTCAGACCTCTGAATTGAGCTTCTGGCCTACAAACCCACCTTCTATAGGCAGCTCACCTTGGCTATCATACTGAAGACCATCTTCATCCTTCTTAGTGATTTCCCTCCAGGCCTCTTGGCAGGATATGAGCATGTGGGTTTACTTGTCTCTCCTTCTAGCTTGGAAACTCCTTGAAGGGAGTGATGCAGTCTACTTGATCTCTTTCTAGCACCCACCACAGAGCTTGGCACTTGATAGTTGCTCAATTAAGTGAGTTATATGAGCAAGCTAATGAAGAGGGAGGGAGGTCTGAGACGAAGGTTTTGAACACCCTTTTTATTTTCCCCAGGGAGAAAGAAAGTGAAGATGTATGTGATGTGTGCAAGCGTGTACATGCCTTCGTGTGTGAGGGGTGGGCGGTGGTGATGGTGGTAGTGTCACATGCTTAATAAAGAATTATATTTTAATTTGGAAAGCACTTTAGAAACTTAAAGTGCTTTGCCTAAGTGCTGACTGCTATTAGTGTCTCCTTTTTATTAGGAAAAAGGACATGATTTTTCTCTTTTATCTTCAGGCCTGTCCAACTTCTGAGAGTCAAACTTAGCAAAATGCCTGCCCCTCACTGAGGACTAGTTACATGCCAAGTTCAAAGCTTTGGACTTGAAACACAGAATTCTGCTTTGCAGACTGGTTCTGACACCCCTGTGGGGATTAGCCCTAACAGCTGAGTATCAGGAAGGGGGTGGGAGAGACAGGGTCATTTGACATAGTTCAAGCTGTAGTCCCAAGCCCCTTCCCTCTCCCATGTAGGCCTGGGTGGGAGGACATAAGAACTTGGATTGTTTTGGAGGAGATTTGGGAACAACCCTGTGGTTATCAAAAACTCACTTGTCATATAATATGAAGGGCTAGACTTCAGAGAGAATTGGGGAGGAATAGCCCCAGGAAGAAGTGGGTTTGTTCAGCTCAGGGATGATAGGACCAAGAGGCAGAGACATCACAGCTGCCGAACCTGGGAATATTAAGAGCTGCCACCACAAAGGCCTAGGTCAAAGGGAGGGAGTATGTGGAGCAGGAGCGGGAGGAAATCTGGTCAGGAGGCCATGAGGCAAGAACTTGCCTTATGCCTCATAGCTCCTTTGAGAGCCTTGCAGGTTTGAAGGGAAGGTAACAACCCTCCCGGGGAGATGAATTGGTGATACAGTGGCAAGAGGTACCGAAGGCCCAACTGAGCCTTGTATCTGGGCCTCTCCTTGTGACTCTGCCTCAGGCTCTTTCCTGAGCTTTCACAGGATAGACAGCACCCTGGTCTCTCAGTCTGGCCTATCTCTGCCACTCCTGAATGCTGAAGACTCTGCCCAAAACAGGCACTGGGACGTGGGGGCTTTGGCCCATCGTGCTAGTTCCCTGCAGTCCCATCCCTACCACCTAACTGTACTCTAATCTGGTGGAGGTAGGGCAGGGGTAGGACGGAGGGGGGGAGTACTTTGAGCCTTCTGCCTTAACTGAATTTCCATACCTCCTGTTGTTAATTATAGAGATGTAATAATGCGATTAGTGCACGATTAAAAAAAATCCCTGATATGATTACCATGGATTTAATATCACATGATATATCATTATATCGTTATGCAGTGACAGATGTAATTGAAATACACTTATTGGAGCCGGGGGTGGTGTTTCATTCAATCCCCAGCACCCCGGGGAGGAAAAGGCTGGCTAAAAAAAAGCAATGGGAGAGGAAATTGTAATGAAAACAAAGAAAACTCACAATGTGGCTCTCACCCTGGGCAGCTGGCTCCAACTGACCTGCTGCCTTCGACTCTGTGACAGTGCACGTGGAGCCCCAGACAGGCCAATCTCTTTTGTGAGGGCAAGGCAGCATGGATGGCACAGAGGCTTCTGGTCTGGCTCTCAGTCCGAAACCTCAGTGTCCCCAAGTTCCCTCTGACTCAGCAATGAAGCAAGGATTCTGGGAACTTGAGGGAGCTTATTCCATCTGAAAATAGACTCAGGCCTCTCATGGGATCAAACTGTACTGTCCTCCGAATGTTTTGGACCCAGGACCTATATCACAGCCCCTGCCTTTTCTGTGGTGGGGGTTCCAGCACACAAGAGGAGCCGGTCCAATTGTAGGCAATGAGCAGGAAGGTTAAATACACAGAGGTGATGATTATCCCACTCAAGTTCTGTTGATGGACAGAGGTGTATGTTGGTAGCCAGAGAACACTGTGATCACAAAACTATCTGCTGGGGGCAGAGAAGATGGGTTTATGTCATCTGATGAGAGTGTCTATCCTTTTGCTGTTGTGGTTGAGCTGTGGTGGTTGAGCTTCTGGGCCTGGGGAATGGAGTGGAGGCTATCCATAAGGCCAAAGAGTTAAGAAAAAGAGAGGGGAGAAGGAAAAAGTCCCCCTTTTTTCCTAACATAGGCAACTGAGTCCCCAGTTCTAAGTACAGCTGTCGGAGGATTGCTGTTCGGCTAGACTAAAACAGCCGTGGTTCCTAAAGGACAATGGATAGGCTTGGCAGAGGTAGCAACTCTGAAAACCAGGCCTTGCTTCTTGGCAGAATTATACCCAAAGAGATATATTCCTCCTCTTATACAACATCTGCCCTTAAAAATCCCCCAGCATCATGGAGTAATAGATTCATAAATAAAGCTAATGTTACAGGGGCTGATCGAGTGTGGAAGGGTTTAAAGAAGGAATTTAACTGGTAAAGACTTGGAAAAGAAAGGTCCTTTTGAGTTGAGTGTTGAAAGAGGAGCATGTGTTCCTTAGGACAAAAAGCAGGGAAGGCAAAGGGCATTCTAGGTAAACTGGAGGAATTGCTCGAGAAAAGTCTCAGAGGCCTGAAACATCAGTTCCAGGACTTGGTAGTCAGAGTAAGGAGAAGCAGGAAGTAAAGTTGACCAGCCCCCACCCCCGCCCATTTCTGGTAGACTAAGTTGGCCAGATAGATAGTAATTGCTTTCACTGGGACTTGGGAACACAAGAGAAAGGAGCACTTTGGAGAGGATCTATTGAAATGCTGTGGGGTATTTTTGTTTATTAAATATGTTGAGTATGAAGTCCTTGAGTGAAATCCAGATACAGACGTCAGATAGACAATAGATGTATATGACACTCCAGAAGTGATGAGAAATATCTTATTTGGAAATTGGAGATATTCAAAGCGAGGGATTGAAGAAATCACCCAAGGAGAGTGATAGAGTTTAGGCAAAAGCAGCAAGGGAGTGTGTAAATACATGCATAGGATGACCAGATACAGAAGAGACTATGTAGGAGATTGTGAGGAAAACATCAGAGAGACAGGACAGCTCAGAGGAGAATGTTGAGAAAACCGAAGGCGAACAGTTTCAAAGATGAAGCAGGCTGCCCAGTGGTGAAGGCAGCATGGTGAGATTGTTGACCTCAGCAGAGCTAGGTGGCATAGTTGGGCTAGCAAACGAGACTGCAGAGATTAAGGAGTGATGGGGAAATAAGTGGTAGTGAGTCTCAGAGAAGTTTGGTTGGTAACAGAAGAACCCCAATAGCTGGATGGGGATGTGAAATAAGTGGAGGACTTTCATAATCTAATACTCATAATTTTCAAAGATCTGGGCATTGTTTTTTTGGTTTTTTTTTTTTTTTAATTTATTTATACAAGCACTGGGTACAGTCAGAAGCGCGGGAGGGTGAGAGAATTCACCAGAGCCAGAACGGGGAGCAGAGCAGACAGAAGGACCGAAGCACACTGCTGAGGGGAGCAGCGGGCGGCAGGAGAGGTCTGCACGCCATGCGGGACCCTCCTCCCGTGGCCGGGGAGCAGCCGGGGATCGAACCGGCGCTGCGGAGGCTGCGGGCAGCTTCGCAACCCAGCGCTCAACCGCTGCGCCACCGGGGAGGTCTGGGCATTGTTTTAAACACCTTACATACAATAATCCATTAATCCTCACATCTACTCTCTGGGCAGCGACTATTAGTACCCTCATTTTATAAAGAGGAAACTGAGACATGCAGAAGTTATGTAAAGATTATAAGTATATGCTTGAAAACTAATGGAAAGAAGGCAGCAGAAAAAGGGGGGTTAAGGCTTAGAAAGGGGATACTAGATGGAGCAGAATGAAGAGGTGGAGAGGCTCAAGTACAAGATTACCCTTAGATAAGAAGTGGAATGTCTCTTAGAACAGTTCTGGTAAAGGAGCAGATGAGGAGGGCTGTAAGTGCATTTGTAGATGAGGGGTGCGCAGTTGATAGAGTTCTGCCCAGCAAATCTTACTATGTTTGTGAAAGAGGAGAGGAGTAGTTTGTTGGATACCACTGGGAGTGCTAAGATTGTCGTCTTGGATCTGTAGTGGCTGCTTTCTTTGAGTCACTTTTTCAGCATCACTTAGCTCAAGTATGAGTGTGGACTAACAGTTGAAATGATTAATTCAAGGACTCCAGGCTTGGTAAAAAATGGGCTGAGGCCAGAATATGATGGGTAGATTGGAGAAAAAGCAAGAGTAGAGGAGAGAGGATTCAAAAGCTGGAAAGCTAGGAGGCTGGGGTCACAGTGGAATCTGTCATTTTAAGATTTCAGGTGGAAAACACTTCCAGGAGATAACAAGGCCCAATATGTGGCTGTAGGAATAGACAACTGAAACAGGTAGAGGAGAAGGTCGGTATAGCACAGAGGGTTGAGAAATTGAGAGTCAAAGTTCCCAGATGGGTCATCCTGTAGATACTAAAGTTACCCAGAGTGGTGGTAATTTGGAATGAAGTCCCAGAGAAAGAGGAAGCTAGCCTAGCAGCGTCAAGGGAGAAGTTATTGAGGAATATTGGCAGAATATATCCAGAAATGAGGAGGTATTTGGTTTTCCAGTTAGTTGCTGTATAACTAATCACTCCCAAAAACTGAGTGACTGAAAACAACAGTTATTTCATTATCTCTCATGGTTTCTGCAAGTCAGGTAATCAAAAGGGTTTGTTTCTGGCTCCGGTTCTCTCATGCATTTTCAGTGACTGGAGCTGGCACAGAGCATGGTTGAAGCAGCAGGGAGTATCTAGGAAGTCTCTTCCTTCACCCAGACTCATGGCTTCTGCACGAGCTAGTTTGAGCTTCCTTACAACATGGCACCCTCTGGGCAGTATAACTACTTAACAGTGCAGCTCAGGGCTCTAGGGCACTGTTCTAGCAAATGAAGAGGAAACTGCCTCTGTGTTTCTGAAATGGCCTTGAAGGGACATAACATTATTTTTGTTGTTGTTGTTGGTTGAAATAGCACAGAAGCCCACTCTGTTTTGAAGGAAGGGGACATAGACTCCCCCTGTTGATAGCAAGTGAGTCAAAGTCACATTAGAAGAACATGTGAGATAGGCGTTATGGCTGTCCCTGAAAAAGACCTGCCACAGTTGATGTAAGTCTGAATCTAGAAGGCAGTGTGCATTTAGATGATGGCACCAAGAATATCTGGAGGTGACACTGGAATGGGGTGTTCCTGAGTGACCTCATTTATACCTGGGGAGAAGAACTACCTTCCCTCAGGAGACTGAGGCTCAGAAAGGTTTGATAACTCATCCAAAGTCGTGGTGCTAATAGCTGGCAGAACTGGACACCAAATGCAGGTGTTTCTGACTCCCAAGCCTAAGCCTGAGCACAGTGCCTTTCTGCAAGATAAGGGCTGTCAGGTGCACCACCCTCATGTTTACCTGTGGCCTCTGTCCTTGGTTCAACAGCTATGGAAGTGTTGCCCATTTAGATAGATTAGGTAATAGTTGGGCCTCTCCCCCACCTTTGAGTATCAACTTTTCAGCATCATCTGTTGAGTGTTTACAGGAATAGTAGGTGATTTGATTTAGTTTCGTTCCTCATCTTGGGAAGTGGCCCATCAGCCCTTGGCCTATAGGGTGACAAGTCACCCAGAGGTCTGGTTAAAGTCCTGCTCTTCCCCACCAACTCGGGAGGCTTGATGGGTTGGGTGTGCTGGCACCAACTTGGAAGCTCAGGTTTTTTCCCGAAAGTTGCAGAGCAGTCTTGCTTCTGTCTGAAGTCCCAGCTGGGTTCTTGCCCTGACCACGGCCCTGCCTACTGTCTGTGTCTACCCCACTTGCAGGGCCCTGGTAGGTAGCAACTGGGTGGGCAGAGATACCCCAGCAGCTGTCGATGCCTATTCTTTCCTCTTTGAAGGATCTGATGCTGCTGCCGATGAGGGCTACTTCATCTATTAAACCCAATACACTTGTCGCAGCTGCTAAGCCCCCGTAAGCCGCCGGGCGCCGTGTTTGTGATGGGACTGACAGTGCATGGAGGAGGCTGATTATACACGATTCCATTTCGCGGGCCCAGCAATGTAATTTCACAGGGCGATCAGCGTTTGCATGTAATAGCAGGCTGTGCTGAGGTGTCAGAATATTAAAGGCGCTAATGGCAAAGCTCCCTGTTACACAGGGGGCCACCCGCTGCGCCTACAGCAGGGCTGCGCGGCAGGCCCGTCGCAGATGGCTGGCCACTAAGCTAATGGGGCAGCAGCCAACGCGGGCAGAGCCGCGAGAGGGGAGAGCCAGCCGGGAGCAGCTCGGCACCTGCTTCCCCGCGCATGGAAATTGCAGCAGCCCAGGGGAAAGGAAGTGTGCATGCCTGCCTGGCACAGGGCTGGGGCGGGGTGGCTTGGTAGACCCGGCATCTCTCACTCCAACTCCACCTCCCTGAATAGGACTCATGAGTTCCCCACTCATCTTTCCATCTGACCCTTCCTCTGGCTAGGAACCCATGGCTGCCAGGTGGGCCCTGGTGGGTGGGAGAAGTGCAGCTGGAGAGGGAGCACCCAGAGATTTTGGAACCAGTGTGGCAAAGGGTCTCAGGCACAGATCTTGGCAAGAGCTCTTAAAACAGATTCCTGCCTCATGCTGAGCAAGGTCAGAAAATTTCTGGGTCCCTTACACTGCACCCCACTGGCTGTCAGGAGAGAGGGTAGAAACAGAAATAGGAAGCATATGGGAAAAAGAGGATAAGCGATATTTAGGGCACCTTGATTGATACCACCATTGTGCAAAGAGCTGGGAGGGGCAGCACCTCACGATAGGGCAGCTTCTGTCCACTGTGGCTGCCCCAACCATGTCCAAGCCCTGACCTAAGCCTCTCACCACTTATTCTTGCCATTCTTCTTTGTCCTGACTGCATCTTCTGTCTGGAATGTTGTCTTTACTCCCTCCAGGGAGCTTTCCTAGCTGCCTCCAATCCCACAGGGGCCTCCACTGTCTCTGAGGGCAACCCACAGGGGACAACCTCCTTGATTCTCCTGCCCCCATGACTCCCTGGGTCCAACCTTGACTTCTCGGAGACAGCCCACATTACCTTGCCCTGGGCTCTGAGGCAGGCTCTACTAAGACTCATAGAGGCATGCAGACTGCCAGAGAGAACATCTGGAAGGAAGGTAAATGAAAAAATGGACTGAGTAACCCGAGAGAGAGTTTGGTGCCTGTGTGGGTCTGCTCCTCAGTAGTGTATGTATCTGGGGACAGTGGAGGCCCATTAGAAGTGAGTCTGGGCGTGGTGGGCCTGTGGCACAGGAGCAGAGGGGCAGCAGGTGTGAGGGTCCAGACCACACATTGGTGGAAGCACAAGTTGCTGTGGAATTATTCTCTAGGTGGCTCTCTGTGGCCCCTGGCTATGCCTGAGGGATCCCTGTGATGGCAGGAGTTGGGGGGAGTTTGTGGTGCTATGCTGTGGGACTACGCCTGGGACTTCAGGGGGCCAGTGGTCATGTCTGAAAGTTCAGCTTGCATGAGTGTGTGCCGGAACCTGGGGAGACATACCAGGGTTCTCAGCAGGGGCGGCAGGAGAGCCCAGGCTGAAGGAGAGCAGTTTTAATTAACCATTTTTAATATCATTTTGGACTTTGGCTAGTATGTGAAGGCCCCGCTGGAAGCAGCATTTGTAAAAATTAAATCCCTCTTATTAGAGCTTGGCAGACCCATGTGCACGTGCCGCCCCTTCCTCCCTCCCCTCTGCCGTGCCCCCTGAGGAAGTGCTGGATGAGGCCATGTCACGGCAGCAATTGGTTATCGCGCCTTATCTGGGAATATGAAACTGTGCGGCATGACACCCGCGGCCGTGGCGGAGACGCCAATTCATCTCGCCCGCGCTCTGACAAGCTAGACTGCCCTTCCTGAAAGGCATCCGTCAGGCGGGACCAGGGCTACCGCCTCACCTGGTACCTCTGCGCTCCTACTGTGAGTTCCAGCTTGCCCTGGTCCAGCCAGGCTCGGCCTGGCCCTTTTGGGCTCTGCTGCCCTCCAGCCCCCTTCCATGCATCCCAGTTTGGGGAAGATCTTGGGGGGTCATAATTATAATAATAATCTAATCATGGTGACGCGTCAGGGCAGGCATCTAATGTTATCTGAAGTGGTCTTCCCGCTTAGCTGCGATAAGACTCAGAACGACGTGCAGATAACGTTGAGCTGCCCTGTCCCTGAGCCGCCAGCAGAGCAGAGGGGCCCCGGCAGCCCTGCCACCCGCCCGCCGCTTTAAGCCGGGAAGCGGCAGCACCTGCTAATGCAAGTGTTTAATATTTGATGGGCTGGGATAAAGCAGGATCACCTTCGAATTGAATTGAGTGTCAGCCGAGAATCTATTACTGAAATTCGGGTGTGATTTGACAGCAAAGTAGACGATGTTATTCTTCACTAGTTACTGCAATCTTCTCCCCGACATCACTTAAATATTTTTTTCTTTGCTTGAGTAAACACACATTATCCTTCTTTTTTCCCCCTTCCTTCCCTTTTTCCTTTTTAGAGGAGAAAAAAAACCCATCCAGCTCGCCTTCTCCAGGCTGATAGAGTAGATTGTTATTTCTTTATTTGTCCTATTAAATGGAATTTCTGATCGTTTAATCCGGCCTTTGTAAGTGATTTTAAAGTACTTGAAAGCCGGCCCGCCACTGCTCTCTGGCCCACTGCGCTCCAGCCGTGGCCCTGACCACGCTCAGCAGCTCCTCCAGCTGTGCACCGCCCACTGGCTGGCTGCTTTCCCTCTGCCTGCATCCTCAGCTCTGCCCTGGCTCGCAGCCAGGGTCCTCTCCCCTGTCCTTGAGCCTCATACTCAGCCCCCGAGTGGGTACAGCTATGGACTGGGAAAGGATGAGAAGGTTGGCTGGGAAGCTGGGTTGTGGCTGGTACCTCTGTGGTCAAGGAAAATAGCTTGGGAGGATGCTAAGGTGGCCACACTGGCTCCTTGCCTCCCGGTGCCCTCAGGGCTATCGGCTTGGCTTGGTTCTGCAGCTGGAAAGGGTACTAGACCTCTGCCCAATCCCTCGGCCCTGGCTCAGACTCTGCCCAGTCTCCGGTTGTCTTTCATTCCTGATTCCCCTAGCTGGACCGTCTGCCCTGTGAGGGAATCTTTGGTGGAGCGGGACCTCTTGGCACTGTGGCTGCCAGTCACTTTAGTTCCTTCGGTGGACTCGCCATCTAGCTTCTGATCCCCCAGCATGCATCCCCACTTACCACTGTCTGCATGTTGTTGCCTTCTTGCCACTGGGAAAAGGGCAGCTGGTATTTGGGGACTTTTAAAGTGAGGGATGGTTAATGATCAGCTAGCCACACAACCCCACTGGTAGGAGACTGGGGCTTTGTTAGCAGCTGGAGCAAGAATTAGCTCCCCATTGAACTACTTAGTATGCTCTAACCCTGTGATTCTCATTTTGCTAGGCCTCAGTTTCTCATTTGTGGTATCAGGTCAGTCATGTCTGTAAGGCACTGTAAGAGTAGGTGCAGCCGTGTTCTGTTGTCCCCCCCCCATGAAGGTTGGTGGCGGCCAGGTGGCGAAAGTAGGAGATATAGGCAATGGAGTGCTGGGGGCCCCCCCAGCAGATCGATGCCCCCAGCACTTCCTTCCCCAACCCCAGGAAAACAATTAAGTACAGATCGATGGGTGGCTGCTTTGAATATGCATAAGTGAGCACTTGACCTTCAGCTGAGATCTGCTCCCCACACCACACACACACACACACACACACACACATGCTCGCTCTCGTCTCTCTCTCTCTCTCTCTCTCTCTCTCTCTCTCTCTCTCTCTCTCTCGTCATGTGTTCCCTCACAGCCACTGAAGTCAGCCAGGTGACTTAACCCCTCTTCAGATGAACCCCCATATGACTCTCAGCTGTCTCCAGGTCATAATCAGACTGGCCACAGGCAGGTGGTTGGTCCCTCTTGCTTCAGTTTTCCTGTCTATGAAGTTTTTATAGGCTGGTCTCCAGGGACCTTCCAAACACCAGCCTTTATGAACAGTAATACTTGGGGAGGGGCCCAGTGAGCATTGGGGATATCTGAAGAGAGGGGGAATTCTAAAGAAGAGTGCATAATGAGGAGGCTGCTCTAGTGAGGACGGTTTTGGCAGGTGGGAGCACTCTAGAGAGGAGTCTGCTGTGGGTGACACCTAACGCCGGCCTCAGTTTCCCTCAGCCAATAAAAGGAAATAGAGTTTGAGGAAAAGGAAAGTGTCAACAAGAGACCAGTCATTTATAACTGCATCAAGGGGGGCACCCAATCAGAGGTGGTGGGGTTCTCTGATTGGGAGATGCCCAGGAGAAAGGAAACCCCTGGTGGAAAAGGGACCCAGTGAGGAGAGTCTTATGAAGTGGCATGAGGAGAACAAGTCCTAAAGCAGGAAAATGGGCGGTGGGGGTGGGGGTGGGGGGTTGCTTGTGAGTGAGCGGGGTTGGTTCGGGCCTTTGTTAACCACTCTTACGTCCTGTCTTCCAGGCTTACAGCTTCGCCATGGGCTGCTGGCCCAAGAATGGACTTCTAGACATGAACAAGGGCCTCAGCCTGCAACACATAGGCCGGCCCCACAGCGGCATTGGTCAGTCTTTCCACATATCCCCCTGGCAACTCGGTCAGTCCCTTGCCCGCAGGCCCCAAACCCCTGGCACCAGAGGGGTTCTGTGGCTCATTTTTGTGCTCCTAAGAGGGTGCTCTCCATAGCTGAAGGATGAGGGGAAAGGGTGAATGAGGGGGGAATAGAACTTGACCTTGGAGGATCTCTCAAAACAACATTTAGAAGGAGACCAGGGTCTCAGGTCTGGTGATCACAAGTGGCCCTGGATTTGGGACAAGGTATTCCCCTCCCCACACTGCCTCCCTAGTAAGTGATGTCCTCGGAGGGGTGGGGGCACATGTCAATTTACCCACCCCCCGTGGAGCTGGAGGAGGCTGTTTAATATTGTTTCAAGTCTGTGACCACTAAAATGGGCGATCAATGGGAGTTAAGGAGATGAATTATTTAAACCTCACCAGCTTTTAATTAGTCAGGGTCCTTCTGACCGATGGCTCCGTCCACAGGGTATTGACTCCCCCGCAGGAGCAGCAACCTCCATTGAGTTGTGCCTGGGTTGGGAGGAGCCATTTGGGGTACCAGGTGGTGGCGCACCCTCAGGAGGATTCCTACTTGGGAGGGGCTGGAGTGGCTGTGGGTCTAGGCACTGGGGGCTCTTCCAGCTTCTAATAGATCAGTAAGGGTGGGTGGGTGGGTGGGTTTGTGCATGCACACATGTATGTGACACCTTCAGCAGCGTATCTCTGTTTGTCTAAGTGTGCCCCTATATGTGTATACCTGTTTCCAGGAGTATGTGTGTAACACTATATCTGTAAACATGTTCCCATGGGCACTGTCTATATATGGAAGCAACCATCTGTGTGTGTATCCATCAGAAAGCCTATCCATTCGTTTCTATGTATCTTGTGGGCGTGGGTACACACGCGCATGCAAATAATTTCAAGCAGCATAGTTGACAGGCATAGGCTTTGTTGCAAGTGGAAAGAAGGAGGGGTATGCCTGGATGGCATTATGACATTGTCATAACCTATGTATCTTTGGGGAGGTACTGTGGTTTGGGCAGTTGGGGGCCCGGCGGCAAGGGGGCTGGCAAGATACAGCAAGAGGACGCAGTCACCTACTACAGACTAGCCCCTCATCCTACTATAGACATCACTGGTGCTGATGGTTACTGGGGATGCTTAGTGAACTTGTGAGCTCGAGAAGCTCACATCCTAGAAACAGAGACCGAACTGGGCAATAGCCACCCAAGGTATTAAGGGCTACGATAGAAATACCTGGCTTCCCCAAGGGAGATTTCCCCCGTCCTCAGTTGCCAAGGTGACTACTAACTCCTTATTTACATCTCACAAGAATATCCCATATCATTATTGTTGGGACACCCCACAGCTTTCCTGGAATCCTAGGGGAAAGAAGAAGTGGTCAGTAGGCCTAGGGAATTAAGGAGTACACAACAGCAACTGCTGTTCCCTCCCATGGGAGCTATAGCATACAACCTAAAGGGGACCCCAGACCTAGCAAGGTGATATGCCTGGGAAGTCAGCAGGAAGTTTCCTAGAGAAGTGGACACTTGAATCAGTGGATCCTTGACGGATGAATAGGAGTTTGCTGGGCAGAAAAATGGGAGCACTTTTCTACTTGGGGGGAACTACATGTAACAAAAACATGAGACCATGAGAAAGCCCGCATGTTGAGAGGACAGGTTTGGACATTTATTGACAAGTACCTCCCTGTGACTGGAGTATTGGGGTTAGGGAACAGCTGGATGAGAAACAGGCCTTGAATGCCAGATTACAGGGTAAGGTTCTGAGGAGACTGAGCTTTGTGAGTGAGAGAGCCACAGCATCAGGGCTCTGGTTGAGAACCCGAGGCAGTTTGTGCTGCACAAACCAGATCCTAGCAGGCGCTCAACAAATGCCACAGGTGGGGAACGAGCGTGAGAAAGAGCAGGTGAATCAGTTATGGCATGGAATGGGGGCAAGGACCCGTGAGATGACTTGCACTGGCCCCGGGAGGAGGAACTCCAGTAATTGAGTCTCACAGGTGGAAAGAACCAGTCTTGAGCTCAGTGGTGGCTTCTGTGTATCTGTCCCAAGATGTGTTGGTGAGAGAAGGGTTTCCACACTTTGCTGCCTCCTGGGACTCAGAGGTACCTTTTGTGTCTGTTTACCCTTGTGGGCTCTGGGTGAGAACCACGGAAGTGATCCCACCTTCAGAGGAGGTTTTCTATCTGGATGGGTGCTAGGGTCCAACCCAAGACGGTGAGTGACAGTGGAGTAAGGCTTGTGGAGCTACTGCCAGAGCCTGTGACCTGAGACAAGGGACAGTGCTGCTGCCTCTTTAGGCCGTTAGGAAGGTTCAGTGGCATCACCTGTGTAAAAGGCCTGTGCAGTGCCTGGCACACGTGGGTGCTCAGGAAACCCTTCCCCAGCCAGTACCCAGGGCCTCCCCAGGGCACTTGGTCTTTGTATCTTTGAATGAAGAGGGCTGCCCTGCCAGCTCCTGGCTGGTGCTGAGGTGTGGGTGAGGGTGCTTGGAAGGGAGGGAGGATGCAGGGCATTAATTGGGCTGAGAGAGGCGGGGAGGGGAGGCGTGGGTTTTGAGCAGTGAGGTTAATGGCCCTCGCGCCAAAGAGACAGCTTTAATGAGCTTCAGCTGGCGGTGCCCCGAGTTACTGTGCGTGCTAAAAGGGTCGCGCTATAAGAGTTTGATGTGGACTGTTTCCCAGCCCTGGGGTCAGGGGTCAGCTCCTGTCACTGGCCACTCAGGCTGGTCCTCAGTGACATGGTGCTAATTAACTGTGTGAGGAGCTGGCAGCCTGGAATGGGGAGTGGTATGTATCTCAGTGGGGGGTGAGGCGGCAATGGAGATGTGCTGGGCAAGGGTTCTGCCAATCCCACAGTGTAGCCATCTCCAGGAGCTTCTTGAATGTCCCACAATGCCATAGAGGGGGCAGTGGCTCTGTGAGCAAATCACTGATGACCCTAGACTGAGCAGACCCCTAGAGCCTCTTTCTAAGGTATATATGGAAGAGTTGGACTGATGGGGGTTGGGCGGGGACAACTGGAAAAGGGGAACAGGCCCACTGGGGTGGCTGTACATGGTGGAGCTGTTTGAGGGGCAGCCATGGGACTGATCAAAGGAGTGGCCTAGTTTGTACAGGGAGGACTAGTGAGAAGAAACTGTTGAAGAGGCCACAGGGGAGGTCCAGCAAGGTATTCAGGAGGTGGTGGTTAATTCAGAGCCCTCAGTGGCCAGGAAAATAGGACCAAGGGACCCAGTGAATGTTTATCTTGCACCTGCTGTGTGTCCAGAACTGTGATAGGTGTATGAGAAGATGACAGACACAATGCCCTGTTCCCACAGAGCGCACAGGTACAATCCTGAGGATAGGGCAACAGCGTGGCCCTGGGCACAAAGGGAGAGAAAAGGTTTAGGGGCTCTGGGCAGAAAAGAGGTGTCAAGGCTGTAAGTGTGCCCTCTTAGGGGAGGCCTAGTTCTCTTGGGGGAGTGGATTGTCCTTGGGAACCTGGTGAGTGGGGCAGTTTGGAGAGGATTGTGGGTGAGATGCCTGTGTGTATGCAGAACTGTGTGCGTCCTTGGTTGTCAGTGGGCCCTGTCAGCATTCTTGGTTGGTCCTAAGGCTCTGGGGCAGAGCAGCCTCCTCAGGGAACTGCTGACTGCTGTGTGGTCCTTCTTTCATTTCAGCAAAGGGTCAGCAAGGCACTCATTATTTGGGGGCACTTTTTGTCAACTAATTTAAATTTCACACCAGTCTCAAAGACAGTCATCATCATTCTCATTTTATTTTTTTTAACGATTTATTTATTTATGCATACACGAATTGAGATATAGGCCAGAGGTGCAGAGGGTGAGAGGATTCACTAGAGACAGAGTGGAGAGCAGAACAGGCAGGCTGACTGAAATACACTGCTGAGGGCAGCAACAGGCAAGACAGGAGAGGTCTGCTGCGCCATGTGGGTAGCAACCTGGCCAGGAATCAAACTTGAGCTGCTGAGGCTGTGGACAGCTTCACAGTGCTATGCTTAACCCCCTGCACCATCAGGGAGGCCCCATTCCCATTTTATAGGGTAGGAGGCTGAGGCTTAGTTAAGTGTCTTGCCCAAGGAAAGCTGCAAGTTGAACTGAGGACCCAGGACTCAAACACCAGCCCATCTGAGGGCCAAGCCTGGGTTCTTACCACTCTGCTGGACTAGGAAGCACCTTTTTGGTATCAGGCTTTGTGCTACCAAAAGAAGCAGTAAGGAAGACAACAAACTCACTTCCCTCATTTCCTTCAGGGTCATGTGAAACATACAGGCTTGACAAAGCTTCCATAAGCATGACTGAGGAAGACAGGAAAGGATTGTCACCACTTCAGCCTGGCTCTAGTGACCGTCAGAGCCAGGATCCTGCAGCCACTGACAGTTCTTACTCTGTGATTTCTGTTTACTTTCTACCTCTTGACCTAGGAAAACCCTGCTCATCTTCCAGGGCCACCTTCTCTGGGAATCTGGCCCAACATCCCCAGCCTGAGTGCACAGAATACACCCTTGGGCCCCAGTTACAATCTGTTGGCGGTAATGTCCAGGCCCTGCATACCTGACCTGGGCAAGACATACTTGAGGGCAGAACCTGGCCCTCCTTCCCTCCTTTTTAGAAATCGGTACAGGAAGTGTCAGTAAAATCGCAACTATTGTTGGTACCCACAGATCTGGTGGATTGCAGGTTTCAGCTGGTGGAGAGACTAACTGGAACCTTCCCTGATGCCCAGAAGGGGCCTGCCCTGGTTACTGAGCCCCTCTGCTCAGGGAGTGGGGAGAGTCTCAGGCTCGAGGTAAGGCAGGATGGCCCAGACACCTTTGGACTCTCAGGAGCTTGTGGCCCAGCAGAGTTGGCAAGAGAGCTGAGCTGGCATGTAGCAGGGTAGGGGCCTAGCCCCAGGGGGGGCATTGCTGGCCTGTGGTCTCCTGAAGAAGTGGGGTGTCTATCAAGAGTCCAGTCAGAGCACATTAGCTCTGTGACACGGATCTCATTAGTGCCCGTGAGAGGTGTCACTGCGGGAGAATCATCGGCTCAGGGAGACGCTTGTACCAAAAGGAAGAAAGGACGGTGACAGCCTTTTCTCTGCCGCCTCTGCCGCCACGCTCCCTGGGCCGCCCGCCCTCCTCCTCCTCATGGGGGGGTGGGGGTGCTGGCTAATGAGCTCATCTACTGTACAGCTTTGCCTTCCCCTGCTTGAAGTTCCCCAGGTCCCTCTGAAGACCTCAGGCCGGGATTAGCTCACACCAAACACCAGCCCCCCTCTTGCCCAGCAGGGAGTTCCTTCTGATCACCCTGTTCTTGCTACCATCCAAGGGAAAGGAGGTGGTGGCAAGACAGAGCCCCTGTGGCCGGGGGAGGGGCCGGGGAAAGCTCAAGCCCCTCTGCCTCCCTTGACTGAGTGACCGTGTCTGCTTCTCTTCTCTGGGCTCTTTCTTCCCAGAGTTGTGGTCTTCTTCACCCCTTCCCTTCTCCTGTGACACCTCTTATCCCGGCAGTAGCGGGTCCCTATGGCGGACCCTCGCCCCAAAGCAGGAGCTTTGGCTGAGGGTTCAGCAGGTAACATTTAGATCTGATATGATGTGGGACTTTCTGACTCAAGTAGAGGGCTTCGGATCAGCAAGAGTTCAGTGTATGGACTTCAGATGACCTGAGGATGGTGACATATTGATATGAGGCCCCTACAAATCTAAGTGCTTCTCCCTGGTCGTCCCAGAGAAGTAGACAGGTGCGTTGCCCCTTACTCTCTACATCAGTCATCTTCAGGGCTGGGAGGGGAAGAGTTAGCACAGCTGCTTTGTTGAGGGGGAGTGGGTACAGAGGCAGCTGGAATTTGTGCTTGCCTAGCACTACCAACCCTCCATCCCCCAGTTCCTGTCTTGCTCTTTCTGGCACTGCCCAGAGAAAGTGAGGGGCCAGGGTATGGATGGCCACAAGAAGGGATAACTGCCGAGGCATCAAGGCATCGACAGGGTCTCCTCTGGCCTGCCTGAATAATGCTCAGGAAGAGAGGTTCTCACTCCTTCCTCCCTGAACTGGATGGGCACCCTTGGGGCCCAGGGACATATGAGGAATCGGTCTTTGCCAGACGCCAGCCTCTTGTCTTCAGTAGCAATCACTAATGGAAAAATGGACAACTGGATGGACAAGTGGGCTGACGGATGGAGAAAGGTTCTAGTGTTTGTACATATGTGTTCTGTCCCTGTGATGCATGGGAAGTACAATCTTTGTTTCCCTACCTTCCTAGCCCCGAGCTGGCCTGGCCTCCCCTTGTCTCTCTCTGTATCTCCTGTCAAACCATCGCAGACGTAAATGACAAAGAAATCAGAAAGACAGATCAATGCCGGCCAAATTAGCACTTGCAGATAGACTGTGCGGGGATGTCAGCGCCCTGACCCCTGGTGATCTTGCAGCCTCCTCTGCTGATATTATGCAAATTGCATCCATCTGGCAGGACCCGCGTGCTGGCTGCTCCTACTCAGAGGAGTAATGGACTGGGGGGTGGGTGGGAGTGTTGGAGCAAGAGTCGGTGGAGTAAGTGTGTGCATGTGTGAGCATATGCTTGAGTGTGTGTGAGAGCGTGTGTGTGGTACCCACCAAGCACTGGGCGGTGATGGAGTGATTGACAGGGCAGATAAGGGGCTGCATTGGATTCCTTTGGGCAGGGGGATTAGGAACAGCCACAGATGGGAGATAACCGGACTTCATTTCAGTTTATTTTCCTCCTTATCCCCTCTCCCACCTTCACTCCCCGAAAAACACAATCTCTGTAGTTTGCGTTTTCATCAATATTTGCAAGTCATTACCACTGGTTTAAGGTGAGAGACAATGTCAGGGCCCAGACCAGGCCAGCTCCTCCCCCATCCTGTACAGGTCTGGTATCCTGAGAATGAATATCTAGAGCAGCACACACAGCCCCCACGACAGTGGTGTTCACGGCATCCCCTCCTCCCAGGTCCACAGTCCTCATGGGACAATCCATACTGCAGTGACCAGCCCTCCTGACCTAGACCTAGTACGATAGGACAGTCCTTGAGCTGGGCCTCTGCCCCACCCACCTGATGCTGGTGTGCAAACTGCCTGCCCCCAGAGTTTAGGCTCCAGCCCAAGTGTGTCTGCCCCTGGCATTAGTTGTGTCCTTGAGAGCTGCTCTTCCTCTTGTGCAGGGCCCTAGACCCTTCCTCACTCACCTCCCATCTTTGACACTATTGACCAGGACCCAGATCCCAGGGGGGCAAAGTGGGACCTATGGCCTATGGAGATGGGAGTTTGTTTGGTCTGGTTTGAATCCCCTGTCAACACCAGCATCCTTCCACAATGTCTGCTGAATGCCAGATGTAGTATGGAGGACTTTGCATCTGTTATTCCATTGCATTCCCAAACCCTACAAGATAGGGGCTGTATCTATATGCATGTGTATGTGAGGAAACTGAGGCTCAAGAAGCTTGTCATTCACCCAAGGCTGCAAGGAGGTGGGAGAGCCAGAATTTAAATGCATGTCTATCCACCACCAAGTTCTTCTGCTTCAGTGCCACACCACCAGCCCTAGACCCTCACAGCTCTTCACGCACAGATCCATTTAAGTGAACCATCCTTGTATAGCAGCAGACGAGTTCCTTCAACTTGTAGCCTCTAAATACAGACCCTGACCCAGTCCAGGCCCCCTGTGGGGCTCAACCAGCCCGAAGGGGACAGGATTCAAATAACAGCCACCCTCAAGAGCCACGTATCTGAGACAATTGGGCTGTAGCAAAAAGGACACACAGAGGACAGAATACAACCACAGCTGAGCCAGCCCAGGATGTGTCATCACACGTGGCATCCAGGTCCCTGCAGCTCCAGGAGAGGAGCTGGTGCGGCTCCAGCCAGCCAGCCATGGTAGCTGAGGGTCTAGCTGTCCCAGGGGCCCCTCCAAAACTAGGTCCCCACTCTACCCTCCCACCAGGCAGGGTTGGGAGCTGGGAGTGCTGGGGACATGTCCGGGGACACATGTGCAGGGGGAGCTTGTCCTAATGAGGAGAACATGGCTGCTAGTTAGGCAAGGGGCGGGCGGGGAGCTACAGAGCTGATTGAAGGCAGGGGCAGGGGTCAGACAATTAGGCCCAGATCCGGCCGTTTGATGTGAGTTCTGAGGCCTCAAAGCCTCCCTTCAGCCCGCTCGTTCCACTCCCTCCTCTCCCTCCTCTTTCCTTTCTTCTTCTGCCCAAAGGCAGGAAGGATGGAAACGCTTATACTCACAGTTACTATTATTAAACTCTGTGGCAGACCAGCCAGACCCCAGGACTCCTGCCCACAGGGGGCACTCCAGGCCCCCAAGGAGACTCCTTGGGCCCCAGGGGGAGCATCTGGCCAGCCAGAGGGCAGGGATGAGGTGAGCCCCAGGGCAGGGTAACTCTGCTGCCTCTCTCTTGGCTTCTGAGGGTGAGTGAGTGGGGCTACACAGTGGGGATTTGGGCTAGGGCTGCCAGGGCCACACCCCAGGCCTGCTTTGACCATCACCTCCTGCAGCCATTTAGTTCTTTTCTGTTCTGTCCTGGGGCTGGGGGGTGAGGGTGTGATTCATTCAAGCTCATTCCCTGGTGCACAAATAGTCGTCTGCAGCAGTCACACCGAAACCTCGATCCACAGGATAAAAATACATAGAGCTGCACAGCCCCTCAGTACCGTCACCCTACACACCAAATCCTTGTCCCCCTCCCTCCTGCCCCAAATGTCAAAGCCACACATACCATCACAGGGTCCATCTTTAGTCCCACCCACAGGTCTTGCACAAAAGCCCACTCCTGCTGCAGGGCCCTGGGAGCTAAGCCCCTCCCCCAGGGTAGCTGAACAGCCTCAGATCTTGTGTCCAGGGCCGGTGGGCATCAGACCCTTCCAGTTCCCCATCCTGAGAAGTAAACCTAGAGAGCTGGTACTGACCAGAGTGGGAAGAAGCCAGATTGGGGGGGCTGTGGGGAGAGGGAGGGTGGGAGCAGAGATAAATGTTAGCTCATTTCTTCCGTAATTAGTTACTCCCTCATCCCCGCGTTGTAATTGTGAACAAGCTGTAATGTTTAATTAGTCTGTAAATGAAACCCCAATTTCATAATGGCCTGGCTGACAGGGCTAAGTGAGCAGCGGAGGAGGCAGAAGGGAGGAAATAGGGAGGGCCCTCAGAGGGGGCGGGCAGGCTTGTGGGATCACCTCTTCTCCTCAGACCCAGCCTGGCCTCAATGAGGGGCTATGGGCCAGGCACAGTACTTGCAATCCCAGCTTTAATAGCCTCTCCACTGGCCCCTCCCTAACAGAAAACTGAGGGGAGGGGAGGTTCCAAAGCAACCTTCCTTCCCCCTCCCTACCTCCCCTCCAGTTCTTTGGCTGGGATGCCCCAATCACTGTCCAACCTAGGTGCTTCCAGCTGGAGAAGCTGACCTGCCTTGTGACCCCAGCCAGGATGATGCATCCTCTCTAGGTCCAACGTTTCCCCCCCTCCCAGAGCAGTCCTACTAAGAAGACTTTCCTTGAAACCTGACCTCAGGAGCGGGTTCTTACCCTGAAAGAGCCATGATGGGCTTAGGATCGGCCCCTCCCCTTCCAGTCCAGCCGCTCAGGAATGCTGCGCCCCTGGCAGCGCTGACACCCCAGGCCACACCTTCCCTTCCGTAGGCATCTCTGCAGGCTGTGATAAACTGGAGCTGCCACAGGGGGGAGCCCCTGGCCCCACTGCTGCCTCATCCTTCTCTCCCTGTCTCCCCTACAACATCCTCACCGCCTGCACACGCCCCCGCCCCGCCTGCCGCAGCCATAAATCTCAATTTACGAGGGTGGCTCTGGTGGGGGAGGGAGGCAGCGCCGCTAATGACGGCTCCTCAGCCGGATTTTTCATGTTGCACAGTCATAAATTTTTAAGAACAGCATGGGCAGCACGTTAGCGAGTTATCGAGGCTGCCTCCGTGCTGGCTGCCTAGCTCTAAGAGAGCAGAGACCCTGTAGGACGGAGGCAGCATTGGAGAGGGGGTGGGGCCTGACAAGCGGTTAAGTTTCAAGGCAGGAATAAGACGACTGGGTCCACAGGCCTCAAGTGAGGCTCTGCTCAGGGCCTTGTGGTAGGTGCTGCCAGAGGAGCTGGGAGCCAAGGACAAGCACATGGGTGGGATCCAGCTTGTGGGCACACAGACCATGGCGTTGGGAGCAGCTGATGGATGCCTCTGCTCCAGGACTTGACACTATGATGTACGGGGAGCCTGGAGACATATGGATTTTCAAAGTGGCCACTTTGAATAGAATTACAAACCCTGACCATGTGCACAGGGAGGCCTGTGCCCTGGCAGAGCTGGACTTGGTTCATAAACCAGGTGCCTTTTAACACTGTTCTGGGGAATGATGGTCCCTGGTGGAGCCACTGAAGGTGATCCCTGGGGCGGGCCCACAGAGGTGGCCAATCTGTGGATGTGCTGGAGCCTGGGGTCCTGCTGACCTCATTCTAGTTATGGCTCATCACACGTCCAGGCAGAGTGGTCCTGGTAAGTTATGCACCAACTTAAGCCTCTGTTTCTTTCTCTTTAAAATGGGCTTGAATATGTTCCTTGCCTCTCAAGCTTACTAGGAGGATTTAAAAGATCATGCATTTGAAAGTACTGTACAGCCCCAAGGACACGTTGAGTGTCTACTTAAATCTCAGAGAAAGTTGTTTTTTTTTTTTAAGCAATTTTTTAAAAAGATTTATTTATTCATGCATGCAAGAACCGGGGTTCAGGCCAGATGTTCAGGAGGTGAGAGGATTCACCAGAGACAGAACGGAGAACAGAACAGGCAGATTGACCAAAATACACTGCTGAGGGGAACAGTGGGGGAGACAGGAGAGGTCTCGCTGGCCGGCTGCGATGGAACCTGTGCTGCAGAGCCTGTGGACAGCCTCACAGCACTGTGATCAACTGCCTGCACCACCAGGGGAGGCCCCTCTGAGAAAGTTTTGAGGGGAGTTAGTGGATGGGAGGTATTTGTGGAGATGGTAGGCCTTCACTTTTACTTGGTCATTCACTCCGAAGATGTTTGCTAAGGTCTTCTGGGTGTTTAGTCCAGGCCTGGAGGTTCCTCCATGGGTGGTAACGTGATCACTGTGATTGAAGGTAGGTCAGTGTCCCCAGCACTCGCCTTGGTCCCTGCAAAGCCCTAGCTTGCATGAGTACACCTAAGCCTCAGAGTGCTGAGAGGCCCACATATGCCTCTCCCAGACCCCCAGACTAAATGCTCACCTGAGTTCCCCAGTCTGTGTAGTTGAAGGTTAATGATCTTAGCCGCCTCTCGGGATCCATAAACACAAGGTCAAGAAATCAGACAGTGCTCAAATCCACAGAGGTGGCATGCATGTGTTTGTGTCAGGTATTCAGGATGACTCCACAGTAATCTCCTGAGACAAATGCTGGTCACTTAGGGAGAGCAGAGCATCCCCAGGGCCTCTCCTCATGCTCCCTGCACTCTAGCACAAAGCCCTCCCTCATTTTCCGGGACCTGCCATGCCTTCTCTCACCTCAGGGGCCTTCTCATATGGCTTCATTTTCCTAGGGAGCCCCCATACCCACTCTTTGGCCTACTTAACTCCTGCTCATCCTTCAGAGCACAGCTCAGTTGGCTTCCTCAACTCACCTTCCCTGACTCCTAGACTTAGTCACGTCCCTCCCCTGGGCCCCGACATGGCACCCTGCACTGCTCCTATGTACATCCTGTCATGGTCCTAATTAAGAAATAAGTTGTTGGGCCTCCCCGGTGGCGCAGCGGTTGAGCGCTGGGTTGCGAAGCTGCCCACGGCCTCTGCAGCGCCGGTTCGATCCCCGGCCGCTCCCCGGCCACCGGAGGAGGGTCCCACATGGCGCGCAGACCTCTCCTGCCGCCCGCTGCTCCCCTCAGCAGTGTACTTCGGTCCTTCTGCCTGCTCTGCTCCCCGCTCTGGCTCTGGTGAATTCTCTCACCCTCCCGTGCTTCTGACTGTACCCAGTGCTTGTATGTATAAATCAATCAATAAATAAATCTTTAAAAAAAAAAATTAAAAAAAAAAAAAAAAGAAATAAGTTGTTCAGTGCTTCTCTGCCCCACTAGAGTGTAAGTTCCCTGAGGGCAGGAACTTAGGTCTGTTTTGTTCAGCTTGTCTTCCCCAAAGCATAACATAGTATCTGACTCATGTAGGCAGATAGTAAATAAAATGTGTTGTTTTGAATTGAGTTAAATTGAGTTGAGATGGCCCTGACCCACCCCTGGGTGCCAGGGCAGGGGGAGGTAGCTAGGGAAGTGCCTGGAGCTGAGGTGGTTCCCATTAGTCCTCATGATTAATTCACAGCCACACTGTGATGGAGTGGTCTTGTCCCCAGTCAGCGCCTCCGCTGGGGCCCACCTGTTAGCGACAAACAAACAAAGGGGATAAATAATGCATTGGGAGCTGAGCCAGGCAAGGCGGCGGTATTGAAATTAATAGGGATTAGCTGAGCAGCTTGAGGATGAAATATTTACCAGGTGGGACTGGGCTTAGGGAGGGCAGCCTCCCTCTAGAGTCCCTCAGCTTAGCCAGTCCCTTCTCCAGGGCATCATTGGCTAGGACTGGGGGTGTCTCAATACCACGACTGCCCCAACTGCCTTGGTTTACAGGACAGGCTGGCCAGACTGCTGAGTGCTCAGGTACCAGCCAGTCTCCTGACCTGGCAAGTCTTAGCGAAAACAAGACACTAGAAAAGCGTGGGGATAGGGAAGGGGCACTTTGGAAATTGGGGGCAAGAAGTAGGATGGATTTCCAGGACCTGGGCGTGTCTAGGCTTTGGTGGTAAAAGTCCAGGCTGGAGGTTTACCTGCGATCTTCGTCCCCCTTCCCTCTAACTTCCCCTGCCTCCTTTCTTCCACTTAATGCGTATTTACTGAGGACTTCTGTGTAGGTAACGTGAGTGTTTCAAAGGTTTGCTGTCTAGTGTGTGTGTGTGTGTGTGTGTGTGTGTGAGAGAGAGAGAGAGAGAGAGAGAGAGAGTGTGTGTGAGTGTGTGCGTGTGTCGGGGCTGGGGGGAGAGGTGACAGAGACAGTAACAATGGCGAACATTGGGTACCATAAGAATATAAAGAAGGGGTTCCTGACACAAACATGTGCTTAGGTAAGGCACCCCAGGAAACCGTAGCAAGTCTGGGAAGAAGGGGGACCTCCAGTGGAGAACTCAGGAGTTTTCCAGGCAAAAGGAAGAGCTTGTAAGAAGCACAGAGGTGAAAGTGTCCAGACTCCATGGTCCAGGAGTGAAGTGGGCAAGGAAGGAAATCTAGGCACATCTCCAGAACTTTATAGAGAAGTTTGGACACTACCCTGGGAGCAATGAGGGCCTGTTGGAGCTGGTGGTTACTTGTTTTAATTATCAACTCCAACTTTTTACTCCCAACTGATTTTACATTTGCAGCAACGTTTCTATACATCTCTCACCCAGCTTCCCCTAATGTTAGCATCTTACATATGCACCGTACAGTTGTCGGCACTGGGAAACTGCCGTTGGTACCATAAACCAAGGCTTTATTTGAATTTCATCAGCATTTCTACTCATGTCCCTTTTCAGTTCCTGGAGTCCTTAAAGGGAGTGGCAGCACCAGATTTGTGGCTCAGGTAAAGGATATTAGTGAGGCACTGTGTCCTCTTGATGACAAGGGATGGTGGTACCCTGGATCTGGGTGGTAGGCGTGGGAATGTGGTGATGTAGGGAAGTAGGCGATGACTATAGTGACTATGGGGATAATGTTGCCCAGGGAGGGAGAAGAGAGTGAGGAGGGAAGAGGGTAGTGACAGCTCTGAGCATTACCATGACCTGGGGCAGCCAGAAAAGGTGTGGGGAGTGGGGTGAAGGAAGGCTGCAGGGAAAGAGGTGTCCCTGAAGCCAAAGGAAGAGCGTTTCAAGGAATGGGTTATGCCACTGGGTGGATCTGCACCAGAAAACTCCATTGGACTTCTCCCCCATGGTCCCTGGTAGTACAGGTGTCATATTGCAGGGTAGGAGATGGAAAAAAAACGAGACCAGGAGTGTTAACTCTGAAGTTTGTTCAGGGAGAAGAGACTGGGTACTAGCCAAATGGAAAAGGAGTTAAAGGGAGTTTGATTTTAAAGGAGAGATTTAACACATTACATCCTTAGGTGAAGGAAACAGTGCAGAAGGAAAAAATGAAGTTACATGGGGGGAGGGGGAGATACTTACGATGTAAACCTGAAAAGACCATAGGGTTGAACTCCAGAACCCAAGTTTGGCGGAGGGATGGTGACATCAGGACGGCTCCCCTCTTGTAACAGGCTGAGAGGAGAGGTACAGAGACAGGAGAATGGTTTCTGGGTCTCCTGTGAAGTAGGAGACAAGATGGTATGGGTGAGGAGGTTGGGTGACGATGGTGTAGGGGATTTGAGATTTGTGGAAAGTAGAGAAAACTCGAAATTGTCATGAGGGGGAAAGGGAGAAAGGGAGTGCTGGGTAGGTTTGTTCACCCAATTGAGATCTGGAGGACTATAATTTTAAAAGTGCCACGAATCTACATGGTTACAATATTCTCTATTCACATTCAACCTAGAGGCAGGCGGAAAGAAGGCAGAATTTAGGTTTTTCCAAGCAAGGGTGATGAAAGGAAAAAGAGCAAGAAAGTTGAGAATATGGACAATAATGGAGTGAAAGGATAGACCATGTAATCCAAGCTCACAGTGAGAAGTACCAGTTAGGTTGCTTTGCTAGGGCAGAAGCTGCTAGGTGCATACCCCCTATCGATTGTCCTTTCTCACTAAATAGGACCCTGTGTGATTAGGACTGCAGTGTCTAACTCAATTAAGGCTACTTTTTTCAAGTTTCTCATATGGCTAAATATGATTGCCTGAGTTCTGGGCAATGAGAGAAATGAAAAATGTTGTGTGGATCCTCCAGGAATAATAATTAAAGGAAAATGACTTCTATGGAAAATGCATTATTCTTGCTTTTTCCTTCTTCCTTTCCTAAAACATAGATGTGATGATAGGCGCTCCAGCAGCCATTTCGAACCATGAGATAACCTGGAAATTGAAAGCAGCATGCTGAGGAGGGCAGGGCAGAAAGAAGTCTCCAAAGACTTTGTGTTAACTTAGAGTGCAAACCACAATTAAAAATCAAACCCAAAAAAAACCCTTTCTTGGTAAAGCTGTATTTCTTCTCTGTTTTGTCCTGAGCTTGCACCTAAACTTGACGGTTAGCCTTTTTAGTGACATAGTCTGTGGCCTGACATGCATTAGGAAACAATTTGATCAAATGTTTCAAGAGAACATAACAAGAATTACCAGCTTTCTATCCTGAACTAGCAGTGTCTTCATTGCCCTTTGCCCAACCTCCCCATTGAGCCAAGTTTACATGATAGGGACCGTTTGTTATGTCATTCCCTGTCCTGCCTTTCCAGTCAGTGTCAACTTTAAGCTATAAAAAGGAGAAAACCCAACTTAAAATACCTTAAGTAATAAGGAGATTAATTCAGGGTTCCTGGAGTTGGTTAATTCAGCATCTCAACAATATCAGCAAGGGCCCAGATGTCTTCCATTTTTCTCTTTTATTTTCAGCGTGTTCTTCGCAGGCTAACCCGCCCTCAAGATGGCCTCTAGAATCCCATCCATTATGTGCAGACATGAAAACATCCAGCAGAATGTAAAGCACTGTTTTCCTCACATGCTTCTCTTCTTAAAGAGAACTTTTCCTTGAAGGTCTTTCAGCAAACTTGCCCTCATATCTCAGTATCCAGGAAATAAGGCCACCCTAATCCAATGACAGGCAAGGGGGATAGATAAGCTCCCTACAAGTGGTTCCAGCCACAGAGGATTCACTCTGGTGACATGAAGGAGGACAGGCTATGCCAGCTTGAATAAGCAAGTGCAAGTGGACTGGGAAGAAAGTGAAGAAAGGAGCAGTGATATATATGAAGAGGGTCGAGGTTTGAATGGTTTCAAGGTCCCAGTGAGATGAAAGAAAACCTATATTATTGTCAACAGCTAAGGCTATTTGAATTTAATATTTCAGAGAAAGAGTAGTGGAGGATGTTAAAAAGGTGGAGGGTATGACTGGAAATAAGATACAATAGAGGTGGTCATTAGTGCTGAGTCAAAGAATGAAGAAACTGGCAGTAAGTTTCTCAAAAAGACAGGATGCAGAGGCTGTGACAGCAGGTCTCAAGAAGGGGTGGCCATGGTCTGGGTTGATGGCACTGCCTTGAAAGGCACCAGATAGGCTGCAGGCACATGGATCTGGGCCATGACTCAGGTATTCGGGGCAGCACAGGCAAGTAGCCTAACCTCTGTTAGGCTTCCCCAGTTTGAGAAGAATCTGTCCTGGTTGGTCAGGCCATCTGGGAGGTCCTTCATATTGGAGCCATTTAGTGATCCCTAAAGCAGGGGGTCACTGTGACCCCTAGGGTAAGGTGGAAGCTTGTTTGGGGCAGAGGTGTATAGCAGATACACTCAGCTCTTCTCAGTAGCCACCCGCTTCCCTCACCCCTCCCTGGCTCAATCCCCTCCCCTGGGCCTGTCCTCTAGCCCTGCTTGCTGTGGCATTCCAGAGCCAGGAACAGGGTGAGGCTTCCTGGCCCCTCTACCTGGATAGGCCTGGCTGGGACGCGTGGGGGAGGGCGGGCACCCACTGTAATGGCCAGAGCAGCCGCCCTGTTACTACGGCGTATTTCACTTTTAATTCTGACATATAATGTAATGATCTTTTTTAAGGCCCGATGATATTATCTGCCTGACTAGATTATTGAGTCTTCATCATCTCCAGATAAATTTATGGCCAGGACGAGGCTCAGGATTTATCATCAGTCAATAGAGCTCGATACTCTAACAAGGCGTGTAATAAGATATACATATTTAATGATCCAAGGGGAGGAGCGCTAATGGGAGCCCAGAGTGAGTGGTCCACGGGCTGCCACAGCTGTTGGGGCGTGGATGTGGTCTTTGCCCCATGGCCCCCAACCCTGGCCTTTCTCAAGACTGCCTCAGTCTCCTCCTTGTCAAGACCCTGAGGGAGAGGCAGACAGGGAAGGGGAGAGGTGGCACTAAGGCCAGTGTCAGAACTGAAGCCTAGGTGTCTTCAGCCCAAAGGGTGCACACACCCCTCTGAGGAACTCCTTCCCTATTTGGGGGCCTTGGAGGGATAGGGGTGACCTCAGACCTGTACACCCAGGCCCCTGAGCATTAGGGTGGGCCCACAAGGGGAGGGAGTGCCGGAGCTGCGTGCCCAGGCCGCGCTGATGGTGACGGATGGTTTTTCATTACAGCCTCTCAGGTCCTGCCCGCGCCCTGTGTGGAAATTCTATTTATTCCCTAATTTGTAAAAATTCCCTCTTTATCTGATCCCAATCAGGGCGGGGTAATTGGCTCTCTGGGGCAGCGGCTGGGGTCCTTGATGAAGAGCTATGTGGATGTACCCAGCCCGGCCCCCGCCCGGCCCGCCACCAGGGCCCACAATTAATAATGATTTGCAAATGGCAGACAAGCAATAACACAGAAAGATGTGGCGTCCGCGCTGCCTCTTCATTTCCTCCCCTCGCAGATATAAATGGCCACAGAACAAAAACCCAGCACTATAAATTCTGGAATTTGTTATTCACCGGGATAAATGGGGCCTGGAGCCACCAGCCCCTCTCCTACCACCCTGCTTGTTGGCTTTCCCCGATCCAGGTCTGGCCCCAGGTGTGTTCCTCACCTGGCCCATCTCCCCTGCTCTTTGGCTCCACTTCAACTGTCACCACTCTTGCTGCCTCTTCCTTCTGTGGCCCAGAACTGGTAGTGGCCACCTGCTCTGGGTCTGTGGTGTCCTCAACCTCCACCACCTCTCTGACCTCTCTGGCTGCCCGACCTAGCTGCTGTCCCCACTCGGCACTGGGGTTTGGATGGCCTTGACATGTCCTGCCAAGCCTGGAGTCTGGCTCAGGGTTGGTCTTGGGTGACTTCATTGGCATCTGGGACCCACCCAGACATTTGCCCTGCCATGTCTAAGCCGGGCTCCTGGTGGCCGCATGTGATGTGACACAAGGAGTTTGATGCTCTGCGTGCTGGTTAGGTTGTTGCAGGGTGTTGGCACAGGCATTCCCGGGCATCGTGCCCTTTCGGCCAGGCGCATCCTCCCCCGCCCCCCAAGTGGCTGTGAGCTGGCGGGTAATGGGCGTGTAATGGCCTCATTTCCATGCCCGGCCTCCAGGAGCGGCGGTAAGTGTTTGATTGCCTTAATTTCCAAACACATCATTATCCCAGCTTTACCAGCGCTTAATAAACACTTTATGAGGATTTTTTTAAAAACATCTTCGGTCCGCATACTTCTCTGAAGTGATAAACTCTAATTAAGTCTAATATTTAAAAATATGGTAATGGTGAGTTGTTTGAATAAGTGGACTGCATTTCTGTAATTTCATTATTACGTAAAACACGCTAATTATTTGGAGCGCGCTTATTACGGAGAGAGAAATCGCCTGCTAATCAAGATGAAATTGCCTTTTCCCCTTATTGTGGAACCACCGTCATCCTTCACCATCAGCCCTGTGGCACCTCCAGGCACCTCGGTGGAGTGGAGGGGGTGGAGGGGAGGGACTGAAAGAAGGGGTCACTTTGGAGTTGAAGCTATAAGGGCCCTGTCTTGGGGGCAGGGTGCGGGAACTGTGGGAGTCTTGTCTGCAGGAGAGGGAGTCGGTGTCTCAGAAGGGTGTCAGGTGGCCAAGGTGGCCCTGTCTGAGGGGGCCCAGGGGATTTGTGGGCTGTCTAGACAAAGAACAGGAGTAAAACAATACTGTGATTGGATATGATTGAAACAATAATAATAACTAACCCAGACACTGTTTTAAGCTCTTCACAAATAAAAGTGCATTTCATTTTTAACAACCCTTTGAGGGAAGCAGTTATTATTATTCCCATTTTAGAGAAGAAAAAAACAAAGAGGTCCAATAAAACAGCAACTTGCTTAAGTTCACAGTTATTCATTGGTAGAGTTTGGACTTGAACCCAGAATCTAGGGTAACGCGGGGCTCCTCTGCTGGTTCATTCCTAGCTGCACTGCCTTGGCTCCCTGACTTCCTCCTGAGCGCCACCTGCTGTTGTACCCTGAACTCTGCCCAGTTATACCTTAAAGTACTGGCCCCCAGCACTTTCATTTGCCAAATTTAGCAAGTAAAAATAAAGGACACCAGTTAAATTCATAGTTCAAGTAAATAGCAAATAAGCTCTTGGCATAAGGATATCCTATGTGAGTCTGGGGTATATTTAACCTCGAGGTCCTACGTCAAGCCAGCCCAGGATTGATGCGCAGGCCCTTTGCTCTCAAGCCACCTCCTCTATAGGCGGGAAAACGAGGTTCTAAGAATGTCACACACCCAGGGCTCTTGCTCTCTCATCCCTATCTGGTTCCTGCTCCTTGTGCTGTGCTGCCCACCCCATCTTTGCTAGTCCCTGATCTATGAGCTCTGTCCCCATTCCTCACCAGCTCCTGGAGAGCGATAATAAGGTGTGTAACTAAGCAATGCTTTTTCTGCAGGAGGCCTCAGGTTGTATCCGAATCTTCCCTTTAGGACACCCTGCCTCGTAGCCCCGTGAGGTCAGCAGCTTGTCACCCTGCTGCCCCTGATGTCCCCCCAGTTCAGTTTGCCTTTTTGATCATTTTCTTGTTCATTCTCTTTCCTGGCTCTGACAGACCCAGGTATGGGAATTGTGTATATGATAGAAATATCATTTCAAAAGGGTGGGGAAAGAGTGGAAACTTCAATCAATGGTGATAGGACAACTTGCTACCCACTAGGGAAAGAATAAAATTAGGTCTTATATACAAAAATAAATTCCAGGCAGATTTTAAAAAATTGAAAGTGTTAGAAGAAAATACGATAGTTTTCTAACAATGCTGGGATAGGAAAGACCTTCTTAAGCAAGACATAAAGCCTAGAAGCCATGAAGGAAATGCCTGATTTGCTTGATGTGCCCCATAGGAGTCACAGAGTAAGCTAGTTCATCATGGCCCCAAACCTGCACCTTCTCTGGTTTGCCTTATCTCTGTGAGAACCACTAAGAGCCTAAACTCATTAAGGCTTCCTCATATTTCCTAAAAATCTCTTCCTCTATCCACTTCTCCATATGAACGATATATTTCCACCTCTGTCCTCACCTAGCACAGAACGATCATTCCTATCCTAATCCACCCAGTACTGTCTGTTCATTGGTGCCTCTGCCTTCAGAGTTAGCCCTTCCAATCCTCAATGAGAATTCTGAAGCTCAGATCTGGTGCTGTCATGCCCCCGCTTAAACATGTTAGTGTGTACTCATCATTCCCAGAATAAAGAAGTTGTGAGCTCCTGAGCTTAGCATTTGGGGATCTTCAGGGCTTCCCATGGTCGGTCACTGCTGCCCTCAGAGCTTCCTCTCTTGCCACCCCTCAATCTGTTATTCTTCACCCCTACCACCTGCTTCACTTAATTGTCTTCCTTTTTTTTTTTTTTTTTTTTCATTTTTTTGGATGCTCCAGAAATGTGCCTGTGCTGTTTACTACGCTGAGAATATTTCCCCACCTTAACACTACCTTTCTGACTATCCTGCTCTCACATGCTCTTAACTTTTCCCAGGAGTTGTTTCCTGGTTCAGACACTAGATGAGATGCCTTTTCTGTGCCCTGCTTTTCTCAGGGCCCTGCTCACACTATACCACTTACAGGCCTGGCTCTGAGCTCCTTGAGGACAGGGAGCTAAAGTCTGTGGCCCAGCCCTCTGGCCCAGCATGGCTCGTGTGCACTTAGCACACAGGTATGGGTGTGCTTTCAGTGCATGGATGAATGGCTTTCCAGAAGTATCCTAAGTGTCTTCCCTCCTGAGGATGCCCATGGCCTGGGCCTTGCTTCTTGTCCTCTACTGGAATTCCCAGACAAGTGAGCTGACTGGAGCATGTCAGCCTCAAGTGGTCTCACTGTGTCCTAAGCAATCTGAGTTCCCCCTTCCACTAGCAACAACTTTGCCAAGCAGATACTTGACTACCTTTGGGTCCAGCCAATAAGCTTATCCTTCCTTATTGGGTGCCTGCTCCCTTATCTGAGGGATTTGGGCAACCACACCCCTCCCATTAATGTCTTGGCAGTATAAAAATATTTCCAACATTAAGACTATTAATGTCCCAAAGCAAAAGGCAGCCATCAAGTTGATGACCCTGCAGGAACATAAAAACAGGTTAGCCTTCTAGAATTTGGAAGTGAGGAAGACCTACTCTTGGTGGCCTCCATTATGGGCACAATTCTATGTGCACACACACCCCACCTCACCCCACCCCCACCCCATAACAGCCTCAGGCTGGCCTCAATTAGTTCAACAGCCCCAGAGGTGGGGCTGCTGACCCAGGTTGCCTCGGGCTTCAAGCAGAAGACTGAGAGGCCATGCTGTCACCAGGCTCATCCTGCTGCTGGCTCTTTCTAAACTTAGGCCTCTTAAAAGCCCCAAATCTGTTTCTGTGCTTCTGCCCAACTTCTTCATTTTCTAACTGTGCCATTGACTTTTTAGACCAGCAGTTATCCTCATCTCTTATGAAGGCTTCAAGGGCTAGAGAAAGTCTGGGTTAGATACCGCTGTCCCCATACCATTGACCTGCTAGGTCTTCCCCAAACTGGGTCTCTGTTTGTTGTAGTGAACCATTACAACAGATTAGACACCAGAATCCGCAGTAAATAGGGTCAGTAGTCAGTGACTGACTACTGGCTTCATCAGCTGCGCTGGCCCCTCTTCACTTGTGGCACGGACTACACAGTATATACTTTCTCACCACTGGGCCAACCAATCTTTGAACCAATGTGCAGAGACATGTGGGTGCATCACCTTACACAGTCGGCACCGTCACACTGAGGTGGTACCCGTTATCACCCCTGGTGAGGAACCCATGTTCAGAGAAACGAAGCCCTTGCTACAGGTCACACGGTCAGTGGGTGAAGTTTAGACTAGAAACAGGTCGCACTCCAAAGTCTACTTTGCTGTTTTCAGAAAACAGTGCATGTGTCCTTGAGAGTGCAGTTTGGGGGCTGGGCATAGAGAGTGGCAGAGGTGAGGTCAGAGACCTCTCTTTGTACGGGGCCTTTCGCCTTATGAAGACAGGGCAGCGGAGCCAGTGAAGGGATTTAAAGCGGAAAGGACATGATCAGGTGTGTGTAAGAAAGATCCCTTTGGGTACAAAATGGATTAGAAGGAAAAGAAAGTGTGGGTCATGCAAGCGATGATGGGAGTCTGGAGTAGTGGGCGACTGGAATGAAGGGAAGTGAATGATGAGACAGGATAGGAAGATAAAATCTGCAGTTTGTGTTTTTTTTTTTTTTTTTTGTTTATTAATCAGTGAAGAGTGTACCAGGTAGAGGAGCAAGGAGTGTAAAGTCTGCCGCACGCTGCAGGTTTCTTGTGTTGGGCAAAGTTTCTGGGGTTTGGGCCATTCACTGGGATGAACACAGGGGAGTGAAGAAGCTTGTGGGAGAAAATTGGTGTTCTTGGAAGTTTTAAGTTAATGCATACTTGCACATGCGTATGTGCACACACACACGCACACACACTGAGAAAAGGATGTTTCAGGGGCTTTTGGATATGTGGTCTGGAGCTGGGGAGACAGGTCCAGGCTGAAGAGGGTGATCTCTAGAGGTAGCTGAAGCTCAGGGTGTGGATGAAGCCATCCAGTGTGTAGGACGGGGCACATGGACCTTCTCCCAACTCAGAGCCAGGCAAGGTGGCAGGTCAATGCTTGCCCACTGATGGCTAGGGGTGGGGTGGGCTGGGGGCAGGGGCACTGGGCACATTCACTTGGGCCAGGGGAGGCAGATTGAGCGATTTGTCCAGCAATGAGGGAGGAGCCCGATGAAGTCAATAGAAAACTAATTTTCTTTTCTGCTGGAAGAAATGAGGTGTGTGGCCGCTGGGTAATTGCAGATAACGAGGGGACTTATTCTTAATATGCACAGCAGCCATGGTCCCCAGAGTACAGGAGACAGGAAGGATTGGAGGTACCCTGACAAGGCCAGACTTACTTGGAAAGAAAATTACCCTATTGTAGTGTCTTGGAAAGCACATCACAGCTCCTGGGCCCTTTCATAAACCCTCCCTCCTCTCAGAGTCCTTCCTGTCCCATCTGCATCCCAACCCTCCTGCCCAGCTCTTCCTGCCCCATCCCCTTCCTGTCAACTGCCTAGCTCCTCCTGCCACAGCCCCCTCCACCTCTGCCCCCACAGCACAGGCACACACTAAGGGAGACAAATGACAGGGCCTCAGCTGAGCGGGGCGCGTGTCCGGCCCATAAAGCACGGGGATGGGTCACGTCTGGAGTTGCCATGGTCGCCACTACCCACCCATCCGTCTTCCCACTGTTCTGCCTCAGACCAGCCCTCGTGGCTTCCTGAGTCTCTGGAGGAACAAGGTGTCCCTGGGTCTGGGTCCTGGCTCACCTCTGCATGCCCACATCTACTGTGGTTATATTCATGTTTGGTCCCTGGTAACTTGTCTGCCCTAAGCAGCGTCTGCAGAGCTGGTGTCTGGCTGCTACTAGCCCTGGACTAACCAGAAACTCCTCTGGCTCCGTAGCCCTTTCTAGCTCTGGTGGATCCCCATTTCTGGTCACAGGTTCTGGCAAGGGTTGGGTTGGAGGGCTGTTGCAAGGGTTGTTCCTTGACGGGTTCAGAGGCCTTCTGGCCCCAAAGTGACCTTACCCCCCTGCCCCCCCCACACACCCTGATTATGTTGTCAGTGCACAATACTGCAGTTGCACAGCACTGAACCCATGAGGACTGGTGCAAATGAGGCTGTGGTTACAGGCCAGAAGCATCTATGGGAGGTGGAGAGGGGTGGGGAGAGAGGCAAGTGAAGGGATGGGAGCTGGTGTCTGTTCTCAGCAGAACAGAAAAACGCAGGCACCTGGGCATTTCCGACCTGGACTTTTTACAGTGGGAAAAGCTCGGCCACTGCACCTCCTGCTGGTGGTGGTGGAACAAGGCCTGGCCAGCATACTTGGTACAGAGGCCTGAGTGTCTGCTCCTGTGGTGCCAGCGGTCTAGGACAGTTATGAGCATGGTTTCTCACAGGGATCAATATTGGGATACCAGACAGGATCTGGCAGGCACAGATATTTAACGAGCTTGGAGCCTGCTGGAGTAGGAGAGGCAGTACTCGGGCTGAGGTACACAGGCATGTCCGGTAGGAGGCTACTGGGCATGTCATTAGGGCAGCGCAAGCCTGGACCACCTCCATTGGTGTGGGCTGTAGAGGCACAGGCAGACTGCTTCCAGAACACACAAGCCTGGGCCCCAGGGCAGGTGTTTCCCAAGGGCCCTGGCCCAGAAGTGCCAAGGCTTGTGCCCGGTGACCAATGATTATGGCCTGGGCCACAGCCACACACATGCAAGTGCCGGCAAAGTCACCCTGGCCGTGGGTGTGATGAATGGCAGCACAGTAATGAAATGGAGACATCAAGGCGGGTGGCGGGAAGACGGAGTGTGGCGGACAGGCCGTCCCCACGCGGCGGCAACAAGAAGGATCGCCCAGCGGCCAGGGGCCGTCAAGGGAGAAATTACACATTTACTCTGCCTTTTTCTTACTGCGACGGCGCCCATACATCACCACTGGGGCTGGGGCGGGACACACCGGCCAATTTCCAGCATGAATTATGGGACTGAGAAGCAGAGACCAGGCTTCCTGCCGGCCCAGCATCACCTAACCCAACCTAAAGCTGGAACTGCCGCCACCAGGGGATGGGTTCCCTTGTCCAGAGCTTGTGCCTCCTCAATCTGGCCCCGCTTCACCTGCCACCTGTGTAAGAGCGTGTACAGCCCAGAAGGGAAGCGGCTGGGACCCGCCTAAATGTCTTCTCTTCCTCTTTTTAGATGACTGCAAGAACATTGCCAACATCATGAAGACCCTCGCGTATCGAGGCTTCATCTTCAAGCAGACATCGAAACCCTTCTGACTGGCCGAGGACAGGATGGGGCAGAACAGGGTAGCTGCGTGGTCCAGCCCGGGACCCTCCTCTCCCTCGTCAGAGGGGAAAAGGGAGTGGCACAGCTCTACGTCCAGAATGTCCCCCAGCCTAGGCTTGTGCCCTGGGTGAGGGCTCGGCCACTTGGCCCCTCTGGAGCAGACACTTTGTGCCCCCACCCACCCCTCGACTTCAGTATCAGCCCCTCCCACTGTGGGCCTGGGCTCGGGGGGCTCAGGCACTCACCGCCTCCTCCCTGGTACACAGGCTTCTGCCGGGGCCACCGAGCCCCCCTGTGCCCCTCCCATCCGTAGTGCATGGTGTGTGGTGCCCCCAGGGCTCCAGGACAGATCAGGCCCCACCTCACGTCCGCCCCCATCCCCACTGTGAACGTGCCACTGAATAAAGACGGGGAAATGAGGCCCTGGGTGTGTGTGGACCAGCCGGGCGCTGTGCCTGACACTGTCAGAACTTGGGGGCTAGAGCATGCTCCAGGCTGCTCTCTACATGAGGCCACTAGTGTGGCTTGCGGTCACTGGAGCACCTGAGAGGCTCGCTGGGTATGCCCAGGGCCCCAGCGACTGTCTGAGCACGATGCTATGTTCAAAGCTGCTGGTTTCTGAGGCCACTGCTGTGTGAAAACACTGAATGTAGAGCCACGGGGGTTCCCAGGTACAGGTGTTTGGGCTAAACTGGCAAAGGTTAGTTGTTGGAGGGCCAGTAAGGGCCTCAATGCAGGCAGGCCCCGATGCCGGCCCCAGGGAACAGGTATGGAGACCCCCCTCCTGGCCACCCTCCCAGCCAGGTGCATCAGAGAAGGAAAAGATAGCAGCCCGATCCAACTCAGCAGCTCTATTTACACAGCAGCATCACCCACACCCCACGCGGCTTCTCATGGCTTCTTGGCTTTCTTCACAGAAGAGGAACTGGAGGCCGATTCCCGTCGCTTTCTCTGAGGAGAGACAGAAGGTGTTGAGGTCAGTGGCCCCCGAGGCCTGACTCAGGCTTGGTGTGTTTCACATTCTTAGGGAAAGTGATGCCCACTGGCCACCCACTCCTACCCTCAGTCACAGAGCCCTCGTGACATTTCCTGCTGCAAGCACTAGGGGGTGCGGGCCCACACGCCTTCACATGCAGGGTCAGCCCTTGCTCTCCCAGCCTGCCCAGGCTCTTACCGAATTGGGTGTGAGCGGTGCGCCCACCACATCAATGATGGTGTCCTTGGTGGGGTCAGGGCCAAGACCCGGTTCAGGTATCACTGGCTCAGCAGAGGCCGGGGCCAGGCCCGATGCTGGTGTGGCAGGGCCGCCCAGCACCCCGGCCCGGGCCAGTGCTTCGTGACGGTGCCGCAACATCTGCAGCTCATACTCGCAATTAGCACAGGCCTGCTTGAGCTCGTAGAGTAGCACCAGGTCACTCCGAAGCTCATTGAACATGTGCACCAGCTCCTCCGTGGGTGTTGGGCTCAGCTCTGCAGGTGGGTAGGTGGGAGGCACAGGGGCAGAACTAGGTGTGGTGGAAGGCCAGTGACAGAAAGTGCCCTCGCCCTGCCCAGCCTTTATCCATGGCCTCGAGGGGGTACATCCCATACTCACCCACACCAAGCTCCAGCAGCATCTGTTCCAGGGCCTTGATCTTCTTCTGTCCCACAGAGCTTGGCAGCTTCATCTGTAATGACCCAGGCAATTAAGCCCTCTCCCAACAAGGCAACTAAAGGCCATGGGGAAGTGGAAGTTAGCCCCTAGAGGCAGCTCTGGGCCAGAAAAGGCAGCAGCCAGTAACACAATGAATTTTGTGGCCTCAGCCTGGCCACATCTCCCTTAGATCCAAGGGAGGCCACCTCCGGCCACAGCACATGGCACAGCCTTGTCACTGCTACAGCCCCAGTCTGCAGCATTCAGGCCACAGAGCCTAGGGCCCAAATGCACTGAAGAAAGTGACTCACGTACCCGTTGGCTCCGCAGCGTGACACCTGCAGACTTGAAATCTGGAAACTTGATGCCTGCAGTCTCAGGAACAGCCTGGAAAGGAAGAGTTGCTGAGACCAAAGTGTCATAGGGAAAAGGCCCAGTGTTAATGTCAGTCCCCTGCCAGCTCTGTTTGCTCTCAAAACCCTCTACTAGGGATCCCCTTTGCCAGACAGCCCTTCCACCCTCAGCTGGGCTGACTTAGCCGCCACACCGGCTTCTCAGCCTCCTTTTTCTGGGGTAGCTTCTTCTTGGGGGCCTTGCGTTCTGTGCGCCTCTGCTCTGCAGTGGTGTCTGCAGCTGTTATCAGCTTCTGTAGGTCCTGGCTGCGCTTCTCCCGTTCCTTCTTTCGGGCCTCGATCTTTCGCAGCTCCTGCAGCAGATACTCCTCCTCCGCTACCTGGGGAATCAACAGACTGAGAACTGTGTGAGGGCACATGGGGGAGCAAGGTGTTGAGCTGTCTGTGAGGCAAACAAGGAGGGATTCTGAGGGAGATTATGGGCTAAAGTGGATAGGGAGGGTAGCCAGTGAGAGATAGGAAGGACTGGGAGGGGTTGTGGGTACCAGTAGGATGATACAGAGGTGAGTCACATAAGGAAATGAAGACAATGGGCAGGGCGTCTCAGGGCACAGAGGAAAGTCTGTGGGGCTCAGGGCTGACCTGCTCTGGGGTACGGTTATAAAGACGCTCCAGCTGTTCCTTCCGTCGTCGCTCATGGCCTGCATCAAACACTGGTATCTTGAGGTCCGTGCCTGGCACAGCCCGCACATTGGCAAGCTTGGCACAGATATGGTAGTACCGCTCCTTTAAGTCCTCCACAGAACGCCTCTGGGGACAGACAAAAGCAGATGGAAGGTGTGGAATGAAAGCAGTGGGCCTGCCAGGCCTGGGGGGTTGAACCCACATGCAAATGCAGGACATCAGCTTACCTTAAACTGGTGGTGGTCATACCGGTCATGAATAACTACAAAACGTAGGTCAAAGCGGCGGCTGAGGTCAAAGAGGTGGTCAGTTTCTGCCTTAGTCCAAGCATCATCATGAAGATAGAGCTGGTATTCCTGCTCTGAATACACGGGCACCTGCACAGTCTACTGGCACAGAGGGACAGAGAGGGCATGCCCTTGTCATGCCCAGTGGGCTCAAGCCCTTCTGTGTCCATAGCCCCTCCTGTTTATTGCCAATCCCTGGGCTGGACAGAATCTGTCTGCTGGGTCAGAGGCCCTGGAGACTCAAAGAATGCAGCCTGCCTCTGGATTTGCTCCAGAACCATCTTCACCATGCTTTCAGCTCCAGAACCTCAGTAATAGGACACCTGCTTCTGCCCCTATGGTGAAGGTAAGGGGCCCATAGATAAGTGCTTCCCTGCAGTTCGAGATCAACCTGGAGTAGCACAGATGGCTTAACACCTGGAAAAAGGCCCAGGATCTTCAAGTCCATAGAACATTTGTCTGCAGCACTCCTGCCACCCAGTGGTGACAGTGAGACTTACAGCCCTCTGGAGGTGAATGGTCACACATCTCTACAAAAAAGAGGCTTGATTTCTAGTCTCAATATACCTGCCCATGCCCCTGAGTCCCTCCTCCCAGGCCCCATCCCCAAGCCTCCCTCAGGGACAAACACTGCCATCACCAGCTGGGTCAGTCAGAGACCCCTGGAATGAGTATGCTAGGCTGGACCAAGGAAGTATCCCTTCACCAAAGACCACACTGGCTCCAACCTGCTCTCAAGATCCTTATTTCCAGTTGCCTGTTAAGACGTCTCCTCCTGGAGGTTCCACATATACCTCAAATTTAATGTGTATGATACTGAAATCATCACTCTCCCTCCAACTTGTATCTCCACAGTCCAAACCTCAGTCAATATCACCATCACCCAACCCAGCTGCCCAAGCCAAAGACTTTAACGCTAGCTTTTACTCTTGACTCGTACACTGCCACATCCCAGTCCAGACCATCCTGCCACTGCCTGGATCAGAGAAATGGCCCCCCAGGGGTCTCTTTGCCTCCACTCAATCCTCCAGGCAATTCTCCATCTGCAGCCTTGATCTCTGTGAACAGTGACACTTAAAGGACAGCCCAGATAACAGTGCTGTTTGCAAACCGTTGTCACTGGTCTGTGGTAAGTATGGAAGTTGAGAGTTGGCATTTAAAAACCTTTAAAACAATTTTATAATGATAAACTGCTGAAATATGGAAAAACATGAATTTGTAGTTTTCTTGTCATTTTTCTATCTGTATCAGTCTGATAGATTAGAAATTAAAAAAGAAAAACATCCTTCACCAGAGATAATTTTAAAAGCACAGTTCTGGAATATATATTTAATCATGTTGCCCAGTCATCCCTTACTAAACCCCTCAAAGTCCCTTGTGGCTTAGGGGTTAAGTCTTAGCACTATCATCACTACAGCCTGAGTTCGATCCCCAGCCAGGGAGCTGACCCACAAACAGCACAGCAGACCTCTCCTGACTTACCTGTTGCTCCCCTTAGCATAGCAGTGTGTTTCAATAAAATCTATCTGTTCTGTTCCCCATTTTGTCTCTGGTGAATCCTCTCAACCACCTCACCTCTGGCCTATACCCCAGCTCTTCTATGACTAAATCTTTAGGGTGTTCTAAACCCCCGGTGGTGCAAAGGGTTAAGTCTCAGCACTATGAAGCTATCTGCAGCCACTGCAGCACGAGTTCCATCCCCAGCCAGGGAGCTACCCACATGGCACAGCAGACCTCTCCTGTCTCGCCCACTGCTCCCCTCAGCAGTATATTTCAGTAGATCTGCCTGTTTTGCTCCCCACTCTGTCGCTGGTGAATCCTCTAACCCCTGTACATCTGGCCTGTATCCCAGTTCTTCTATGTAAAAATAAATAAAATCTTTTAAAAAAAATTAAAAATAAATCTTAAAATAAAAAAATAAACCCTGCAAAGGCTCCCTACTAGCCTAAGGTAAAAGTACCTTCTAGATATTTCACATACTCTCCAGAGCAAGTACTGTCAGTTCATTTCCTTCTTCAGGGTTAAGCACAGGGTCAGGGGCACACTATAGGTATCAATGAGTATTTACTGACTCAATCAGTGACCACATGGATGAATGACCTGTCCTCTTTCTGCAGTCATTGTCCCCCACAGACTGCAACTTATAGCCAAATGACCAGCAGTTCCTGGAACATGCCAGGCTCTCATCAGCCTTGAGTTCTTGCCTGAAATACCTTCCTATATCCTCATCCCTTACACTTCGAGGACATTTCATCCTTTTGACCATTCAGAAATCGTCACCTCTGAGAAGTCTCCCTGGTTTCCCAGCTTTGTTAATTAAGTATCCCTCCTGGCAATTCAATGCCAATTTAAAAATAAATAAATAAATAAATACTCGGGCCTCCCTGGTGGCGTAGTGGTTGAGCACTGGGTTGCGAAGCTGCCCGCAGCCTCTGCAGCGCCGGTTCGATCCCCGGCCACCAGGTGAGTGTCCCACATGGCACGCAGACCTCTCCTGCCGCCCGCTGCTCCCCTCAGCAGTGTACTTCGTCACTCTGCCTGCTCTGCTCTCCCCTCTGGCTCTGGTGAATTCTCCCACCCTCCTGCACTTCTGACTGTACCCAGTGCTTGTATAAATAAATAAATAAATAAATCTTTAAAAATAAATAAATACTCGAGAACTGTGTACCAGTCCTGCTCTCAAGGAACTTACAGTCAAATGAGGCTGGCGGTCTTTTATTGATTCATTCAAAAAGTATTTATCATGGCCCATTAGGCACAGTGCCAAATTAGACAGGTGGGGCCCTACCTTCTCAAGCGCAATCCAGCTGAAAGAGGAACAGTCTAGTACACTGTATGCGTCTGATGACAAAGGTAGCAGTGACACCAGGTCCAGGCTGGGAGCAAGGGCTGGTCGGGGAAGAGGTAAAGGCGGCCCAGCTCAGTGCTGAGAGAACATTCTACCCAGAGGAGACAACACACAGTGACTAGAGAGAGCCCGGCACGTGCAGCTTGGAGCGGTTAGGGACATGGAAACAAGGACAAGGCAGGGAGAGGCACCAAAGAGGCCAGCATGTCAGGAGAGGTGGCTGCTGCACAGCCTGTGTGCCCTGCTAAGGAGTCTGGAATTCATCCTCAGGGGGATGGAAGCCAACATGGTTGTAAAGAAAATAGAGAAGGGTCATGTTTCTCTTTCACAAAGACCACCCTGGCAGCAGGGAGGGCAGAAGTGGCGAGACAGGGCCCTGGAGACCAGCTGGCAGGTTTCAGAATCCAGGTGAGAAGTGAAGACGCCTGAATTAAAGCCATACCAGTAGAAAGTGGGGGAAAAGGCAGGCCTGAAAGGCTTTAGATTAAAAACCATAAGATTCGGCAAGGGGGGGAGGCAGGTACTATCACAGGTGACTAGTGTTTCTGGTTTGGGTGTGACAGTCACTGAGTGAGGACAGGACTACAGTACAAGCAGTACTGAAGGGAAGGTCATTAACACACTTCACTCCAACTTCATTCTCCACCTGCAGTCAATCTGTGTAAACTAGGATCTGATCCTGAGTGGCTACCAGAGACATAAAGGCAAAACTCAAAACTCCTCGGCCTGGTTTTGCCAATTCCTGCCTAATGTGGCCCCTGCGGGCCTCTTGGCCTCATCTTCCACCATGTCTTACCTTAGGTTTTAGGCTTTATCAACAGGATAAATTCCCACAGCATCCCACACGTGACTGGCATTTTCATTTTAATCCTTTGCTCACACAGTCCCATCTGCCTGAAGGTCCTTTCCTATTATCACCTGATGACATCCTTCTAGACCCATGCTCTAACTTCTCCAGGAAGCTTCTATGACTTTCAAGTCCTTCCAGTATGCCATGTATACCAACAAACTAACTGTCTGTGCCTCCCTCACCCAATATGAAGAATTTCATATTTGTGTCCTCAGTGCCGAGAGCTTGAATTGGCAGTGAATAGTGTTTACTAAATGCAAAATGGGTATTCTTTTTGTCTTTACCTCAAACTGTCTTATCCAACCTTCCCTCCCATCACCTCAGACACCTCCTTGCCTCTTGGTTATCCCTTCTCAATCTTCCATCTCCAGCCTCTCCCTCCACTAGACCTGAGGGTGAGGATAGTGAGAGAGAGGAAAACCAGGTGTGCAAAATGATGGGTCACTCCTGGGTCAGAGAAGTCTGTGAGCCATCCAGGGGGAGATGTGCAGGTACAGTTAGACATACGGAACTGAGGGGAAGCTGGAACTTAAAAGTCCTGGGTTCAAGTACCTAGCACTTTCAGGCTTAAAGTGCAGGCTGCTTCAGGCTGCAAAACCGTAAGGCCGTATTGTATAGTGGCTTAAAAAGAGCGTAGGAAATCCTCACCCAGCCTAGCTCTGCCTCTCACTGACCAGGTAAGTCTAGGAAAGGCTTTGTTCTCTATGTGAGCCTCAATAATCTAGAATAGAAGTAACTCAGCGTGGACCAGGGTCCTGGCATAGGGAATGAAGAACAGAGGCAGATGTAATTTGTTATGGAAACACAATCAGCAATGTTATATATACCACTGAAGTCTAGTTCAAATGATGCCTTCTCAGAGAGGCCCTAACTCACCACCTTATCTAAAGTTGCCTCCCTATAACTGCAAGTTCACGCTACCTCATTTCATATCCCATTTATGTCCTGGTTTCATTTTAGTGATGGCTTTTATCTGCAAGAACCAAATTTATTTTATTTGCTTAAAGTTTTATTATCTATCTTCCCTCTAACTTCTTTGGCCGACTGTTGAATGAAATAACATGAAAGCTAAAAGAGAAGGCTAAGTCATGGATGATTCCCAAGTTTCTGGTCTGGGTATCTAATATGGGGAGGAGGCTTGGGGGCTGGCAAACAGAGAGCAGATTATGAGTTCTGCTCAGGGTACTACTTGATCTAAAATACCTGTGAGGCCTTCAGGGAGAGACATTAAGTAATCAACTGGGTATGTGGGCACTGATGCTCCAGACTGGAGATAAGTCACTGGCCTACCAAGGGTAGATGAGACCACTAGAGAGAAAGGACACAGGGAGAAAATCATCCAGAACACAGTTCTAAGAAATGGTAACAACTGAAGGGCCAGAAAAAGCCACCAAGCCCCAAAATAGGTCCAGGAAAAGACAGGGTCTCATGGGCAGGAAAGACACAGAGTCCCATACTCCAGATATTTGCCATAAGGCCTGAATCAGTAACCATGGTTGACACATGCCTGAATGTGCCTCTGGCACCAACCCTAGGAGATGAGTTCACAGAAATGGTTTAGAGTGGTGGCTCACCTTATTGAACCTGGCGAAGGGATAGTCCTTGCCTTCCTCAGCTGCCCGTCGCCAGTGGAAGAACATAGCTCCATCCTTGCGGGCCGGGTTGGTAAAGGGCATCCACTTCCAGGGCCGCACCTTCTTGGAGCCCAACTTGGCCTTCACTGTACGGTAGCCTTGCCCAGTGTCACTGGGTAGCAGTGGGGGTGCATCCCTGGCAGTGGAGTTTAGGGAGGTTAGAGTGTAGAGTCTTTGGCCCAGGGACCTGATCTATCCTCGTGCAAGGGAGTCACATCCTGGAGCAGGAGATCTGAATTCTTCCTGCGTCCTTCCTACTAAGCAAGGAGGAGTCCTGGCTGGCTGCTGAGGGGAGGTGGGGGTAAGGGGGGTTGGCAGAGAAAGCTGAGTTAGGAACATGCAGATGATGATGATGAGGGGCCTAGGAGTATTCGGGTTCTAATACTTGCTTCTTGTCAGAGTAGAGCAGTGCATAGACCTCCCGGTGCATGCCCTCTGGTCTTTTGAAGGTCAGTGTCTCAGACGACTTCTTGGACTTTTTCTGAAGAGGGAAACCACAAGATAGGTACCACAGCCTCAATTCCCTTCCCTGAAAATCCATTAGCCCAGCAAACCCCTAAACAAACCAGCATCTACAGGTAAAGATGACACACATATATACTGACACGTCGTGACATGACACACAGAAGGCACAGAAACCCATTCAGGGACACCCCCAGTCTGAATAGGCCATTCACTTCCAACCCTCACCTCATCTTGACAGAGCCCTGGCTTTAGAGTAGAAGATACTTTTCGATCATCTCTCAGAATGTCAACCTTCTTGGTGCCCCTCCCCAATATTCTCAAAGTGTCACATCTCTTGGCCCTCTCATAGAAGTGTCACACCATTTCCCCCGGTGTCCCACCTCCTGAAGGCATCACATCCTCTGTGCCGTTATGTCACGCCTATCGCCGCCCATGTCTCTAGAAGGCTCCCCTCATCTCCCCAATCTCTTCCCTGTGACCCCTCCCGCCACCTCACTCAGCTACCCAACGCTCAGTCGTCCCTGCTACCTTGTCCGGGTTGATAATGTCCTTCTTGCTGATGGTCCCGGACGCTGCATCTCCCTCTGGACCCCCGAGTTCTAGAATATCTCGCACATCGGCGCCCGTAGCCATTGCGCTAAAAGCAGCAGGAGCCCCCAGAGGTCAAGGGTCAGTGCCTGAAGAGAGACCAGCCTCAGCTCAGGGGGCGGAGCCGCTCCAGCCCCAAGAGGGGGCGTGGGGAAGGAGCGCGCGGCGAGGAGGGTGGCCCAGGTCAGGCCCCGGTTCCGCCAGGATCTTGCCGCTTGGGTCTCTCAAACGACCCTATCTGCCCCCTCAGCCCTGGTGCTGCCGCGCCTGGCTTCCCCGCTGCGGCAGCCGCCGTAGCGCCCCTATCCCCGAAAAGCCGCGAACAGAAACTTCCGGTCGTGCGCAGTAGAAACACTGCCGCAAGGAACACTTCCGGCCTGTGTTTCGCGGAAATGGAGCCGGCTGGTAACCGAGTAGGGAGCCGCCTGGACGCGCTGCTTGTCATGGTCCTGGGTTCCCACGAGCCCGCGCGTGTTGGTGCTTTACTGTTATCTGGCATTTCCTTCTTATTTTCTCAGTTGCATTTCGAGCATCGAAAAGTGACCGCAGTTTTTCTGAACCCACATTTTTATTTCTAAAGTAGAAATTGTAATAGTACCTGATTGAATTAAAAACCAATCATCCATGTAAAACTTGAACACAGTGCATACCCCACTTAATTTTTTCGTTAAGTGAGTTAATGATATTAATTACCCTGTTCATTAAGTGCTCAGTATGAATCTGGCACTTTGCTAAGGGTTGAGATGAAGAGAGAAACTAGACAAGTGAAGCTTCCCAGGGTAATTGCCAAGAGAGAGTGAGGTTTGGTCTCTTGCTTGGACCGCTGATAAATAAGGAGCAAATTGCATTATTTGGGGTTACAAAGAAGCCCAAGAAAGTAGTCCCAAGCAGGGAATAGCTGGAAGAAAATCCTCAAGGGAAACTTGTGATCCACTTGAAGCAAGACATGTCTAGAACAGAGATCCAGGGTGACCTAACGAGGCACCGGGAAGAGGGGTTCACGATGGGGCAGTCTGGAGCTGCAGAGCTGACTTTTTACTTTATCCTGAGAGCGATATGAAGCTATGTGGGGTGGGCCTGGAAGGAGAGTTGGGAAGAGGGCTGAAGGAGTCAGATTCATCCTGCCAGGGGTGGGAGCACAGTGGAGGCAGGAGAACCTGGTGGGAGATAGTGGTAGTCAGCTGGAATAGGGAGCTGATTGGATGTATAGAAAACAGAATATAACCAGAAGCTCATCTTTCTCAGCACATGTTCACAGCTGGGCCCATAAATAGTAGACTGGAGCTCCTGAGTGCCTGCCTAGTGCTCTTTTTCTCCACTCTCTTTTCTCCCTCCACTTTATCCAGGCGCCCACCTCCCTTCTTCACACCAAGACTAAGCACTCCTTAAAGATGGCAGTGAGTCTTCTCCTTTGCTGAGCGCTCTCAGCATGAGGTGCCCCATTTGCAGGAGCTCCTTACAAACTGGGAGAAAAGGAAGGCGATATGTCTGTAGTATGGTGGAGATCCAGGACATTTCAACATGACTTTTTCTGGCTCAGGTTAATTATAAAGAATATTTTCAGACGAATCCAGACAAATTTGCCACTTTTAAAAATGCACGAAGAACATGATTAGGAAAGTCACAGATGAGATGAGGTGTAACAGCCAATAAATATACAGATAAGCATTCAGCTTCACTGATATTCAAAGAAATGAAATTTTGAAAACTATAATACCTTTTTTAAAAAACCTATCAACTAGGTAAAACTTTGATGTAATTGTGACACCTATTTGGTGTTCCTGGTGGTGCAAGGGGTTAAGTCTCAGCACTGTGAAGCTATGGGCAATCACTGCAGCATGAGTTCAATCCCCAGCCAGGGAGCAACCCACAAGGCACAGCAGACTTCTCCTGTCTGGCGCTCTGCTCCCCTCAGCAGTGTATTTCAGTCAATCTGCCTGTTCTGCTCCCCACTCTGTCTATGGTGAATCCTCTCACCTCCCCCACCTCTGGCCTATACCCCAGTTCTTATATGCACGAATAAAGAAATCTTTATTTAAAAAAAAAAGTTACAAATCCAATGTTGGAGTTTACCTCCTGATTTGTCACAATTCTAGATGATGCAAAATGTGCATAAGTCATGCTAAGAAAGCTGCAGATGTTGTGCAATTATCAATCCAGTGTCACACTGAGGAGCCTTTAAGCTCTGCTCCCAAGACATGTTTTATTAGATATTGCAAGGCAACCAAATCAAACCCCTTGGATCAAGGCATATTCAGGCCCCAGATTGTACCTGAGAGATATGTGTGCCTATGTAAGTTATAGGCTTACATCTTTACCAAAAAAGGCATCTGCTTCTGTGGGAGAAGTAATGGTTCCAGGTTAACTATTAGTTCAGTTACTAGCAGCCCAAGTACTTCCACCATAGGCATAACTAACCCAACAAACTGTGTCTGATGCAACAAAGTAGGAACTCCAATGTCCCCTACAGAGCACAGGTTTCTCTGGTGGTGCAAGGGGTTAAGACACAACCTATGGGGCCTCCTCTGGTGGCATAGTGGTTGAGCGCTGGGCTGCAAAGCTGCCCGCAGCCTCTGCAGCACCAGTTCGATCCCTGGCCACAGGCAAAGGTCCCACATGGCGCGAAGACCTCTTCTGCCAGGCCCGCTGCTCCCCTCAGCAGTACATTTCATCAGTCTGCCTGTTCTGTTCCTCACTCTGGCTCTGGTGAATTCTCTCACCCTCCCGCGCTTTTGACTGTACCCAGTGCTTGTATAAATAAATAAATCTTTAAAAATAAATAAAATAAAAATAAAAATAAAAAAGACGCAACCTAAGAAGCTATCCGCAGCCTCTGTAGCACAAGTTTGATCCCCAGTCAGCCAGGGAGCAACCCACGTGGCGCAGCAGACCTGTCCTGACTCACCCGCTGCTCCCCTCAGCAGTGTACTTCCATCAATCTGCCTGTTCTGTTCCCCACTTGTGTGTGGTGAATCCTCTCACTCTCTACACCTCTGGCCTGTACCCTAGCTCTTGTATGCATAAATATATAAAAATCTTTTTTAAAAATCAAAAAAAGATGTACACTTCACAATCCCCAGATATAAAAGCATCAATTCCTCCACCATCAGCAGTTTCGAATGTTCAAAAACATTCTGCTTACCACTTACCAGGTGTCATCACAAATTATTACCAATCACTCATCAAACATTGAAAGAAGACACGATGATGACAATGACAAAGGCCATGACTTGTAATCTTGCCTCCATGCAGATAACACATATATTTGGTTTTGAGTTCATTTTTTTAAAAAGATTTATTTATTTATTTATACAAGCACTGGGTACAGTCAGAAGCACGGGAGGGTGAAAGAATTTACCAGAGCCAGAGCAGGAACAGAACAGGCAGACTGACGAAGAAATACACTGCTGAGGGGAGCAGCAGGCAGCAGGAGAGGTCTGCGTGCCATGTGAGACCCTCGCTGGCTGCCGGGGATCAAACTGGCACTTCAGAGGCTGCGGGCAGCTTCTCAGTCCAGCGCTCAACCGCTGAACCACCAGGCGAGGTCCTGAGTTCATTTATTAAAGTTAAACATGCAGGGCCTCCCCGGCGGCGCAGCGGTTGAGCGCTGGGTTGCGAAGCTGCCAGCAGCCTCTGCACTGCCGGTTCAATCCCCGGCTGCTCCCCGGCCACCAGAGGAGGGTCGCAGACCTCTCCTGCCGCCCGCTGCTCCCCTCAGCAGTGTACTTTGGTCCTTCTGCCTGCTCTGCTCCCCGCTCTGGCTCTGGTGAATTCTCTCACCCTCCCGCGCTTATGACTGTACCCAGTGCTTGTATGTATAAATCAATCAATCAATCAATCTTTAAAAAAAATAAATAAAGTTAAACATGCATGCTGGATGTTTTCAAGTTGTGTTTTATAAAACTGAAATAGTAATTAATATTGTTTACCATACTTTCCAATTAAGACTTTGGATTTTCTTTAATAGGATTAGTGCTTGTTTCTCATCAACCTTCAAGTGTAAAAAAGAAAGTTGTCATTTACACAAAAAAGATGAGACCCAATACATTCTACTGCATAACATATCCTGAAACCAAAGCCAGTAGGAGAAAATATATATACACGATCTCCCTTATGAACAAAAAAGCAAAAAATCCTTTAAAAATGTTAACAAATTAAATCCAGCAGTGTATTAGAATAATTCATCAAGTCCAAAGAGGATTTATCTCAGCATTGCTAAAAATGGTTCAGCATAGAATATCTAGCAACTTATTATATTAATAAATTAAAAATATGATTACGTTCAACACCCACTTATGATATAAAAGAAAAAGTCTCCTAGCAGACTAGGAAAAAATAGCTTTAATTCAATACATTGGTTTTAATCCAACAATGATAAAAAGAAAACTTACAGCAAATGCCATACTTCTGGTGAAACAATAGAAACCCCAACTGAAGTCAGAAATAAGACCAAGAATGACCTTTATCATCTTACTATTCAAAATGGCACCAGCTGTTTTCTATATTTCAAGAAGAGAAGGAAAGCAATGAGGTATAAACATTAGAAAAGGAGAGGCAAATTGTGATTATTTGCAGATGACATTATTGCTTATATAGATAAACCTAAGAAATCAGTTGACAAACGATTAAGAGAATTCTGCAAGGTGACCACATACAAGATCAACATACAAAAATCAATAGCTTTTCTATATACTAGCAATAAGCAATTAGAAAATGTAATAGAAAATAAATTCCATTCACAATAACAACAAAATCTATTAACCACCTAAGAATAAACCTCAGACAGAATTTATTTCAAGCCCTCAAGGATAGTTCAAAATTAGGAAATCCATCAACATAAGTAATCACACTGATAAAATCATACTGAAAACTTTACAATTATGTGAAGCATCTGAGAAAATTCAAGAACTGTTTCTGGTTAAAAACACTAAGTAAAACAAGAGACAAATGCCATTTCCTACCTATGATAAATGGTTGGTTTTCTTTTTCTGAGAAACTAAAAGCAAGCATCATATCAAATGGCTAGGTATTAAAGGCATTGCCATTAAAACCAGGAGCAGGCAAAGCCCATCACTATCCCTCAAAAGTGGCCTGTGTAAAAATGAGATAGAGGATTTAACAATGGGATAACTTCATATAGCAGACCCCATTCCAGAGCCTGCCAAAATACAGAGGGGAAAGCTTCCCCTCTTAGCACAATTGGATGGAAATTGAACTCTCACCCAGAGACAGAGACTGATCAAAAGTGTATTGCTTTTTTTTTCCCTATCAAAGTCACTGCCGAGCATGACCCAGCTATTACACTGCTCTATGCTCTGCTTGAAGGAAAGAATTTTTAACTATCAGAACAATCTCAAGACCAGAGTTGGTTCGGGCAGTGAAGCAAGGGGAGCTGATAACAGAAAAGAGTTCCTGAAAGGTAGCAATGCCTCTGTGGGTGCAGATGGCTGTCATACCAATGAAGACGGGTTCTGACACCTTTTATTACTATTTTTTGTGCTCACAAATGGTGGGCACATTTTGATAGCCTTTCCAGCTCTTATCTTGTTTTGGATACTGAGGGCTAGGTTTATCCCTACCCAGATGTCAGAGATCATCCCATGGAACCAGTGTGATGATAGGCTGAATGTGGCAGAGCTAAGGCTTCAGATCCTGGGGTCCACAAACCCCATGTGAACCCCCCCCCCCCCACTACCATCATAAGCTCTGTAAGTTTTGACTTGACTGGACTGAAAGGCACGAGGGGCCGTGACCTAAGAGAGACAGGAGGAAGGCTTCCCTACTGTCTCGGAAAAGCAGAAATGGGCCTTCCTGGGTCCCTCAGGCGGAGAGGGGGGTGGTCTGGCTTGGTGGGTCTGGGAGAGAAGACTTTTCTGGTTCTCCTTTCTGACGGCGCTGCTCCCACTTCTCCCTCTATTTTTTAGGGGCACGGCGGGGGCTGGGTGGCACCAGGGGAGGCGCCTTGCGTGGGTGTGGGGCGGAGCGCTCTGTGCCCTGAGATCCAGCAACTCCCCTGGGAGGCGCGTGGACCCGGGAGAGGGAGGACCGACAGAGGGCTCTCTCCCGAGGGGAATCGGAAGACCAGCAGTGATTAGGAAAAAAATTAAAAAATTTAAAAGGTCAGCGTGCGAAAGAAGAGGACAAGTTCTTTTTTGGCTCCCGGCTGGAGTGGCCCGTTCTCCCTCCCGGCGCCCCACTCTCCCCACCTGCGCGCGGGAGGCAGCGAGGCACCCCCACTTCCCGGTCTCCCCAGGAGGGGCGCAGCCCGGAGCCCCGGAGGGAGGTGGGTCGTCCGCTACCTGGGTGGAAAGATCCCTTTCCCGGAGGCGGAGAGGGGCGCTCTCGGCGTTTGAGGCGCGGGAAGGAGGCCGCTCCGGAAAGGAGGGGCGGACCTGACCTCCCCTCCTTCAGCTCCTTCCCCCCCACCCCCATCATCCTGGGGATTCCGGAGGGGAATCCCTGTATTGGTGGGGGCGTGGGGGAGGCGTGTGTTGTGCGCCTGATAAATACCGACTGATGTCTGATGCTCCTCCCAGTGGGCGCTGCCAAAGAGCCCAGGGGGATTCCCTGGGGTGCGGGGGAAGGGTAGGGTGGGAGCCACGCACAACGTTGGGCTCCGCTGCTGCCCTGCCATCTGCACCTTTCTAGGGGTGGGGAATGGTGCTGAATCTGCAGTGGGGGTTGAAGGCCAAGTTAGGTTGGGTATTAAGTCCCGGTGGGCTTCACACAGGACTTCCATGTGGGGCCTAGAGTTTTTTGTTTCACAATAATGAAGTTGCACACGCACACGCACAGAACAATTTTTGCACCCAGTCCTGCTCCATCTCCTGATCGCTATCTCTTAGAGCAGAACAAATGGAAGGCCGCCTAGTATATTGGCGTTGAATTTGAGTCACCTTGCCTGAGACTTGATTCATTTCCATCTTTTCAGAAGAATACAAGAAATTGTCTTTTGGTGCAAGGATTACAAAAAAAAACAAACAGTGAATGAACACGGGTCACCCCCCCAACTCTACTCCCCCAAATACCAAAAATCAAATATGTATCAAACTCTGAATCTCAATTATTAGAGGATGTGTCTCCTTTTGAAGTGCACAAGGAATGTTCATAATAATAGATCTTAGAGTATAAAGAAAAACTGCAATAAAATACACATAATACAAACAGTGCACTCTGCAATGCTAGAAACTGGAGCGTAACAGGCCCAGATCACACCAGGAGAGCACATGTGAGGGTAACCCAACCACTTCCTCCCCCTCCCCCAGCCCCTAAGACCTCACCCTGTTTATCTTTTCATCTGGCTGTTTAGTTGTATCTTTATTAAAAAAAAAAAACAAACAGTAATCATAAAAATAGTACTTTCCTGAGTTCTGTGACTCTAGTGAATTCACAACCTGAGAGAATTGTGGGAAATCCCAGATATGCAGCCATTCAGGCAGAAGTGTGGGTGACTTGGGGACACCCAAGACTTTAAACTGGCATCTGATGGCAGGCCATCAGGTGGGACTCAGCCCCTTAAACTGTGGGGTCTGCACTAACTGCTGGTAGTGTCAGCATTGAATTGACTTGTAGGCCACCCAGTTGGTATCAGACAATTGGTGTTGGAATTCATTGCAAAATTCAGAAACAAGACAAGGATGCCCACCATCTTAACAGAAGAGAAAGCAATTAGAGGCATAAGACTGGAAAAAGAAGAGTTAAAATTACATCCTTGCGCAGATGATAAATTTCTAGGAAACTTAAAATGAATGGAAGACCTCCTGTGAACAGTAAAGTAGCAAGATACAAAATTGACATGCAGAATCAGAGTCTTCATACCTACTTGGAAGAGAAAGTAACTACTTCGAAGAAACAATGGAGGATGAGATCCCAGATTCCATTTACAACAGCTAAAGTAGATTTTTGCCTTTACTGCACTTGTACCTGACCAAAAATGACAATTCCGAATGTGCGCTCTTAATTTATTCAAGTTGATTGTTCAATGTATTAGTTTTTCTTAGACCAGGCTAAAATCTCTATGTGACTCTCTGGCTCACGTTTTTGTCTTCTGCCTAGAAATCTGATGCCTATTTTAGGAGCTACAGAAAATATAAATTACTTTGATAGAGAAATCTGTATTTAACTTTAAAAAGAGAAAGACCCTGATTGAAGTAAACCAACAATAAAAGACATTTGGGGACATCTGGGACAAACTAAACATGGACTGATCTCTGGATGGTATTAATGATTTGTTATTAATTTGCTGGGTATGATAGTATGGTAATGAAATTGTGGTTAAGTTATGGCTATAAAATTAATCTGTATGTATTTGTATATTTTTACTGAGGAATTTACAAGTGAAAAGATCTAATGTATTGTTTTAAAATGTACCAGCAAAAAAAAAAATGGTGGTGGGGAGGATAGAGTAGTAAATAAGAGCAACAGAATGTTGATAATTGTTGGAACCAGGTGACAGGAACGGCGGGGGGGGGGGGGGGGGCTTATTATTCTATTCTCACTACTTTAAGTATGTTTGAAATTTTCCATAATAAAGAGGCATGAATTCCCTCACTCACATGTCTCCCCAGTGAAACCATTGAACTAAAAAGAGAAAGATCAAGTGTTAGATCAAATAAAAATTTTATAATATAAATTACTTTCTTTAAGTTGCTTTCTTTGGTCTTGAAAGCCTTTTAACAGATAGAAGTTAAAATATTATGGAAAAATAAAAGACCATTGTCACAGTCTGTTAATCCCATATGCTTCCCAAGAGAAAGATAAATAGTTCCACGGCAGTTTTATGGGATCCAGGGTCCAATATAGGGAAATTTCTCAAAGCACTAACACTCTATCCTCCCTTTGCTTCTTCTTTTCTTCTTCTCCTTCTGTTGATTATTATTTTCATCAATGAGGCAGTTGTAGGTAATTTGACTAGCTAGAGCAAAGTAGAGATAGGGGCCAGTGGCTCTTGACTTGAAATTCTCTGGTTTGGATAGAAAATAGGCATATTAAAACTTCAAGAATTTACAAGTGAAAAATTTACAAGTGCAAAGGTCTGAGATTCCCAGGTGAAACTAACTTGACTGTAACAGATGATGGGAATAGACTCTTTGAGAATGTAAACTGCCTGTTGATGAAACTTACTTGTACATTCAGACTTGGGCCCATTCCTATGTGCCAGCTCCACTTGAGGGCTGGAGTGTTCTCTATTTTATGGTTTGAGATCAGTTTGGGTTGCAAAGCTACCAAACGTAAATAATATATATTGGTCTCTAGTCCCCCTCCCCCAAGTTTCCTGGCACAGAGTTCCCAAAATCCTTGTAATTTCCTAACTGATAAGAACACTAGGAGCATTTCTAGTTCTAATATTTGGTCTTTGACCCCTTTCCTTCTCCAGGGCCCAAGATTTGGCAGGCAGGGTCACATATCAGGCAGAGTGGCTTGCATCGTTAACAAGGTAGGAGGCGAAGATTTGATCTGCATTTGTGGGGTGTCTATGGGGCTGAAGCCAAGGAGTCAGGTCCATGAGGTTGGCATAGTTGGCAGGACAAGGACCAAGGAATTGGCTGGTTCAGCCAGAGTAGCTTGTGTGGTTGGTCGGATCAGGGTCAAGCAGGTTACTATTGCTACTGAGACTAAATTTCTTACCTACAGGAATGTTGAGCAAATAAGTGATTATATATATAGAGAATAACTTCTCAGCAGAAGGGGGTTACAAATATGGAAAGGGGAAAACTAGAATAATTCCATAAGATTGTATTGGAATTGGAGGTGTCAATGAGAACTCATGATTGATTGACTAGTGAGAGAGAGAAATATAACCTTTATTGATTTTATCCACCAAAGTGGAAATCATGTCTATACAAAACCAAGTGTTTGTTACTATAACTTCTTCAGCACCATTAAAGTCCTGTCAACTCAACCGGAACCCACTACTTCAAAGTCAATAGCTCCAATGAAGCCACAGCAACACTTAAATATGTGTTAAGATTTGAATGCAGAAATGGGGCTGGTGGGAAAGCTAATTATACTTCTAATTTGCTCAAATAGAATTACAATAAAGCAAAACCATGTTTTTCACAGAAATACAGTGCACTGGAATCCCCAGCACTGGACAGCTGTACAGCTGTCCACTGAGTTGAAGGATAAAATTCTTTGGTCTTGTAAATTCTTCTCCATTTGTTTTTGATGTATGTAGGGGATTGGAAGTAAGGCTTTCTAATTCTTCACTCCCTTTGAGTATTAAAATCACACAACTCCCCTGGTCAAGCACCTTGTAGTACTCTCTCCCTCCCTGTTAGGTTTGGCCACCTGATTTGCTTTGACAAAATCTGGGCAGAAGTAATTGAGCACAGTTCTCAACTGCAAACCTGAGAAACACTGAGTGTTTTTCCACTGTCCATTCTTGCACTCCTATAATCTACTGTGATCCTGTGGTCATTCAGATGACAAAAATGTATTTCTCAAACATATTTGGTCTTCATCCACAGATCCAGACTCATACCTTCCCCTGAAATTTTCTAAGTATAGAGTGTTCAAGGTACCTTTTGTTATGTTAATGAAGGGAACTTTGGTAAACCATCTGAAGGAAAATGAATTGAAGCTGGGACATTTGGTTCCATCCCCTGATTTCATGGAAGAGGAAAGGGATAGAGGTTGAGTTCAACTCTCAAAAGCAATGAGTTTACCAATCCTGTCCATGCAATGAAGCCTCCATAAAAGCTTCCAGTGAATCTGTGGAGATTAGGGAGGATGATGCCCTGGGGAGGGCACGGAATCCTGTGCTGTTTCCCCACACCTTGCTGCATCACTTCCACTTGCCCTTGATTCATATTCTTTAGTATTCGCTGTAATAAACAGGCAATCTAATGAGTAAATAGGTTTCCTGAGTTCTCTGTGCTGTTCTGGCAAATTAATTGAAACCACGAAGAGTGTCCTGGGAACCTCTAATTTACAGCAAGTCAGAAACACAGATAAAAAAAATCTGAGCTTCCCCTCAGCAGTGTACTTCATCAGTCTGCGTATTCTGCTCCCCGCTCTGGCTCTGATTAATTCTCTCACCCTCCTGTGCTTCTGACTGTACCCAGTGCTTGTATAAATAAATAAATAAATCTTTAAAAAAAAAAAAATCTGAGCCTGCAATGGGCATCTGAAGTCTGAGTTACATAGAAAACAAATAGTAAAATGGTAGCATTAAATCTCCCTTTTTCAGTAATTACTTTTTTAAAGATTTTATTGAAGTAACTTTGGTTTATAACATCACACAACATTATAAATTAACATCTGTATATACTACATTTTCACCACCAAAAGTCTAGTTTCTATCCCTCACCATGCAATCAATCCCTTTTACCCAATTTACCTCTCTCCCTTCCCCATCCATTATTTTGTTCTGATAGTCTTTCCTTACCTACCTTCCATGTATGACTGAAATCATATGGTGTTTGTCTTTTTGCATCTAAGTTACTTCACTTAGCATATACCCTGTAGGTCTACTCATTACAAATGGGAAGATTTCATCTCCTTATTTGGCTGAGTGGCATTCCATTCTAGTAATATCTTTAACTGTATATAGATTAAACTCTCTGATCAAAGCCAGAGATTGGATCAAAAACCTAATCCAATCATATGCTTTATAAAGTAAAGGGATTTACTTTACACCCAAACCCAAAGACACAAACGGATTGAAACTGAAATAACTGTAAAAGATATTCCAAGCAGATAGTAGCCAAAAGAGAGTGGGAATGGCTATACTAATCCAGGAGAACCAGACTTTAAAATTTAAAAAATGGAGCCTCTTCCTTTTGCCTTGTTGAATGTTGGAATAGCTCCCTTGGAGTCACCAAGAAAATCTGACTTGGGTTCTCATTCTTGTGACCAGCAAGGTTCTTACCCTGCTCAAACCAACACAAAAATTGCAAAAGCAGGCCTCAAAATGTACCACCGATGTTTCCATCAGCCACCGCACAGGGAGGGGGCATCATTAAGTTGGACTGAGTGAAATTCCTTGAATTGGTCATCACCTACCTAACAGCAGAAACAATGTGATTTCTTTGGATATAAAATAAAAATGAATTTCAAAAATTTCCCAAAAATTGTTACAAGAAATAAAGGACATTATGTGTGCATAAAAGGCTCAAACAGCAGGAACAATCATAAACAATTATCTATGTAATAACAGACCATCAAATTTTATGAAGCAAAAGAGTTTAAATGAAGGGAGAAGTAGTTCTTACAAGGAGTTGGGGACTTCATTTTCCTATTTTCATAATGGACAGAGTAATACTACAAAAGATAACCAAAAAGGAGGACTTGACAACATATACTAAGGAAAAAAAAAAAAAAACAGATCTAGCAAATGTATATAAAACATTCTATCCAACAAGACAGAATATACATTCCTCTCAGGTGCACCGTCTCTGTTTTTGTTTTTTTTTTTAAGATTTATTTACTTATGCGTACAAGAACTGGGGTGTAGCCAGAGATGTGGGGGATAAGAGGATTGATTCACCAGAGACAGAGTGGCAAGCAGAACACGCAGATCTACTGACATACACCACCGAGGGGAGCAGCAGGTGAGACAGGAGAGGTCTACTGCACCACATGGATCAACTCCCTGGCAGACATGGAGCTTGTGCTGCAGTGGCTGGTGATAGCTTGACAGCACTGAGACTTCAACCCATTGCACCACCAGGAAGGTCCAGGAGCACTGTCTTTGCATTTCAATGGCTTTCCCAGTCCAGGATACTAGATTGCACTAACTGTTATAGTTCCTTAGTCTCCTCCAATCTATGATAGCTTTGCTGTATTGCCTTGTCTTACATAATCCAGACATTTTGAGAAATATCCATCAGGTATTTTTGTAGAATATTCCTCAATTTTTCAGAAGTTTTCTCATGATGGGTTGGAGATGTGGGCTGATAGGAAGTTCACAGAGATGAAGTGCCCCTTTAGGAGTAAATGAAATGAACATGACTGATTACCCTAATAGGTAGAAACAGTCTTTTGGCAGCCCTGAAGTTTTTCTCTTTGACAGCTCTCCCCACATTTGGGAATATGAAATAAGGCAATTTTTCTGCACTATTGAACATCTCTGGGGGGATTAGGAGCATAGCATTTTTCCCCCTAAAACCCCTTTAAAGATACATTGTGTAAGGATGAGCAAACAAGATGCAGAGGAAACTTTTGGTGATATTCAGCAACCATCTTGGTGGGGGCATAGCCCCTCCCCCCAAAAAAAGAGACAATATCAGGAAAAAATCACCAGAAAAAAATAACTGATGAGTTCACAAAATAAGAAGAAATATGTCTAAGAACACTTTCATATTTGCTAAAGTTTCTAAACAGTGGGAATACTTTATTATACCCTGATAGAGAGTAACATAAAGATCATCAGACACACCTACTCCAAAGGTGAGCATTTCCCAAATGCCTCCAACTGGAAGATTAAAAAATGTGATGTAAGTCAGTCCAAATGTAACAGACTCCTGAGGAGAGGATGCCTGCTTGAGTGAGGTGACACAGGCTGGCCATGAGGGCAGAAGAAATAAAAGAAAAAAGATAGATTCAACTATTCCACTTTGGGGTAACTATCTGAAGAACATGAAAACATTCATTTGAAAAAAAAAAAATGCACCCTATGTTTATTGCAACTTTATCCATGGATAAGTGGATTAAAAAGATGGAATACTACTCAGCTATCATAAAAGGTGGGATCCTACCAGGAATGGACTTTGAAGGGATTATGCTTAGTGACATAAATCGCTGGGAGAAAGACACACAGCATGATTTCACTCATCCTTGGAAGATAAAGAAACAAACCAAAGGAGCAAATGCAAAGAATTCCTTGATTCTGACCACAGAACAGTGTTAACCAGCGGGGAGCTGGCGGGGAGGGGAGGTGATAAAATGGGTCAGGGGTCAAGTGGTTGGAAACTAGACTTTTGGTGACAATCCCAATGTAAAGCTGTACACTTGAAACTTATACAGAGTTATAAACCAATGTTACTGCAATTAAGAAAAGAAAGAAAAAGAAGAACATTGTTTCTACCTAGTTTGGGGCCCCAATTATGTGCCAGGAGCCCAATTCTTTTTCCTCTCACCTACTGGTCTCTCTTCTTTTGTACATGTTTTACCCATTAAGGATACACATCTACACACATTTATACAGTCACATCAAATAATACATTTAAATAATGTTATTATTCAAAACTTTGAACTCTTCTTAAAACAAAATTAGTCTAATCAGTCTCTTTGGGGGCAGAGCTACACAAAATAGCCCATTGCCCTGAGGTGCAGCTTCTCAGAGCTTGTTAGGATCTGTGAAAGAATTTCAATCTAAAATAGAGCTGGAGGATATAAAATGAAAAATCTCATGTGCCCTCAAGAAAATAAAAAATTTAAGAAGTGAGAGACTGATTTCCCATAAATATCTGAGATATAAACAGGAAATGACCAGGTCAGCTCAGCCTTGTGCAGGAAGCTAAGTTGGGCTTTGCATGACTGAGCTCATTTTGTCTGTATTGGTAATTTTTAAGGCTGGTGTCCCCTTGTTTTTCATTTTAACACACTCTAACTGAACTGTCCCCTCTCTACATGCCCTGACCATAAATACAGCTCTCTCCAAGGCCAAACCAACCTGACCTGTAGCTTGCTGCAGTTTGCATGCCCCAAGTGACAATTCCTCTGCGATTCCCAGCAAACTCTTTTCTTTTTCTTTTTTACATTTTGAGCTTTTTTACATTTGGCTAAGCTTACCTTTTTTTGTTAGCTGACATCCCAAATTCTTGACATCCTAAACTCTTGGGATGTCATACTCACTTTATACTTACTGAAACAGAATCTTCAGAGGCGAGGACCAGAACTCTATTTTAATAAACTCATCACGTAACACTAAAGCTAAACAAAAATGCACTCATTTAGGGCAATAATTTTAAGACATGGAATGACTACATCTTAATTGGAACATTATGAAGAACAAATAGTCAAGAAAACATGTTAAAAATTCATTTGAAGATCACACAGCAATTAAGAATTTTATTTTCCCCTTTCTGAATTTTAATTTCTTTGGAGACTTCTGAGTAAACAATGACTACTAATTATCTTGATATTGTATTAATCCGAGATCCTAAAGTCAGCTAGCAGTTAAAGTGATCATCATCACTACAGGATAATGCAGTCACTATCAACAACAAGAATCTGGCAGAGAAATATAACTCCTAAAACTTTATCCAGTTAGAATAGTTAGCATACTCCAAAGGTTCACATAATTTTCATTTTCGTCTGTGATTTACAAGGACAGAATTTAAAAGATACAAGTTACTTAAATTATGATTCAATTTAATTGTAAAAATGTTTACATTTAGAATTCTTAAGTATTAGTGTAAACAATAATAAACTATGACTCATAAAGCAATTTAAAGGAATTTAGGTGATTCTTAATTTAATCTTTTTATTTAAAACAAATCCTGAGTCTTACATAAGTTAAAATGACACACTTGCATGTTTATTATTCACAGTGGTAAAATCAAGAAGTCGCAGACAATTTTTTAAGTCCCATACTCCCCAAACAATTTAATTTATCAAAGGATTTACCTTGATTAGGTGCATATAATTAATTTTAATGAAATTTTAATTTCCTTGATTTAGTTTACTTTCTAAATCTCAGTAAAAAGTATTAGTACAAAAAGGTTTCTTCAAACCTTTTTTGTGACTATTAATTGTTGACCTGATATCAACTTGCAAGTCTTCATTTTTCATTCTTGGACTCAGCAGGGACATGAGAACCAACAGCCAAAGGTAGTTTTTCTTATCAAACAAACTCCGTAGGCAAAGGAATTATATTAGAGAAATACTATTTACAATTTTGCCAGTTACTTGGTTGTTTACATGTTTATTTACATGAAGTTCTAAACTTGTAGTAGCTTTCAAACAAAGCTTTAGAATTAATTCTAATCCATTCATTTTTTTTCTTTTTTTAAAGATTTATTTATTTATGCATACTAGAAGAGGGGTACAGGCCAGAGTTGTGGGGGGTGAAAGGATTCACCAGAGACAGAGTGGGGAACAGAACAGGCAGATTGACTGAAATACACTGCTGAGGGGAGCAGTGGGCAAGTCAGGAGAGGTCTGCTGCACCATGTGGGATGTTCCCTGGCTGGGGATCGAACTGATGCTGCAGTGGCAGCAGCGAGCTTCATAGGTTGCATCTTAACCCCTTGCACCACCAGGGAGGTCCATTCAATTTTTTTTCAGTTGGCAGGCACATTTGTTTTTCCAAAGAGAAAACCACCATAAAATCAGACTAATTTCCCTAACAGAAAAAAAGGCAAATTTCTTCAAAAATAAAAGCAAACTCTATTTACGGCGCCTATTCAACTGATCAATGTAATCAGTAACACTGAATTTGAGAGGTGTGAACCCTTCCTTCCTTACTCAAAGGTAACTTGGAGGGGAACCCATTTTCCTTTGCCCTGGAGATGTGTTTACACCCAGATGCTTCTGTGCTTGCCCTGCTTGGGAAGCAGAAGTCTGTCTCCAGGGCCTAGTCCTTGTGGAAGTGTTAGGGAGAAAGGATGTCCTGAGCTAATCCCATACAGGCTTTGTGGACTCCACCCCCACTCCAGACTAAAGCCATCAGGACATTGGGAAAGACAAATCCCATCACCACCAAAGGGAGGGTGGCTGGGACCTGAGGGTGGGCTTAAGCAGCCAGGTTGGGTATAAAAACCAAACATGTGGGCCTTGGGGGGCTGGCTATCGCTCGCCTCCCTGCTTCACGGCTCCTGGCCGGTGGCCAGCTCTCAGGGTGCCATTTTAGGATTCCTGATCCGCGGATCGGGTAGGACTCATTTTAAAACTTTGTCTCCCACTTTTCTCCCTGAGCTGTACATCTCCTCATTTCCCCTTCCCTTGTAAATAAACCTTTTATTAACCTTTCACGTGTGCCTGCAGTAGAGCATTGATAAGTCCTTTTAAGCGCGCGGGTGAGGACCCACAGTCAGGCACCCCGTTTTGTATCGGGGTTGCTCTACAACAGAAGATGCTCCTCATTCTCTACTCACACCAGAAATAAAGCCGCAGTTAAAGGGACTGTACTAATGCTTTATCCACATGACTCGCTCTCCGATGAAAAAGGCAAATTTCAGAATATGCTGAATGATGCTGCTTCTGGAATTTAAAACCACCAGAAAAAAAAATATTTCTCTATAGTTTGTCATTTATGTACATGTGGAATAGTGACAGAAAGCAGACCGAGGCTCACCTGGAGCTGGAGGGCCGACCGAGAGCAGTCTGGATTATAATTTTACCGCATGGAGCAGCTGCCTGGAAGGGTCTGGAAGGCCTGCGGTCCCACAAGGTTCCTCTGGAGAATCCCGCCTCACCCCTCAACGCATCGTGGGCCCCACATGGGGCATGGATAACTCGTGTTAAAAATGTCTATAGACTAGGGGGTGGGGAAGGAGGTGGCCCTCAGGAGGGACGTGGGGGGTGGGAACCCAGCCCAGGCCTGAAGCAGAATCAGAAGTAGGTCAGAAGTCACTCATGCTGGTCGCACTCTGCTGGGATGAAACTGTTTCTGGGATTTGTAGGCTGTGGGAGAGGAGATGGCCTTCAACACCTTCCATTTACTGCTTGAGCAAAAGATGTTTGAGTTCAAATCTAGAATCAGCAATTGACTCACTTTGTGACCGCTAGCAAATCAGTTAACCTCTCCGAGCCTCAACTCTCACATCCTATAAAATAAAATAAAAATCACGTCATTGGATTGGGGTGAGGATGAAATGCACTAATATGTGCACATCGGTTGAACTGCTTCCCTGCGTCGCGGGAACCCTGGAGAAACCGTAGTATTAAAGCCCTGAGGCACTTTGTCAGTAGGCAACCTGTTTCCAGGTAAAGGGATTAAAAAACGTGCACTAAGCTCCACCCTAAAGGCGTGGCCAGTTTAAGGCTTTGATCCTTGCACTTCCGGCCCAGCACTATATAAGCCAGGCGCTGCACCCAAGGGCTCAGTGCCTCCTGCCACGCTCTCTGCCGCAACACGGTTTCTGCCGCTGCGCCCGCCACAGGCTTGATTAACTAACATGGTAAGTGTACCTCCAAACGCGGGGGAAGGTGAGGGACTTGGGGTTGAAGATCCAACACTGCTGGTGAACAGTTGTGAATACTGGTAGGGGGGTCCATTTATGGGGTTCATTTCTTCCTGGCTATATTCACTGAGCACCTGCAGGTGCTTACCTGCCCAGAGCATGACCAACTCCAGACAGACGGGGCGGCAGGCCAGACAGTAGTGGGGCTGGTCCAGTCAATGCTGTCCTTGAAGGCTCTTTGGGGTGATGGCCACTGCCTGGCTAGCCCCCCAAATCCCCCAACACCACCTGGCCCTGGGCAACTGCCAACCTCTAGAAGGAAGGATGCTCAGTCAGTGAGGAGAAAAGATGGAGGGGCTTGGGCAAGTTGGGTTAAAAAGATATCAGCAGCCATTGAAACAGCCATTTATTGTTTTAGTGTTTATTTTATTTATTTAGCTTTTTTTATTGTGTATATTTAAAGTGTACCCCATGAGGGCTTGGTGTAAGGACAGTGGCCTTCCATGTCCCCAGGGTTTACTTTCTGTGGTTTCAGTTACCCTTGGAAAAATTTTGGTACAGTAAGATATTTTGAGCAGGAGAAAAAACACATTTATGTAAATTCTGTTACAGCATATTGTTATAATTGTTATACTTTATTATTTTAATCTCTTATTGTGCCTAATTTATAAACTTCATCATAGGTATCTGTGTACAGGAAAAGACATTATATACATAGGAGTCCATCCTATCCCCAGTTTTAGATTGTAAAATGATTACTATATTCGAGGTAATTAACACATCCATTACGTAACATGGCTATCTTTTTGTTTTTGGTGAGATTATTTAGGACCTCCATACTATTAGCAAATTTGAAGTGTACAATGCAGCATTATCGATTAGAATCACCACACTATACATCCCATCCTCAGAACTTCATCATTTATAACTGAAAATCTGAACCCTGTGACAAACATCCTCCACCTCCTCTCCCATCCCCACCCCACCCCCACTGCCTCCAGCTACCAGCAACCACCATTCTACTCTAATTGCATGAGTTCCACTTATTTTCAGATTCCACATACAAGTGATACCATACAGTTTTTGCCCACATCTCTAAGATAACAAAATCTGGGGCAGCAAAGAATCTTTGAAAAGTTTTCTGGGGAAAGATCTCTGCAAGAGGTGATGTGCATTCATGCATCCCTCTAGGTCCCCACCTCCCATGGTAGATAGAAGTAGCATAGAAATCTGCTACATTGGAATGTGCACTTTAGAAACGTTATCCTGGGCCTCCAGGGTGGCGCAAGGGGTTAAGTTTGCAGCATTATGGAGCTATCTGCCAGCCAGGTAGCTAACCCACTTGGTACAGCAGACCTCTCCTGTCTCACCCGCCCACTGCTCCCCACTCTTGTCTCTGGTGAATCCGCTCAACACTCCCCGCATCTCTGACCTGTACCCTGTTTCTTGTATGCATAAATACATTTTTTTTTTAAAGAAACGTTATCCTATATGGCAGGCACATTGGTTGGAATCAGGGAGGCTGATGAAGAGGTAATTGTAGATATTTAGGCAAGGGTGTATAGAACTGGGATTTGAGCAGGTAAGACCCTTGAATTTCTAACTTCCTTTTTTTATTTTGCAGGATCTTACTCAAGATCTACTTCAGTCATCAAGCAACAACAAAGAGACCACGAAACACTCCTTCCTTGAGCTATTAGAGGAAATTGAACTTCTTCAGGATCTCTTTGAGACACAGAAAAATACAGCAGAAACAGAAAAGGCTGTGCCAGAACCACAGCTCTGTATGCCTCTGACTGTCCATGATGAAGACAGCCAACAAGAGACAACCCAGAACTGGGTGAAAGCCCTTACTGTGCCCCCTGAAGACACAAGTGAGGCTTCTCCCACGAACCAGAAGGTGGTCTCCTCTGATCAGATTCATCCCACAGCAACCTCCTGGATGACAGATGTCACTGATATCCCGAAGACTTTCAGTGCATACCAGAACTTCACTGAGTGCCATGCAGTGGCTTCCAGTAGTGACCAGACCCTCAGTGGGAGCCAAATAATTGTCAGTGGTGACCAGATCCTCTGTGGGGGCCAGATGGTGAACCCCTGTGATGATCAGGCCCTGTATAGATGCCACATGACCAATGGGAACCAGACCTCTTTTGGGGACCCAATGAACTTCAGTGGTGGTCAAATAAAGCCCCTGAATATTGACCAGACCCATAATGGAGGCCAGATCACAGCTCTTACAGAAAGCACAATGACTTTCATTGGTGACCAGACCTTCCCTGAGGACCAGATGTTAACATACATTCATGACCAGACCTTCTATGGGGGCCAGATGATGACTTTCACTGGTGACCAGGTCCTTTGTGGGGACCCCCTTCTGGGGGGCCATATGACAATCTTCACCAATGGCCACAATCTCTATGGAGACTATATGAGGCCATATCAATTGTCATCTTACCCAGGATTCCTGTACTCTTCAAGTGCCCCTTTGATCCAAAGACAATCCCAAGAAAAGCAGAAGCAGAACCTCAAGAGTAAGAGATGTTGGTTCCAAAAGAATTCTGGTGCCTTGAAGCCCTACAAATGTACATACCAGGATTGTGGGAAATCATATTTAAAGTCCTCCCATCTCCGAGTCCATGAACGTAGCCATACTGGTGAGTGAGGGGCCAGGGATGGGGAGACTAATGATATATACATTTATAAAGCCTTGGGGTCATTTGAGATTGTTGCCACCTCCCTCTAAGCCTGGGTCCCCAGAAGGTCCCAGAAAAGGATGGCAAATTTGAAAGGGCGGATAAAGCTGTCCTAGGAACAGACTTGTTAAGGCCTAGAGCCAACCTGACTGCAGCCTTTTGCGGTGTTGTGTGGGGGTGGTGGGATAAGTAGAGGGATGTTTGCTCTCTCAGGATCCTGATCCTCTCTCTCCTGGGCCGTTACTCATGGCCATCCCCTTAGGCCCAACAGAAACCCCCTCCCTCATTCTCCCACTCACCCTCGCTTCTCCTATTTCTTTTTCTCTTCCTTTTCCTTCGGTTTTCCCTCACCTTTCCAGCTCTTTGCTGCTCTCCTTCTATTCTTTTACTTAACCTCTCCAGTGTCATGCCATGGCTCTCCCACTCCACATGCTCAAACCTTTTTCTTCTCCATTGTCCTGTGTTACCCTAAAGCATAAGTCTCTCTCTCTCTCTGTTCCAGGGGAGAAGCCTTATGTGTGCAATGTGGAAGGATGCTCATGGAAATTCTCCCGTTCAGATGAACTCAGCCGACACAAGAGAAAACACACCGGGGAGCGACCCTATGTGTGTATTACATGCAAGAAGGATTTTGCACGATCTGATCACTTAAAGCAGCATGCAAAAGTCCATAGATAATTTTTACCTGTGACTACGTACTTATTTGCTGAAGACTTTGCTTGGAACTTACACTGCGCCAACACATAGTAGGTAACTATTTGTAAACTTTTAAGAAGGGAGAGGAAAATGACCCTCTAACCTGGAGTGGAAATGCATAAACACAGATGGCCCACATTGCCCAGGAGGGGGCGCCTGGCTATTGCTCTTAATTCTCCTGGTCAAGCTTTGCCAGCTTGCCTTTGGCTGATTTTACAATGTCCAGGAACTTGTCAGTTCAGTCTTGAACTGTGTTGTGGGCCAGCTGAGTTAGCCTCACGAAGATCATGGGACCCCAGGACCAACAGCAGAGGCCTGCTGAGGACCAACAGGCAGGGTCTCTGACAGGTTTTGGTCCCATTGCTGAGGACCCAGAGCAGTGGCCAGGGAATGCCTGGAGCTTTCTCAGAGTCCCTTTGGATTTTTGACACACTGGGTGAGTTCAACCAGGGAGCTGAGGGCTAAAAAAATGTTCCCTCTTGCTGTTCAGAAGTTTCTGGAATAATCCGGTAGCAACGACAGAAGCATCCCGTGGTGCCCTCTACCTCTAATTCTTCCAGGATGTCTGTGTTCCCAGCACTGAGACTCCAGGGCACCCAGTACATTTTTGATGACCGAATGAGAATGTATAATGACGCTGAGCAGGCTCAGAGAGTGAAAGATCCTTGAAATGTCTTTTCCTCTCTCTAGGTCTCATTGAGGAACACCAGGTGAAAGAAACAACCTGTAGGATGAGAGTTGCCTATGTTCAAACAATTTGGCCCACCACACTGACCACAAGGCACTATGCTACTTGAAAAGCAATGGACCCTGACTCATGGGGAATTCTATGGCAAAGAAAAGGAACCAGTCTCCTGGGTGGATGGAGCTAGTAACTTTGTCTCATCCTCCCAGTTCCATCCCAAACTGCCATTGCACCATCTGGAACTTGTGCATAACCTGGGAACCACCCCACACCTTCCATCTCTGAGAAGCCCCTCTTCTGCCACGTCTCTGCCTTGTGGGAATCTTGGGTTGAGACCCCACCCTTGGGTCTCAACTACGATGCTACTTGGGCATTTCTTGGTTAATTTTGTCTTTTATTTTTATGATGAAAATATATGAGCCAGGTGGATCCAGTTTAAATGATCATAAGATAAAATTTACCTCTATGGAGGATGGGGGTGGAGATATGATCAATTATTATTGTACATATTTGTATTTTTACACTGTTTTTTGTATATGTATTAATTGTACATATTATAATAAAATAGCAAATACTGCACTTTGTCTGGTTCTTCCTTTAACACAATCTAGAAACCTGGAAGTTATCCTTAAATCCAAATCCTGTTCTCTGCCTTGACTACCACACCTAATCCAAGCCACCTTCCAGCTCACCTGGAGCACCAAAGTCCTGCTCTTCCTTAAGCCAATCAAACCATTTTAAAAAGGGGATTTATCCCATCTTCTGTTAAAATCTATCAGTTTTGCCCCATTTATTGTCTAAGCAACCAAGGGTAAACTGCCCAAGGCCAAATAGCCAGGAAAAGGTAGAGACAAGTTTCAAAAAGTCTAGTGATCTTACTGAGGGAGGGCCCACCAGGTCATCCACCCACTGGGAAATTCTTAGCCAGTGCCTGCAAAGAGTAATGACTGATAAAGGACAGACTGATCTCTTTTCCCATTCACCCCCTCACTCCTAGTTAACCCATAATTCTGAATTCAAGCCACACCATTTCCTCACACTTTGAACTTACTATCCTCCTCCATTAGAAGTGACCTCTACCACATGACACCCCCTCGCCCACTCTGTCCCCCTTCACCCTTGGGTGCAAGGGTAGGTCACCACCAGACTTCTTGCCTTGCTTTCCGTCAACATGCAAACTTTCTATCTACCCCACCCAAATGACTGCTTGCGAGGCAGGTGGGGCAGCAGGCACCAGGCTGGGCCACTGCCCTGCTCCGGAAAAGGGACTGAGTGCCCAGGTGGGAATAAGACTCAAGGTGACAGTGCCTGGGGCCAGTAATTGGCCACAAATGAGCATCCTGTGCCCCTATTATTTTAAAAATCATTTCTGCTTCCCTTAGAGTTTGGCTGCAAGGCACCTGGATGCCAAGTCCAGGTGTGCTAGAGTCACAGACCAAGGTGCCACGCAGCGGGTGGTGGAGAGGCAAGCACAGACAAGGTTTTAGATCTCCAGATGCTCAGACTAAGTTTGAACCCAGAAGTTCAGCTCCTCTCCCTGACATCACTGAAGCTTTCAGTTTTTGTCCGTGATCTTTCAGCCCTGAAGAAAGACACCATCAAGTTCTTAGCGGCTGGCACAGAGCGCAAGTGAGGGTAGACATCCGGGACCTGGCTGACACTTGGGAACCCTTTAGGGCTGATTCAGGGCCTCTAGGGGAGTCTTTCTTCCATGAAAGACCCTTTCCTTGTCTTTGTGACCCCATAGCCATGATGGCTGTCTGTATTGGGCGCTTGGCATCATTTGCCATGGACAGTAGAGCAGTCGCCAGGTCCAGCGTTCTCACTGTCTGGAGCACTGTGTCCTCTTCACTCACCTGCTCAGCTCATTTCATGGGGGCCACTGAATGTTACATGCACAGCTTGCTGAGTGCAGGCTGGTCTCCCCAAGAAAGCCTTTCTGGCCTTTCCTTTTCTCCTTTCCAGAGAGGAGTAGGTGCTCCTCTCTGGGGGCCACTGCATTAAAGTGGACCTCTCAGCTCCTAGACCAAGACGGCCCTTTGACCATGAGAACCAGACCTGATTCACCTCTCGCCAGTCCTCTCCTGTCAGTGCTGGCACCATACTGGGCTCAGGCAACACCCGCAGATGGCATCATCTCACACAGATGCTGCTTGAGATCCAGCTCTGCTACTTGACAACTTGGAGGAGTCGTTTTCTCTTAATGTGTTACCTAATAAAAACAGCTGGCAAAGAAGCCCAGAAAGGGGGTGCTGAACTACCTAGCTGAGTTATCAGGATGGTCATGTCCTTGGTGCCCTCACCCAAGGGAAGGAAAGACCTTGCTATTTGGTAGTCCAGGAAGCTGGCCTGGGGGGCTGGGGGTAAAGGAAATTACAATGAGATTCATCCTCTCCCCAACCTAACGTCCTCCACTACTAAGTCACCTGGAAAACAAGGGTTAAAACAAGAACTAAGTACTGATGTTTTATTTGGTAGGTACAAACCCAGGACACTGAGGGTGAGAAAAGGGAAGCAAGGCGGGGAAGAATGGGAGGTAAAGCAAGGGAACACCCGGTTGGGTCCTGCTTCACGACAAGCCTGGAAGCACTGCAGGTACGTCCACTGGCTACCTGGGAGTTCTTCGCAGTACTGGCTACGTGGGAGTTCTTCCCAGTGTGGTACTGCCTGGAGAAACGATGCCTTGTAGCAATTCAAGGAAGGGAAGGAAGAAAAGGGAATTTATCTGCCTGGCTCTCTCCCATTTCCCATTAGTCAAATTTTACCCAAGGGGGGAGCAACTCCCCCTCATTCTGGGCTATAATGGCTACCTGAGATACCAAATCCCAAGCCCTGTGGGGGAGTTCTGTCCAAGTCTCTACGTGGTAGGAGGAGACAGGAACTCTGGGCATGTGCTGGTGAGTGCCGGATAGAACCTGACTCAAAGACCTGTGTCCAAGACAGGCCAATATTTTTTTCTCATTTTCCATAAAAGGAAAGAAGGCAGAGTGATCAAAGTCTTTCCCCAAGATCACATGGCTAGTAAGTGGTAAATTCAGGAGTTGAACATAGTCTGGGCTCTGGAAACTGTGGAAGACTAAGATAAAGAACTTGGATTTTATGAAGTAGGCAAAGGAGAGTGACTAAAAGGTTTCAAGCTGGGGAGTGACATAAGAACAAGAGCTTTTTCCATAAAGATCCAATCTCTACTTTGCTCCATCCTCCCACGTGGCTAAACTCAAAAGACGGTGTTTAAGGAGTCCCTGGCTGGGTCCAGAGCTTCACATGGGCTTCAACCCTGCCTCATAATCTGTCTTCATCCAACCCTACACCTACCAAAGGGACTAGATGGTCAGAAGCAGGCAGGATCTGGGTGGAGAAGCCAAAATGAGGGGCAGACCGCCTAGAGGCCAGAAGCAGGAGGACCAGTCATGTGTCCACTGTTAGCCTGTGGATCTGGGGAACACGGCATGCGCAGATGAGTCCTTTGATGTTGCCTGAGATGGTCAGATCTCATGAACTGCCGGCCACACTGATCACATCTGTGTGGTCGGTATTTGGTGTGGATCCGAACATGTCGTCCAAGCTCATCGGAACGGAAGAAAGACCATGTACAGCCTTCCCAACTGCATTTATAGGGCCTCTGGCCTGTAGGGATGACAAGAGAGAGAAGGAATTAAGTAGAGGAATAGACCAGTAGGTGGGAAGGGAAGGGGCCTGAACTTATGAGGCACAGTAGTGAAGGCTGAGGAATCAAAAGAAAAAACTTAAGAAACCAGTGAGGAGACAACAATCACCAGTTCCCCATTATATCTTGACGCAGTTGTAACAGACTGAACATGCTAGTCAGTCGGGCCGGTATAGCTTGGTCCCAAGTTTGATGGAATAATGCCAAACCACGACAAAGCAGTGGTCCAGTGCAAATCTAAATCTCAGAGTCTCCCCACCCCCACTCCTGGCCCACTTGTCTGCTACCACATTCACCTGTGTGTTTGCGTTGGTGACTCACGAGGTGGGAGCGCTTAGTGTAAGCTTTTTCACAGTTCTCAAACTGGCAGAGGTAAGGCCTTGAAACCGGAGATCTCCTGGGAGCCCTTTCCTGGGGCCTGGAGTTCTGTTCTGCTCTCTGTGGTGCAGGTATGGGCTGCTCAGGTAGGAAGGGATCTGTCTGGGAGGCAGGTTGGCTTACAAGAGAGTTCTGGGATTCTAAAACCAGCAATGATGAAGTCCTAGCTGGGGGCATCCCAAGATCATGAGGATTTCTAGGGGGCAACATCTGAGTCAAACAGGGATGCATTGCCTGCCCCTCCGCAGAAGGCATGGTTGGGGTCATTAACATTTTAGGTGTTAAAGAGTCTCTGCTAGAGGGTACTACAGGGGTGCCACAATAAGGCATTGCTGGTGCACTGATGGGGGGCATCATTGGACTTCCAATGGGAGCTGAGATAGGTGGCACATTGGGGGTCATCCTTATATTCCCACCGTAAGTCATGGCCATCCCTGGAATATTGGCTTTTCCTGAAGGCATTGTCTGAGGGCCCTCAAAAATCATCATTTCAGGCTGGGAGGGAGCTACTCCCTGACAGTAAATATTCTGGGATGGAGTGAGAGTCACTTGGGGGCAGTAGTTCACACCATGCTCAGGCATTGGCATATTGAACTGTTGCCGCATTTCACCAGCATTAAGTCTGGCTGCCTCTGCAGAAGCCAAGGGGGTCTTCTCCAGCTCTGTACACTGAGGGAAGTTTTGAATGCCTTGTGGATCAGGATTCCAAGAGGTGTGCACGCCACTGTTTCCAGGACAGGTAGACGTGTCCAGGATGGACACTGACTTCTCGGTATCCTTGGAGAAAAAGAGTCAGACATAATTCATCCATCTCAAATTCCACTTCCATATGTCTTCCCCCACCCCATCTCCAAAAACCAATCTTAGTTCAGTCCTTCAAGCTATTCCAATCTGGGCTACAGTGTAGACCTAGCTGATAGGAACATGGAGGAAACCTATGTGACTCAAGCCACTTTTCCCCCTTGGTATGACTGTCTTTTATTTCATAAAAAGCAATCAAGAGCAGGGGCCTCCCTGGTGGTGCAAGGGGTTAAGACGCAACCAATGAAGCTAACCACAGCCACTGTAGTACGAGTTCAATCCCTGGCCAGCCAGGGAGCTACCCACATGGCATGGCAGACCTCTCCTGTCTCCCAGCCGCTCCCCTCAGCAGTGTACTTCAGTCAATCTGCCTGTTCTGTTCCCCACTCTGTCTCTGGTGAAACCTCTCACGCCCACACCTCTGGCCTGTGCCCCAGCTCTTGTATGCATAAATAAAGAAATCTTTTTTAAAAAAGCAATGAAGAGCAAATAAAATATTCCATTACCTACACCTTCAGGAAAAACTCTGAGAAAACACTTAAACTTAAGTATAGGATGAAAGAAACTCCCAAACCAACAAAATGGGTACAGAAAGCCATGAAGGAAGGAAGAACGGAGGCTTCAGATTGATCCTGGCTTTAGGAAAACTTACAAGCCAAATGTAATTATTAACATACAGAAGAGGGTCTAACAGTGGAAAATGGAACAGGTTACAGACATTGGAAAAGACAAGAAAAAGAGGCAGATAAGAAGTTAATAAGGATAAGGAAAATGAAATAAATAAGTATTAGAACCTTTGAAACAAGATAGAATCCAATAATCTTTTTTTAAAATGGCTGTCCACCATTGTAACATAGGAGCCCAGGAACTGAAAAATTGGCAAAGATATTCTATCATCTCCCACCTACTCCTCCACGGAGAGGGTCCAGAAAAGACTGAGCCATTCAAAAATGAAAACCAAAACAGGGTTGAGCAGAAGGTGCCATTGATATCCACAACATGGCCCAAACGATTCAATGTAAGGATCCCAAGAGCTGGGACATCTACTTAATGCTCTTGGTCAAGCTGTTCAGGTGTTTCTGGCCAGGCAAACCAACTCCACATCTGGGCCCTTTCCCAGATGATCCAGAAGATGCTACCTGGCTAGAAAGGGACTGTAACAGATGGCATGTGTGACCAGGAGGTGCCCAAACTGAACATATGCACCCTGCATGTGAGTACCTGCAACCACACCATCAAGGTGGGAGCAAGATCCTCACCTTCAACAGAAGACCCTATAGACCCCAAGGGCTGTGGAATCATCTGCTCTCTGGTCTGCACAAAGGCCAAGAGGTACATAGGCATTTCAGCAAGGTGCTGAGAACCCCACACAGCTATACCAAGCCCTAAGAGTTCTCCAAGGGTCATAAGTTCAAGTGTGCCAGAGGTCAACCAATCAGCTGTGACTACAAAAAACTAACTCCAGATTCTGCGTTGTGATTAAAAAGGTTTTGAATACTGAAAAAAGGGGAAAAAAAGAAATACAGTAACATGGAACATTCTCCAGGATAGAAAATGTTAGGGCACAAGACAAATTTAAAAAATTTATGACTGAAATTATATCAAGCATCTTTTCCAACCACAATAGTATGAAACTAGAAATCAATTACAAGAAGAAAACTGGAAAATTCACAAATATCTGTAGATTAAATATGCTATTGAACAATGAAACAAAAAAAAATTTTTTTTTTTAATAGAGGCATGCTTTATTTATTTGTTTGCTGGTTTGTTTGTTTGTTTTGTTTATACAAGCACGGGGTACAGTCAGAAGCGCGGGAGGGTGAGAGAATTCACCAGAGCCAGAGCAGGGAGCAGAGCAGGCAGAAGGACCGAAGTACACTGCTGAGGGGAGCAGCGGGCGGCAGGAGAGGTCTGCGCGCCATGTGGGACCCTCCTCCGGTGGCCGGGGATCAGCCGGGGATCGAACCGGCGCCACAGAGGCCGCGGAGCAGCTTCGCAACCCAGCGCTCAACTGCTGCGCCACCGGGGAGGCCCTGAAACAAAAAAAATTTAAAGAGAATTTTTTTTTATATATTTAAAGAACAGGTTTATTAGGGAAAGGGACAGGTTTGCTGAGAGAAGCCTGCATAGTTGCAGGCAGATGGCCTTGAGGAGAGCTGCCTCCATCGAGGGAGGTCAGTGAAGAGAAGTTCCAGCATGGTACAGGTCACCGGCAGGCAGCAAGGCTGATGCCCTGCAGAGGAGAGAGTTGGTAAAGAGAGCTACCTGCATAGTCACAGGTGGGCAGTGGGAGTGCTGCCTAAAGAGAAATTTTTAAAAAATCTGAGACAATGTACCAAAACATATGGGATGCAACAAAAGCAGTTCTAAGAGGAAAGTTCATTGCAAAAAATGTCTACCTTAAGAAATGAGAAAGAGCTCAAGTAAATCATCTAACTTTATACCCCAAAGAACTAGAAAAAGAAAAAAACCTGAAGTTAAAATGAAGGAAGCAACAAAGACCACAATGGAAATAAATGAAAAAGTCTAAGCAGACAGTAGAACAGATCGATGAAACTAGAGCTGTTTTTTGTTTTTGTTTTTTTTTTAAGATTTATTTATGCATACAAGAGCTGGGGTACAGGCCAGAGGTGTGGGGAGTGAGAGGATTCACCAGAGACAGAGTGGGGAACACGGCAGGGAGGTAGACCGAAGTACGCTACTGAGGGGAGCAGTGGGCGAGTCAGGAGACTCCATTAGGGTTGCTCCCTAGGTGGCCGAGAATCTTGCTGCAGTGGCTGCGGATTGCTTCATAAATTGCATCTTAACCCTTGCGCCACCAGGGAGGCCCAAAAACTGTTTTTTTTTTTTTTGAATAACAAAATAGACAAACCTTTAGCTAGACTTACTAGAAAAGACCATCATCACTGATACCAAAACTAAGCAAACACTACAAAAAAAAAGAAACTACAGTCGCCCCAAGATGAACAAAGATGCAGAAATCCTCAATAAAATGCCAGCAAATTAACAATAACTTAAAAAGGCCATATGTGGGCCTCCCTGGTGGCGCAGCGGTTGAGCGCTGGGTTGCGAAGCTGCCCACAGCCTCTGCGGCGCCGGTTCGATCCCCGGCTGCTCCCCGGCCACCAGAGGAGGGTCCCACATGGCGCGCAGACCTCTCCTGCCGCCCGCTGCTCCCCTCAGCAGTGTACTTCGGTCCTTCTGCCTGCTCTGCTCCCCGCTCTGGCTCTGGTGAATTCTCTCACCCTCCCACGCTTCTGACTGTACCCAGTGCTTGTATAAACAAAAACGAACAAACAAACAAACAAATAAATAAATAAAACATGCCTCTATTAAAAAAAAAAAAAAGCCATGTGATCAAATGGAGTGTTTTTCAGGGATACAAGGTTTGTTCAACACACACAAAATCAATGTGATACACCGCATTAACAAAATGAAATTTAAAAGTCATATGGTCATCTAATAGATACAGAAAAAAGCATTTGACAAGTCAACATCCTTTTAACAAAGTGGGTATAGAAGGAACATACCTGAGCATAATAAAAGCCAAATATGGCAAACACACTGCCTACATCATACTCAATGATAAAAAGCTGAAAGCGTTCCCTCTTAGGTCAGGAATGAGGCAACAACGTTCACTCTCGCCACTTTTACTCAACACAGTATTGAAAATCCTAGCCAGAACAATTAGGCAAGAATAAGAAATAAAAGGCATCTAAATCAAATTTATCAAAATCTAAGACTAATAAACTCATAGAAGAAAACATGGGGGTAAGCTTCATGACATTGGATTTGGCAGTGATTTCTCAGATATGATACCAAAGACATAGACAAAAGAAAAGATAGACAAAATTGTACTTGATCAAAATTAAAACCTTTTTTATAACAAAGGATACTATCAACAGAATAGAAAGACAACCTACACAATAGGAGAAAACATTTGCAAATCACATCTGATCAGGAGTAATAACCAAAATATAGATATAGTTATTATATTAACCTATAAAATTTAACAGAAAAACTTGATTCAAAAAGGAGCAAAGAGGGCCTCCCGGGTGGCGCAGCGGTTGAGCACTGGGTTGTGAAGCTGCCCGCAGCCTCTGTGGCGCCAGTTCGATCCCCAGCTGCTCCCCGGCCACCAGAGGAGGGTCCCACATGGCGCGCAGACCTCTCCTGCCTCCCGCTGCTCCCCTCAGCAGTGTACCTCGGTCCTTCTGCCTGCTCTGCTCCCTGCTCTGGCTCTGGTGAATTCTCTCACCCTCCCGCGCTTCTGACTGTACCCAGTGCATGTATAAACAAAACAAACAAATAAATAAATAAAATAAAACATGCCTCTATTAAATAAATAAATAAATCCTATTAAAAAAAAAAGGAGCAAAGAACTTGAACAGAAATTTCTCTTAAGACACACAAATAAATGACCAATAAGCAAGTAAAAAGATGTACATCACTCATCAGTAGGAAGTGCAAATCAAAATCACAAGATACCAATTCACACCCATTAGAATGACATTATCCAAAAAAGAGTGTTGACAAGATGTGGAGAACCTGGATTCCTGTTCACTGCTAGAGGAAATGGAAATAGCACAGTCACTATGGAAAACAGTATTGTTACAGGGCAGGGAGAGGGGCAGCCCAGACCCGGCAAAACTGCCTGCTCTAAAATAGGTTCTGCCATCCGCCATATTGACACAAAATATATGACTTTAATGGGAAGGAACTTTAATACAACTAGGAAACCGTACAGGAAAGGCAAAGAATATAGTTTCTAAATCAAGCACCCAAAGTTACCCGTCCCCTCGTGGGTAAAAGTCCATCCAAATGGGATTGGCCCAGAGCAAGGCCCCAAAGCCTGCCACAAGTCTAAAGCATCTTCCAGTGGGGATCCACAGAAAAGGATCAGAAACAACCAGATAAGTCTGGAAGGAAAAGAGCAAAATCAAAATCAAGACAAAAACCACCATTGTCAGGCCTCCCTGGTGGCGCAGCAGTTGAGCGCTGGGTTGCGAAGCTGCCAGCAGCCTCTGCAGCGCCGGTTCGATCCCCGGCTGATCCCCGGCTGCTCCCCGGCCACCGGTGGAGGGTCCCCCATGGCGCGCAGACCTCTCCTGCCGCCCGCTGCTCCCCTCAGCAGTGTACTTCGGTCCTTCTGCCTGCTCTGCTCCCCGCTCTGGCTCTGGTGAATTCTCTCACCCTCCCGCGCTTATGACTGTACCCAGTGCTTGTATAAATAAATAAATAAATCTTAAAAAAAAAAAAAAACACCATTGTCACCTCTCTCACCCACATCTGTGTCACCCAGTCCACAACCAAAAGGCAAGCGTAGTTTCTGCACGTGTCTCTCGGCTCCATGCACCTCCTCCAGGTCTCCTTCTGACTCTCCATCCTGCTTCCTTCCTTTCTCTGTCTCCTCTGCAGCTTCTTCTCTCCCGGCTCAGCTCCACCCTCCCTTGGGTGGGGCAGGAAACCTGGAACCTCCCCCTTTCCTGGGGACCACCTTGTTACAGTATGGCATTCCTAGCAAATTCAAGTAGGATCACCCTATCATGCAGCAATTCCATTTCAGGGCGCAAAACTATAGTTAAAGACGGGGACTGCAACAAATTTGTATACACATGTTCAAAGCAGCATATTCACAATAATCAAACTGTGGAAATGACCCAAGTGTCCGTCAACAAATGAATGGATAAACAAAATGTGGTATATAGGCACAGTGGAATATTATTTAGCTTTAAAAATAGAAGGAAATTCCCACACCTGCTTCAGCGTACACGAACCTTGAAAACATAATGCTAAATGAGATAAGCCAGTCACAAAAGACCACATGTTGTATGATCCCATTTACATGAGGTACTTGAGTCAGATTCAAAGAGCCACGAAGTAGAAAGGTAGTTACCTGGGAAGGAATGGGGAAGACCGGGAATTTAGTGTATGGTGGCTAAGGAGTTTTCAGTTTTGGAAGATGAAAGAAGTTGCGGAAATGGGTGGTGGTGATGGTTGCACAGAAAATTGAACATGCTCAATACCACTGCACTCTATGCTTAAAAGTGGTTAGAATATTTTTTTGCTACATAGATTTTACCAAATTTTTTTAATGTTTAAAAAAGGGCACAGTAAAGATTCCCATGGGCCAAATTTGTGACAATTGGAGAATCAAAAAGTATAATGATTAATTTTAATATTAATAGGTCGGAATCTATGAAAATTCACGAGCCCAAAGTGACAAAGATCAGCCATTATCTGAGCTAAGTGAAGTGAGAGAATTAAGCATTTATTTTGCCTTTCTGTAAGAAACCTACTTCAAAATCACCAAGTGATTCTAAGAAAATTTCTACTTTACAGAGCTCAAAGTAAAGAAGACTTGTAATTTCAAAGAGACTAATTACCAGATGCATGTAATGTGTGACCTTTAATTGGATCCTAGTTTGGACATTATCAGCTATAAGGGACATATTAGGGAAACTAGGTGAATTTGAATAAAAATTATATCTGAAATAATATTAAGAAATTAATTTTGATAGATTTATGTTTTGACTACTGACAAAAAATTAGTCCTAGAAAGACTGAGAAGATCAGGCCTCCCTGGTGGCGCAAGGGGTTGAGACGGAACCTATGAAGCTGTCCGCAGCCACTGCACCATGAGTTCGATCCCTGGCCAGGGAGCTACACTCATGGCGCAGCAGAACTCGCCTGTCTTGCCGCTGCTCCCCTCAGCAGTGTATTTCAGTCGATCTGCCTGTTCTGTTCCCCACTCTGTCTCTGGTGAATCCTCTTACCCCCCCCCACACACCTCTGGCTTGTACCCCAACTCTTCTATGCATAAATAAATAAATCTTAAAAAAAATATTGAGAATTTCCTGTTTTATTCATCACTATATATTCAGAAAGAAACAGAAAGCAGGCCCCCAAAAAGTGTTTACTGGATGAATATTTCCAGAGTATTCAGTCTCTTTTCCCTTCTTCTCAGTAATGAGCCTATTATTTTCCTCATGCTTCACAGCAGTCTTTTTATATGTTTAAACACTCCTTGAAACCATTGTGGTCTTTTCTGCTTATCTTGCAAGAACAGTAGCAAAGACTTTAACAACGTGACAAAAATACCCCCCCTACCCATTTTAAACAAGGAGGGAGGGGGGAATTCTGATTTTTCTTAAATTGACAAGCTGTTTCAAAAGCGCAGACCTATGAGTGTTTGCTGTCCTCCAAGTGACTGGAAGACAGAGCAAGACGCCAGACTCATGGTTAGATGGACAACATTCAGAAGGGGCGGGGTGCTCAACCTATTGCAGTTCTGGACCCAAATTTGAATTACATCATGATTTAGCAGAAAGCAGCCCATCAGAGTCTACCAGCTTGCATTGTTTATACTTGTTCTTCAGTGCCATAAAGATTGGCCAAAGGTCTGTCCTGTTTCTGAACACTTGCCTGACTCCTTGTTTGACTGGTCAAAAGTTTCTTACTCCTGGGCATAGTCTTTTTAGATGTTTCCTTCCTTTGGATTGAGTCACAGCCCCTTTCCTGGTTTTTCTCCTCTGTTCTCTCTAGCCCTCCTCCTCACTCAGTCTCCTTAGTGAGTTTCCCTAACTCTTCTCTCAGGGCCATCTTTCTCTTGCTAATGGAGCTATTTCTGTTTATATTCCAATCATTCTTAAATCAATAGCTCCAAGGCATACCTCTCCAGAAACTTCCAGCAGCCTAACATTCAATCCATTTGGATAGCCCACACGTACTTCAAAAGGACTAAGCACAAAACTCACAGGCAACCTTACCCACCCCCATTCACCTCCAGGGGAAAAAAAAAAACAAACAAAAACCACTCAGCTATTAATCTTGATCCTCCTCTTGTGCTCTCAGAAAATGTCAGCAGTATTCTCAACCAATTGTGTAGGCCAGAATTTTGGTAAGCCACCCTCACCTCCCAGATCCAAGTCATTACCAATTCTTACGTAATTCTACTAATTCTACTCCAAATGGAGCTATTTCTCCTCCAAACATCTACTCCAAACCAATTCTACTCCAAAAACCTCTCCAGAATTCATTCTATGTTTCCCATCTCCACTTGCATCGCTGCCAGTTTAATTACTGCCTCAATTATCACCATAGCTTTTCTAACTATTGCCTTAAATTTTGCCCACATCTGCCAGGACCCTCTTAAAAGTGACAGTTTAAAATGTGACTGATCATGTTGGAACTCATCGAGCACATTATAGACTCTTGGAATAACCAACTCAAGCCCTGCATGACTGCCATTGTGCCCCAGGTCCCGGCTTCCCCTCCTCTGGAGCCACTCTCTTGGCCTCAGCTTTAAGGTCCAATTTTCACTTCCTCCAAGATGTAGGTGTACCATCTCTGGCCTCAGGACCTGCAAGCCTTCAAATAATCTGTCTCTCCGGACCCAGACCAGATCTTCAGCTGTCTTCCTACCTTTGGAATCAGCTCTGCTATTTTTCTCATGGTCCCAATATTTTTCCTGCACAGCTGCTGTACACGTCAATCATTCAACTATTAATTAATAAAATGGTGAGTGTACTATCTTATAGAAAAGTCGCTGTTGTATTCTCAGGGCCTGGCAAAAGCCTACCACTTAGCGGGGCTCCACTTAATATTTAATTTTTCCTCCCAGCCCACTTTCCGCTGACTTCCTCACTTTGTCTTCTTTCCTCCCTGTTCGAGTCCCGCTCCTGGAAGTTACCTGAAACATTTCTACTTCCAGCGCCCAGCACAGGCATCAAAGTCTGGTGAATACAGCCCTCAGTGCCCTCCTCCACTCCTTCTAACCTGGCCCCTCCTCGAACTGCCAATACCCCAGAGACTGCCTCCCTCCACGCCCCGGACCCACGCCCAGCTCACACTCCGGACTCACCTCTGCCAGCAGGTGCTGAACCGCCTGCCACTGGCGCAGCGCCCGCTCCATCTCAGCCTGGGACCGGCTGTACTCGGGAATGTGCGCAGGTCCAGACCCACATCAGACCACAAGCGAGACCCGTCGCCGCGGGGTCGCAGGTCGGGTGTCCTGGCACCACCACGCCACAATCACCCGCTCAGCTTCGACCTCCAGCGGCGCCGGGGGGGCGGAGTCAAGGGCCGCACCCACCAACCCACCCTGCAGCGCTCCCCACCCCACCCCGCCCCACCCTGCCCCGCGCCAGCCAGCACCTTGGTCCTCAGCCTTCTTAGACGCTAAAGGGGTCACTAACTGGGGGCCTGAGACCTTTACCACTTCTGTTTTACATCTGCCGCATCCTGCCTACCACCTCCGCCCTTCAGTCTGAACATCTGTTTGTCCCAACTGGAGGTTGAGGACGGCAGGTTTGCAGTATCTGGCCTGGCCTGGTTGACCTCGGAGTGATGCACCCACCGCCAAAGAGGCAGGGGCTTAGGGTCTCTGCAGCCAGGAGACCCCACAATCCACACCCACCCTCCCAATTCCCACCACTAGGTCACGGCCAGTTAGCTCAGGGAGGCCTGGTTCTTCTGCTCTAAGCATGCACCTGTCCTTTTTGTATATAAGCCCTGGACCAGGAGATTCCCTGCACAGTCTCTGTTCCATGATACTTAGGGAGTTTAGGGGTCACTTTTTTTTAGAAGTGGGGATACAATAGCAAAGGAGACAGAACAAAATCCTTGCTCTCAAGAAATGTTCATGGTAACAGACAAGTGATTATAATGAATTCAATAATTAATATAGTACTTGATGGCGATGTGTGCTGTGGAGAAAACAAACTAGGAAAATGTGAGCTGAGAACTAGTGCCTGAAAGGTTCTAGTTAGGGGAAGACTGGGTCTGAGGTAAGAAGGGCCTTGGGATGCTGGTGGGGAGCTGGGCAGCCAGGTAACCTCTGTGAAGTGAGCAGGCGGGAGTGCAGAGATGAGGATGGAGGTAGGCAGGGTCCTGGAGACCCTGGAAAGTCACTTGGATTTTCTAGTATGGTTGGAGACCATTGAGGGATTGTCAGCAGGAAGTTGAAGTGATCTGTGTTTTAACAATAGTCCCTGGCCTCCTTTGAGGCTCATGGATTCTGGGAGACAAGATGGAAGTAGTGATACCTATAAGAGACCTCGGTGTTTGGTGATGGGTGGTGCCAGTGATTAGAGAATATTTTAGAATGAAAAAGAACAGGATTTGGTAATGGATTGAAATAGTAAACACTAGGAAGAAAAATCAGAAGTGCCTAGATTATTGGTGTGAGCAAATGATGAGGACGGCCCGCTGTGGTGACATGGGAAGAAGGGAAGGGGAACATATTTGGAGACAGTTGAAAGTGTTGATTTTGAGATGTCTATTAAATATGCTCAGGGAGAATTCAGGGTTATAAATATAAAGTAAGGTGTTCTCAGCATAGAGATGGTGATTAAAAGGCCATTTGTGTGAATGACATCAACTAGAGAGACAGATAAGAACTGAGGATAAAGCCTTAGGATTCCTACATTTGACCAATACTTAGCGCGTGTCTATTACAGGTAACTCCCTCTCGCTCAGGTTGGGGTCACTCCTTCCAGGAAACATTTGCTGCTTCTGCAACAGGGTGGTCCCCAGGAAAGGGGGAGGTTCCTTGCCCCACCCAAGGGAGGGTGGAGCTGAGCAGGAAGAGGAGAAGCGGAAGAAGGGACTGAGGAAGGAAGCAGGATGGAGCCAGAAGGAGACCTGGAGGAGGCGCATGGAGCCGAGAGACACGTGAAGAAACTGCGCTTGTCTTTTGGTCGTGGATGGGGTGACACAGATGTGGGTGAGACCCATGGGGAGGTGACAATGGCAGCTTTTATCTTGATGTTGATTTTGCTCTTTTCCTTCCGGGCTTGTCCAGTTGTTTGTGACCCTTTTCTGTGGGTCTCCACTGGAAGATGCTTTAGACTTGTGGCAGGCCTTGGGGCCTTGCTCTGGGCCAATCCCATTTGGATGGACTTTTACCCACGAGGGGATGGGTAACTTTGGGTGCTTGATCTAGAAACTAGATTCTTTGCCTTACCTGTATTGTTTCCTAGTTTTATTAAAGTTCCTTCCCATTAAAGTGTCATATGTTTTGTGTTGATGCGGCGGATGGCAGAACCCATTTAGAATAGGCAGGTTTGCGGGGTTTGGGCTGCCCCTCTCCCTGTCCTATAACACTTCCACATCCTTCTCCAGGGAGTGATTCTGGAGTGAATTTCAGCAACCAGTTGGAATTCATCCTTAAGTGGCCCCTGTGGCAGCCAAGTTTTCTAAAAGCATCATTTGGTTAAGAGGTGAGTCTGGAGTCAGGACCCGGTTGGAATCCCAGTATGCGTGAGCACACACACACACAAGGAATCCCAGCGCCAGCTCTGGTTAAGTAGGTTTTGGAATCTATGACTTTGCCTTATTGATTATCACTTTCCTCATTAGCAACCAACACCTGAGAGATTGAACTTTGTGATTTATGAGTGATCCCTTAAAGTTTTTATTCCCTCAACCCTCGGGGCAAAACAGGACAGATTAGCCAGCCCCACCCTTCACTTTTTAAAAACCATTTTTTCAGGTATCTCTGGAACACCGGGAGGCTAGAATAGCTTACTCTGTGGCCCTGCCTCCTGCCCCAACCTAAAATTATATCCCATCACTAAATGACCATCCAGAAAAACATGCCTGAAGTCTGGGAGTGATTTGGGAGCAGGTGTGTCCCTATCTTCCCTGACACCTCCCAGAATCTGGGTCTTCCCGCTTTTAAGGAAAAATTTCAGATCAGTCTGATTTGTCCAAGGACTAAAACATGCTTGAGTATATGCACTTGAATTTTTGCGTAAAAGTGCTTCTGAGCTAGCAGTTTCTGTGAGAAAGGGTTTTTGTTTTCTTTTATCCACTTAAAGAATTAGAAATTTAGCTTCTTTGTTTTCTAGGAGTTTTGACAATATTGGATTTATTTAAGCCCTTGATTGTCTCTAAAAGCCAATCAGTACATATCTCCTTTGAGTTGAAAGTCTTTCTAATCTCATTTGTTAATGTTCTGGACAAGCAGGGAAATATTCCACACTAACACAATGAGATTTACGGTCTTTCTCAGGTGTAGGCCTATGGGCTCTAGGAGTTTGCAGTTTGTTTTATAACTTCACTCGCCAGTCAGAGTAGACACAGAACCACAAAAACTCACCAGTCAGATCTCAAAGGGTTCTTCTCTTTACCCTTGGACACAAAATATTTTAAGTAACTTAATCTCACAAAAAACCAACCAGACAAACAAAAAATAAATAACAGACCAGGTTCTCTGCCATCTCTCCCCCAACAGAGAGAGATCCACCCACAGAGATCACCAATGATCCAACCATGAAATGAGGCTTCTAATCATTGCCACCACACATGGGGAAAACTATCTAAGCAAATCCACCCCTTGCCCACAACGACTGCCCTCCGTTCTGGTCTCATGGTCTGATATCCTCTGTTCATGACACAGCCCAAAGGAAAAGTTAGACAAATCACAGACAAACAGATCTGGCCAGTCACCAGAAACAAAAACAATGACACCAAGGGGGAAATAGAGTTAGCAAAAGTGAGGTCCCAGTGCCTCTTGTGTTCACCCTAGGAGTGAAAAGACATGGCTAAGTTTAAACAATCGTGCTGTTCCACTACGAGTCCTAACAGAAGGCAACTGGCTGGAGCTGCCACTGCTGAATTCCTAGCTCTAATACAAGAGAAGAAATTTTTTTGAAATATTCTCACTGTGACTCTGAGGAGGAAATTTTGTATGCAGGAACCATCAGTCTTAATAGTCCCTAATATCCTCCCAAACGTTTAGAATTCTTTATGAATAGTGCTCAGTTTTTACTCTGGAGGATGTGAGAGTGGAAAGGAGTTTCTACAAATCTCAGTAAGTAAATTTACTTATTCAATTTCACAGGGAAATCCAGGTTTTTAAAAAAGATTTGTATACTTATGCATGCAAGAACTGGGGTACAGACCAGAGGTGGAGGGGGTAAGAGGATTCACCAGAGGCAGAGTGTGGAACAGAACAGGTGGACTGACCAAAATACACTGCTGAGGAGAGTAGCGGGCAAGACAGGAGAGGTCTGCTAAGCCATGTGGGTCACCTCCCTGGCCAGGGATCGAACTGGTGCTGCAGTGGCTGCTGATAGCTCCATAGTGCTATGACTTAACCCCTTGTGCCACCAGGGAGGCCCCAGGAAATCCAATTTTTTAACATAAAGGGTAACTTAGCTTTTCTTCATCGTTTGGCACCTTGTGATTTTTTTTTAAAGAATAATTGTTAGTAATTTCAAACGACTATCATAACTTTCCCCCAAGTATACATTGCTGCAGTTTAGCTTAAGTAAACAGATTTTTTGAAGGCAGAGAGTAATAATCACTTGGCTGGTGGGTGAATTGGCTGGAGTTTCATTCATTCTTAAACTTTTCCTTCCTTCTTTTATCTGTGACTACACCTGGCAGCAATTACAGAGCCTCTGACATGGCCTAGATCTCACCAGCTCTAAGTCTTTGCTTATCTCAAAAGCAATAGAACTGGGAAGGGATTTTTTTATGTGGCATATACATACAATGGACTATCATTCAACCTTAAAATGTAGACTCTGATTCCCCAGATCCAGGGAGAGGTAGGGATTCTTCATTTCTAACCAACTTCCAGTAATACCTACATTGCTTGACACAAACCATACTTTGAGTAGCAGAGCTAGAGTATATCCATGTGGAAAGTCAGTATAAGGTTTTTGATGAATAGTACATGTTTGGGGGAGAGTTACAGCAAAAGTTAAGCATGCGGCAAAGTATTAGGACCAGTAGAAATTTTTGCTCTTCCAGAGATGAAAACTTCCCATTTTCCCACAATGGTCTATAATTATGCATCTCTGAAGTGGAACAAGGAATATATATATATATAAATCACAGCAGATTTACAAGCTACACAGAAATCAACCAGAGCGAGGGCAACAAGTTCAACGTCTGCGCACAATATATGAAAAGCCGAGGTGCTAGTGGGCAGATGAGGGGCCACACCAGGACACCCAAACTTGCATGTTTGCAATGGGCTCTGCCACCCGCCCCATAAAGACAAAGCATTCTCTAAGTGTGAAAGAACTTTAATGGAATTAGTGTTCAGAGAGAGAGAGAGAAGAAAAAGATATCAGTTATCAAATAAAAGGATATAGTTCCCAATGAAACACCCCAAGTTACCCATCTGCTGTGGGTAAATGCCCAGCTACATAGGTTGGCCCACAGCAAGGCCACCGAGGCCAAAAAGCCTGCCATGAGTCTGAGGATCTCCTGGCAGGGCCCCCATAGGAAAGGGGCAGAAGGGGCCAGGCAATTCTGGGGCAAAAGGAACAAAACCATAGTACAAATCAAGTTAAAAGTTGCCATTGTCAGCCACATGTCTCTTACCCGTGTCTCATCCAAGTGTCTCCGCATGTCTCGACTCCATGTGTCTCTTGCATGTCCCTCAATTCTCTGTGCTAAATCCCAAGCTGAGAAGCAAGTACAACTTCTTCACATGTCCCTTCAGGTGCTCCTCCAAGTCTCCTCGCCCAGTCTTCAGCTTCTCCCCACTCAGCTCCATCTTTCATTAGGCAGGACAGGGAATATGGACATCACACTGAACAAAAGGGCCCTTTTTACAAATCCCCACTGAAATCAAAACTTCCTATGTGGAACTTTCCTTGAGAACTTCAGAACCTGTTGGAGCTGGAAATAGATGGCATTTAAGAAGGGCAATTTTTTTTTTTTTTTTATAGAGGCATGTTTTTTTTTATTTATTTATTTGTTTGTTTGTTTGTTTGTTTATACAAGCACTGGGTACAGTCAGAAGCATGGGAGGGTGAGAGAATTCACCAGAGCCAGAGTGGGGAGCAGAGCAGGCAGAAGGACCGAAGCACACTGCTGAGGGGAGCAGCGGGCGGCAGGAGAGGTCTGCGCGCCATGTGGGACCCTCCTCTGGTGGCCGGGGAGCAGCCGGGGATTGAACCAGCACCACAGAGGCCACGGGCAGCTTCGCAACCCAGCGCTCAACCGCTGCGCCACTGGGGAGGCCCAAGAAGGGCAATTTTTAAGGAGCATATGATCAGAAGAGCTATTTCATATCTGATCTGCCAGTGCTGGAGAATGTTAGCTAGCACAGAAAAGGAAGGAGCCGCTGCACAGCAAGCTTCCATCACCGCAGCTGCTGAGCTAACCCACACACGCAGAATGGCACACCTAAGACCTGTGGGCTCTGCCAGACACCCAAGACAGACAGCTTCCAAGCTTGCACAAGTGTTTGCAGAACTAATGAAGAGGGAATATTCTTCACATCACTTTATGAGACCAACACTACCTGGACACCAAAACCTGACAAGGACGCTTTCAGCAGGAAAGTTATAGGTCAATCTCACCCATAAATATAGATACAAAAATCTTTTTTTTTAGATTTTTTTTTATATATGCATACAAGAGCTGGGGTACAGGCCAGTGGTGCAGAGGGTGAGAGAATTCACCAGCAACAGAGTGGGGTACAGAACAGGCAGATTGACCGAGGTACACTGCTGAGGGGAGCAACGGGTGAGTCAGGAGAGTTCTGCTGCTCATGTGGGTTGCTTCCTGGCCGAGGATCGAACTCATGCTGCAGTGGCTGCTGACAGCTTCATAAGTTGTGTCTTAACCCCTTGGGCCACCAGGGAGACCCTAGATATAAAAATCTTAAACACAGTATTAATATGTTGCATCTTTGCTCTCAATTATTGGTGTTTCACCCTATATGAGGAGTATACTCCTCTCTATGGCCATCAGGCTAGCTCCAAGGACATGCTTTAGCCAATAACATCGAAGCAAAAGTGACATGCCAATTTCAAGCAGAAGCTTCAGGAGCCATTGTGAGGTTCTGTCATTGTGCCTTCTGTGACATAACTAGGTTGTCCCAGGTACGGACTGTTTTACCTGGCAGAGTTCTGAAAGGATGGAAATGTGAATACTGCAGTCAAAAATTCACATAAAGAGAAATAAACCTTGTTACTTCAAACCACTAAGATCTGGGGTTGTTTGTTATTGCAGAATTGGAGAAAGCTCAAGAGAAAAATAAGCTACTCAGCCTGATGATCACTGGTCTGGGTGATGATGTCTTAGAGGACCATTTGCTTCCTCTGGGTAATATGAACCAAAAAGTCTTTGTGTAAGCCTGAAGAGCAGGCTAGAAAGGCTGCATGCCAACTGGTACAGCCACTATAGAAAGCTGTGTCAACGACCCTCAAAACTGAAAATGCATCTACTTATGATCCAGTGATTCCACTCCTAGGAATCTACCCAAAGGACACAAAAAAACACTAATTAAAAAGGAAACCTGCACTTCTTTCTTTTTTTTAAATATTTATTTATTTATGCATACAAGAGTTGGGGTATAGGCCAGAGGTGTGGGGGGTGAGAGGATTCACCGGAGACAGAGTGGGGAACACAACAGGCAGATTGATCGAAGTACACTGCTGAGGGGTAGCAGGTGAGTCAGGAGAGGTCTGCTGTGCCATGTGGGTAGCTCCCTGGCTAGCTGGGGATCGAACTTGTGCTGCAGAGGCTGCGGACAGCTTCACAGGTTGTGTCTTAACCCCTTGAACCACCAGGGAAGCCAAACCTGTACTTCTATGTTTATTGCAGCACTATTTACAATAGCTAAGATAAGAAATGACTTAAATGACCCAAAACAGGTGACTGGATCAAGAAGATGTGGTATTTATACACAATGGAATACTACTCAGCAATCAAAAAGATAAACTCATGCCATTTGCAGCAACACAGATGAAGCTGGAGGGGATTATGCTAAACTAAATAAGTCAGAAGGAAAAAGAAAAATATCAGATAGTTTCACTTCTAGGTAGAACATAAGAAAACCAAACAAAGGGTCAGGAAAAAGACAAAACTAGCAAGCTGATCATAGATTTGAGGCAAACAGCAGGGGAGGGAGAGGGATCAAAAAAAGGGAGGAAAGAGCACAAGAGACTGTGGTAATGGGGTCACTAGTATGGTGGTGGGAGAACTACAGGGACTACACCTGAAAGGAGAGCAATGATGTAAGAAAATAAATTTTTAAAAAATTAAAATTAAAAACATAAATAAAAAGGCTGCAAATCATTGTTCACATACACAGTCTCAGATGACAGAGAGTTATGATGGATAGTGGAATGACAAAGTAGGAAACTAAATTATTATAACAATGGGCACCCAGGCATCATTCCATCACTCTCAGCTTAGACACTGAACTTCTAATGAGGGGGCAAGAATGCCTCCCTCATTAGCTCCCAGTTCCTAGATGTGCTGTCCAGAAAAATGTCAGCTCCAGACGCGATGTGTGGATCCATGGGAGTTTTTGCTGCTGTTTCACGATGCCCTGTATAAACATCTATGGCAAATGACTGTGTTCTAGTACCCAGCTCTGCTCTCCCCTTCTTGGCATGTGCTGACCTAAATTGTATGCTGTAAACCTCAAAACAAACCAAAAAAAAAACCTCTTTCAGTGCAGTGACAAAAGTTCTTCAGAGCACAGGGTAGAATTAGTCATTCCTTGAAACTGATAGCATATCTGATATATTAGATAATGTTAAAAGAAAACCACATATACGCACACATACCACCTTAATAGCAGTTTTATATTCTTCTTTTTAATTACCAAAGGCATCCCAAAAAACCATGTAGACTTAATCAATCCCCTTTGCGTTTTCAAGTCAATTTTCCTTGATCGATTGAATTTGTAAAATAAAATTTTTCTTGGATGTAAATCAGGTCTTTTATTTCCAGAAGTTTTCTTGGAAAACTTATATATTAGTTCTATTCAACTTTTTTGTTTATTCTTCATGTATTCCAGTGATATGAGAGCTTTCTTCCTTGCCTGTCTTCCATCTCAGCTACTATTTTCATTTAGAAATAAAATAAAGAGACCAACAATCCACAAAACTAGTAGAGATCACTTCAAAGTGAAAACATCTGAAATACGTTAGATAAGACAGAAATCTTATCTGAACTTATCCTATCTGACTAAAGCAAAACTTTAAGAGAGACTGCTATCACAAAGTCTAGGGTCAGAGAGACACTGACCTTGGGCACCACAGCATTCCAAAAATAGTAAAAACAAGGCCCATCAGAACCTTCCAGAGCTCCAAGCTCCACCCCCCACTCCTTTATTAGGCTGGTATGTAAACCTTCATCCCTAATTATTCAGGGGATTCATTTCTCTATAGGGTACTTCTAAACCCCTAATACATTTTTCTCCTGTTAATATGTCTATTTCCACTTAATTTGCAGGCCTTTCCCAGTAAGACCTAGGTTTGCACAGTTTTTCCTTCCAATATTTCTGTATGTTATCATCATCCTTTTGGTTTTTCCTACCTTTCTTCAGTGTCCTTATTACATTTCCATTTGAGTCTACTTTCCCTTGGGCACCTCATAATTTAGTTTTCATTTCTGAGATAATTTTGTCTTTTTCTTCTGTCCCGAGTTTAACCAAATTTTTCCCCTTTATTTCTTTAGAGGGGGAAGTTGTTCATTTCTGTTTTTAAGTTTTGAATTTCTATTTCAAGGTGGATTTTTCATACTCCCAAATGCTTGTTTGAAGACAATTAAGTTTGGGGTATCACAGCTGTGCTACAGTTTTCTTCTCTGGGGAGTGGAGAGGGAGAGGTGTGGAAATATTCATCACCTAGACTATTTCAATTCTCATTTTTTCATTTCATTTCTTTTTTTTTTCAGGAGTTCAACTTTTTATTGGACCTGTTACAAAAACCTTTAAAAGAACAAAGTGTATGTCATCATCAGACTCCTCAGATTCTTTTTGTTGTTGTTGTTCCTTCTTGGCCTCAGCAGGAGCAGCAGGGTGGAAGTGTAACAGGGTGGTCCCGAGGAAAGTGGGGAGCAGCATCCCAAGCTGCTGGGCAGGCCCACCAGCCGCTACATCACAGACAGATCCCCAGTGTGTCTTAGGCCACGGCCTTTGCAAACAAGCCAGGCCAGAAAGGTTCAAACTACACCCACTGCTTTAATGAAAGCATTCATCTTATCCCTCCCCATGACTGGTGACTGTCACCATCATGCAAGATGAGGGTGGAGTGAATGCACGTAAACTTGGGGTCTATGGAATTGTGCCAGGGTGCTGGCACATCCAGGCCTGTCACTGCCAGGCTCAGAGCTATTGGCCCATGAAATGAGGTCTTCTTCCCAACCAGCTAAAGAAAGGAAGACATTTTCTAATTTTATTATAGAAACTTTGTGTTATTTTAATTTCATCTGTATGTATTTTGTATTGAAGGGTTTCCAAGATTGTTAGTTCAATGATACTCCCTTCTCGCAGTGAGTGAAATATACTTTCTTTTTTTTTTTAAGATTTATTTATTTATTTATTTATTTATTTATTTATACAAGCACTGGGTACAGTCAGAAGTGCAGGAGGGTGAGAGAATTCACCAGAGCCAGAGCAGGGAGCAGAGCAGGCAGAAGGACCGAAGTACACTGCTGAGGGGAGCAGCGGGCGGCAGGAGAGGTCTACGCGCCATGTGGGACCCTCCTCCAGTGGCCGGGGAGCAGCTGGGGATCGAACCGGTACTGCAGAGGCTGCGGGCAGCTTCGCAACCCAGCGCTCAACTGCTGCGCCACCCGGGAGGCCCGAGTGAAATATACTTTCTAAAACTCAGCGGTTCTCAAAGTGTGCCTCAGACCCCTAAAGGTCTCTAAAATCTTTCACCTCTCATCCCCCTCCCCGCATCTCTGGCCTACACCCCACTTCTTCTATGAATAAATAATGAATAAATATTTAAAAACTAATTGAGTTAAGTTAGCAAATGATGGATAAGCTTATAGTTGCTTTTAAATTAATTTCTAAAATATTTTAAATTCTCAGTTTTAATATCAAAAATAATAAATATTGAAAGATGTAATCCACAAATACAAAAGCTCTTCAAAGTAATGCAATATTGTGATGGATATGCTCACGTGCGTTTGGACAGGTGGAGACCTGTCCACAGTTTCACACTTCACAAAACCCACCAACTTACTAAGCGTGAAGTCAACCAAAGAATGTCTTGTTAATTATGTTACTGTTGGAAAACCCCTACAGTTGGGGGCTGGTAGCTGTAGCGCCAGTCACATGTGGCTAGATTAGCGAGTTGGAACTTAGTCCTGCTGCTACCACCTCCCCCTCCCCATGGGAGGGAAGAGGAGCTGGAAATTGAGTTCAGTTAGCAATGGCAGAAGTTAATCAATCATACTAGTGTAGTGAAGCCTCCGTGAAAACCCAAAAGGGCGGGGCTCGGAGCTTCTGGGTTGGGGAACACATGGAGACGTGAGAGGGCATAGAAGCCCACCCTACACAGTGCTTCCAACTGGATTGTCATCATCCTTTCAGTGGTCTTTCCATCCATCTACTGCAACCATTCATTCCCATGTTCAGAACCTAGACTTTGCCATTACAAATTACTGCAATTCCTCTAATAATCCCAATTCCATAAACCCCACTTTCCAATCAACTATATTTCCAGCTCACTTCAACCCCAAAGATCCTTAGGTCTGACCATTACCTACTATTTATTAATCATACCACCTTTACACTGTCCCCAAATCCCTCACGTACTTCCTCCTTCTTGTTTTGAACTGAACTGTGTCCCTCCAAAATTTACATGTTGAAATTCTCCAACATGACTGTATTTAGAGATAGGTCCTTTTCAGAGATAATGAAGATTAAATGAGGTCATAGGGGTGGAGCCCTTACCCAATGGGACTGGTGTCCTTGTAAGAAGAGGAAGAGCCACCAGAGAGCTCTTTTGTTAGCAGCAGGCACAGAGGAGAGGCCACATGAGAGGTAACTGCAAGTCAGGAAGAGAAGCTTTATTAGAAGCCAACCCTCCTGGCACTTTAATCTTAAACTTCCATCCTCCAAAACTGCAAAAGTAAATGCTGTGGGCCTTCCTGGTGGCTCAGGAGGTTAAGCACCGCACTATGAGATAATCCACAGCCTCTGCTGCGCGAGTTCAATCCCCCGGCTGGCCAGGGAGAAACCCACATGGCCAGGCAGACCTCTCCTGTCTCACCCGCTGCTCCCCTCAGCAGTGTATTTCATATGCCAGTTCTGTTCCCCACTCTGTCTCTGGTGGATCCTCTCACCCCCTGCATCTCTGGCCTGTACCCCAGCTCTTGTATGCATAAATAAATAAATCTTAAAAAAAAAAAAAGTAAATGTTGTTTGCCCAGGGGCAAAGCATGGGCGCGGGGGAGCGCGCCGCCTGGTGGCGAGGCGGGGAAATGCGGCCAACCCGGGAATAATGAGGAGGCGCCGGGTCGGAAAAGCCAGGGCTGGCGGAGCAGGACGCCCCTTCTCTCACTGTGGGGCAAGCAGTGGGTTTTGGGGGCCCTCTCGGGAAAACAATCCTGAGCGTGTTTTTAATACACATGGACACGATTTGCTGTTTTAATGGCTGCGGAAATTTTAGGGTAATAGTTTCAGAGATGTGGGATATTCGCCTCCAGTTCAGTTTGATTTTCTAAACTTAAGCTGCAGCAGGACTGGAGGGGGCGGCCCCGTGAGCACCCAGACTTTCCCCTCTGCCCTGCCCCTGCAGCCCCGCCCCCACACACCTGCAGCCCCTCCCCGGCCCTGCCCCGCAGCCCTGCCCACCGACCCTGCAGCCTCGCCCCCGTGCCTGGCTCCTGCCTCCCCAGAGGCTGGGGTCGCCTTGGCAGTCGCTTCCCAGGATTCGGGGTGAAATTCTTGCCTGCAGGAACCCGCTTTCTTCAGGAACCACCCCAAAGTGAGGAGAAGTTGAGGACATCTCCCTGCCGGTGGCTGACTGCAGAGCGGTGAGTCAGGGGACCCAGGGCTAGGCGGGCTGGCTGTGGAGAGCTCTGCGCGGGTCACTTTGGGTCCTGGAGGAACATGGGGGTCAGGTCATTCCTGAGTGTGACCCCGTGGGTGCCCAACGTCCCTGACGGGAAGCGCGTTCCCCCCACCCCCCTCCGTGTTTGCTCCCGGCTCCTCCCTGCTGCACTGATCACCACCTGGGGTTGGTTTTCTGGGCTCTCCGTTCTGTTCCATTGATCTGCGTGTTTTATTTCTGTAGACTTATAATTTCGGGAACGTATTGTAAACTTTTCTGGGGCTGACATCCCCCTCCCGCCCCAGGTCTAGCAGGCAGGAGGGCAGAGTCGCGTCCAGTCTCCCGGGGTGCAGGTTCTGACCAGTGGGCTGGGTGGCGTCTGGGGCTCTGCGTTTCTCGAGGGGTCTGAGATGCTGCCCGTGCTGGTCCTGGGCCCACATCTGAGCGCTGAGGCGTCACTTCCCTGTCGCGCAGCTGATGTGGCCATTCAGAGCCTGGAAGGGGGAGTTTAACACCGGAAAATGCCTCATGAGGCGACTTTAGACTCTCCCTTGAACACAATCCAGGCTTTCCTGAGCCTTGAGAGACCAGGAGCCACACTATTGCCACACTCTGGCTACAAGTCTCTGGTTTTCTAAAATGGCTCATTATTAACCAATTCAGTGTAGTATATCAGTGACCCTCTCTGCATCACCGAGGGACACACCCAAGAAACCCCATAGCAGGACATGTGGGCATTGTCACCAAGGGCAGGAGGGGGGTGGTGGTGGAAAGTTTCTTGATGGCGAATAATCTGACACACTGATGGGCCCTTTCCTAAGCTCTTGAGATCTTTTCTCTACTGATATCTGGTGCTAAAGGGATTCCTCCTATTTCAGGGATTGAATAAGCCACAATCACTTATTCACCTGGGAACTGGACATTTTGTAGATATTCTACTTTACTTTTTAACATTTATCATGTGTTAAACTGATTTTACCTCTCCTCCCAAATCCTTTTATGATTGCTTTGGTGAGAAGTTGGACTCTTCAGGGAAGGAGAAAGAAATCAATGTTTATTGAGCACATGCTGGAGATTACCTGACCCTGTGCAACAAATTTATTGCTTAAGTTAGGTGATCTCCATTTACAACACTATGAGATATCATTTCTACTCCGTAGTTGAGAATCCTTCCAAAAGAGACCATGAACTTATGTAAGATCATACAAATAAGGACAAAGGTCAGGTGTTTTTGGACTCCATATTTTTGGCTGAATCAGAGGTTGTCAGATGAGCCTCAACTGTAAAGCCCCTCAGAGGCCAGGGGGAAAGGAGGGGACTGGGCAACCTGTGCATCCTCAAAACAGCTCCAAGGGTGTTGGGCGTCCTCCTTCAAAACAGCTCCATGGGTGTTGGGCGTCCTCCTTCATAAGGAAGGAGGCTCAGGTTAAAACAAAGGTTTAATGTATCATTGTGTTACATGCAGATGCTGTCTTTACTGTTGCACATGATTTACTTAATAGTTTTAGAGTAGCTCTAATCCCAGATGTGATTGCTATTTGTAAGGGACTACATTTCAAAATAGCCTTTTCTGTAATTATTCCCATACAGTAGGCTTAGCTGCTGTACCTACTAGAGGGAATTCCTGGAGATCTAGAACAATTGATAAGAAAGGGATGCCTCAGCAGTGCCTGCAGTGTTATTTAGGATAACACCCCCCTTTAATTATTGTTTCGATTTATCTTATCTATACAAGTGGGAAACATACTAGAAGCAGTGACTAGTGTCCTTAGGATTTTGGTATTCATGTTGATTGTTTTGTTATTCATGTTTTTTCTGTTGACAGATTTCTCAATGAACTTGTGTTATTTGTGATTAGATTAAAAAAGATTATTTACATAGTTCTAAAAGATTCTTGCATATCGCTCTTAGTAATTCTCTTTCCAGTAGTGAAGAGCACACATCCATTGTCTGAAATGATATTGATTATTTTTATCATTACAACGAGCCGAATTTAAAGTTGAGTGTGCCATACATTTGATCTTCAACACCATGGAAATGGTGGCAAAAGTGAAAGGGGGGAATTGTTAGGGGAAAATAAAAAAAATTAAAAAATAAAATGTATAACAATTAAATAAATAAATAAATTTGAGTGTGAAGATGCATGTCCTACTTTGAACAAACACCCTGGAGATAGAGGTCCCTTTCCCGCTCACTTATGTCTGTGCAGGTGTTTCTTTTGACAGACCTTTTGTGTTCACAGCTCTTTCTGCCCACTGGTGTCTGTGCACTGTCCTTTACTTACCTTTGCCTTTGAATTGTCCTTTACATGAAGCAAAATACAAAAAATTCTCTGGAGATAAAAATAGTTCCATTTCATCATGACACATGTTCTTAAACATATTGTGACAGGTGTTTCTCTATCCAAGCCCCACCTGTGATCACCTCCTATCTCTATTAGGTTTGCCATAGTGGGTGTAGGGCCAGCTCCAAACAGCAGCCTTAGCAAAATACATGTCTTATCTTTAATCGGTGTACTTACACTGCACCAAATAAAAGCTGGTACAGGCACAACTTGGGGATATTATTGGTTCATTTCCAGAATACCACAACAAACCTAATATTGCATAAATTAAGTCACTACTTCTTTGCTGGTTTCCTGGTGTGAATAAAAATTGCTCGCCCTACAGTGTAGTCTACTAAGTGTGCAATAGTATTTTGTCTAACGACAACATACCCTAATTAGATATGACTGAAACATGAGGTAAGCATATACTTTTTCGAAAATAGTGCTGCTGGACTTATCCCAGTCCAGGTTGCCACACACCTTCAATTTGTGAAAAGCAGCATCTGACAGGTGTGCTAAAGTGACACAAGAAGGACGGGGTGTGCCTTTTATAGACACTTCTGAGAATGATCTTTTGGGTTTTTATAAAGTATACACATCTGGATAAGTGGACTCCAATTTAATGATGATATCTTTGCATAACTCTTTTTCAGCAGTTACATCAGCACTGGAGAGTGTGTATTCTTTTCCATGATAGAAAGGACTATGAACACTCAAAGTAGTGAACAAGGGTTTGCTAAGTGCATGCAGTCTGCCAGGGACTGGGCTATACACACACAGCCTTTTCAAAATTTATTGTGTTTTTTATAAAAATGTAAAAATCATATAGCTACCATTGGTTGAATGTCAGTTGTAAGTAGAAAATACAGACTTTAGTTTTTATGATGTTATTGAAGAGTGGCAGAGCAAGCAGAATGGGAAACACGTATGACTTGGCTTCTGGTACAGGTCTTCCCCAGGCTATAAATCCATGTGTCCACAGGGAGAGAGCCAGTACTTCCTGCCACACACGCTGATCCTTTCGCTCCCCAAACCAGACAATCGATATTTGGGATCATGATGCCATTGCTGTGCTTTGTTGCTTTGAGCCATTGTATTTTTTGGATTTATTTTCATTTATTTATGCATTTGTATTTATGCCTACAAGAACTCTCTACCAACTTCTAATTCAAGTTTGTTTTTCCTTTTGTTTAAATGTTTTATTTATTTATTTTTTGTGTAGAATAGCTGGGGTGCAGGCCAGAGGTGTGGGGGATGAAAGGATTCACCAGAAATAGAGTGGGGAGCAGAACAGATGGATCTACTGAAATACACTGCTCAGGGGAGCAGCAGGCAAGACAGGAGAGGTCTGCTGTGCCCTATGTGGGTCAGCTCCCTGGTTGGGGATCAAACTCAGGCTGTCTGGTAGGTCATTGTGGTGATAGCGCTGAGACTTAAGCCCTAGGATACCAGGGAGGCCCTCAAAGTTTGTTTTGATGTTGGATAAGCATAATTATTTGTTGAGCTCATTTAATGTTATGAAATACTAATATGAATGTTTAAAAGTTATTTTTGAAGATGCACTAAACATATTTTCATTATGAATCTGATTGTGGGTATTGTCTCAGAGGCTTGTGAATGTTCTGAGACCTGTGGAATTGGTCGCGTTCTTTAGATGCAGACTTTACAATTTGAGGCCGATTGAAAAATTGGCATCTTCGATATAATGGAAGATGTAGTAATCATTGTATTTTAGATTAAATAATTTAGAATATATAATAGCTAATATTCAGAATAATCTGGAACACAACTGGAGAGCTGAGTCTGTGTGGATTACTGTGGTATTATTTTCTCTCTGTGTCCAGGATAATCTATGTGCTATTGCTTGGACATCCACAGTGGCCACTTTGTTCTGGTGGGTTTAGAGTGAATCTCCTCTGTTGTTTGTTCCCAATATTTGGGGTTGAGCTTTCATGGTTTCCACATTGTGGAAAATAAGCTAAGGTCATACATGTACTGACACTAAAAGTAGACTTTCACTTGCGTCTGCAGTTAATGAATTTTATAGAGCAACTTGTAGGGTGCTTATTCATCATTAGTGTACATAGGAAGACTGTGACATTTGTAGTGACAAGTGCCTGTTTTCATTAAGCACTGGAAGCGCACAAGAAGAATTTTAACATTTCAAAGATTATAATTTTTGTATAAAGAATTTTTATATGAGCTAAGCAGGCTGAGGCCTGAGCTTCCCTAGACTTAGCTCAAATGAAAATTCTTTATACAAAAATTATAATCTTTGAAAGAAAAGATAGTCTTGTCTGTTAGCAGTGTATCTGGGTGTTTCTGTCAAAATGAATAAGTCTTATGTGGACCTATGTGAACCACAGATATTAAAGAATATGGAGAAGTTACTTTCGTTGAGATTGCAGGAAGATAGGGCCTCCCCTGGTGGCACAGGTGGTTGAGCACAGCGGTGTGAAGCTGTCCGCAGCCTCTGCAGCGCTGGTTTATCCAGGCTGGCTGGCGAGGGTCCCACATGGCAAGGCAGACCTCTTCTGTCTCTCCCGCTGCTCCCCTCAGCAGTGTATTTTGTCAGTCTGCCTGTTCTGTTCCCTGCTCGGTCTCTGGTGAATCCTCTCATCCTCTCGCACCTCTGGCCTGTACCTCAGTTCTTGTATAAATAAATAAATCTTTAAAAAAAATTGCAGGAAGATAATCAAAGGTTACATGGAGTGGCCATCGTGTATGGTTCACTTAAATGACTATGAAAGGAATCTTGCAGGTTTTACATCACTGATTGGGGATGAAGAAGGTTGTGCCTTACAACCCAGGCTGCCCAAACTGCTACAGCCTGTGTGCTCATGAACAAAAGGGCATTGAGAAGCCAGTGTCTTGTCCTGCATGCCTTCCTGTGCAGAACTCAGTACCCCAAGGAAAACTCAGGTGAGTGTCTGAGTTGATGCTTGGTGAGCAGCAGACCTGGTCAGCTTGCCAAGGAGTAGCCCTCAGCCGTGTTCCTCTTACTCCTTGGAATCACGGAGTTATAAGGATGAGGCAGCTTTGGAGTTGTGGCTGCCTAGTCCTTTCCCTATCAGAATAGCATTTGATAATCATATTATTTACCCTCTCAATGACATCTTTTTGAAGTGTACCTGCCTACTGTGCAGAAACTCTTTACTATGCTATGAAGGTGAGTGTGTACCTTGATTCTTCCATCTACTCAATAGATCAGGTGGGCACTGCTGACACCTCTCCCTGGAGGTGGCCACTTCCGTGACACTTCCTAGTCCTCCCAGTTGCTCTTCCTGCTGTTAGCTCAGGCTATCTCCAGAGCGTGCTGACTTAACACAGTTTTTTTTCATTAGGCCTATGCGTCTTCTCCTTTCTCGCTTGTTTGGAGTGCTACAAGAATATAGAAGTACCTTCCTCCAATCCTACACATTCTATCATCAAGACATTCTCAGTGGTGGCAGTAGTGACTGGAATAGGGTGAAAACTGATTGTTGGAGACAGAGGAAAGGTTTTATTTGTGTGTGTGTGTGTGCGCTTCAACAGATAATTATTTGTGGCATTAAAATTTCATGATGATTAGGAAAAAAACCTGCTTTTTATTTCTTTACCCTTGTATTTTACTTCCCAAACTTTGAGATAGTTTAATTTTTTCATTTGCTAGTACTACTGAGCTAATGTTCCTTTTTGAGAGTCTAAAGTATTTATTGCTTATATATGATGGATTTTTTTGTGTACTCGGTTCTAGTGCAAAGGTAACATCAAAATCTTGAAGAAGATTGATAGACAGAATGAAATGTTGGCAAGGGTGAGGTGAATTATGTCCTTTCATTCATTCCTGAGAAAAGAATAACTGTTCCAACATTCTGCAGAGAAATGTGAGCTTACACTATTTTTACTGCCTGTCATAGCAATTCTTTATTTTTGGGAAATGACCTAAGGAAATGCTGGAAATACTGATAAAAATCTTTACCTGTAAAAATGTTGACCAACACCTGCTTTATAGTAACAAATGTTTGGAAGCAATCTAAATGAAAACCCTGGGGAATGGGTGAATAATCACTATATGTCCACGTGATGAAGTGCAGCAGTTGGAGGGTAGATCCTCAACCCTGGAGGGTCCTGGAGGGGCAAAGGCAGCGAAACGGCGAGGGCGCCCCCTGGCGGCGAGGCCGTGAGCGGGCGCAGCGGAGAGTGTTGGCGGCGCCGGGGGCGGGGCGGGGCGCAGCGGGAGGAGCTGGACGAGGAGCGGGGAGGGGGCCGGGCGGCAGGACGAGCGCGGAGGGGCCCGTCGTGAGAGGCACGCAGGGACGTGACCGCAGGTCGGGGGACGGGGGGCGCGAGGGACCGAGAGCGGCGAAGGAAGGCGGGGCCGGTGGGCGCGGGCGGGGGTGTGGCGGAGGAGGGGCGGGGCTGCGGGCCTGGGCGTGGCCACGGGAGCCCCTGGGGGGCGGTCGCGCCCAGACCCACTGCGCCTGCGCGCCCGCCCCGCCCCGCCCCGCCCCCGGCGCTGGGCCCGCCCCGCCCTCACCTGGAGCCCCGCCCCCGGGCCCTGCGGAACCGCAAGCGGGGACAGGTGAGCCCCGAGCGGGGCGGGGGGCGGGCGGCGGGCGCGGGTCCGGCCGGTGCGCGCTGTGGGCGGCTCGGCGGCGGCTCGGCTGTGAGCGCCTCTAGCTGCGGTGAGGCGGGGTGCGGGGGGGCCGGGCTGCTCCCTGCTGGGGTGGCTGGGACAGCGCCATCTTGGACGAGCGGCCTTTCCCGTGGGCGTCCGGACACTGGACACTCTCGCGCCCACTTGTGCCTTAGAAACTGTGTTCCCCGGTTGGTGAATCACCCCATTGTTGTCCCCTGAGCCCGAGTGGTCTCTCACGAGTGCACTGAGGGGAGACCCACAGACGTGACCTGTCCCCTCCTGGGCGCTGGACGGTCTCCGGCTCCCCAGAGGCGGCCGCTCCGGCGGGACGTCGACCCTCCCCACAGCGGCCGCCCGCCAGGAGGAGGCCGTGTGGCCTTCAGGCAGGAGTCCAGGCTGGTCTTCTCCCCCCCAAACACTGCTAGTCTCTGGGCAGGGGAGTCTCACGGTAGACACGGACGCACAGCACCTTTATTACACGAAACACAGTGAACAGCAGTCTCACCTCGTCAGACATCTGGCCCTGTCCCTTAAGAGGAGCGTGAGGGGCCCCCTCGGAGCCGGGGTGGCGCTCATGGCTAACGGATGGTAAAAGTGGGGCTTTTTGCACCCCATGCCCTGACCCCTGAGCAGGGGCTGCTGGGCAGTGGTGGCGGAGCGGAGCCACCAGACCCAAAAAACCCAAACACAGGTGGGCCACTGTGTCCTTGTTGGTTTCTGGTTGCACCCACGTCTCCTCCTGATACTATGGCGGGGGAGGACAGACAGCACCCTCATTGCAAGGGGGGGGTTCCAGGCTCCCTGCCGCACCACCCACTAAAGGTGGAGCTGAGCTAGGAGGGGAAGCTGAAAGGAACTTGGGAGATGCGTCTGCCTCTTGGGGGCCTTGCCCTGGATTCTTCAGCATGTGGTGAGGACTCCTAACCTGGGTCAACCCTTTCCTTCAGGTTTGCCCTGTGACACCTTCTGGGGCCCGTTCTGTAAACTCCTCTGGGTATGCGCCAGGATCCTGGAAGGAGGAAAAGTAGTTTCCCCTCTATCCTGCAGGGTTCTTGATGGAGACCTTCCTGTAATAAAGGGCTAATAGTGGGAGAAAAATACATTTGAATGAACATGGATACCTCCTTGCACACCTGGGGAAGACCCAGGAAAACTGAGTAACTCGCCAACATGGGCTCAGCTCCCCCCTCAATAACATCTTAAAATACAAAGGGCAGAGGATGGAGGGTCAGCTCTGTGGGGGCACTGGGAAGCCCTGCAACAAGGGCATGGGTGATGCAGACAGAAGATGCCTCCTTCTCCTCTGATAAGGGATGTAGAGATTTGGTCAGTGTTCGGGAACATTTGTGCATAGGTTTTTCTATATATATTTGATGGTTTCAGGTCTTATATACAAGACTTTTAGCCATTTTGAGTTGATTTCCATGTGTGGTGTGAGATAATGGTCTAGTTTCATCATTTTACATGTGGCAGTCCAATTTTCCAGCACCATTTATTGAAGAGGCTTTTCTCATTCCAGTGTATTTTAAGAGGCTTTTCTCATTTCAGTGTGTTATAGAGCAGCCCCGATACTGAACGGGTTGCCTGGCTGTGGGTCCTCACCTGCGCCCTTACAAGGGACTTACTAATAATACTCCACTACAGGCATACACAAAAGGTTAATAAAAGGTTTATTTACAAGGGAAAAGGAAATAAGGAAAATGTACAACTCAGGGAGAAAATAGGGAAATAAAGTCTTTAATGCGTCCTACCCGATCCGCCGACCTGGAAACCCAAAAAGCACTCTCCGAGCTGGCTGGACTCTGCGAGCTGCGGAGAGTCAAAATGGGGGACCCCTCCAAAGCCCACGTGTCTGCCTTTATACCAACTTGGCTGCTTAACCCTGCCCTCAGGTCCCAGCCACCTTCCCTTTGGTGGTGATGGGATTTGGAGTTCCCAGTGTCTTTGGCTTTGGCCTGGGGTGGGGGTGGAGTCCACAAAGCCTGTATGGAATTAGCTTTAGGACATCCTTTCCCCCTAACAAGTGTACTTTAAAATTTTAAATCTTAATTAAAAGGTATCTGACACAAATATTGTGATGCCTGATTTTTAATGTTCTCATTCCTCTAAATCATATGAAAGATTTTCTTAATCTTGACTTTCAGCATCCTTTAGGTTTTGCTGTGTGCTATGTATTCACTCATGTGTACTCTCTCCTCAAGTGAATCCTTTCTCTCTTAAGTTTATTATATACAATATATATGTGTTTGTTTGACATCTTATTTTCATATTTTGTTTTTCCAGAATCCTTTCTGTATACTGTTATGCGTGTCCAATGTTACTAAAAATTAATTTTGACTTTTATAAACTAAGAGCTGTCTAGTCTGTTCTAATGGAAAATTGATCTACAAATATTAATCATATATATTTTTTCAATACCAATGCCTAGAAAGAAACATTAACAATGGCATTCTTTTTTTTTATGCAGAGAAAAATATTTTTTTAAATAAATTTTATTTTTGTATTCCCCATACAATTGCAACCCCCTTATTTTGATCCCAATCCCTCCCCTCGCTGCTCCCCACCCCTCATAGAGTGTCTCTGGTTGATAGTTTTTTGTTGATTTTGATTTTCACTTTCTTACACTTATTCATTTTCCTGGTCCCTTATTTAAGTTTTCTAGATTCCTGCTATGAGTGAGACCATCCGGTATTTTTCTTTTTCTTTCTGGCTTATTTCGCTGAGCATGATCCCTTCCAGCGCCATCCATGTTGCTGCAAATTGCATGTGTTTATCTTTTTTGAATGCTGAGTAATATTCCATGGTGTATATGTACCACATCTTCTTGATCCAGTCATCTATTTTTGGGCATTTGGGTTGTTTCCAAAGCTTAGCTATTGTAAACAGTGCTGCTATAAACATAGGGGTGCAGGTGCTCTTTGGAATTGATGTTTCTGTGTCCTTGAATTGCTGGATCATATGGAAGCTCTATGTTTAGTAGGTCCAGAAATCACACAGCTCTCCATAGTGGTTGGACCAGTTTGCACTCCCACCAACAGTGCAGGAGAGTTCCTTTTTCTCCACATCCTCGCCAACATTTGTTGTTGCTAGTTTTTTTAATATGTGCCATTCTCACTGGTATAAGATGGTATCTCATGGTAGTTTTGATTTGCATTTTCCCTGATGACAAGTGATGTTGAACATTTTTTCATATGCCTGTTGGCCATTTGCATTTCCTCTTCAGAGAAATTTCTTTTTAGCTCTTCTGCCCATTTTTTGACAGGATTATTTTCTTTGTTGTTGTTGAGTCTCATCAGCTCTTTGTAGATTTTTGTGATCAGTCCTTTATCATTAGTGTTGTGTGCAAAAATGTTCTCCCAGTCGGTGTGGTTTCTCTTTGTTTTGGTTATTGTCTCTTTTGCTGTGCAGAAGCTCTTTAATTTGATGTAGTCCCAGCTGTTTATCTTTGCCTTCACTATCACTGCTTTGGGTGATGTTTCTGTAAAGATGTCTTTGAGGTGCATATCACGTAGTGTTTCACCTATATTTCCTTCTATGTATTTTATGGTTTCAGGTCTTATGTTTAGTTCTTTAATCCATTTTGAGTTGATTTTTGTATATGGTGTGAGGTAGTGGTCAAGCTTCATTCTTTTGCATGTAGCAACCCAGTTTTCCCAGCACCATTTATTGAACAAACTTTCTTTGCTCCAATGCATAGTCTGCTCCTTTGTCAAAGATTAGTTGACCATAAATCTGTGGGTTTATTTCTGGATTTTCTATTTGATTCCATTGGTCTGTGTGTCTGTTCTTGTTCCAATACCATGCAGTTTTGATGATTATGGCTTTGTAGTATAGTTTGAAGTCTGGGAGTGTGATGAACAATGGCATTCTTAAAGGAAATGGGAAAAAGCTATCCCATAGTCTTCCAACCCCTCTTCAGCATCTCCAAACCCATCTAAATCTTCCTTGTTTCTTTGTTTGTATTATTTTTAGTAAATAATTGAATCATTATTTTTAGTAAATACTGAGTTTTGAAAGCAAAACATTGTAAATTATTTAAAAATTGTTCTATTTGTAAATTTATTGTACTCTAAGTTGCTTCACCATTTCTATTTTTATTATTGGGATGTACCAATCTTTAGGTAATGTTAAATTTCCAGTTAATTTTTAGAATTTTACTTTTTTTCTCTTTTTTCAGTCTTGAATAATAACTTGCTTCAGTATAGTCAATCTCAATCTTTCCTTCTTCAGAAATCTGCAGAACCTGTCCCTTTCACTTCTGCATCTAATATTTCCAAGAAGGTGTGACTTTATGTATTTCTTTACAAGTGAACAGAATTTTCTGAATGATTGCTGGAAATTTAGAAGATTCTTTCTAAACTTTACCAAATTCATCTATCTATATTCTATGTTTATCAATTGACCTATGATCGATGGATCGATAGATTGAGCTAACCATCCATCCCTCTGCCATCAATCAATCAATTATCTATTTAGTGTTTTCACTTTGCTTTTTGTTTTTCTTCTCTTGTACAGGCACAACAACAGTTTTTATGTTGATTTTCCATTGGTTATGTTCCCTAATTAAAAATTTGTTTTATGTCTTTAATTAATTTGTATTTTTTTAACTTTTTTTTAGATTTTATTTATTTATATAAGAACTGGAGTACAGGTCATAAGGCGCGGGATGGTGAGAGAATTCACCAGAGACAGATCGGGAACAGAACTGGCAGACTGACAAAATACACTGCTGAGGGGAGCAGTGGGCAAGTCAGGAGAGGTCTGCTGCGCCATGTGGGTTGCTCCCTGGCCGGCCAGGGGATCGAACTCGTGCTGCAGTGGTTGTGGACAGCTTCATAGGGTGCCTCTTAACCCCTTGCAACACCAGGGAGGCCCCAGTGACTTCTTTTATTTGGAAAAATTTAAATCTTTCACTCTCGTTTTTTTTTTGTTTTTTTTTTTTTTTTTTAAGCTATTCTCTGTCTTGGCCAGAAGATGGCGTAGATGTTCCATTTACAGCTCCCTGTGCTTTAGAAGAAATTCTTGTTGGAAAGAAATTGCTGGGTAAGTCAGAAGAGCCTCCGCCCAAACTGGGACGTGCAAGAAGAAACAGGAAAGAATTTTTAATAATGGGTGGTGTCAGGTGTCGCATCCCCATACAAATCTCTCTTCTCTAGGGAAAGACAAGTAGATTTTGGGTCGGTCCTCAGAACAAAATGGGCGCTGGCCCTTGGACCAGGGCAAGGCTTTGGGGTGGGAACAGCAGCCAGGGAAAAAATGGAGGAGCCAGCCCCAGGGTAAAAATGGAGGAGCCAGCCCCCGGGGCAGGCAGAGACGAGAGGAATGCTGCACAACCCCCTGTGAGTTCCACCTCTTCCTCACGGAGCCCTAGGTCAGGGGAAGATTCATCTGCTTGAAGGGAGAGTGGAGGGTCAGTGTTCTTGATCCAGCTTTTTCTCATGGTCTTTTCATGCACAGAATCAGTGGGCCACAGTGGCATATGGGTGGGGGCGTATTCTCCTCCCTTGCAGGTAGGTAGATGGTGCACGGACAGGGGTGCAGACTGCTGCGGTCCCTTTCCATATTCCCATGAAGACTCCCGTTCAGAAAACGCCCTTTTGGAGGGATGTTTGCACTTGGGCGATGTCCCCACAGTGAGTCCGGCCATCACTCTGTAGCACAGGAAAGACTGAAAGGTGTTGTGGGCGAGGAAGGGGGAAGACAAGAGACCCCTCATAGCTCAGGCAAGTTGTTCTGGCGGGTTCCAGGACAGACACATGTGGCGGTGGAGACTCCAACAAAGTCTCCTCAACTACTCAGAAGCCTGAGGACAGGTCAGGGGTGTCCTCTCCCCCTGCAGCCCCTGGTGGGGGCACTTGTACAGAGGACTCAGCAGGCGCTGCCCAAAGCCGGGAGGGGAGTCATCACTGTGGTGGTCACGGGACTGTGACCCCGTCCTGTTCTCCTCTTCGCCTTCTTCTCTGGCTTCTGCAGCTCATGTGATCTTGGCTGGATTCCTGAGGCTTGATCTGTGAGCCTCAAAGATAATGGGCTGTTGTGTCCCCTGTCCACCTCCTCATCAGGATGTGATCTCTGTTCCGCTCTTTGGAATTAGCAGGAGCACCTCTCTCCTCGGCTCCATGCATACAACCACAGCAGAACACCAGGCCTACCAAACACAGGAGGCGGCTATAACTTTTTGACAATAGATTTTGGGCCGTAGCTATTGTCACTGTCCTTTACTGAGCTGTACTGAGGATGAAGACAATGTAAATTGAACTTCTCTTAGATCAAGCTCCGGTAATATTGTAAACACCCTCAAATACTTGTTTTTTAAAATTCTTTCTTCTCTATGCTGTTTTGTTTTCTTTCTATTTTGTAGTCAATTTTTTAGATTCTTCCCATCACTTGCTATTAATGTGATCAAGCCCCTCTGCTGTATTTGTTCTTTATTTTTATTTATTGATACTTATCTCCTGACATCATTGTTCATTTTGTAGACTATTTGACTTCCCCCCTCAGGCGTAGTCCCCATAATTCTCCCCCCACCGCAGCACTTGTGTACTGTCAGCATAGTCCCTTGTGAGCTTCCCTCCCCAGATTTCACCCCCTCCACTGCTATATACCTCAGACCTATGGGTGCCTGCAAGTTCTGTCTCTTTTTTTCCTGACCCTTCACTCAGCTTCCCTATATTCCACCTATAAATGAAACCATCCGATATTTGTATATTTCCTCTGCTTTATCTCACTTAGCATCATCCATTCCAGCTCCAACCATGTTGCTGAGTGGCATGAGTTTATCTTTTTGAGTAGTAGTCCATTGTGTATATAGTCCACATTTTGATCCGTTCATCTGTTTGGAGGCATTTAGGCTGTTTCCATAATTTGGCTATTGTTAATGGTGCCGCAGTGAACATCGGAGCACAGGTTTCCTTTCAAATTAGTGTTTCTGGGTCCTAGGAGTGGGACCCTGGGTCATATGAGAGGTCCATGAAATATTATTTATTAATGGACAGAACAAGCTGAATACCGCATGGCCACTAAAGAAGTCAAATATTTAGGCCACTTGTCCTTGGGAACCTGGAGTCGCCGGGCATAAGCTTCGGGGAGCAAGGACACTTGGCCTTGGCCACCCCTGGGGTGGAGTCTGGAGGCTGAGTGCCCCCATCATTTATGGAATAATCTATCGAGTTCTACTTTCTGTTACAGACAGGAATGTGTTTTATGTTCTAAATTCTGGATAAGAATACCTGGGTCTATTTCTAGACCATCTGAAATGGAAGCCCTGTGGGGACTGGTCACTGCAGGTTTAGAGAGTGTTTCTAGTCAGGAGAGCCATGGCTGGCTGGCAGCTCACACATGGTCACGCGTGTGTGCTTGGCTCATATATTGTTCTGTGGGACCCCCATGTGTGTGTGCGGCACCCCACCTAGTGAGGGACACCCCTTCATTTAGACCAGGGGTGGTTGACCATGTTTGGGGACATCTGTGGGTGTCACAACTGGACGTAAAGTGAGGAGGCCACCGCCATCCAGGGGGAGAGACCAGGGACACTGTGAGACCCCAGTCATGCCCAGAACAGCTCCCTCCCGGCAAGCAGCCAGAGCAGTGGTGCGGGGCCTGGAGGCGGCAGCCATGCACCCTACCCATGGTAAAGCCTGGGTGCCCGTGGGAGGAGTCTCTGCATGGGGGCTGTGGGAGGCAGAACCTGCCCTGCGCCCCAGGGCCTGGCAGCCGTGGGCAAGGGGGGAGATGACAAGAGAGTGGGGGGGTGGGGGGAGGAAGGAAGGTCCATGCAGAGGGGGCAGCAGGAAGCGGGGAGTTTGTGAGGTCAGAGCCTTGGAGATGGGGAGAGAGAATGAAATGGAGGCAAGTAGCAGCTGACATAGGGATTCTTCTCTCAGAGACAAGAACAAATTTGTATGCCCTTCTGCGGGGAACTTTGAATTTAGAATCTTAGAATTGGGAAGTGTGTGTGTGTGTGTGTGTGTGTGTGTGTGCGCGCGCGGCACGCGCACGCGCGTATTGAGGAAATGACCTAAGCAAATGCTTTGAACACAAATACAAATATTTATTTGTAAAAATGCTAACCAGCACCTTCTTACACTAACAAATACTTGGAAACAAATTCAGTCAAAATCCCAGGAGACAAATATAGGACAATAAATGTAGCAACTAGGTACAATAATTCTGAATAGTTTTCAATGACTTGAAAAATACTTATAATGTTAAATGAAGACTGATACAAAATTGCAAAGATATTGTTATTCCAGCATGGAATAAGATATTAATGAAATAATATACTGTGCATGTAGAATAGAAGGGAGAAGTTACTTTGCATTAAGTAGAATATACAACAGTGAAACTACAGAGACTCTAGCTAAATCCAATTTGTGGGTCATCTTGCCTACATGTTGTTGAGTGAAAGAGTCAAGGCATAAAATGAACATTTTATGATTGATTTAAATTTTAAACACTCAAAATTGAAATCATGTGTTAAGTATACAGTTAGTGACACACACTTAGGTGATGAATTGTCATGATGGGCAAGGGAAATACTTATGACAGCCACATATTTGTCTTACTCAGAGAGGAAGATTATGATACAGTGTGGTCTTGTGTTTCTTCACCCAGTTAACAGAATTCATTTGGTAATTCTAAAATTTCCCATTTATACTATCTGCCCTTGCACACAGGTGTTTGAACAGTGAGTCTTCCCTTAACCCAGGAAGGGCAGCTCATCTCTTGTAATTACTCTCGTTACCTCAACTTTCTGACTGACGCTCAGCTGTCAGTGCCATCCTGCTTAATGTGCTGTTTACCCAGTTGCACACAATGGATACAGCACCCAGAGCAAACCTGGAAACTGCGTCCCCTTCCAACCACCTGCCCCTGCCCCATGGGAATCTTGTGATCACCCCATAGGAATAGAGGATATTACCACGCATGACACAGACACCCAGGAATAGGGACGCCCCAGACATACTGAAAGTGACAGATGGCCTGTTATTATCTTTTTTTAAAAAAAGATTTATTTATGCATACAATAGCTGGGGCACAAGCCAGAGGTGTTGGGGATGAGAGGATTCACTAGAGACAGAGGTGGGAACAGAACAGGCAGACTGACTGAAGTACGCTGCTGAGGGGACCAGCGGGTAAGGCAGAAGAGGTCTGCTGTACCATGTGGGTTTCTCCTTGGCCGGCCGGGGATTGAACTCGTGCTGCAGAGGCTGCAGATTGCTTCATGGTACGTTGCTTAACCCTTTGCACCACCAGGGAGGCCATTCTGGTGATTTCTTTTTCCTAAACACACACTAAAAATATGATGTAAGAAAAGAGAGCTATATTTTGGAGATGAGTTTGTTTGAAAAATTTTGTTTTATTTATCCTTTGTGCTGAGCTATAATTTATATAATCTTTTAAAAAGATTTAGTTTATTTATTTATGCTGCAAGAACTGAGATGTAAGCCAGAGTTACAGGGGGTGAGAAGATTCACCAGAGACAGAGAGGGGAGCAGAACAGGCAGATCTACTGAAATACACTGCTGAGGGGATCAGTGGGGAGTCAGGAGAGGTCTGTGCGCCATGTGGGACCCTCCTCCGGTGACTGGGGAGCAGCCAGGGATGGAACTGGCGCTGCAGAGGCTGCGGGCAGCTTCGCAACCCAGCGCTCAACTGCTGTGCCACCGGGGAGGCCCTCTAGAGGTTTTAAAATGATTTAAATGGGATACTTACTAGAACAGTAAGGACTTTAGTTTCCATCTCAAATTAGAAACCTCCTTAATTACCCAAACAAACAAACTTAAATGGCTGTATTGACTTAACTTGAAAAACTTAAGTTGTTTTAGGAATTAGTCTAGCTTTGTCTTGAAAAGGTATATCGTTTTGGTGAAACTGTCCACCCATCCAAAAATCTCTTCTAGGAATTTAAGGAAAAATATGGACTTAAAAAAACTCATATTTTTATGAATATTCATTTTATGAATATTCAAAAAATATGAATATTTTTATGAATAATTTTTATGAATATGAATTTTGGGGAATATTCTGCCCCACTTTCTTTAGAACCTAAGGGCATTCTTACATATAAAACTTGAGAAATGTTTTAGAAATGCGCCTCCCTGGTGGAGCAGCGGGCTGAGCACAGCACTGTGAAGCTGTCTACAGCCTTTGCAGCACCGGTTCGATTCCCTGCCAGCTAGGGAGATACCCACATGGTGCGGCAGACCTCTCCTGTCTCACCCGCTGCTCCCCTCAGCAATGCTTTCCATCCATCTGCCTGTTCTCTCCCCACTCTCTCTGGTGAATCCTCTCACCCTTCCGCGACTCTAGCCTGTACTCCAGCTATTGTATAAATAAATAAAATCTTAAAAATAAAAGCCAGGGCCTCCCCTGGTGGCACAGCAGCTAAGCGCTGGGCTGTGAGGGCCTCTGCAGCGCTGGTTCATTCCCCGGCCGCCGGCGAGGGTCCCACAAAAAAAAAAAAATAAAACAACTTCAAGCTCCATTTTTAAAAAAACAAAACTTGAGAAAAGTTTTCTTCTCTGAAGGAGTTAGTTAAAAATTATTATTTAAAAGTAAATAATTGTTGTCAGTGTTGTCACAAATATTGGTAGAATAACTCTCTATAAAAATTAGTGCAAATGGCCCAAATTCTCAATGAGAGATCTCGTGTCTTTGTTTTTGCCTTTGTGTTTTTTGTCTCCAGAGGGCTGCCTTGTTAAAATGGTGCCATTATACATTCTAATTGAAAAAACAAACAAACAAAATTTTGAGATCCTGATCTAAAAATTTCTGATAAACAAAAATGAGTTCAAAATGCAATGGTTTAATTAAAGCATAAATGTCTTAAATTTATAATGTTGGGAGTTAATTGTTTTATTGTATGTTTAAATGTGTTTAATTTAAAAAAAAAATGCTTGGAGTAGTCAAAAAGAGTTACTGACCTGGTCTATGTTAACAGGAATAAATGTGGTTTTGTTTATATCCAGACTTCTTTTCTTCTTTTGGTAAAATTCTTTTCTAAAAAGACTAACCCACTATTTCTTACCCGTAAAGAAGTACCTTTGTTCCTCTGGTAAACACCTTCATTGATTTTTCCTCCCCTTGTCCTAGCCAAAAAAAAAACAACAAAAACAATAAACAAAAACCTCTGGCATATGAAATTGTTTCATTTGTATCTCTGCAGTTTGAACTTCCTATCCTAAGAAAAACTAAAGCTACTTCTGGTATCTCTATCTTAAATCTGTTCTTTTTATCATTTTTTTTTTAATTATTTATTTATTTATGCAAGCACTGGGTACAGTCAGAAGCATGGGAGGGTGAGAGAATTCACCAGAGCCAGAGCGGGTAGCAGAACAGGCAGAAGGACCGAAGTACACTGCTGAGGGGAGCAGCGGGCGGCAGGAGAGGTCTGCGCGCCATGTGGGACCCTCCTCCGGTGGTTGGGGAGCAGCCGGGGATCGAACTAGCACTGCAGAGGCTGCGGGCAGCTTTGCAACCCAGCGCTCAACCGCTGCGCCACCGGGGAGGCCCTTTATCATTATTTAAATGGTGGTATATTTCTCCAATAAAACTAAGGCTCTACTAAGTTTAATAATGAAAATTTGTTGACTACTTAATGAGCTTTTGGTTTATATTTCTTACTAGACTAAAATGATATGACCCGGTGAACTCAAGAACTGTGATTTTTGAATGACACTGCACACAGATTCTTCTAGATATTTCCTAATTATGTTTATAAATGAGCTTGATCAATACACTTTACATGTTATTCAGAAGAAAATAGACTATATATATAAAATATACTTTTTATTAAACTATTAACTGTTCTTCCATCAACATTCAGCTAATCTTATTTATTAAATAAATTACATTCCCAAATATTTTGTTTTGTTTTATGCTTGTCAGGCAGAATTTTATGTTCATTTTTATTATATTCCTATGCATAATGCGAAAGTTCCTGCCAGAATGCAGAGGTAATTCATACGAGGGAAAGAGGTTTTTTTTGGTGGGGGGCAAGAAGTGAGACATTCTTAATTATTTAAAAAACAAGAAACTCTTAGTGTCATCCTGTAAATGCTGTGAAAGCTAACAACAAGGATTATGTCGATATCCATTATTCTAAGGACAAAGACTGAAATTTATCCCGGCCCACAGACCCTAGATTATCTGTTTTCCATCCTCCTTCCATTAAGTAAATAGAAAAATATACCCAGCTCATAGGTTGGAGGAATCAACATTGTCAAAATGGCCATCCAACCCAAAGCAATTTATAGCTTCGATGCAATCCCAATAAAAATCCCAATGGCATTCTTCAAAGAAATAGAACAAAGATTACTGAAGTTCATAAGAAAACACAAAAGACCCAAAATACCCAAAGCTTTCCTGATATAAAAGGGGGGGGAATGAAGGTATCACACTTCTGATTTCCAACTATACTATAAAGCCATAGTAGTTAAAGCAGCATGGTAATGGAAAAAAAGCAGACACACAGACTAATGGAATAGAATTGAGAGCCCAGAAATAAAACCACCTGTTTAAGGACAATTAATATACAGGGCAGGAGCAGAGTACATACACTGGAACAGGGAAAGCCTCTTCAATAAAGGGTGCTAGAAAATTGGAACTGCTACATGTAAAATAATGAAACTAGACCATCATCTCATGCCACACATGAAAATCAATTCAAAATGGATAAAAGACTTAGATATAAGACCTGAAACCATCAAATATATAGAGAGAAACCTATGCAAAATGCTCCCTAACATAAATCTCAGAAACATGTAAAGGAGAAAGTAAACAACAGATACTATATTAAAACTAAAAGTTTTCTGTACAGCAAAAAAGACAGTGACTAAAACAAAGAGACACCCTCTGAATGGGAGAAAATACCTGCACACCCTATATCTGATAAGGAATTAATATCAAAGACCTACAAAGTACTTATGCAACTCAACAAAATGAAAACAACCAAATCAAAAAATGGGAAAATCAGCTAAATAGTCACTTCTCCAAAGAAGACATACAGATGGCCATCAGGCACATGAAAAAATTCTATCATTTATCATCAGGGAAATGCAAACCAAACCATAATGAGACATGACCTCACAACTGTAAGAATGGCCCATAATTTAAAAAAAAAACAACACACAAACAAGAAGTGCTGGTGAGGATGTGGAGAAAAGGACCCTCTTACATTGTTAGTGGATGTGTAAACTAGACTGGGCACTATGGAAAGAAGTGTGGACATTCCTTAAAAGACTGAAAATGGATCTTCCACATGACCTAGCAAGTCTACTCCTAGGGATCTACCCAAAGAACACCCTGGTGGAGCAAGGGGTATAGTCTCAGCACTATGAAGGTGCTAAATGCAATCCCTGGCCAGGGAGCTGAGCTACATGGGGCAGCAGACCTCTCCTGTCTCCCTGATGCTCCCCTCAGCAGTGTATTTCAGTCAACTGACCTGTTCTACTGCCCCACTCTGTCTCTGGTGGATCCTCTCACCATCTACCCACATCCCATCCCCATCACTCACACACACACACACACACACACACCTCTGCCCTCCATCCCAGTTCTTGTGTGCATATATAAATATTTAAAAGAAATCTTGATTCATGAAAATGTCCCCTGGCTTGCTATTTACAAGGAGAAATGATTGGAAACCATCTCAATGAAAACCCCAGGAAACAGTCCACTCTATCTCACAGATATATCAAATGTGACCATGTTCAGTAAGAAAGTGGGATATAAAATCCTCAAGATAGTGTTATTCCAGCATGGATAGAAAACAGGAATGAACTCACCTAGTGTGCATGTGGACAAGAATGGACTTGGCGTCCAGTGGAATACGATACAACAGTGACAGCAGGAGGCTCTAGCTGCAGCCAATCCTGGGGATCACCTTGCCCACATCTGGTTAAAAGAGTCTCCATAGAAAACGAACTGAAAAGGATTGATTTCTATTTCACATACCAGACAAAATGAAAGCCATGTTTTCATGCTACATTTCATAATGCACCATTATGTGAGAACGTGTCGTAAAGAGCATGGGGAATTGTTATTGTAAAGTTCACCTATTGGTGCGAACTCAGAGAAGATGATGACATGTGATGGTATGTTTCTTCCCCCAGTTCATGGGAGTTCATGTTGTGATTCTGAAACTTTACATGGATACGAACTGCCCTGATACACAGGTGTTCTAGGTCATAATTCAAAATAATGGAAAGCACTGGGAAGAAAGTCAGCTAACTCATAAAAGTGTTTCTCTGTGCATGAAAGATCATCATTGGCCATAGGTCATTTTATTTTCATCTATGGCTGAAATTTCCTAGAATGTACACAGCTCTCTCTGGGCATCAGAACCAGTTGACTCTAGCTCGTGAAAACTCACCGGTGCACTTATATCCCCGATCCTTCGCAGGTGAAAAGGAACCAGTCAAATTATTTTCAAAGTGAATCATTCTACTGTGGTCATAGAAAAACTACTTTAAGGGTAAACTATGGCCTTCCTGCCAGTCAGGCAGGTTTGGGTAGAGCAGATTTACTTGGAGTGAATGTCAAGGTCACCTCACTGATGTTAGTGAGGGGGTTTGGGTTTCTGGCCCGAATCTAGGCCCCTGCTCGTTCGTAAATCCAAACAAACACATTTTGCCTTTTTTTTTTTTTTAATTTTTAAATTTAGAAATGTATTCTGCTTAACTCACAAGCTTTGTATTGCTTTGATTAAAAAAGAGAGACAATAGGAGACTCATTGAAAGTCCAGACCCTTCGAGCTTTCCAATACAAGAGTTCTGAAAGCTGTACATACCTATGGAAGGAAAAAGGCCAAATGACAAATGGAGCCATGATGTTTCATCAAACAAGATTTGAAGTAATTGAGAGATCATCCCTCTGCCTAGTTCATTGGCTTTACCAAAAAACAAACCACGAAAAAGAATAGGACAGTATAGAATGAAATTCCTGTGTTCCAAATCAACTCGCCCCACATTTACAGCCATCCCCAGGGTCCGGCCAATGGCACGCTGTCATTTTCTGTCTCTCCTAGAGCTCAGATTCTGATGATAGTAGCAGAAATTCCACAGTCAATAAGAAAGATGGTGGCAGCAACACAGAAAGTTCCGCTTTTGTGGAACTGCAGCTGTGGGCTGACTTCCAGGCAGGCTTGCCATCCCTACAGAGCCAGAAGCACTGTCAATATTTGGGTGCTAAGACTCCAATGAAGTAATGAGAAAGGGAAAACACATCTGGGAATAACCAGAGCCCTGTCAAGGAGCTGTAAACACGCCAACATTAGGGTTCCCCACCACAGAGTAGGAGTAACATCTCCATAGTGTCATTAATGGCGATCACTCACTTCAGTCATGCGTGCATTGCAGGGCCTCAGGTCACCTCCAGCAGGTGCTCAGTAAATGAAATTCCTTTCTCCTTCCCTGAGGAGCCCAACTTCTCCTCATAACAGGGGATTGCAAGGAAGGAGGTAACATCACTTTAACACATTAGAACAGTTAAGAGGCAAAGTGGATTATCTACAAAATGCCCAGTTCCCAGGTGAATGAGTCACTGTGGCTTATGCAGCTCCTGAAATAAGAGGAATCCTCTTGGCACCAGGTGTCACAGAGAAAAGATCTCCAGAGCTCAGGAAAGAGCCCTTCAGTGTCTCAGATTATCCCCTATGAAGAACTTGCCACACCCCATTGGTGACAGCCCCCAGCTCCACCTGCTGTGTTTTTCGGGTGGGCCCTTTATTGAAGCAGAGAAGGTCACTGCTTTCACTACACTGAGTCGGTTAATAACAACCCATTTTAGAAAACCAGAGACCGGCAGCCAGAGTGCGGAGGCCCTGTGGCTCCTGGTCACTCAAGGCTCAGGAAAGCCAGGAGTCTATTCAAGGGAGAGTCTAAAGTCGCCTCATGAGGCAGTTTCCAGGTGTCAAATTACCCCTTCCAGGCTCTGAATGGCCACATCAGCTGCGAGACAGGTAAGTGACGCCTCAGCCTTCAGATATGAGCCCAGGACCAGCACGGGCACATCGCAGACCCCTTGAGAAACGCAGAGCCCCAGATGCCATGCAGCCCGCTGGTCAGAACCTGCACCCCGGGAGACTGGGACGCGGCTCGGCCTCCTGCCTGCTGGACCAGGGGCGGGAAAGGGGATCGGCCCCAGGAAAGTGGAAAACCCGCCCCAAAGTACACTGTAAACCCGCGGGGATGAAAACGCACAGGCCGGCGTGGGGATCTGAGGGCCCAGGACCCGCCAGGGCGTCCTTGAGGGCCTCAGTCGGGAGCAAACGCCTCGTGCAGCAGCGGGGCCACGCGCAGGAGGGAACCGGACCCCTGCGTCCTGCCGACCCCAAAATGAACCCCCAAAGCCCCAGTTCTCCACATCAGCCCGCCGCGCTGGGGCCTCCCCGAGCCCTCGCAGTCGCCGCCGCCAGGAGATGCTCGCGCCTTCCCTGCGTCGGTCTCACCTGCCCGCTCAAAGGCCGCCGGTTCCCCAGATCAAAGGGCAGTGGCGCCCTCACTGGGTTCCTGAAGGACCAGGCTCACCCCAGCCGGAACCTCACCCCGAGTCCGGGGGCGAGTAGGGCCAGGGGGCGGGCCTTGGCTACGCGCACGCGCGGTAGCGGCGCAGGTGCAGCCAGGTGCGCTGGGCGGGCTGCGGGGGGCGGGAGCTGCCGGCGGCCACGCCCTCCCGGCCGCAGGCGTTGGCGGGACGGTTTGCAAATAAACACTGAGATGCAAATATGGCCCCTCCTCACCCAAAATACTGTGACCCTAAATTATCCGCTAGTCATTAAAAGGGCAAATAAGGTTGCTTGAATTTCTGGAAAAGACTATTTTTTTTACATCATTCTTAAAAATCCCCTTACCTGAAGCTGACTCGAAAGCATGACTAGGGGCCACCCTGGTGGTGCAGGGGTTAAGTACAGCACTATGAAGCCATCCGCAGCCTCTGCAGCAGGAGTTCGATCCCCAGCCAGGAAGGTGACCCACAGGGCGCTGCAGACCTCTCCTGTCTCCCCCACTGCTCCCCTCAGCAGTGTATTTTCGGTCAGTCTGCCTGTTCTGTTTCCTGCTCTGTCTCTGGTGCATCCTCTCACACTCCCGCGCATCTGGCCTGTACCCTGCTTCTTGTATGCATAAATAAATAAATCTTTAAAAAGAAAAACAAAGGAAATTAAAGGCCCGTTAGGTGGGTCACTTCACTGGGAATACCAACTGCCAGAAAGGAAGGGCCTGGGCACAGAGGGTCTGGGGCAGGTGGCACAGGCAGGGCTGGTGGCACAGGCAGGGCTGGGGCAGGCAATGCTGGCAGGGTTGGGGCCAGAGGGGCTGGGGCAGATGTGGCTGGGCCAGGTGGCACAGGCAGGACTTGGGCTGGAGGCACAGAAAGGGCTGGGTCAGGGGGCATTGGAGAGGTTGGGGCAGGCGGGGCTGAGGCAGGTGGCACAGTGGGGCTGGGGTAAGGAGCACAAGCTAGGTGGGGATGGTGGCACAGCTGTGTGGGGCAGGTGGCACAGGCTGGGCAGGGGGCACAGTTGGGGCTGGCGGCACAGAAAGGGCTGGGTCAGAGGGCACAGTGGGCTGTGGCAGGTGAGCTGGGGCAGGAGGCACAGGCAGGTCTGTTGCAGGCTCCGAGACTCCCAGTCTTTCACCGACAGTGTCCACCGCAAGTCATTAAAACAGCAAACAAGTTTGCTTAAATTTCTGGGAAAGATTTTTTTTAAATCATTGTTAAAAATCCCCTTACTTGAAGCTGACATAAAAGCATGACTTGGAGCCTCCCTGGTGGCACAGGAGTTTAGCACTGCACTGTGAAGCCATCTGCAGCCTCTGCAACAGGAGTTCGATCCCCAGCCAGGAAGGTGAACCACAGGGCACAGCAGAACTCTCCTGTCTCTCTGCTGCTCCCCTCAGCAGTGGATTTCAGTCACTCCACCTGTTCTGTTCCCCACTCTTTGGTGAATCCCCTAACCCCCCACCTCCACACCTCTGGCCTGCACCCCAGTTCTTGTACTCATAAGTAAATAAATCTGTAAAAAAAATAAATAAAATAAAATAAAAGCATGACTAAAACATCATTTACCTGCAGATCCTGAAATGGATCCTACTGCAAACATTAAAAAGCAGCTGTTATTCAAAATACATTATGAGAAAAATGAAGGCTCTCACTCCACATATAATGTTTCTCTTTGCAAATCATGGTGCAGTACAATACAGTGTGGCCCAGACTTTGACATCACTGAGTCTGTTCTGTGGTTTGGTGGTGCAGGGGTTGGAGTCAGGCCAAGCTGCAGAGACTGGGGGCAGGGTACTCTCCTGCTATCAACAGTGATGAAGAATGAGTCAAAAAAAAAAAAAAAAAAAAAGAACACACCCTTGCCAAACTGCAATTGAAAACATGTCTCAAATTTAGTTTCCTACCTTGGAAGAGTTGATGGAGGACAAGAGTGAAAAAACTGGAAAGATGGTGCCCCAAGACCAGAACCTGACTCACACAAGGAGGAGGGGGTAGAGGAAGTAAAACAACCATTAACCCAGCTGTAGAAATCAAGACCTTCAGGGGCAGTGCCTTATCACAAGGCATAAGGTCCAAACAGGATCAGACTGCTTTAGAGAGTGGAGCATAGGCCTGAGCGTAAAGATATGGAGATGGGTCCATCCTAGAACTTGTGGTCCCTTTCTAGTTTTGCCAAGTTATCCAACATCAGCAACAAACAGGCCACTCCACAAAGGAGTGACCCCTCCCAAAGAGAAAAGGACTATATCTATGCAGTCTCTGCCCTGGCAAGGGCAGCCATCCCTCTCCCCACCCATGACTATGCAGGTGATTCCTGTTACCAAACCTCTCCCTCTGCGAGGCAACAGCCTCATGCCTGCCCATGCCCTGTACCTGCCCGGACTTCTTCTTACTGACCTCCATCAGTGGAGGCGGCTCCCTTCAGGGCCCCCGCCTGCAACCATACAGGCCTCTCTCAGCAAACCTGTCCCTCTCGCGGCAGCTCTTCCTGCCCGCTGGTGTCTATGCAAGTATCTTTTTCTCTGCCGTCCCTAATAAACCTGCCTTTTAAATATAACTACCATCTGCCTCATGGAGAAACTTGCCTGGGAAACTCAACACGTGCCACTGAAAGGGGAGTTCTGGTGAAACCTTTCCCAGAGTGAACCCAAGGACCCTGCACTCCAAACCCACTAACTCCAAAAACCACATCATAATAAGTCCTGGGCATGAGCTATATTTGCAGCTGCCAAACACATCTTGTGGTGGAAAAGAACAGGTGTTGGTGCAGGACACCAAATGTTTGTAACAATATCACCCCATGGGGCTCCCTGGTGGCACAAGGGTTAAAATGCAGCCTGTGAAGCTGTTGCAGCCTCTGCAACACCATTTCCATCCTGGCCCACCAGGGAGCAACCCACATGGTGCATCAGACCTCTCCTGTTTTGCCTGCTGCTCCCTTCAGCAGTGTATTTCGTCAGTCTGCCTGTTCTGTTCCCCACTCTGTCTCTGGTGAATCCTCTCACCCCCCACACCTCGGGCTTGTACCCCAGCTCTTGTATGCATAAATAAATAAATCTTTTTTAAAAAATTGAGAAGGAAGGGATAATACCAAACACGTTTTATGAAGCCAACATTACACTAATACCAAAACTCAATAAGGACAACACACGAAAAGAAAACTACAGGGCAATCTGTCTAATGAACATGTATGCAAAAATCCTCCATAAAATTTTAGCCAACACAATCCAACAATGTATCCATAAAATAATTCACTGCAACCAAACAGGATTTATTCTAGGGATACAATGATAGTCAACATCCAAAAATCAATCAATGTAATCCAACATATCGACAAAAAGACATATAAAAACCATATGGTAATATCAATAGATGCTGAGAAAGCTTTTGACAAAGTACAACTCCCATTTATGATAAAGGCCCTTGAAATTCTCGGAATACAAGGAACATAAAGGCCATACATGACAAGCCCATAGCTAATATCATTCTCAATGGTGAAAAGTTGAAAGCATTTCCCTTAAGATTTAGAACAAGAGGGCCTCCCCGGTGGCGCAGCGGTTGAGCGCTGGGTTGCGAAGCTGCCCGCGGCCTCTGCGGCGCCGGTTCGATCCCCGGCTGCTCCCCGGCCACCGGAGGAGGGTCCCACATGGCGCGCAGACCTCTCCTGCCGCCCGCTGCTCCCCTCAGCAGTGTACTTCGGTCCTTCTGCCTGCTCTGCTCCCCGCTCTGGCTCTGGTGAATTCTCTCACCCTCCCGCGCTTCTGACTGTACCCAGTGCATGTATAAACAAAAAACAAACAAACCAGCAAAACAAATAAATAAAGCATGCCTCTATAAAAAAAAAAAAAAAAAAAAAAAAGATTTAGAACAAGAAAGGATGTCCACTCTCACCACTGCTTTTCAATATAATACTGGAAGTCCTAGCCAGAACAACAAGACAATAGAAAGACAGACAAGGACTCCAAATATGGAAGGAAGAAGTAAAACTATCACTATTTGCAGATGATATAATTATATTCATAGAGAACCCCAAAAACTCCACAGAAAAACTAATCAAACTAATCAACCAGTTTAGTAAAGTAGCAAGATACACAATCAACACACAAAAATCAGTAGCTTTCCTATATGAAACAATAAATCTGAAGCAGAAGAAATCAAGAAAACCATCCCTTTTATTATTGAAACAAAAAAAATCAAATACTTGGGAATAAACCTAACACAAGAGTAAAGGACCTATACAAAGAAAACTATAAAACACTGTTAAAAGAAATAGAAGACACAAAGAAATGGAAAGACATATCCTGCTCCTGGATTGGAAGAATTAACATTATCCAAATGGCCATCCTACCAAAAGCAATTGACAGGGCCTCCCTGGTGGCACAGCGGTTGAGCGCTGGGTTGCGAAGCTGCCCGCGACCTCTGCGGCGCCGGTTCGATCCCCGGCTGCTCCCCGGCCACCAGAGGAGGGTCCCACATGGCGCGCAGACCTCTCCTGCCGCCCGCTGCTCCCCTCAGCAGTGTACTTCGGTTCTTCTGCCTGCTCTGCTCCCCGCTCTGGCTCTGGTGAATTCTCTCACCCTCCCGCGCTTCTGACTGTACCCAGTGCATGTATAAACAAACAAACAAACAAATAAATAAATAAATAAAACATGCCTCTATTAAAAAAAAAAAAAAGCAATTGACAGAGTCGATGTTATTTCAATAAAAATTTCAATGACATTCTTCAAAGAAATAGAACAAATATTGATAAAATTCATATGGAGTCACCAAAAACCCCAAATAGCCAAAGCTCTGCTAAAAAAAAAAAAAAGGGAATGGAGGTATCTCACTCCAGACTTCAAATTATACTACAAAGCCATAATAATCAAAACTGCATGGTATTGGACTAAGAACAGACACACAGAACAATGGAATTGAATAGAAAACCCAGGGAAAAACCCCACAGATTTATAGTCAATTAATCTTTGACAAAGGAGCAAAAAATATGCAATGGAGCAAAGAAAGTCTGTTCAATAAATGGCTCTGGGAAAACTGGCTGCTACATGCAAAGGAATGAAGCTTGACTACTACCTCACACCATGCACAAAAACCAGAACTAGACATGACCTGAAACTATAAAATATATAAAGGAAATATAGGTGGAACACTACATGACATACACCTCAGTAACATCTTTAAAGACGTATCACCCAAAGCAGTGATAGTGAAGGAAAGGATAAACAGCTGGGACTACATCAAATTAAAGAGCTTCTGTACAGCGAAAGAGACAGTAACCCAAACAAAGAGACACCATACCGACTGTTAGCAAATTTTGCACACAACACTTATGATAAGGGACTGATCACAAAAATCTGCAAAGAGCTCACGAGACTCAACAAAAACAAAGTAAATAACCCAATCAAAAAATGGGCAGAAGAGCTAAAAAAAAAAAAACTTCTCCAAAGAGGAAATTCAAATAGCCAACAGGCACATGAAAAATGTTCAACATCACTTGTAATCGGGGAAATGCAAATCAAAACTACAGTGAGATACCATCTTACACCAGTGAGAATGGCACATATTAAAAAAACTAGCAACAACAAATGTTGGCGAGGATGTGGAGAAAAAGGAACTCTCCTGCACTGCTGGTGGGAGTGCAAACTGGTCCAACCACTATGGAGAGCTGTGTGGAGATTCCTCAACCTACTAAAAAGGGAGCTTCCATATAACCCAGCAATTCCACTTCTAGGACCCCAAAACATTAATTCAAAGGACACCTGCACCCCTATGGTTATTGCAGCACTATTTACAGTAGGGAAAACCTGGAAGCAACCTAAATGCCAAAAATAGATGACTGGATCAAGGAGATGTGGTACATATACACAATGGAATATTACTCAGCAATCAAAAAAGATAAACTCATGCAATTTGCAGCAACATGGATGGAGCTGGAAGGGATTGTGCTCAGTGAAATAAGCCAGAAAGAAAAAGAAAAATATTGGGTGGTCTCACTCATAGCAGGAATTTAGAAAACCCAAATAAGGAAAAAGACTGATTATAATAAAGTAGAAAGCAAAATCAACAGGTAACTATAAACCAGAGACACACTACAGCAGGGGGAGAAGGGAGTAGGATCAAAACAAGGGTGGTGGGAATTTTACGAGGACTATAACCAAGATGAAAATGCATAGTGTACAAAAATAAAAATGATGTAAAAATATATAAAATTTAAAAATTAAAAAAAACCTTCAATTTAGGCAAAAAAAAAAAAAAATTCCAGCGAAACACCCAGAGTCATCCCTACCCTGTGGGTAAATTCCCTCCCGACAGGGGTGGCCCAACAGGAGCTGCGGCAGTCTGAGGCCCCATCTGGCAGGGACCCTGAGAAAGGCGCAGGAGGGGCAGGATTGGCTGAAGGAAAAGGAGCAAAATCCAAGCACAAGCCCAGGGAAAAGCTGCCATGGCCGCCTCCCACGGCCCTCCCTGGAGGGCGCTGGCACAGGGGCCGGTGCGGGCCGGGCTCCCCCCGCCTCTCGCCGCGGCTCCCCAGCCAGGGGCTGCCCCTGCTCTGGGCGACCCTGCGCTGCGGCCAGGGGGGCCAGCCCGGGGTGTGGCCCGAACTCTGTCCCCTCAGCCCTGCTGCTGCGGGGGCTGCGCAGCCCGAGCGGAGGTGACTAATACAATTCCTTGCCCCGTTTACATTACACCATCAACCATAATCAACCAATGCAAGCCCCCTCAGCAACCTGGGCCAGATCTCACTTTGTATGAAAAGTGGAAAAACCCAAACCTTGGCAAAATCCAATTCTCCCAGTTACTCCGTCTGCAGTGATGCCACCAAAGAGGGCTGGAGAAAAGCCACTGTGTTGGCTGCACTGCTTTAAACTCGTGGCCATTGACCTCACGTGGGCACTTAGCTTCCTTGCAACTATTCTACATGTTTTTAGTCCATTAACTCTCCCACTCTCTTAATTATCTCACATCTCTTCCTCCCTCTTCATGCAGGTTCCATCCTAACTCCCCGCTGATGACCTTGCTCCTTGTTTCACCAATCGAGGCCACCAGGAGAGAATCTCCACAGCTCGCCTATCAAGTCCACCCACCTGCCAGCACCTGTCAGCTGCCTCTGCCTTCGCTGCAGGGCTGTGTGCTCATTCTGCTGCTGCAGTTTCCCTACCTCGCCCCAAGCATTGATGTTCACTCTGCTGGATAACTGCCCGCAGCCTTCTAAGATGCAGAATTCTCCCCCAATCCTGGAAAGGTCAGGAAACTAATAAACGAAGAGTTCCCTTCGCTTAGTTCCCTTTCTAACTATTCTGAGGTCTCTACACCCTCAAAGTCCCTCAAAATAATATTCTCTGCTCACCAATCTCTCCGCTTCTGTTTGCCTCTGGACCGCCTGGGTCAGGTTTTCACCTGTGGCTTGTCCAGAGCTGGCCCACGCTCCAACCTCACCTTACTCAACTCCCAGCAGTGTTCATGGGCTTGCTCACCCTCTCCTGTCAGAGTATATTTTCTTCACTTGGTTTCCAGAATAGTCTCCTGTTTATCCATAACCTCAGTGACGTTTTTACTGGTCCCTCATCTCTCAACCTCCAATAACAAGAACACACCAGACCATTTCTCTCCTTTTAAATAGACTTTGGGATACAGAATTTATTTTTCATGATTTTATCGTGCTCACCCCTCAGATTTCCACATGGCTCACTTTTACCTCCTTCTAGCTTTATTCAAAATCCTCTTCCCAGTGATGCCTTACCTGGCCACCCTCTCTAAAATTTCAATCCTCTTGCCACCGACCACATGCACACCTCTATCCCCTTCCATTGCTTTGCCATTCTCATTAGCACTGGGTACCACCTATCATGACCTATATTTTAATCCCGTGCTTTGTTCGTTTTCTATATTCCCAATAGAATGTGTACTCTATAAGGAAAGGAATTTTTGCCTTTTTAGTCACCACTTATCCCTAGGACCTAGACAAGTGCCTGTTATATAGAAGGTGCTCAATAAATATTCATTGACTGAATGGTCATGCCAACTTGCCCATAAATATGAGTAGCTCATTCATGATCACAAGGACATTTGTAAATATTCCGGTCGTTTCTACCTAGGCCAAGAAATGTTCATTTGCATGTGCCTGGGTAATTTGTTATGTTTTTTAAAACAGAAAGAAACTCAGCAATGAGCAAAGGCTTATCAGTCCCCATTCATCGAAGACTTACAAAGGACTTCACCCCAAGCTTAAGGAACTTTCTCCTTCAACAGTAATCAAGGCCCTTGATACTTAACAAAGGAAGCTGAGAGTTGACCAGTTTGTGAGCAAGGTAAGAAGTTGCATCTTTAAGAAGATTTCTGTCACTAGCCTCTCTTTTGCATCCCCATGGTCCCACTGCCCCTTCTGATTGCACAAGTTTGGTTTAGGGATTTGTTTCTGAAGTAACAAATGTAACAAGTAACAAAACAGAAAACATGCCATTCTGTCATAAAAGGATCCTCCACTTAGAAAGAAAAGGACTATCCAAAAGACTAGAAAAATCCAAAATGCTTGATGGGCCTCTGTCTGATTACTATTATATGGCTCTTGTGTGTATAAAATCCAGGGATTAAAAATATAACACTTTGGGGGTCTCCCCGGGTGGTGTAGGTGGTTGAGCGCCACGCTGTGAAGCTGTCCACAGCTTCTGCAGCGCAGGTTCGATCACTGCTACCCTCAGCAGTGTATTTCGTCAGTCTGCCTGTACTGTTCGCTGCTTTGTCTCTGGTGAATCCTCTCACCCTGCCGCGCATCTGGCCTGTACCCCGGTTCTTGTATAAACAAATAAGCAAATCTTTAAAAAAAATAACACTTTGCTGAAATTATTCCTTCTGTTCATAAAGAGCCTTCGTATGTGTTGCATCAATCTCAATGGGACACCAAAGATTCCAGACGCCCTCCTTTAGGAAGACATTTTTTGTTAAAAAAAAAAAATTATTTATACATACAAGAACTGAGGTGTAGGCCAGAGGTGCCAGGTGCAAGAGGACTCACCAGAGACAGAGTGGGGAGCAGAACAGGTAGATCTACTGAGGGGAGCAGCGGAAGAGATAGGAGAAGTCTGCTGCGCCTTGTGGGTAACTCCCTGCCCAGGGATCAAACTCATACTGCAGTGGCTGGTTATAGCTTCATAGTGCTGTGTCTTTAACCCCTGTGCCACCAGGGGTTCTTCCCTTCTAGGAAGACTTTTGCAGCCTCGTAAGGGAAAAATCCTCCAAATCCTGCAAAATCCCCAGTGTGAATTCCAGAACTTCCATTTTCTTTCCACAATTAGTCATGACCATTAAAGGGTTTTAATGTTTTATTTAACCTGGATTAATTCCTGGGCCAGTAGCCAATGTAATTGTGATTAAGTGATGTATTAATCCTTATGATATTTCCCTGAATTCAATATATTACTGTATCTTAATCTTCTCCTGTTCAGTTGCTCAATTGCCCACTTAGACTGTTGGTGACCATTTATGGGGACTTATTTCATCTGTGGTACATGAGCTAACTTTTGGCACCCAACAAATTGGTCTGGTGTGTGTGATTATGAGGACATTATTCTGGTTCTGCACCACTTCCAGTCTTTCCCCTAAGCAAAATTAAAGAATCGCAGAGAAATAAGTGAAACAGAAAGGATTTGGACATTAAATTTCTCAATATATGGTATTGCCAGGTCCATTAAGAAAAATTATTTAACATTTTAGAATAAGTTGGCAATGTCACATATAGTAACACCCTAGAGAAATTACAACAGAAAACCTTCTGCCCCCAGACATGTGGCTCAATAAAGATGCTGAAAGGCTGTCCTGCTTAAAAACTTATTAATACTGGATAAACTTGAACAAAGAGACATTTGTATTCTTTGCTAGGACCTCAAGACACTAAGGAAAACCTCCAAGGCCCTACCATAGACACAAAGTGGTAGAATCAGTGATACCCCAACATGGAAACCAGGCTGTCCTGGGGAGGTGCCAACACCATAACCTAGATATGGGGATAAAGAAATATGGGAACCAGGGGCTTCTAGTCCTGGGCCTACCCAATGCAGCGTTTTATGGTCTGTCTCTGCCATGATTTTGAGTGGAAGTAGTAATAATCACCTTCCCAGAGAAGTTTGAACTATGAGCAACCCCGTCATGAGTCTGGGGTTCAAATTTGTATGATCCTAATCTTACAGGTAATCTAGCCAGATAAAAGCAAACAATAAAAACAAAGATCGGGCCTCCCTGGTAGCGCAAGGGGTTAAGTCTCAGCACTATGAAGCTATCTGCAGCCACTGAAGCATGAGTTCCATCCCCAGCCAGAGAGCTGACCCCCATGGCACAGCAGACCTCTCCTATGTTCTCTGCTGCTCTCCTCAGCACTGTATTTCAGTATATCTGCCTGTTCTGCTCCCCACTGTCTCTGGTGAATCTTCTCACCATCACCCCACACTTCTGGCCTATAGCCCAGTTCTCGTAGGCATAAATAAATCTTAAAAAAAAAAAAAAAAGATGTGCCACATGAGACAGAGTCAGCAGAAATAGCAACAACAAAACATTTAACATATAAAAGCAATCTATATGATGTCTCATAGATTAAAGAAGAAAATAGACCATCTCATCAAAAGTAGAAAAAAAAATTTGGTAAAATCCAACATAATTTTAAAGAAAATGAAAATGGAAGAATGTGCTTTACTAGCTGTCAATACTTACTATGCCTTATGATAATTAATACACAAAGACTTTAGTGCAGATAAAGACAGATAGAAAAATGGGATAAAATATATATCCTAGAAGCTGACTCAGCATATATAATTGTTGATCTATGACAGAGGGAAAATTGGTCTTTTCACTGCATGGTGCTGAGACTATTTACTATCTATATGGAATCTCATAACATGTAAAATCATATGGTATCATATCATCATTCCAAGAATACAACATAAAGAAGTATTAACTAGTTACCTGGAGACTAACTAGTTAGAGGAGTAAAAAACTCCATATAGGGGTACATATTTGGAGTCTAAGCCCCCACCATGGCAAGGCAGAGTATCTGAGAAAGGAACAAATATGGAAGAGAGGTTGAGATGCAGTCCTCGTTGGAAACTGTGTAGCTGTGCTCCACTGGATGGGAGAGAGGGCACCATTGACCAGGGCTGGCAGGCGGAAAAGTACCCACTGGGGTGCTGGGGAAATGTGCTAGGAAACCTCCTGTCTGGTGCCAGCAGCACCCTCTGGGAAGCCACCTGATGTCAAGGAAGCCACTTATAGGCAGTCACGCCTAGAAGGAGAAAACATCAGCACTAGGAAAAGTATCTTCTTGCAGTGTCCCCCCAGCACCCTCTTCTGGCAAGACCCAGCATGTGTCAGCTGGCAAAGGGAAACCATTTACAAGGTCCAGATCCAGTATTACAAAGAGGACACAAAAGGGTGGGCTTGGAGCACAGCAGTTAAGAAATATACAACTGCAGGGCCTCCCTGGTAGCACAGGGGTTAAAGACAGCACTATCAAGTGCTATTAAGCTGTCACCGGGCCACTGCAGCACGAGTTTAATATCCCAGCCGGCCAAGGAGGTGACACACATCCCTAGCCTACACCCCAGTTCTTGTATGTATAAATAAATAATTAAAAAAAGAAATATATAACTGCATAATACCTAAATGTGACAGGCAAAATGATAAAGCTTTTTACACGATACTCTCAAAGAATAACTTCATGGCTTCATTATGTTTGTGACATCTACAGCCACCACGATAAAGGAAAAGATTGCTCTTTTAACTAAATTAAAATAACATTTTATTCCACAAAAGATATTATTAAGACAGTGAAAAAAAAGTGGCAGATCTATAATCTACAGCATATATAACCAAGGAAGGATTAGCATCCAAAAAAATATAGAGAACTCTTAATATGTGGCAGATGTGTTTTCCAAAGATGTGTCTTCCATTCTGACTTTGTACTCCTCCAAAGGAAAACCATTTACAGTGAACTGTTACAGTGAAATCCAAGAGTGAACTGGAACATCTAGCATATCAGTAAGAAAAAGAAAAAATACAATATAAATTGGGTTAAAATTTTAAACAGAGACTTCATAAATGAAGAAATCCGCGGCCAAAAAGCATATTAAAAGTTGGTCAACACACTAGTAATCAAGAAAATGCAAATTTAAACAACAGTGGGATACACCCAACAGAATGGCAAACTTTTTAAAATCTGCCAATCAGAAAAGTTGGTAAGTGAAGTAAGAGGAATTTTCTTAGCCCAGACCCTCTAGAAAGCAGAGCCTGAGACAAGGATTAAGATGCTAATGCTTTATTTGGAATCTGCCAGCAGAGGGCAGTAGAGTGAAGGAAAAAGAAGGAAAGCAAGAAAAGAGAACACAAAGCGATGTGTTATTGCACTGGTTATTGCTTTGCAACAGGATTCACACAAGTTTTTCGTTAAAGGTGACCATTCTTCATGGGGGCAGGGTTGCTTGAGTGCCTCCACTTCAGAAGAACGGAGGCTCCTGGCTCACTCCTTTTCCATTTCCAATAGCTGAGATTGATGTCACATGGAACTACTCTCCCACACTTCCAGACTGCTTCCCATGGGCCTCTGGTGATGTCCATGGTGTGGATTTCACCCCCGTCTGGAAGTGGTTAATGAGTAGGTGCAGTTCTGGTGCTCAGAAAGAGAAAGGGAGATGGGTGAGGGAATCCAGGAAAGCACATGGGGTCTGTGTCACCATAAAAGACATTCGCGGAGATGGGGTCCTGAGTTGGTGCAGCCACTTCAGGAAAAAGTTTGGCACATATGGTAAAGTTGAAGATGCACATACCCTACAATCTACCAATTTTACTTCTAGGCTCATATATTTTGGAAATCTCTGCACATATGAACCAAATCACAGGAATAAAAATGTTCATAGCAATTTTATTTGTGGTAGACAAAAGCTGGAAATAACCCAAATGCCCATCAACAGGAAAATGAACAAATAATTGTTTGTTCTTACTGAATTATTCTATACATGCTGAAAATGAACAAACTGCAATTATACACATAACCAAATGGATAAGGTCAAGAACCAAATGCTAATTGAAAAAACCCATATCACTGAAGCATATGTACATCATGAGACCCTTTATATAATACTCAAAGATACACAAAATTTAACAATATATTTTTTTTAAGATTTATTTATTTATGCATACAAGAGCTGGGGTGCAGGCCAGAGGTGTTGGGGGTGAGAGGATTCACCAGAGACAGAGTGGGGAACAGAACAGGCAGACTGACCAAAGTACACTGCTGAGGGGAGCAGCGGGTGAGACAGGAGAGGTCTGCTGCACCATGTGGGCTGCTCCCTGGCTGGTCAGGAATGGTACTTGTGCTGCAGTGGCTGAGGATAGCTTCATAGGTTGCATCTTAACCCCTTGTGCCACCAGGGAGGCCCCTTAACAATATATTTTTTAGGGTCATATACATTTTACAAAACTGTACTAGAATGATAAGAAAATCAAGGGAGAGTTAGAATCATTATTAACTTTGCTGAGGATTGCAATTGGGAAGGATCTTCCAGAGCTATAACTATTGGTGAGCTATAAACTTAACTCCCTGGTGGCACAGTAGTTAAGTCTCAGTGCTATCAAGCTATCACAAGCCACTGTGGCACGAGTTAGATCCCCAGCCAGGGAGCTGACCCACATAACGTAGCAGGCCTCTCCTGTCTTGCCTGCTGCTCCCCTCAGCAGTGTATATCAGTACATCTGTCTGTTCTGCTCCCCACTCTGTCTCTGGTGAATCCTCTCACTCCTTGCACTTCTGGCCTACACCCCAGTTCTTGTATGCATAAATGAAAATAAATCATTAAAAAAACCCAAAAATCTATTGGTGAGACTCTTCTTCCTTACCTGGAGGATGAGTTTTAGTGTTTGCTTATACATCATTTCCTTATATATTGTCATTCCATGTAGTATTGTTATTTGTTATATTACTCTTTGGAATGTCAAAAAAATTATTTCATGATTCATTGCAAAATAGAAAAAAAAATGTGTCACTCTAAAGGATCTCAGTAGTATGGACCTTGAACAAAAGAGGATTCTTAGAGGTGATTGGTAATTTGGCCATTTTCACCCAACCATTATATAGAAAGTGACTCTACATGCTTGTTCTCAAAGACAATGCATCCCTACTTTAAAAACCTATATTAGATCCCATTTCAAATAAACATTTTATTTTATTTTTAAAGATTTTATTTATTTTTGCATAGAAGAACTGGGCTACAGGTCAGAGGTACAGGGGGTGAGAGGATCCACTGGAGACAGAGTGGGGAGCAGAACAAGCAGATCTACTGAAATACACTACTGAGGAGAGCAGCAGGCGAGACAGGAGATGTCTGCTACGCCATGTGGGTCAGCTCCCTGGCCAGGGATTGGATTCGTGCCGCAGTGGCTGGCAATAGCTTGATAGTGCTGAGACTTAACACCTGCGCCACTAGGGAGGCCCCCAAAAAATTTTTATAAGTTAAATTTATACCCAACAGCAATGATAGCAAATTCATTGTAGTTATTACAAAATCATATGTCTCTTGAATTTATTCTAGCCAAGAAAAAAGGAGTTTTGCCCTTGTCGGGTGGCGCAGCGATTGAGCGCTGGGTTGAGAAGCTGCCCGCAGCCCCTCCCTGCAGCGCCAGTTCAATCCCCAGCTGCTCCCCGGCCACCGGAGGAGGGTCCCACGTGGCGCGCAGACCTCTCCTGCCACCTGCTGCTCCCCTCAGCAGTGTACTTCGGTCCTTCTGCCTGCTCTGCTCCCCGCTCTGGCTCTGGTGAATTCTCTCACCCTCCCGCGCTTCTGACTGTACCCAGTGCTTGTATAAATAAATAAATAAATCTTTTTAAAAAATAAAAAAAAAAGAACACTACTACACATTTCCAAAATTCCAAAGAAAAAGTATCAAATACTAGATTGAGAATTAAGACCTATGGTATTCTACCAAGAGAACTAGGAATTGTAATTAAGGAAGGATTCATAATTATATCAGGAAAATTATTTTGCTAATTTATGAGAGTAGCTAGTCATAGAGTAATTATAATAATGTCATTATTATAATATTTATTGTATCACTCATTCAGAGGTATACATATTCTTATGTAGCCTTGACTAGAAGTGATTTCTGGTAGATCTGCACAAATTGGTATGGCAGGGGGAGGGGAGGGCTTTAAAAAGAACAAAAACTCAAATAACTGAAAATACTTTGTTGATTCAGGTGCTGGGTTGATAATTTCACTGGGAGATAGGTAAGGAAAGATACAAGTACTTATAACCCTGTGAGAAATAAAGAGCCTTGTTAGCTAACCAGTCGGTCTGAACCAGAGAGCAGAATCCCAAGTGAGATTCAATTTGAGTTGCTCTGTTTTTTTTTTTTTTATCACTACGTACAAACACTCTCCCAGTGTTGCCTGACATCAGAAATTAAGAAGAGCAAGGCCCTCTGAGAAGTCAGAGTGTTTTTCCCACAGAAACTGTCTTAACCTCTCAGGCTCAGAACCCCTCATCCCAAGACTGTGATGATGCCAGTGTTTATAATGCATACTTTAGACAAGTTCAGAAAGTGATTTATTATGTCTAGCGCAGGGTATAGCACTGGTTTATAAAATACACTTGTTAGGCCTCCCTGGTGGCGCAAGGTGTTAAGACGCAACCTATGAAGCTGGCGGCAGCCACTGCAGCACGAGCTCGATCCCTGGCCAGGGAGCAACCCACATGGCGCGGCAGACCTCTCCTGACTCGCCCGCTGCTCCCCTCAGCAGTGTGTTTCTGTCGATCTTCCTCTTCTGTTCCCCACTCTGTCTCTGGGTGATCCTCTCACCGCCCCCACCCCTCTGGCCTGTACCCCAGCTCTTGTATGCTTAAATATATCTTTTTTAAAAAGCTCTTGTTAATGTTTACTTAAGCCACCATGAGCAGAAGCAGTTCCGTCTGTCTGTTTCCCGCAGCGGCCTGCACTGACCACGGCCCTGGCCATTTCTCGCCAACACACTGTGCAATACAGGGTGACGGGGAGATTGGCGGTGACGGCCATGGCAAAGGGAGTGGGGAAAGGACGATGCTGGAGATGGAGACTGCATGTTGGTGGCGAGAGGATGGAATGGGAATGGGAACAGGGTGGAGCAGGGACAGTATTGGCAGCAGAAATACGAATGAGGTAGCCATGGTGATGGGATCAGGATGGGGAGACAGCATGTTGGTGGAGGACAGGGCTGAGATCGGAGTTATCAAGGGAATTAAGATGGGGGATGCAGGAGATAAGACACGGATGAAGGGCCTCCCTGGTGGCGCAGGGGTTAAAGACAGTGTTATCAAGCTATGGCCAGCCACTGCAGCACGAGTTCGATTCCCCAGCCAGGGAGCTGACCCACCTGGCACAGCAGACCTCTCCTGTCTTGCCCACTGCTCTCCTCAGCAGTGTATTTCAGTTAATCTGCCTGTTATGTTTCCCACTCTGTCGCTGGTTAATCTTCTCACCCAGCTCTTACATAAATAAATAAATAAATAAATAAATAAATAAATAAATAAATAAATAAATAAATATTTTCTTGGGTAAATGGAGGAGAATGGAAAGAGGTGAGGGTTGTGGAAGAACAGAATAGAATAAGAACGGAATGGGACCTGAATGAATTACATGGGCCTGGGGGAAGGGTTCACAGATTCCTTCTTCCCAAAATATATGCTGAGTGGTTGCTGTGTGCCCAGCACCTTCTCCGAGTTGGGGAGAGAGACCACGTCTGTTCCCACACAGCACCTATACTCTAGTGAGGAAATCTGTTCTGTACTATGAATAAGAAGCGCTATGAGTGACATTAAAACAGGGCAAAAGGTTAGAGTGGTGGGCAGGAAAGATCCTCCCCAAGGGGCAGCGGCAGATGCCAAGCAGCTCCCAGGGCTGCTGCCCCGGCCAGACTCTGTGCTGGGAACAGGCCCTTCTTTTTTCTCAACCACTCACGCGTGCTGTTCTTCGAGTATTTCTTGTCTCTTGCTGTGCCAGTCTTCTCCTCTGGATCAATACCACAAATACACAGAAATAATCTGCTGTTATTGACTCCATTTAAAAAGAAAAACAACTTATGCCTTAACTCAGCCTCCGCTAGCACCCATTTTACTTCTCTTACCACTTCACCTTTTCACAGAAACGTTCCTGAAAGAATTGTCTCCCCGACTAACTCCCCTCTCTTTGTCCTTTTTCTCTTGGAAATACTCCCATCAGCCTTTGCCCGTGCCACTCTTGTTAACGCGAATGACCTTCCTGCTATTCAGTCTAGTGGCCGATTCGTAGACCTTAGCCTTTTTGCTCCTCGTGACAATGGACCATTTCTCCTCCATCAAATGCTTTTCCAGCATGTTCTCTGGGTGCTCCACCTTCCTGCTTTCCCTCCTACGTGGTGCCTTTCCCTTCTCAGTCTTATCTCCCAGCGCCTTAACATGGGAGGCTCTTGGCCTCGTCGACTTTCTTTTTTCTTTAATAATAAATTTTATTTTTATATTCCCCATACAATTGCAACCCCCCCTTTCTGATCCCAATCCCTCCCCTCCCGCCCCCCACCCCCCCAAAAGTGTCTCTGTTTCATAGTTTTTTTGTTGATTCTGATTTTTACTTTCTTATAGTTATTCTTTTTCCTGGTCCCTTATTTAAGTTTTCTAGATTCCTGCTATGAGTGAGACCATCCGGTATTTTTCTTTTTCTTTCTGGCTTATTTCGCTGAGCATGATCCCTTCCAGCGCCATCCATGTTGCTGCAAATTGCATGTGTTTACCTTTTTTGAATGCTGAGTAATATTCCATGGTGTGTATGTACCACATCTTCTTGATGCAGTCATCTATTTTTGGGCATTTGGGTTGTTTCCAAAGCTTAGCTATTGTAAATAGTGCTGCTATAAACATAGGGGTGCAGGTGCTCTTTGGAATTGATGTTTCTGTGTCCTTTGGGTAAATACCTAGGAGTGGAATTGCTGGATCATATGGAAGCTCTATGTTTAGTAGGTCCAGAAATCTCCACACAGCTCTCCACAGTGGTTGGACCAGTTTCTATTTACCCCCCTTCCCTCCATATTTTCACCCAGGCTCATGGCTTTAAATTCCACCTCCACACTGATGACTCACAAGTTTACAGCCTCAGCTCACTCAGTGCCGCGATCCAGACTCAGACGGAACTGGCTCTCTATCAGTTATGTCCGTTTACACATCCCAAATTGAACCTCTTATCTTCTCACCCCACCCCGCTCTTCCCACCATTGGTGGAACATGCTCTTCCCAGTTACTCAGCCAAAACCACGCACCTGGGGGTTCTCCTGGACGGCTTCCTTTTTCGCTCTCCCACTTGTAAATCCATCAACAAGTCCTGTTGTAGCTGCCTTCAAACTATGTTGAGAATCTCACCAATTCTTAGCACACCCACCGTCACCGCTCAAGTCCAAGTCACCATCACGTCTCATCCGGGCTACTGTTGTCTCAAAAAAGAAGCCTCGGAAGGGAGATGGAGATTTAGTTGGGAATTTTGGCTGAGTCCTGAGTTTTAGACTTATGGGGGGGGGGAGGGGAGATTATTTCACTTTCTTTTCCATATCACTGTTCGATATTACGATGAAGATATGTTTAATAAACAATTTCAGCCTTAAAAAAAAAAAAGGATCTGGTGGAGGGTGAGTAGAACTTGTGCACATATAGAAGAGTAAAAAAATGTAACCTGCCAAAAAATTTAAATAATAATAAAATTTAAAAAAAAGAAATCCTCAGCCAGGAGCAAGTGGGGGGAGGGGACAGAGGGAAACGCCATTAAATACCACTGGAGCAGAGAGTGGGCAGCAAATAGTGGGGAAAGCTAAGGTCGAGGTGGTGTCAGGAAGAAGAATGTGGAAAGTCTGGAATGGCACCCTAAGGAGCTTGGGTTTGCGGTTATCCTGAGCCAGAGTAGAATCCCTGGAAGAAACCTCATTAGATTGACATCAGCGAGGAAAATGCATTGAGCAAGTACATGCTGGAGAGACCGAACTGGAGGCCTCTCTTAAATATACTTGACAGATAATGGTGACCGGGGCTCGGCTGGTGGCTGTGAAAATGAAGAGAAGTAGGCAAATTCAAGATATTTAGGTGTGACCCAGAGCACAGGAGGGACAACTGAGGACCTCCTCTGGCCAAGTCCCTCCTCAGGAACATTCTGTCTCCCTGTTGAGACTCCCACCCAGCCGAGTCGCCCCCTGTCCATCAGCTGCAAAGACCGGAGAACTGAATGTCCTGAAATGTCTCCACTCAAGCCTGTTTCAGCCTCTGAAATTTTTCCACTAGGGTATGTGACTCTGAGCTCCTATCAGAGAGCTCAATAACATATAAATGTCTGCAGGGGTGCACTGGCCCCTAAGAGGACAAGGGAGTGTGTGCAGATGGCATCATGAAGTCGCCAGGCTAGTGATATCAACAGTGGGTACCCTAGAAAGTCTGGATTGAAGGGCAGAGACTGGCAATCATGTTATAAAGGGGGTGACCCAGGGACACACTATTTTTGTTCAGATTGTGCCTTGAAAGGTTTGGGGGACAATGTGGAAGTATACGCAGCCTCTAAAACCCTTCACGAGGATCCCTTTGGTGCCACCCTGGAGAAAACAATTTTTAGTACCCCTGGCTCTGGCCCTGGAGAGTCATGCTTGCAGTGCAGGGTTAATGCCTCCTGGTTTGTCCTCCTAGGAGGCCAGAATGTTCCACTCTAGAAAGGCAGGCCGCTTGGGAAAAAACTCCCCATCACCCAATGAATCAGACACCACATGGAAGAGAACACCCTCAGAGCCTGAGATCAAGGCCAAGGCCAGGGTGGAGGTGGGGCTGAGGGGGGGCGTGGGAGGGAGGGGAGTAGCTTGCTCAGAGAGAAGTCTCAGTTCTCTCAGCCCTGAGTAGCAGGGAGGGTGGCCCTGCTGACTGGGAGTGGGGAGATGAGGTGCTTGGCACCCACTGGAGTGAGACGCTAAGGGGAGGGCTTGGCCTGTCCTCTGCATGTCCGCAAAGGGAAGAGAGGTCACTGTGCAAAGCCCTCAGGGTCTCAAGGAACCCAGGCTTGTATTTCCAGGGTGCACAAACAACCCTATTTCTGCTCCCTCCAGCCTGTGTGCCTTCAACAGTCACCCCATACTGATCTGCTCATCCCCACCCTTCCCAGTGAGGTCAGTTTGGTTTGGGGTCACTGCCCTAATCAGTGTACCCAACCCCAGCCACTGCTCGTTACTCCTTCTTTAAACAGTATCTCTCAGCCACATGGGAATCCACTCCCCTGGGAGATTACACACTTGCCCAGAGCACAAAGGGCCAGCCTATCCCACTTGCCCAAAATGGGAATCTGTTTCATGGCACAATCCACGCTCTGGTGCTCAGTGTATAGTCAAGTTGGGGACAGTGTCCAGATGAGATCAATTCCACTTGCTTATCTTCCTACCCTGTCCTATTCTGCATCTCTCGCCCACCTCCTGTGTATACCCCTCCAATAAGTCATTTAAACAGGAATCTCCACAGCTCCAAAATCACCTCTCAAAATTTACCTCTACTCAGTACCTAATGCCTTGTAATACATCCTGTTCCACTTTATTGCAGATTCTGTGGTCTGCAACCAAGAACCTTGACCAATGTAATAATTCATACCAAACATGGGGGGAGAGCCACTAACCCTCAAGGCCCTGGAGTGGTGTCAGAGGAACAGAGAGGAGCAAACTCCAAGTCCTGAACAAACTCACCCCATCAACACACCAGCGAGCAAGATTTCAGGTGCCAGGATTACAACCCCCAGCATGTCATCGACCTGACTTCCTATGGGGGGCTGCTGGGGACTAGGAGCTGGAACTGAGCAGCCATTTTGAGCTTAAAAGACTGAATACACGCAAGCTCACTCTTTTGCTTTGGTAACTTCAACTTGTGCCCTGGTCTCAGCGCAGATGGCGCTGCTGGAGAGAGACTCAGTGTCCAGCCACATGCTGGCCAATTAATCTTCTCTCTCCTCCTCCTTCCTCTTTTTTATCTACACCCCCCCCACCCCTTGTAAATAAGTCTTTTCTATTTCCCTCTCCATGTCTGCCTTTGGGTCTTTTCCCAAGTTCTTAAGCATGCAGATGAGGACTCATAACCAGCTCACCCCATCCCTCCAGGGTTTCCCTGTAACAGTGGGATCGGTGATCTAACCTGGTTGTGTCTAAGGGCAAAATCTCCTATTAGTGAAGACTATTTATTGTTTTTAATTTTTTTTTTTTAGTTTTTTTTTTTTTTATAGAGGCATGTTTTTATTTATTTATTTATTATTATATTTGTTTGTTTTTGTTTATACATGCACTGGGTACAGTCAGAAGCGCGGGAGGGTGAGAGAATTCACCAGAGCCAGAGCGGGGAGCAGAGCAGGCAGAAGGACCGAAGTACACTGCTGAGGGGAGCAGCGGGCGGCAGGAGAGGTCTGCGCGCCATGTGGGACCCTCCTCCGGTGGCCCGGGAGCAGCCGGGGATCGAACCGGCGCCGCAGAGGCCGCGGGCAGCTTCGCAACCCAGCGCTCAACCGCTGCGCCACCGGGGAGGCCCAATTGTTTTTAATTTTTAACAATACAGTGCACACCCATGAGTCTGCCGTATTATCAGCATCGTTGGTCTCCCCATGTACTCCTCCCCTATAAAGCACTCAGGCCTTCCCAAGAGGTCACTGCTGTTTGAACATTTTATTACATGTAGAAGAAGTCTAATTAAATATTGTTTTGTTTGTTTTTGATCTTCATGAAAAGAGCAGTCTTTTTTTTTTTTAAAGATTTATTTTTATTTATACAAGAACTGGGATACAGCAGAGGCATGGGAGTTGTGAGAGAATTCACCAGAGACAAAGTGGGGAGCAGAACAGGCAGATGGACCGAGGACACTGCTGAGGGGAGCAGCGGGCAACGCAGGAGAGGTCTGTCATGCCATGTGGGATTCTCCCTGGCTGGCTGGGAATCGAGCCGGCGCTGCAGAGGCTATGGACAGCTTCACAGCGCGGCGCTTAACCCGCTGTGCCACCGGGGAGGCCCTGAAAAGAGCAGTCTTTTGAGGTTCCTCTCAAAATGATGTCCCTAAGATTTCCCATGTACGGCATGCCATGTAATAGCATTCATTTTTGCTGCAGGATAGATCTCCACGGTAAATAAACCACAGTCTATTCATTCTGTGGTCAAATCCATTTGACGTGTCCCATTTTTCTTTTCTTTTTGTTCTTACAGATAAAGCTACTGGTAACATGCTTGCCACATGTCTCCTGATGTACATGGCAAAAATTTCTTGGGTGTATAGCTAAGAGTCAAATTTCTGGGGATGTTATGATTCAATAGCATAAGATAATGTCAAGTTGTTTTCTGAAAAAAATTTGTTCAATTTGCACCTTCACCATTAATGTATGAGAAGTCTAAGTGATCAACGTTCTCTTCAGAAAGTATTATAGGACTTAATTTTTTCCAGTTGAATATAAAATGGTATTGCCTTCTTTTGATTTACATTTTCCTGATTCTAAATAAGTTAAGCATTTTCCATCAATTAATTGACCATACATGTTTCCTGGAATGCCTTTTGTCAACTTTTTTATTGAATTACTTCTTTTTTTATTGTTTTAAAGGAATTATTTACATGTAATAGACATTCATCCTTCCTTGGTTATCTATGCTGCAAATGCTTCTCCCTGGCTTGTATTTTTATTTCTTCTGAGATATCTTTAAATAAGCAAAAATAATATATCAATTCAAAATTATTTTATTTTATTTTATTTTTAAAGATTTATTTATTTATTTATACAAGAACCAGGGTACAGCCCACATGTGTGGGTGAGAGGATTCACCAGAGACAGAGTGGGGAACAGAACAGGCAGATTGACGAATACACTGCTGAGGGGAGCAGCGGGCGTGACAGGAGAGGTCTGCTGCGCCTTGTGGGACCCTCGCCCACCGGCCGGGATCATACCCACACTGCAGAGGCTGCGGACAGCCTGCACCACCAGGGGAGGCCCTCAAGATTATTTTAATTAGTGTTATGAGCATACTTACACCAAACAATTCTCCAAAACTGGAATTATGATAAAAATCTAATCACTTATTTGTACTATTTATATCTAAATAACTTAGCTCTAAATAAAGTTCTTGGGTCCTCCCTGGTGGCACATGAGTTAAAGTCTCAGCACTATCAACTGCAACTTGAATTCCATACCCAGACAGGGAGCAACCCACATGGCTAACCACCCCCCACTCTGGTGAATCCTCTCACCCCCCACATCTCTGGCTTGCATCCCAGTTCTTGTATGCATCAATAATTAAATCTTTTTTAAAAAATAAAGTTCATGACGTTAAAGAATATGAAGACCTTAAAACAGTACAAAGTTTTCCAAAAGTTACCTAGTTAACATGTCTTCTCCTTAAAATTGCATTAACTGTTCATCTTAATTATTAGAAAGTGTTTGATCATTATTTTATGGACTCAATTTGCAGTTTTCAAAAATTACATTAATTATTACTGCAGTTTACTCATAAAATATTAAACATATATTTACAGAACTCCAAATGACAAAGTTTTAGCATATAAAGAAAGGACTTTTTAAAAAAAGATTTATTGTATTTATTTATGCATACAAGAACTGGCATGTAAGCCAGAGGTGTGGGGGAGTGGGGCGAGAGGATTCACCAGAGAGAGAGTGGGGAGCAGAACAGGCATATCGACTAAAATTCACTGCTGACGGGAGCAGCGGGGGAGACAGGAGAGGTCTGCTGCACCATGTGGGTCAGCTCCCTGGCCTGGATCAGATGGCGCTCAGGCTGCAGTGGCTGTCCATAGTTTGATAGCATGAGACTTTAACCCCTGCACCACTAGGGAGGCCCCTAAAGACAGGACATTTTTACCAAGCTACATCTTGAAAGTGAATATTCAGATATTGGCAATAAATCCAAATAACATAGTTTGTTTCATTTCCTGATATTTTTAAGTTGATGAGATGTGATGGAAACCCACACAGATATGATCCTGGGCCACACACAACTCCAGAGATGTCAGAAATGATGCTGGAATAGGCATCTGGCTTTCAGCCTTCTAAGGGTTTGGGCCAAAATCGCAGTTGAATATTAGATGTGAGTGAAATACCAAGTCTGCACCTAAGCTTTGGCACTGCACCCTGTGAAATTATTTCACATTGCACATCATAAAATTCTTTCTCTCTAGCCTTCTCTGTATATTTGCATGGAAAGAGTCAAGAATGATGATCAAAGATAATTGTTCTGAGGGACATAGTGCCATTTGGGGCAACTAAAAAACACTTTTAGTACTTTGAGTATTAATTTTTATGATAAGCATATATTTTCTATGAGAATTGACCTGGGGATATTTCACAACGACAGTATCAAGGATTACACTGAAGCAATGCAATGTCTTTGTTTTGTTGCTCACTGCTGAGTTCCACATATCACGCCCTGTTTTTCAGCTGACTTTTCTCATTCATTTTTCCATTCAGCTGAAGTACTTCTTTACACTTGCTTTGGATAGTCTCCATGTGCCCCTTTTGGTCCACTTTCTGTTTTTTTCCACCTTATGCTGTGCCCGCCTGGAGGCTGACCTTTCAGAATGGCAAAAATTCTGCTGTGTCCCTGCTTCCTACAGCGTCCACTGCACAGTTTGCATCCCTAAGACCAAGTCCAAGTCTCCCTAACTGAGACAGTCCTCAGGTTTCTTTAGGGTACATTCTCCCTGCAGCAGTGAGCTCCCTCAGCACTTAAAGATTTTGGCAGCCTCTGCAGCACGAATTTGAACCCTGGCAAGGGAGCTGACCCACATGGCACAGCAGACCTCTCCTGTCTCGCCCGCTGCTCCCCTCAGCAGTGTGTTTCAGTCAGTCTACCTCTTCTGCTCCCCACTCTGTCCCTGGTGAATCTTCTCACCTACCCCATTCATGCAGCCTATACCCCAGTTCTTGGAAGCATAAATAAATATTAAAAAAAAAAGACCTTCAATAGAAAAGCACATTAATAGAATTAGTGTGCAAGAGAGAAGAGAAATAATATAGCTTCCAAATCAAGCACCCAAAGTTACCCATCCCTGCTTGGGTAAATGCCCAGCCAAACAGGGTTGGCCCAAAGCAAGGTCACTGAGGCCGGAAAGGCCGCCACAAATCTAAGGCTCCTTCTGGTGGGGACCCGTAGGAAAGGGCAGAAGGGGCCAGGCAAGTCTGGAAGCAAAAGAGCAAAATCAAAGTCCAAGTCAGGATAAGAGCTGCCATTGTCAGCCTCCCCACGAGGAGGTGTCTCCTGCCATGTCCCCAAGTTCCTGCGAACCAGTCCAAGGCAAGAAGCAAGAGTGGCTTCTTCTTCACAAGTCTTTCCCCAAGTCTTCTCTTTTCTTCATTTCCCAACCTTCTTCTCTCCCAAACTCTTTAAGTTTCCTGTCAATGCTCAGCTCCACCCTTCCTTAGGTGGGGCAGGGAACCTGGAACCTCCCCTTTCTTGAGGGATTACACTGTTCCAGCATTTCCTTGCTACACTGCAGAGGCAGCTCACACAGAAAGCAGAGAGGACAGCACCTGCGAAGCACTGACTCGGCGACATGGCTCTTAGTAACAGGCAGATGCATGATTTCCCCCTTTTATTGGGGTATAACTCAGATATGGTAAAACATAAAATAATTTACAATACATATACTCCAGTGTGATCACCAGCCAGGTGAAGAACCGAGAAACTCCAACTTCCAGAAGCCTTCCTCGTGTCCCTTGCGAGACAGTACCACGAGGTAAGCTCTATCTGGCCTGGACCACCGTACGGTGAGTTATGCTACCATTTAACTTTCTATAACTTAAGCCTGCAGTGTGGACTCTTGTGCCTGACTTCTTTCAGTCAAAATCATGTGCCCCTTACCTGTGCTGTAGCATCGGTGCTTTGTGACAACTGCGTAATAATCCATCTCATGACCACATCACAATGGATTCATCCATCCTACCCTTAATGGGCCACTGGGTCATTTCCAGCACAGATTATCACAAATTAAAGTTGTTGTGAACATCCTGGCCGGTGCCCTCTGGCAGACAGAAGCACCTGTTTCCAGGGGCTATACCTCTGGAGAGTGGGGGTGGGGGGGAACAGGTGATCACTGGGAATTGAGTGTATGTATCTTGGCTTTAGTAAATCCTGTGGAAGTTTTACAATGTGTTTGCACCAGTTTATGCTCTCACCAGCAATGTAAAGAGAGTCATGGTTTTTCCTTATTCCTGAGATTGAGATATATGATTTTTTAAAAGCTGAAAAATATCATCTTAAATTTTCTTATCATTTTAAAATTTGAGGATTGGATGTATAAAATAAGGGATGTTTGACTACCTGTCAGATTTGCCTCTAATGAAATAAAAATCATCTCTCTAAATGCTATCTTATGTTAGAATTAAAAATACGTTCCATTAAAATTTTGATCTTTTGGGCCTCCCCTGGTGGAACAGCGGTTGAGCGCTGGGCTGCGAGGCTGCCCACAGCCCCTGCAGCGCCGGTTCGTTTCCCAGGCACCGGTGAGGGTCCCACAAAAAAAAAAAAAAAAATTATCGTGATAGAAAACAGACAAACAATGGCAAGGAGTGGGAAGCAGGAACACTTGGAGTTTTTGTAGCAAATGAGTATGGGCAGTGACATGCTCTCTGAGAAAGAGGAACTGATTTACAGAAGTATCCTACTTCTATGATATTTTGCCTTGACTCAACATTGCTGGTGGGACTGTACATTGCTAGCACTTTAAAAAACTGTTCAGGAGGCCCCCCTGGTGGTGCAAGGGATTAAGATGTAGCCTATGAAGCTATCTACAGCCACTATAGCACAAGTTTGATCCCCAACCAGGGAGCTACCCACAGGGTGCAGCAGACCTCTCTTGTCTCACCCACTGCTCCCCTCAGCAGTGTATTTCGGTAGATCTGCCTATTCTGATTCACTCTGTCTCTGGTGAATCCTCTCACCACCTCCCTGCACCTCTGGCCTGTACCCCAGTTCTTGTATGCAGAAATAAATAAAATCTTAAATATATATATATAAAATAAAAAACTGTTCGATGATACCTGTAAAATTAAACATATCCATATGCCAGGAGACATCAACTCCACTCCTACTTCAGGTGTGTGCCCGAAAATATATATTATTTATAATAGACAAAAACTGAAAAACAACTTTCATAAATACTATAGTCATACAATAGAATATTATACAACAATGGGGCCTCCCCGGTGGTACAGCAGTTGAGCGCTGGGCTGCGAAGCTGCCCGCAGCCTCTGCAGCGCCAGTTCGATCCCCAGCAGAGGGTCCCACATGGCGCGCAGACCTCTCCTGCAGCGCCCGCTGCTCCCCTCAGCAGTGTACTTCGTCGGTCTGCCTGTTCTGTTCCCCGCTCTGGCTCTGGTGAATTCTCTCACCCTCCCACGCTTCTGACTGTACCCAGTGCTTGTATAAGCAAATAAATAAATCTTTTTTTAAAAAAGAATATTATACAACAATGAAAATAAATAAGTTGCTACTATGTACAACCACAAATGAAAACTAGATCTCACAAGCACAAAAGAGTATATACTATATAATTCTAACTATATAAAGTTCAAAAACAGACAAAGCTACTCTATGGAGTTAGAAGTCAAGGAGACAGTTACCTTTGAAGGACAGAGAGGTAGTGATTAGGAGGCATTTTTACTAAATGGTTATTGGATGGAGGAACAATTGTGTCCCTCCAGCTCAACCCCCCAGCTGAAATTCAATGCCAGGGTATTAGGAGGTAGGACTGCAAGGATGTGATTTGTCTTAGGTGAGGTCATGAGAATATCTGTCCTGATAATGGGTTCGTGCCCTATAAGAAGAGACCAAAAAGTAAGTAAATCAGGTAAAAGGAGTTATAGGTGACAGATGGAACCTAGACTTTTGTGGCAAACATAAGGTTGTACACCTGAAACCTATATAATGTTATAAACTGAAGTTACTTCAATAAAACTAACTTTCTACAAAGGTGAAATCTGACACCCCTCCCCCATATGAATGCACAAAGAGAACGCAACCTTCTGGAAGCCTGGCAGCAGGCTCTCATCAAGAACTGAATCGGCCAGCTCCTTGATCTTGAACTTCTCAGCCTTCAGAACTATGAGAAATAAATGCCTGAAGTTGAGCAACCCAGTCTATTTGGTTATAGCAGCCTGGGCAAACTAAAACAGTTATTTTTACAGAGATATGTTCAAATCATAATGATGCATTAAAGCTATCTATTTATGATTTACAAATTTTCTGCATGACTAATTTCAATTAAAAGTTTATTAAATAATGCATTCATGTATTATTTGCATACACAAAACTAACAAACAACATCATTTTCAGAATTAAAATTTCAACATCTGTAATTTATAGATAAATTTCACTGCATTCATAAATTAAATTATACCTTGGCCAGTCAAATACATAAAGACAATTTCACCAAGAGAAATTTAGGCTTATAATAAAGCAATTCATCTATATAATTGAGAAGTCTTTCAAGCAAAAAAAATTTTCTAAATCCCAAATGATATTTTTTAACCAACTCTAAATCTAATCATATCAAAAAAAAAAGTTTCAGACTCAAGAGACAAAGAGTATATGATCCCTTCTCAGAAAGAGACAAAGTGAAACATATTTTGAGACAAAAATTGATCATTAAGAAGAAATCTCCACATGGAAGATGGATGAATCAAAAAATTGGGTGTGGCCACACTGTAGAATATTATATAGCCCCAAAAAAGATGAATTCCCTTCAACAAAATGAAGGGAATTTGAGAGATCATATACAACAAATTAAGTCAGAATAATAAAAACAAACATTGGACATTCACATAACAGACAAATCAACAACCTAACACACTTTCAAAAGCTAGTAAGCAGCACTAAACATCCTGAGAAGCTGAGGTTAAGAGGCAGAGGAAGGGAAGGGACAGGGATGGAGTTGGGGAGAATCACAGAGCTATGGCTGTTCACTCTTGTGTGAAAAAAAAAATGAAGAAAAGAAATCTCTAGCTGATCTGCTAATACCCTGCTCTTTTCCAAAATCCTATTTCCTCATTTTGAGCAAAAATGCCCCTATCTTTCACTGTAGATATGATAGCTCTTGGTCCTGTGTCTGTTTCCAGGGGATCAGTGGATTCAGGATTTCTCAGCTCAACTGGAGATCCAGAACTACCAGAAGCACACATTCACTTCTGCTTAGAAAGTTACCTTCTCTTCTTATCAAAACCACCTATGTCATCTACTTAAAGATTGAGGGGATGTTCTTAGCTCCACAGCCTTTGACTTTGCCACATTTTAAAATAGAATTTGGGGACCTCCCTGGTGGCCTAGCAGTTAAGTCTCAGCACTATCACTGCTACCGCCTGAGTTGGATTTGATCCCTGCCAGTGAGCTGACATCTCCTGTCTCCCTGCTCCCCTCAGCAATGTATTTCAGTAGATCTGCCTGTTCCTCTCCCCACTCTGTCTCTGGTGAATCCTCTTCTCCTTTTCCCCACCTCTGACCTACACCCCAGTTCTTCTACACCAAAAAATAAAAGTGTTTGGACCATTGCCATTGACTACTCCCACATTTTGCCTCTCTAACCAGTTCCTCCAACTTCTTCAAGGTGAAGTTAAAATAACACACACACACACACACACACACACACACACACACACACACACATTCTCTTATGGGTCTGCTTTTCTTTTTCTTTTTTTAAGATTTATTTATTCATGCATACAAGAGCTGGGGTACAGGCCAGAGGTGTGGGGGGGTGAGAGGATTCACCAGAGACAGAGTGGGGAACAGAACAGGCAGATTGACCGAAATACACTGCTGAGGGGAGCAGCAGGCGCAACAGGAAAGGTCTGCTGCACCATGTGGGTTGCTCCCTGGCAGGCTGGGGATCGAATTCATGCTGCAGAGGCTGCGGATTGCTTCATAGTGCGGTGCTTAACCCTTGCACCACCAGGGAACCCCTGGGTCTGCTTTTCTAACTAACCCTCTGATAAACCATCTTGCCTTTGATAGAGTTAGATTTAGTTTACCCAATCCGGCACATCTAAAATTTGATGTTCTTAAAGTTTCCACTAGGGGACAGTATAACCCCATGTCTGACATCAATTTGCTGCATAATAGCGACTGAATTCCCAGGGGGATCATCCTCTGCCTACTTTACCCACCCACTTTTTAATCTGATTATTCCTTCTCCCAAGCACCTGAGAAGGAAGTAGGTGACATGAATAAGGAAGGAAGTAGCACTCCTAGCCATCCCCCTCTTCTCATGCCCCTGGCCCCAGAGCAGGATACTCTCACAATCCAGGCATTCTTTCCTTCAAGATGCATGTGACTGGTGGCAGATGTGTTATTAGTGACGTTGATTTGACTATGCTGGATCCTCCAATGCTCCAGGAATAGTCAAAGTGTTGAGTTGGGTCTTTGGGTCTTCATCCAAACAGTTGTCAGCCTTGGCAGCCTTATCTCATGACCAGGTGAGTCCTAGCTAGACCTGGTTCTTCTGGTCACCAATCCCTCCCTCTTCCTACCTCCTCTTCCCCCCACCCTCCACCTCAGAAGCAGCTCTTATTTGTTTTCTGTCCCCAAGGTTTTTATATCACATCTCTCATTAGCTGGTTCAGAGGAATGGGTGGCTTACTGCTATTAGTACAACTGCTTTGTCTTAGGCAAACAAAAGGGAGCAAACTTTCGTAATGAAAACATTTCTATGATTGAGCCTTGTTAGCTAATAAAACATCAATTCTTATTGTACATTTTAAAATCAGAACTCACCTATCCAAACATGTGACTTGAGAATATAAGATTTTGTTATTATATTATTTTCTTTTTTAAAAAAAGGTTTATTTTATTTATTTATGCATATAAAAACTGGGGTGTAGGCCAAAGTTTCTGGGGGGAAGTAGAGGATTCACCAGAGACAGAATGGGGAGCAGAACAGGCACATCTACTGAAATACACTGCTGAGGGGAGCAGCGGGCGAGACAGGAGAGGTCTGCTGCACCATGTGGGTAGCTCCCTGGCCGGCTAGGGAACTAACTCATGCTTCAGAGGCTGCTGATACCATCATAGTGCTGACACCTAACCCCATGCACCACCAGGGAGGTCCCTATTGTATTATTTTCTTATGTGAACTTGGAAAGTTACTTAACCTCTATGCATCAGTTTCCTAGGCTGTTAAAAAAGGAAAGTAAGAGTAACTACTCCGTCAGGTTGTTGTGAAGATTAGAAGAGTTGATATATAAAGTGAAACTGACCTGCCCCTCGTCAGCACTCAGTGAGTGTTGGTTATTACTGTCATCCTTCACCAAGCCTTGTGGAACATCCCCCAGCTGGCTGATGTCTGTTCTTATTTCCTCATATTCCAAGAAGCAAGAGTGATTCCGTGTTGTTGAGCATGTGTCTAGAGAATGTGAGATGGAAGTGACTGTGGAAAGTACATAGATTGGATGAAAATGGGTTCTGGTTAATTAAAGTGGGATTAAAATTATTTAACTTAGAACTACATGGGCTACGTGTACACTGGGCTGCAGCTGAGGAAGTAGCTGAATGACATAGCTTCTGGGCAAGAGAAAGACTAGATAGGACTGTTTTCATGACTAGGGTGTGGGCAGCAGTGTGCTAGTGACTATTATCTTTCCAGGGAAAAAAATAAACTCTGAGTTGTAGCCATTTCCATATGCTGTCGTGTCAAAATTCCCCATCACGGCAATTTCAGGCAGCAATGAGGTATCATGATGAGCCACTTGGGGCGCAGAGGAAAAGAAGGCCGTGTTCCTCGACATGCCTGGACTCGGTACTGTAGAAGAGAAGCAGTCTGGGAAGGAAGCTGGGAAATTGCTGCCAGAGGGGAAGGAGGGAAGTCAAGAGATTGTGCTGTCAAAAAAAGCCAGAGAAAGTTGTCATAGAGAGAGAGTGCTCAGTAGTGTTTCTGAGCGGGTGAAGTGAGATTAGCTCACAGCAGCCCCACCCTGGGGGGCAGTCCTGCCTCCTCAGTTCACCCTCTACACCCTGGCCTGCTGGGCTGCCCCTCCTCCTTGGGGGCAACATCCCCTTCTGCAGAAAACAGCTTTCTCTGACCACAGTCATGGCGCAAACTTGGACACGGTCCTAGTGAGACCAGTGGGAGCCGCTCCTTCACTCCCATAACACTGAGCGGCATGAGTTGAGGCAGGAACTGCCTTGGGCCCAGTGGTTTCCTGCCACCTGGAGCATAACTGCAGTGAGAGACAGAGGATGTTCCAGGCCCTGAATCCAGACCTACCCTTGTTCTCTCCAGGGCTGTGCTCACAAGCAGCTCCTAGGAGGGGCCATGCATATTCTAAACACTCAACAGTAACCGTAGAAGTCCTCTCCATGTTGGAGCTGAGGATATTTGCTTGAGCTCACGGGGTGCGAGAGCTGGGATTTCAACCCATACCCCTTCCGCGGGCTGGTCCTGCGTGAGAGTCGGCGTTTGACATTTGGGCCGGATCCTTCCATGTTGGGCTGTGTCCCGTGCTTTGCAGGTGTGGAGCAGCATCCCTGGCCTCACCCCACTACATGCCAGAAGCACCCCTTCCCCCTGTTTGTGAAAACTAAGCATGTCCCAGATACAGCCAAATGTCCCCGGAGCAGGGGGGAAATCACCCGGGTTGACAACAGTTTCTGCCGCTCTACTGCTCCCCAGATTCTTCATGAGTTACTAACATACTGTGTCCCCCAGATTCTGTGTTATCACAGTTCAAGATCACCCCATCTATGTGCCAGAATCAACCTGCTGTCCTTCAAGCCCTGAGTCACCCACAGCTCAGTGCCCCCCAGGCCCTGCTTTATCTAAAATCCCAAGTCACCTACCACACTGTGTCCCCAACATATGCAGTCACCCATAGTCCTGTCATTGAGAGCTGTGTCATTCATTACCCAGCGGGGTCCATGCCCTCTGTCACCAACATCCGTCAGGGCTGCAGAGCTCGTCACAGAGATAAGACATGAAGTCAGAAATCCAGACATGCAACTCAGAGGCAGGGAGGGGCAGAGAAGCCCACAGAAGCCAGGAGACACCAGCCCCAGGCCTCCCGGGTCATGGCTGGTTAAGCTAAATGGGTCACAGGGAACCCACCAAGACCCAAGCCTGGTCTGGTGCCTTCAGGGCTTCCCCCACCTCTGGATTAGACCCAGAGGTGAAGAGGCTAGAATTCTAAGGGTAAGGAGCTTAGACCCAACAGGGAAGCTAATCATCCACACAAGGCCTCTGTCTAGGTCACACAGCCCTGTTCAGGGTTCCCCCAGCCCCCAGCCCTGCTCCTCCCAGCAGGTGCTCCATGACCACCTCTCATCCTGATACCTGCAGCCCAGGGTTCAGACCTCCCAGCCTCCCCACTAGCTCTGCTCCAGTCTGCAAGAGGAGGTGGGCGGCAGCCACTAACATCTATTGTTGGTGGGAGCAGGGAGAGGGAGAGGACCCCGAATAGAGAACTAAAGTTTCCCCCTAGATTGTCTCAGGAAGGATCTCACTTAGGACCAGAAAAATGTCTTTTTCCGAGTTGAGAGACATGGTGGGAGTGGCTGGTTCCTTCCTTTCTGGATCCCCAATAGGGCCCCCAAGAATAACCAAGATGAGGGAATTAGGCCTATGTTTTGGGGCAATGAAAGACTTTAAAGCGCCACACACCCTCCCCCCCGCCCCCCACCCCCCCCACCCCCGCATGCCTGGCCTGGTTGTCACAGTGATGCCCCTTTTGCTCCAGAGGTGGCTGCTATTCCTTGAAGTGGAGGGAGGGGCTCAGTGGGTCCCTGAGCTGAGGCGGGTGGGGGTGAGAGGTCAGTGCCGTCTGGGAACATTCTTGACGGGTGGGCTAGGAGTGCTGAGGGCCTATGGTTCCTCCCACTCCTGCTCCTTTTAGCTCATACCCGTTCCCACCCCCGGCCATGCCTGAGCTCACGTCTAGGAACTGTCTCAGGGTCTGGTGTTCAGTGTGGGGTTCTGGTGTAGGGGCCGATGGGCGGGTACAGGGATGTAGGCTGAGGTGAGGAGCTCAAGCACATTGTCCAGGTAAGGGCTCAGGGATGTTCCACATGGCCTGGTGATAGGGTGTGAAGGCTCAGCATAAGAATTCTAGGCAAAAACATCCAGGCAAAGCTCTGGTGGAAGGCTCAGGTCTAGGGCAGACTCACCCTCTAGCAGCCTGGGGCTGAAGCAGGGCCTCAGGGGTGAGGACCTGAATGTGGTATCAGGTAGGGTTCAGGTGTTAATGCCTGGTGGTACAGGGGTTAAGTATCAGGGCTATTAAGCTATCACCAGCCACTGCTAACCCAAACAGCAGACCTCTCCTGTCTCGCCCCGCTGCTCCCCTCAGCAGTGTATTTCAGTAGATGTGTCTGTTCTCCCCACTCTGTCTCTAGTGAATCCTCTCACCCCCCCATACCTCTGACCTGCACCCAGTTCTTTTATACATAAATAAATAAAAATAAATCTTAAAAAAAAAAAACCACCAGACTTTAGATGAGTCACGTTTGTAATGCACACATTAAAAGAGAAGGAAGTTCAGTAACATTCTTTCAGGTTCCTCCTAACTGCTCTGAGTTTGAGTTTTCTTTTAAATTTTTTTTTTTTTTATTGCGGTAACATTGGTACACAACACCATATGTGACTTAGGGGAACAGGTCCACACCCACCACCAAGGCACCCAGAGTCCTCCACTATGATTCACTGGGGCCCTCCACACTTTGCTCCCCACCCCCAGCTGAATTTTCTTATCTGTAAAGAGAATAATAGCAGTATCTAGCTTGTAGGTGCATTGTGAGTCTTAAATGAGAAAGTGAATGTGAAGTTCTTAACACAGAAAGTTCTCAATAAATAATAGCTTTTAAAAAAAGAAAGGTGTGCCTGGAAACGGATGAGACAGAATGAAGCAAGAGGCCATCATTAGGCAGAGCCCAGCCAGCTGATTTTATCTTTGCAGAGGCAGGGGCTCTGGAGGGGTCAATTTTAACTTCTCATTAAAGGCAACCAGGTTTTATGGGAGAAGGTGATAAGGTGCACATCCTACCAGGCAGAGAGAATGCCACCCGCCTGGGAGGGTGCTTAAAATCAGTAGTTTCTTGATGTATTGTAATGCAGTCAGGAATGTAAGCTTATTCTTTAAGTACATTAACATTAACAAAGGTCTAAGGCAAAAAAAAAAAAAAAAAAGAAGAAGAAGAAGAAATAAAATTGACAAACATTATGCAAGCTTAAGGTGAACAACTTAGGGATTTGACACATCTATACTGCAATATGACCGCCTTTCTCAGCCAACCCTCCCATGGCCTCACATCATTTTGTTTTCTTCTAGTGGTGAAAACATCACAATCTAGTCTTTAGCAAGTTGAATCTTTAAAATACCATTTTGTTGTCTTTTTTACATAAAACTCTAATTGAGTGGTTCTGAAACTTTTTGATCTCAGCACCCCTTTACACTTTTTTTTAAAGATTTATTTATTCAATGTATACAAGAGCTGTGGTACAGGCCAGATACGTGGGAGGGTGAGAGGACCCATCAGAGACAGAGCAGGGAACAGAACAGGCAGACTGACGAAATACACTGCTGAGGGGAGCAGCAGGCGAGACAGGAGAGGTCTGCCGCACCATGTGTGACTCTCACCAGCCGGCCGGGATCAAACCCGCGCTGCAGAGGCTGCGGACAGCTTCACAGCAAGCACTGCACTCAACCGCCTGCGCCACCAGGGGAGGCCCACCCCTTTACACTTTTAAAAATAACTGAGGACCCAGAGTTTTGTTCAAGTGGGTATTATCTATTGATATTCTTTGTATTGGAGGTTGAAACTGAGGAATTTCTAATTTGTATTAATTTAAAATATATATATATGCATTATATTTTAACAGGGAAAAAGATATCTATACTTCTCTTCCAAAACAAAATTTCTGTTGAGATAGTGGCATGTTTTAGACTTTTGTAAGTCTCCTAGTTGTGTGACTTGATAAAGGCAGCTGAATTCTCATATCTGCTTCTGATTTAATGTGTCGCAAATGTGATTTTGGTTGAAGTATATGAAGGAACCCCAGCTTCAGAAAGCATGTGGTTAGAAAAAGGGGAAGGATTTCAATAAGCTAGTCTTATTCAAAAAGATAGTCTTCTTTGACAGTACACCAAAACTAAACAGGTGTATATTTTTTAAAACTTTATTTATTAATGCATATAAGAACTAGAGGTGCAGTGAGTGAGAGGATTCACCAGAGACAGAGTGGGGAGCAGAACAGGCGGATCTACTGAAATACACTGCTGAGGGGAGCCGCTGGTGAGACAGGTCAGCTGCGCCATGTGGGTCAGCTCCCTGGCCGGGATTGAACTAATAGGAGCTCATGCCAAAGTGGCTGGTGATAGCTTGATATCACTGTGACTTAACCCCTGTGCCACCAGGGAAGCCCAACAGGTGTAGTTTTGTAAAGACTAGTTTCAGGAGGAAATGACAACTCTATCAATGAACATTCCACACTGTTACATTAAAGCCCTCTCTCTTTCTCTTTGGATGGATCTTTTATCCATGATTTTGTAACATCATTATTGACCATCTGGAAAATATTGGTTATGCATATCTTCCAAACATCGACACATTTCATTATATGACACCAAGTCTTCAACCAACTAATAAAACAAACCCGCACGTTCATTAATGTCACTATCAATCTCACTGAAATTGGGAAGCTTTCAAACTCACCAGAGCAGGTAGAAGTCTTCCAATTCCAATTTTCACTGAAGAGCTCTACTTTGATCATGGGAAATAAACAATAATAGTTTTATTCCTTGATGTGATAGGCTCACTTCATTCACTTGCAAGAAATGTATGCTAAATACCCGAGTCTGCTTAACTATTTTTTGTCATTTGTTCTTTTAAGTAAAGCTCGTGTTCAGAGACAAAAGTACCTTTTGGCTCACAGTTCAGTCTCACAATTGAGATGACAATCCTACTTCTGCATGGAGCAGGCATACTTTATAATAACTTTCCATATTGTCACATGAAAATATTAAAAAGACACAAACCCCAAAATCAAAGGTAATCAAGTTAATAATTTTATGGCTTCATTGAGGACATGTTCAAACGAAACTGGACTTCTCCCTCCCTTGCTCCCACCCTCTTTTCTCTCTCTCTCTCTCTCTCTCTCTCTCTCTTTCCCATGTGTACACAGTACTGGAGAAAAATACAAAGACCACTGGCACTGTTAGTACAGTTGTGAGCCAGACCTTGATATTCCACTTGGAGTTTTACTCACCACCCCTCTTGTGTCTCCTGCGCAAATCCCAATGATGTGAAAATGGCAAATAACAGTGAGTGATTATTATGAAAATTAATTTTGTTTCGTGGATCCCCTGTAAATGTCTTGGGGGAGTAATCTGTGAGCACCACCTTGAGAATATCAGTCTGAACTGATATTCTCGTTCTAATTAAAGAACTAGAAGAGCCATACTTAACTTTTCTTTTTAAATGACTTGTGTTTTCCTGAACTATCACTCAAAGGTTTGTAAAATGCTCTCACAAATATCCCATGGAAAAATTGAAAACAACTCCATCTGTGGTACTATTTGCTTTACTTCCTCAAAAGGGGTGGCAGGGGGGAGAGATCTAGGAAGGAGGGCCCAAGGGAGCGCATCAGGCATGTGAGGTCATCCATCATGCGTGCCATGGTGACAGACACAGTCCTGGGGGCTCACAGCAAGGGCACTGGGAGCGCAGCCCCTCTGTCACCTTCCCTGCACAGGCTCACTAGCGACACACACACACACACACACACACACACACACACACACACTGCCATGGCTAACTGCACACGAGTGACAAGCCCAACCTGTTGGTTACACTCACACAATATAATCACATGGCCACACAAAAAGTGCCTATGGCCCAACATTCAACCTTATTGTGCTCAAAACCAATCCCCACTATTTAATATTCACAGGTGGAGAATTTCAATGGCCACACACCAGACCTTAGTTACACTCGAACTATCAGTACAGGCCAGAAAGCCTCTGTGGTCCTGGTGGTCACAAGCACACGCCCACAGTGGCCTGTGCCGATTGGGCACGAGGTGAGGGCATATTTTTAGAGACAGGCCAGCCTAGGTTAAAGTTCAAGTTCTGCCACTTACAGAGTTCTGTAACCTTGTGCAAATTATTTAATCTGCCAGAGCAGACTAGAGCCAATTCTAGAAAATGAAGATGATCCTCACTTTGTAAACTTGCTGTGAAGATGACATAAAATCACCAGATAAGGGAGAACACCTTGTCTGGCCAGATGTGCCCTACAAATCCAGCTGTCACTGCCATGTGTGGCTTTTGTCACCAGAGGGCATCAGGGCTCCAAGGCATCTGTGCCACTGCAGAAGGAAAGGTTTCCAGAAAGAAGAGAGCCCTGGTTTCTGGAGGTGAGTACCCAGTGGGAAGGAGGGGCTGCCACACCCCACAGCACAGCCTTAGCCTCTGGACACCCCAGCGAGGCCCAGGTCACTAGCATGTGCCGAAAGGGAAGCAGCAACTCCTGGGGAGAAGCCTGATCTCACTAGGAGGGAGGAGGTGTACTTACTGGGCTCTTCCATGCCCAGCCCACACATATGTGACCATTAAATCCTCATAAACATCTCTGATTGACGGTCACTGCAATTGTGTTCTTGCCGAGGCACATCGAGGACACAGGGGTCCCCATCCACCCAGGGATGAGCGGAAGACCCAGGGCATGAATGCACACAGCCTGGCTTCAGAATCCCCTCCCTAACCACCACCCCACACTCTCCCAGGAACACCTCACCCTCCTCCTGGGGCTCTGCCAGGACTCTCTGACCCCAGCTGTCAGCCTTGGCGCTTAGCCAGCCCCCCCACCCCCAACCCTTTCCCCTCTGCCAGTCTGCTCCCGGCCAGCTCCCCAGGCAGCCCTAGGTGAGAGGCTAATCAGGCATGTGCGGGGAGAGATAAGACAGGGACCCCAGCACAGCCTTATCCAGTCCTGCCATTTGCGGCTGCTGGGACCTGTGGAGAACTGCCTGCAGGCCCAGCCCCTCCAGTCCAGGCAACTGTATATCACCCATACCCAGAGTCTGGCATCATTCCCTGTGATGTCATGGCTCCAATGACATCATCCTTTATAGTGACATCATTATTCAGTCCCTCCTTCAGTCCAAATGGGTTGCCCAGTTGGGAGCTGGGGGAGTGGAGTCAGCCTGAGCCCTCCCAGGCTCTGGGTCAGCAGGCCGGGTTGGGCTGGACTGGGAAGAGGGGGTGGTGTCACAGGATCCTCCCCAGGGCGATGGTTATTTTTGGTGTTGGCTGCTCCACTTATAGCCACCCCTCTTCCTGTCTTCCAATCCAGAGGGGCTCTGGGCTCCGCGGAGCCAGGGGCAGTGGGAAGAATCTCCAAGCCCGCTGCAAGGTGGCCCGGGAGTTGCCACTAGCTCTGAACCAGCCCCTGCTCCCAACAGGGAGGCCTGCTCCTCAGCCTGGGGCTCTGAGGGAAGCAGAGCCTTACATCCCACTTCTTGGGAAAGCAGTGAGGCAGGGAAAGATTATAAGGATGGCTAGACAAGCAGACAGAATCAGACCCACAGTGACACATGTGATCTTGCCAACATAGTCTGTGCTCATAGCTTCACACCACACACACCAACAGCCATTCACTCTCACAGCCAGGCCCGTGGCCACACCTGGGCCACAGATGACAACACGCTGACCTAGGTGCGTTGTTACATGTCCTACTGAGAGAGCAGAGCTGTGCTACGCACAATCACATTACCCTGTGCATGATCCCCAGAACACAGTAGGCGTAACCCCACAAGTGGAGAGTAAAGAGACCTTTGGTTACACAGGTGCTGTGACAGGTACAGCTCCTCTTGCCTCTCCAGACTCAGGACAGGAGCATCAAGGCCGGTGTTCTGGATGTGGGATCCCCTGAGCTCCTTGGATGTTGGGCACTGGGGGCTCTGGGCCTTGGGAACCCTAGTTTTGGGTTCTCTACAGTGTTGAAAGTCCTGGCACCCTTTGCAGTGAGAATTCTGGACTTTGGAAGCTCTACAGTCTTTAGGAGGCTGGGCTTTAGATGCCCTGGACACTGGGGCTGCCTCTCAGGACAGGGTCAAAGTCAGTGCATCCAATTTGTGTGCCTAATTTCACTGGGAGCCCCTAGAACCCCACTCTGAGTCTCATGATAGTCCAGGCTGCCCTCTGGACTGGGGCCAGGGAAAGCACAACAGGATAGCCTGAGGGGTACACAGAACCCCAGAGACGGCTCTTGGATCTGGAACCAATCTAACCTGATCCTTTGCATGAACTGGATAGTGAAGGGGCCAGGCACTGACCCCTGGGCTCCAAGTTGAAGGGAGGAGGAATCTGAAAGCACAGCCCTGTGGTCAGCTCCCAATAATGCACCCCAGCTCCTGAGACTGGGGCCTCAAAGAGGTAGAGACCACAGGTCAGGCCAGGCTACCACTCAAAACAATATCCTCCCTTCCCCAACTTCTCAACAGCGACCCTCAGCACCCCACCACTAAGGACCCCAATGCTTCCATCTCCTACAGTGCCCTTCAGAAGCGACCCAAGTCTGGCCCTGTTTCCCCAGACACATGCCGAAGTCCACTCTGTGTGTCCCAACAGACGCCTTGAGCCTGCAGGCTGATGACCACAGACAGGGAAGCCAGCCAGCACTGGGGGTTCTGATGCTGGGTACAGTCCTCCCAGGAAACAGTACTGTAACTGGAGGCTCCTGAGACACGCCTTAGCCCACAGTGGGTGGGGCTCTCAAGGCCCAGGAAGGGGCAGGCCCGCCGGGCAGGGCTGCCTGACCCATCAGTCCTTCAGCCAGTCCTCAGGCTGGATCCTCCCACTTTCCCCACTGTGGCCCAGGCTGGCCATGCGCTTCCCACCCCGCAGGCCAACTGCCCAGGACCAGGAGCTCACAGCCAGGGACGAAGGCCATCCCAGTTCTGACCTGGGCTAGGCCCAAACCTGCCTCCCTTGGGGCCTCATTCTGGTTGGGAAAAAAAACAGCTGTTCTAGTCCAGACTTTCTCACAAGCTTCTCCTTGGGACTCCACTCACTGTGTGGCTGCCTGAAGCCCCTTCTGGATGAAGGTGGGTAAAATACACCCTCCATAAATCTATCTATATGCATGCAAATATACTTTGTGATAAGTCATCTGTTTGTCTAGTAAATCCCTCATGGGCAACATCTCCAACTTCCCCAAACACCCCAGGGAAATCTTCTCCCCACCCTGTGGGCTAGCGTGCTCTTTCCCAGCCCCAGAGGAATCCCAAAACTCTCTCTTCCTAGTAGGAACCCTGAGCACCCTCCCACCCTCTCTTCTTCCAACCCCTGCCTCTTCCCCACCCCCATCCCAGGCCTGGGGGCCTTCTGGGGTCTAACAGCGAATATGGAACTTGCCTCCCTCCACCAGAGATGAATCGTCAAGCAAGTGGGAAGTTCCACTTTCCCTGGGCCAAAGGATTCTCATCCCCTTCGCTGACACTCTCCGTGTCCTTCCCTCCAAAACCCGGTGTACTGTGTCCAAGGGCAGGAGGCCCCTGCCCCACTTTCCTAGCCTTGTCCTTGTCCCCCCCACTCCACTACCTAGGGATGGGCCTCTTTCAACAGCCTCCATCCTGCTTTTCCTGCTCAGTGGTCCTTTGTGAAAACCCTGGGAGAGGTAGAGAGAGACCAGAAACAGAATTTACGTCCTGGTGGGAGAGGCAAGGAGAGCTGGGCTCAGGCCTGCCCATTCCCCAAAGTCGTGCACACTCACACTCCTCCACAGACACCACCCACTGGTCAGGGACACAGACACGGTGGACTGCTCAGGCAGAAGCACACACCACACACACACAGAGCACCTGTAATTTGTTCACAGGAGGATATATATATATATCCCAAACATACTAGATTTGCTAGATTTGAGGACAAAGTAAAAATGAAAATAATCTTGCTGATGAGGCCAACACATCTTCCTAGTCTGATCAAGTCTCCACGTAAATAGTTGTAAATTCCTAGTGACGGTGGGGAAGCTTTGTGGGATCATGGGCTGTGTGTGGCCTGAGCTGCTCCCATGGCAGGAAGTGCCTGTGCCTGATACCTGTTATCTTGCTCCATGTCTCCAATTGTAAATTAATAAAAGGGATTGCACTCATCAATCAATCTTGTGAATGTGCTGCATGTGCATCAGCTTCTTGGAGGCCGTTTATCCCCTAAGGAACAAATAAAACTGGTTTTCCTGGGAAGAGGATGGTGAGGAAGGGACTGGGGTGCAGAGGGGAGACTACTGCTCCAACCTGGGCCCTCTCCCAAGCAGATGCTTTGCTCAGGATGGGCAACCACACTTCCTCTCATAGCAAGTGCTAACTGGCCCTTCTCCCTGAAAGCTGGTGTCTGTCACTAGGTGAGCAACCGTAGGAGCCCCTTTCTGCCAAGTGCAGGCAACGCCGCCTAAAGGCAGCCTACTTTAGCCTCATCCTCTCCATTTCTCAGGAGGAGGAAACTGATGAGACTCAGCGAAGCTCCTTTTGGCAAACTTCTAGCTGGGATTGGAATCCAGGTCCCAAGGAGTGAAGAGTGAGCCCAGGTTGGTGTCAGCAGCCCCTGCAACACAGGGGCCAGAGTCTGGCTGACCAGACCAGTGGTCAAGGGGGGCTCCCTGGGGAAATAATTGTCCCCAGTCCTCCAGTTCCAAAGGGTAGGACCTCAGGCCTTACCCAGCTGTGCCCAAAGTCCCTAGCAGCGCTGCTCCAAAGGGAATGGAATTTGCTTTGACTTCTCTCTAGGGGGAACGCAGGCGCAGAAGGCCGGGGGCCAGGCAGGCTAACTTCAGCCCCAGCCCCCCGAAGTGCCCCAGGCCTTCTGGCTACATTCCAGCATAGCCCAAAGGGAACAACGTCTGCTTCCTCCGAGGGCCGCAGCTGGGGGGGCAGCGAGCAGGCGTGGAGGAGGGGGCTCCTTTCTGGAGCCCACTTCCAGAGTTTAGTGGGGATCGATCATTTGAAAGCTGGAGTGACTTGTAATTTTATTCCCTGAGAGGAGGAGCTTGAGAAGTCGGCCAGAGGGGTGGGGATGAGACTGGGGCGGGTGGGGGAGAGGGGGGGAGTTGGGTGGGAGGAAGGCCGGCCAGGGGAGCTGTTCAGGGAGGGGAGGGACTTGGCTAGGTCTCTCAAGCCTTCTCCACTCTCCAAACTTTCACCAAACTCTTGGCCCCCGCCTCCCCGAAACCAAAACACAACAAGCTCTGGAGGAGCCGCGAGCGGCGCGGCGGGGCGGGCAGACTCGCAGCGGCACTGAGCCTCGGGAGGCTGATGCAACTTTCCCTTTAAGAAGCCACCTGGGCGCTCCGCGGTGCGGACCCAGCGCGCCTGGGCTGGGGCTGCAGCATGGTAAGGGGGTCGGGAGAAGGGGGTGCTGCGGCCCGCTTCTGTCAGTCCTGCCGTCGGTCCGGGTGTGTGGTGGCTGAGCCCCAGGACCAGCGCGCGCGTGTGTGTGCGTGTGTGTGTGTGATCGCGCATGCATGCGGGCATCTGTGGGGAGCGGTGTGGGCGCACGCACGGGGATGCCTGTCTCGCAGCGGAGGTCGGGGTAGGTGCGCGCGTCTGGGTGTCTCCCTGTCACCAAGGCGCCGGAGCGGGCGGGAACGGCGCGTGGGGGGGCGCTCCCCGGAGGGGGCAGCTGCGTGCAGACGCCGGCCGGGTCGGGGGCGGCGGGCGCCGGGCTGTGCCGGGAGCCCCGGAACCCGAGCGTGTCACGGTCCGTCTGGGGCGCCACTAGGGCTGCGCGCCGGGGGCCTGCGGAAGCCGGGAATCTGGGGCCGTGTCCGCGCCCCGAGCGCCGGCTCTCGCTCCATCTCCGCGCGCCGCCGGCCTGGCCGCCTATCTGGCCCCTCCAGCCGGCCGGCCTCGCTATCTGCCCGCCCACCCGCCGCCGGCCGCGGGTGCCCGCGCGCCCTCGGGTCCCGGGAGCCGCGCTGGGGAGCCCGGGTGCTCTCGGGCTCTTTGTCCGAGGCTCCCTTGGCCGCGGCTGTGGGAAAGGATGCGGACGGGGAGTTATTTTGGGGCTGCCTGGAAGAATCTGCGCCTCCCCAGCCCAGCCTCATCCCCGGAGCGCGCAGGGCGGGCCTAGGCGGCCGCAGGTGAAGGTAGGGGCCCGGAGCCCCGGGGTGCCCACCCCAGCTGGCGCCCCGCACCCCGCAGCCGCCGCCGGGCTGGAGAAGGCGGCGGGGCCGCGGCGGGCGGGAGGGGGGCTCGCCCGGAGGGTCGGGAGGGGCCGGGGCCGGCCCGGGGGCGGGGCAAGGGGGCGGGGCCCGGGCGCCCCGGTACTTTTCCACCGCAGGGGCCGGGGGCGGGGCCGCCGCCTCCACACCAGCTGAGAGGCCCACACGTGGCGGCTGATGTAACGCCGCCCCCCCGCATCTCGCACCCCGATCATAGCGGACGCACCCCGCTTCGAGGAATCGGGGCGCTCCGGGTGGGGCCGCAGCGGCGCAAGCGACCGCGCCCCTGCCCGCCGGTCCCGGGCCCCCTAGCAGTCGGCCGGCCGCTTCTTAAAGGAGCCGCGCCCCCTTTTGGGCCTGCTCTCCGCAGGCCACGCCCCCCTCGGTCACTCTTAAAGGAGCCGCGTCCCGCTCGCTGACAGCTGCCGCACAAAGCATGGGTTCATTTCTTTGCTGAAACAAGCCTGGTGCTGTGGTCGCTAAGAGATAAAGGCTGGGGTGCGAGCAGTGCAGAAAGAGGGGATTTGCGAGGTTAAAGAGGGAATATTAGAAGGTTGGAGAGTCGTGGGTGAGGGGATTTGTTCTAGGGACTCATGGGCGACACTGAGCATGCCCAAATGTTTACAAGGACCGCAGAGAAAACGCCCCCTTCCTCGGCCTCCTCCGTGACTGCAGTGAGACCCCCTCAGTGCTCAGCCCTGGAGACATGGAGGAATCACACCTCTGCTCTGGAAGATCTCTCCAGCAGGTGGGGAGCCAGACTTGGATACAAGTAACCTTGCCGCAGAGCTACGTGTGATGAGTGTTTTAACTAAATGTCCACAGCATGCGTTGAGGTGCAGGGAAGGTTGACTACAACTGAGAAGGGAGGGGGGAGACTTCTTGAAGATAATTATGTCGGGACAGGGTGTTGTTTTTTGTTTAAGATTTATTTATTTATGCACACAAGAACTGGGGTGCAGGCCAGAGGTGTGCGGTGAGAGGATTCACCAGAGACAGAGTGGGGAACAGAACAGGCAGACTGACTGAAATACACTGCTGAGGGGAGCAGTGGGCGAGTCAGGAGAGATCTCAGCGACACGTGGGTAGCTCCCTGGCCGGGGATCGAACTCGTGCTGCAGTGCCTGCGGATAGCTTCATAAGTTGCGTCTTAACCCCTTGCGCCGCCAGGGAGGCCCATGGGAAAGGTTTTGAAGATGGCTAGCATGATTATACAGATGGAAATGAGGACAAGGGTGCTCCAGGAACAGGGAGCATGGCGACAGGAGTCCTCTGGGAATGCTGAAGAGTTCCACTTGGCCACAGGTGACTATGGGTAGCACACTTGGGCTCCCTAGCAGAACTAAGGAACCTCTTCTCCTCCCACAGCCTTTCCACTCCCTTCATCACAGAGAATGGAGATTATGCATCTTCCTCTATCTTTCTATTAAACTGTGAGGTCCTTGGAGGCCGGGAGAGAGCCTGACACTTTTCAATCCCCAGTGACAACTCCAGAACTTGGTCTAGAGAGACCCCTAAAATCACTTGTCCTGACAGTCCTGTTTAAGTGAGAGGAAAGACGACAGCAATGAAACTGTAGTGGAGGGCTGGGTCCTGTGACTGCCCTGGGTGGATCACAGGCAACTCAAACCCAGCCCATGTTCTCCCTACTCCAAACTTATGGCATTCCCCTCATCCCTGACTCTGAAACAGGCAGCAGCAGAAATCAGAGACCCCTCCTGTTCCTCACCCCCGAATCCCATTCATCACCAAATCTGTGTGTCTCTCTTGTCCCCATCTCTGACCCAGCCTATAGCTAATTGTGTCCCCCACTTCTACGCTCCCTTCCTTCCAGTCCTTTCTCCACACTTAGAACAAAGAAAACCAAAATACAGCCCCCCAAATCCCTCGCCCTGCTAGTCTGTCCTCTTTCATCACTGGCCACATTCTCCCTGGCTCTCTGATCCCCAACCTCAGGGTTTTTCCACATATTACTTCATTTATTTGAATGTCTCTTCCTCTTCCCTTCTTCACTATTGCTGCATTACCTACTTAACTCCATCTTACTCTAAAACATCACTTCCTCAGAGACTCAGAGTGTTAGGGAAAAATGATGTCCTGAGCTAATCCCATACAGACTTTGTGGACTCCACCCCCACTCCAGACTAAAGCCATTAAGACACTGGGAAAGACAAATCCCATCACCACCAAGAGAGGGTGGCTGGGACCTGAGGGTGGACTTAAGCAGCCAGGTTGGGTATAAAAACCAAACACGTGGGCTTTGGGGGGCTCCCTGTCTCTCGCCTCCTGGCTTCAGGGCTCCTGGCTCGCGGCCAGCTCTCAGAGCGCCATTTGGGATTCCTGATCAGCGGATCGGGTAGGACTCATTTAAAAAACTTTGTCTCCCACTTTTCTCCCTGAGCTGTACATTTCCTCATTTCCCCTTCTCTTGTAAATAAACCTTTTATTAACCTTTTGCGTGTGCCTGCAGTAGAGCATTGATAAGTCCTTTTAAGCTCACGGGTGAGGACCCACAGTCAGGCACCCCGTTTTGTATTGGGGTTGCTCTACAACAAGAGGTGCCCTTTTTACTCTTGCTAAGGCCAGGGTTGTAGATTCTCATAAAAAGACGTTCCTCCTTCACACCCCTTCATCTCAGTCTTTAGCCATATACATTGGAGTTTCTGGTTTCATGCTCTCCCCTAGACTGTAAGGTGGGGCGGGGGCAGGGACCCATGAGTTTTTAGTGTCTAACACAGGTCTGGACCAGAGCAAGCCTGCAATAAATATTTGTGGAATAAATAAATCAAGTTGTGGCCAGTCTTAAAAGCCTACTAAGCAATGTAGGCCTTCTCCTGCTGGCTGTGGAGAACCTTTTGGAGGGAATTGGGGTTTTAGGGCTTTGGAAAGACTAATGGATTGAAGGGGAAGAAAGTATGGATGACTTGTAAGAGAATCAAAAATAAAACAGGAACTTCAGAATTTCTAAGGGAAGTATGATGACCATCTTCCATATTGAGAAAACTGAGACTCAGAAAGGTTAAGTAACTGGTGTGAAGTCACATATCTCGTGAGTGGTAGAGAGAATTCCAGTGCTCCACACCCACTCCCCACCCCCTCCCCAGAGCTCCAGCTCTTCCTCACGTTAACCTGACTGACCCATTATCAATGGATGCCTGTATATGAATTAAGGACCTATCTGATGCCTGGGTAATGTGGAGCCTCAATACCTAGAAGGCTGCATGGTGCCTCACAGGCGTTCAGTTGCTACTTTTTGAATGGATGGGTGGGGCCATTTAACAGAAATGACAAAGGCAGGAGAAATGAAAGCTTTATACCAGTCCTGGAAGCTGCCACTGAGCAGTCTTTTCCCCACCCCCTGTGAACTCCCTGGGGGCAAAAACTGGATTTGCATTGGATGCTGGGGGTAACCAGGGTGAGTACTTAAGTTCAAGGATCCTTTCCTCTGTTTATTCACCTAACCGGAGGGCAAAATAATTGCCAACCTATCAAATGACTTGTAATAATGCCACCTGCAGTGATTGACATCATTACTGTCATTATTATTCATTGCCTGAAGAAAACAGCTCTGGGGCAGTCAGATCTCCCATTTGCTGCCTGGAAAGAGGGTTTCAGTGAGTGAGGAGAACTAAGATCTGATCTTGGAAGGGAGTGCACCACCCCTCTTCTCCTGACTGCCCCCAGAAGATCAAAGCTATGAGTGGGAGCCTCTTTAGGAAGATACTTGAGAGTCCATCCTGCCCCTGCCCTGGGGAGAAGGGACTGCAGGAGACCTGTAGTGGCTGGGCAAAGGCCTACATACGGAAGCCAAGAGTTGATTTGCATAGGCAAAGAACTTCTTCCTCATCTCTCTGTAGTCTTCCAGTGACTTCCTGGGCCTGTGGGTAAGAGAGGGCCTTGAGCAGGTGACTGTGGGTGAGACAGAGTCACATATTGATAGAACAGCTTTTGAAATAATCTCTTCTCAGGAAAGTAGGGAAAGCCCCAAAGGAGGGCCCAGCCCTTCCTGAGACCAGGCCCTCACGCCTCTGATCCAGGGTTTTCCTCCCATGAGAGAGTTCTTTGGTGTTTCCTGAAGGTTCAATTCCTCTTCTGTAACTGTTAGGGGGGAAAGGATGTCCTAAAGCTAATTCCATACAGGCTTTGTGGACTCCACCCCCACCCCAGGCCAAAGCCAAAGACACTGGGAACTCCAAATCCCATCACCACCAAAGGAAAGGTGGCTGGGACCTGAGGGTGGGGTTAAGCAGCCAGGTTGGTATAAAGCCAGACACATGGGCTTTGGAGGGGGTCCCCCATTTTGGCTCTCCGCCAGCTCACAGCATCCGGCCAGCTGTGAGAGTGCCTTTGGGTTTCCAGGTCGGTGGATTGGGTAGGACGCATTAAAGACTTTATTTCCCAATTTTCTCCCTGAGTTGTACATTTTCCTTATTTCCTTTTCCCTTGTAAATAAACCTTTTATTAATCTTTTTTGTATGCCTGTAGTGGAGTATTAATAAGTCCCTTGTAAGCGCGCGGGTGAGGACCCACAGCCAGGCACCCCGTTCAATATCGGGGCTGCCCTATAACAACACCTCTCAAAACTACCTTCCTTCCGTGTTGCGTGAGCTTAGCTGTGTACTGCTCTTTCTGTTTGTCTGCTGCCCCTTCTACCTCACCAGCCCCCCATTGCCTTCAGATGAGATCAAATAGATCTTGAGCTGAACTAGACCCCCCCTTTCAGGATTTCAGCCTTGCCCACTTCAATTCCATTTTGCTGACACTTCTCGCAAGCAGAGCACTGTGCTAGGTGCTGGACACAGAGGGGTGAACCAAGCACAGACCTAAGCCCTCAGGGAACTCACTGGTGTGGCTGACAGGCTGCTAAGCAAATAAGTCTAGGAAGAGCTGATATGGGCACCAGTAGAAGTCCGCACAAAACAGAAAGGAGGAAGCTCTGTGTCTCTGCGTCAGGAAAGACTACGGGAAAGCAGTGCCATTTAGCAGGGCCCTAAGAATTTGAGATTTTCACCTGGTGACCAGGGGGGAAGGTGGAGTGGCGGGGACGGCCCGGGCAGGACCAGGGAGGCGTGCCCGCACATGGTATGTTGGGCGTGCCCAGAGCTCATGGTCCAAATTAGTAACATAACAACAAGCCAGCTGCCCTGGAGCCCAAGCTGAATGGCACCAAGATGGGGAAGGACCAGCTGGGTCTGCCTGGCTGGGGCGAGTTTGGGGAGCATGTGCTGATCCAAGCTGACTCCTCTTTAGGGGGAAAGGTTGAAGCCATTCACACAGATGATGAAGGAACTGGACCCTGTCCCAGTTTTGTGTTCATTTTTTATCTTGTATAGAATTGGGCATCTGGAGAGTCAAAAATAGACCTTTGCCCATTGGGACAGGAAGCCTGGAGACCAAGGGATCCAGGGGAAGGGTTGGGAGAAATGCTAGGGAGCAGCTGGGTGGAGGGAGGGTCATCCAGAAAGGAGCAGGATGGGAAAATGGCTGCGTCGAGGGGCCAACAGGGTGGGAGGGAAGCGGGACTTGCCAGCTTGTGGTCTGTTCTACTTGTTCTGGATGGCCCTGAAGGCTCCACGCATCCTGCCCCTGCCTCTGGGCCCAGGGCCTCAGGTTGCTCTCTGTTCTCTCCATAGCTCTTGAAGTCTGTGTTCTGAAAAGTGCTGGAAGCAAAGCCTGTGAGTGTGGTCCCAGACTCCAGAGCCCCCAACCCACTGCCGCCATGGTAGGAAAAGGTGCCAAAGGGATGCTGGTAAGTATGGGGACCAGATGTGGGAGGAAGGGGGATCCTGAGTGCTGACCCTCTGGGACCTCTGCCAGGGGCTCATCACAACAGGAGGGTCCAGGAGACTCCATGGAGGCCCAAGTCTGGTACTGCCAGAGCTCCTGAATGCCAGAGTAGCCCCAGTTCCTGGCAGCAGCCCCTCATCCTCCAGCCCCTTATCTGTGGTGGGGCAGAAGAGAAGGTGTTGAGGACCACGCATGTAAGCCAGTGGCACTTGGGCTGTGGTAATGTGTGGTTTCTATCACGCAGATATGGTTTCTGTCACGCAGATATGTAGCAAGTGGTCAGCCCTCATCCCCCAGGTCACCTGGCGCCGCCAAGCCCACAATGGGGCAGGTTCTGCCCGGGAGCCTGCAGAGACATGCCAGGAGGCGGGAGGCTCGTTTCCATCCTGTCACAGCAGATACCCTGGGGAGGAGGCCACGGCTTGTCCTGCCGGGGGGATGGCAGCAGGGCAAAGCTGGCACGTGGGCCCCCCATTGCTGTAAGCAGTGCTCAGTGTGTGCTGGTCAAGGAGTCCTCAGAACCTGCCTGGTGTTTCTCTACTTCTCTGGTTCCTTCTCACTCTGAAAAGTAACAAAGAACATTTCATTCTGTATCTTCTCCTGAAGCCTGTCTGCAAACCTCCCTGTCCCCCATCCCCAAGCCCTGACCCTTCCTTGCCCTCTGCCTCAGCACAAGGAGAGGTAAGGGTGAGGTGGAGTGAGAAGCCGAGGGCAAGAGCAGGGCCCGGGTAGAGCTGCAAGGAACCAGGGAAAAGGTGCCAGGTTGCACCCCAAGCGCAGCGGTTCTATTTCTTCCTTCAGGGTCTTACCCAGGGACAAGCTGGAAGGGGCACCTGCCGGGGGAGGAAGCCAGTGACTGAGGGTGGCCCCTCTCTTGCTCCTCCCGTGGCCTCACCCCTCTCAGAGAAGCCTTGACATTGGTGCGGCCTGTCGGCCTGTCACAGGAGGTGGGGGTGGCTCTGCCCCTTCCTTCTTGGAGATCCTGCCCCCCTCTGAGCCATGTGCCCCCTGGCTGCTCTTCTTTCTCTGGAGTGACCCTGAAAGGACTGTGGTGGGCGGGCTGGAGAGATATGGGCCCCACGTGGGCAGTGCTGAGAGGATGAATCACAGGGTCCCAGAGTTCCTGCTGGAGCCCAGCTTCCCGGCCTGCGCTCTGCCGCCGCCAGCCCGCCGTCTGTGGAAGGGAGCGCTGCCTTGGGACTGCTGTTCCCAGCACCAGGATGTGCCTAAAGATAGCAGGGGCTCCGCTTCCTCGTGCCCTCTGCCCTCTAGTTCTGACCGCGGCAGTGTTTGAGGCTTATAGCCTCTGTCCCCTGGGCACCCCCAGTGGTGGCTGGAGATTCTATTCCTGCCTATTTTTTCAGTTCTGCTGAGGACGTTGGGCTACTCTATTCTTGGGCCCCAGTTTGGAACTGAAGCCACCTCCACTCAGGGCTTGTCTCTAGGGTGCAGACTGAGGGGTGCCCTTCCTCCCTGACAACCCCAGCAGCTAAGTGGCACTAGCCTGGGTGCCACGTCCCCTTAAGGGCAAATGGCTAAGGACAGCCCTCCAGACCCCATCTCTGCAGCTGTGGTGGGGCAGAAGAGAGGTTGTTGAGGACCATGCATGTAAGCCAGTGGCACTTGGGCTGTCATATTGTGTGGTTTCTGTCACGCAGATATGTAGCAAATGGGCAGTAGGTGCCTCCTTGGGGCCCTCGCTGCCTCCCTGTTGACCTTAGGCATGTTATAAGGACTTAGGCCTCTTGTGTCTCTTTAGTGTTGACAGACGCCGTGTGTTATCCTTGGGGCCTCCGCAGGACCCTTCGTTTGGCTGGTGCTCTGTGGTGGAGCAAGCCACTTCCCACACGTGCCCAGGCCCACATGCCTGCTGCACACGCCCCTCCTCAACCCGCGGCCAAGATGGTCTCTGCCTGGCCAGCTCAACTGCCTCCCTCACGCCTCAGCAGCCTTGCAATAGCCCAGTTGGCCAGGGTGCCTTCAAGCCTGGGAGCAGCTGGGATGCTTGGGGGCACTGGGGTGGGTGAGGTGGTCCTTTCAGGGAGACATAGTGCCCCATAGTGTACACTGTGGGGCAGGACTGTCTGGACCTCCAGGGATCTGGAAAAGTGGAACCCAGGACAGGAAGCAAGAGAGCCTCCCTGGGCCAGCCTTAATTGCATGGCTGCAACCAAGCTCACAAGCTGCCACACCCCTTCCTTCCCCTGTGCTGCTCCTCCCTCACACAGCATCTTGGGCAGTAGATGCCCTGATGAGCCCTGTTGGCGTCACCCCTTGTCTCTGTGCACTCTGGTTGCTTCTATACTGGGGAACCTCATGATAAACAAAGGCAGAGTCACCCAAGTAGGACCCTGAGTGCCTAAGCATCTCAGTCCTCCCAGAAATCTGTGCAAGCCCCAGAGGCTGCCTGGGGCTGCCCCACCCTGATCCTGTCTGGTATGCGTTGACAAGAGGGTTTGGATACCTCTTATCTGCACAGGATCTGGCACACAGTGGGTGCTCATCCAGCCCAGGTCCTGGCATGCAGCAAAAGCTCAACTGGTATAGGCTTGGCACACACTGGGCACTCACCAAACAAAGGCCTGGCACACATTGGACACTCCCTTGGTAGAAAGCTCGTCACCTGCTAGGCACTCACCTAGCACTGGTCCCAGCATGTGGCAAACACTCGACTAGTACCAACTTGGTGCGCACTGGGTGCTCCCTTACCTAGAGCTTGTTGCACAGTGGGCCCTCAGCTGGTGCAAGCCAGGCATACCATGGGTGCTCACCCTGCTCAGAGCTGGGTACACAGTGGAATTGTCCGATTCCAGTCATCCTCACCTGGCACAGATTTTGGCATACATGGTCACCATTGCAGGACCATGGGGGCTTCCCAGTGTGGGACTGACACACAGTGGGTGCTCTCTTAACAAAGAGCCTAGCATAGACTACGAGCTCCCTGCATTAGACTTGGCATATAGTGGGCATTTGCTAATATAGGTCCCGGGGTGCCACTGTAGGTGTTTTCCTAACACAGGATGTGACACACAGTAGGTATTCTAGCTCAGGGACTGGCACACAGTGGGAATGCTTTATATAAAGCCTAGCATAGAGGAGGTGTTCTCCTGGCCAGGACAACTCAGACCATTTAGCCAAGACTCAAATGATCAACTAAGTGCTCCTAGATGACCCTAAATGTGCAGCCACCCCCACCCCAGTGAAGTAGACAACATCTACATCCAGAGGAAAGGCCTGATCTTCCTCAGGCTTTCTCTCTGGACCTAAGATCCTGGTCTCCCTTTCCCTTGGTCTTCTTCCCCTCCACACCGTCCCCGCAGCCCACCTCCCCAGTCCTGTACCCTGCTCTCCCCTCACACGGCTTCCCTATAGTCCCTTACCCCCAGCACATCTCAGTCCTAGCTCAGCAGGAGCTTTCCTCAGAGCCACAGGGCACAGCAAAGCCCCTAGACTCCTCGCCCCTCTGGAAGTGTGCCCACTCTTATTAGGAAAAGTCAGAGCAGGAGCTGGAGGAGTCGGTCTCCCTGAGTGGGGCTGGAGCAGCTGGATCCCACTAATGAGGCCTCATTACGGCCAGGGCCCAGCTGGGCTGCTGCCGCCTCCTGTCCCCATGGCCAGAGCCAGAGAAAGCCGTCCAGCCAGGGCTGCCTGTTCTGGGCACCCAGCCCAGGCCAGGGCAGCCAAAGCCCAGAGCCCACCCTGGGTGGAAGTGAGCATTTGGGCATCATGGGTGACTGGGCCTTCCTGAAGCCAGTGGCCCAGCCAGTGCCTTGGCCCTCAGTCTGTGCCCACAGGAAGTCAGCGGAGCGTGTCTGGGGACCTGACTGCATGAGGCTGGCCCAGGAGCTGCTGAGTCAGTAGGGTCTGAGGCCATTCCTAGGAGACTTGCATGAGCCAAAATGGTCCCCATTTTCCCCCCCAAATGGGGCTAGTAACACACCTACCTAAAGGAGTGGTTGGAAGGATTCAATGAACATATATGCATGTGTGTTTCTATGTCTATGTGTGTATACAACACACACACAAAGCATTTAGGGCAATGTCTCACTTGTAGGAAGCACTTGGTGCCTATTATTGCATTACTATTACTAACGCCCATTAAATTCAGGGGTGGGTGGATACTGTCTCCATTTCAGAGATAAAGAAACTGACCAGACATACTGTGTGGCCTGCCGAAGGTCATATGTGGCAAGATACTGGCAGAGCTGGGGTTTGAACCCATCAGGCCTGTCTGACTCTGAAGTCTTTATTTTACCCCTTTTTTTTAAAATGTCATCCACCATTTTCCTTTGGGGTCACCACGATGACGACCTCTCAGGAAAGCAGTTCTCTGCAGCAGAATGCACACGTGCTTCCACTTGAGGCGTGTTTACTTAGACCCTACCTCAGGCCAGGCCATCTGCCGACCTCTCACTTTCCCAAGGGAAAATGCTTTCCCGGGACCAGGCCCCTCCACCCACCTCCCCTCCATGGCCACTGTTTTGTGTCATCTCAACATCTGCGGGAGACTGACCAGCGTGTGTGGCCTCCAAGAAGGGGGATTGGATGGACATGGGTGACATCCCACTCCGGTCATGGTGACACAAGCTGGGCTGCCCCCGCCCCACGGCACATGTCCCCAGAGAGAGCACCTCAGGCTCCGGGCAATGCAGTTCAAATAGCCCAGGGTCTATGTCTGGACCCCAGGGTGACCACCCTCTAGGCTAAGGCCAACTTTCTTCACGCGGGTCACAGTGCTGTTCTCCAGACTAGAGCTTTCTGGCGCTGTCAGCCGCATTCTCCTGTTGGGGATGACATTCCCCCAGGCCCTATGTCCCCCAGGCCATACCACTCTGGGAAATCTGAGATGCTTGGGGGAGTGCTCTGTGGGCTGCACCCCCTCCTCCCTGCCCCTCACCACCTCCAGCGCTCAGTGGCACCCAGCCACCTGCCAGGAGTCCACCCAGCTCCGGAGGCCCAGCCCTGGCAGGAGAGGAGCCACCCTCTCCCTCGCTCCCATGCTCCCTCTGCCTCACTCTGTGGTTGTGAGCGCGTGTGTTTTTTGTTCCAATAACTTGCTGGGAACAAGGAAAAAAACACAACAAACCCCACGCCTCGCTCTCGCTCTGAGCACCGGCCTGGGCGGCAAGGGGACTGGCCCGAGGGGGAGGGCCAGGGGAGGGCCAGGCCGGCCGAGCCTCGGGAGGAGATGAGGTGAAAGTAATGGACGCTGCCCAGCCGGCAGTGGCGGCAGGGGATGCGGCAGTGTCCCTGGAGCTGGCAGAGGTGTGAATGAGCCGTGGAGACACGCGGGCTCCCGGTTGGCTCTGAGTGCTCACCCCTCACCCCGGGAAGGCCGGGATGGCTGCAGCTCGTGGGCCTGGGGTCCCCTCCTCCCCAGAGCAGGTCAGTCACCTTCCAGAAGGTCGAGCCCCCTCCCTGGTGCCAGGCAGGCCGGGAGGCTGGGCTGGGGGTGGGGAGAGGGGCTGAGTGGTCCGTGCCAGGGAGGGGCAGGCACAGGCAGTGAGCCAGCGAGACAGACACCAGCAAAAGTGACCCAGAAAGTTGTAACTGTGCAAAGGAGTGCAGGAAGAGTTAGCTGTGCGGTGGGGGTGCAGGGGAGGAGAGTGGGGGTGTGAGGGCTCCCCCAGCCCAAGGACCTGCTGAGAATCTGCTCAGTGTATCAAAGCTGCATTGTCCTGGCTCCCGGGGAGACGGGCCGGAGGTGCCCAGGAATTGTACTAATCAATACAGCCCCATTGTCTGTGCCACAGCAGTTACTCCTATGGGGAGAGTGGGTGAGGGGGCAGCGGAACGTGGTACAGGGGCTCGGTGGTGAGGGTGGGGGAAGGGGACGGGTGAGAGTCTCGGCTGGAAGGAGCGAGACCCCACAGAACATTGGCCAGTGTTGGGGCAAGTGCCCAGGTGGCGTGGGCCCCCGCATCCCTGGAAGCTGGGGACAGCAGGGATGTCAGACACAATGAGGCTGATGGCAACGAGGATGAGGGGGCCAGGAAAGCCACCCACCTCTCCTGTAGGGCATCCTGACTTGACCTTCAGAAGGCAAGAGAAGGAAAGTGCACCGGGAGTCGCGGGTTGAGTTTGGGAGAAGCATCAAGCAGGGGTGCCCTGAAACCTCAAGACTGCTAGGGCCAGAAACCAAAGTCACTTCCCAGAGCACCAGCCTGCTGCCAGCCGACTAGGGTAGAGACAGCCCATGACCGCTGCAGCGAGGGGCAGGGCTCCTGGCTTCTCCAGGGCAAAAGCAGGCCCACCCAACGTCTCCCATCATGGTCCCCAGGGCCTGGGGCGAAGCCTGGCGTGCCTGGGGGATGCAGCTTCTGTGCTTCATCCGCAGTGTTGGCATCAGGGCTCTGGCATAAAACAGCATGGGGCATGCCCTGCTATAGGAAGGCCTGAGCTCCTACAGGTGCCCAGAGGCCGCTCTGAGGTTGTCAGAGTGGGGAGCACTAGTAGCCCCTGTGTGCTTCTTAGACCCGGGGAGGTCCTCCCACCCTGGCCCTGACTCCCCCACGTCAGGAGGAGCGAGCCGGTGGAATGCAGGCCAGGTGCTACCTAACGCCAGTCTAGACCCTGGACTGATGGGAGAGAACTTGGGAGAACAGGAACTGAAGGGGTGGAGGGGTGTCCCAAGGCAACCACAGTTTACTCTAATGGCTGTTCTGCCTGCTGAATTCCCCGCTGGGGCTCAGAGAAAGTCGCCAATGATCTGGATTTGGCTCAAGGTCAGTCTGGGATGTGGGGTCTTGCTCGTTCTCCTCCATAAAGTTTGTCTTGGATGGGACTTCATCCCATGAGCAAACCCTGGGGCTGCAGAGTCCTGAGCGAGAAGGCTGCTGGATCCCAGAGGGGCGCCCCCAGCCAGGGCAGCTCCAGGATTCCTCCGTGTCCAGAGAGAGCAGGAGGAGGGAGCTCACAATTCACAAAAATAGCCAGGGGACACGGATCCGGGAGGGGCGGGGGTCAGCAGCTGGCGCAGTCAGAGAGAGCCAGGCTAGAAATCTGGGTTCTGCGTCTGTGATGAAGACGGGAGAGGCTCCATCCTGAGGGGGGGTGGCCCATTTGGAGAGCAGGCTTTGCAGCTCTGTTTCCTCTTTACACTCTACTGTGCTTTCCATTTTTTGTGTGTGATAAGCTTATAATGCTCTTGTAATCAGAAAAAAAAATACAAAACCACCTTTGAACAGGCAATCCAGAAAGCCTGTGGGAAATGCAGGGGGTGTCAGAAATGGCAAGTTCCGGACAAGGAGGAACCAGACTGCTGGGTGGGTCCAGGTTGCCCAGCGTCTTCATCTACCAGATCCCTCGGCGTTTTCTAGCCTGGCCCCTGATTTCGTAGGTGAGGCTGCTGAGAGGCTGAGAGTGGAAGTGACGTGTGCAGGCTCACTGGAGGAGCAGGCTCTAGAAGCCCTGCCCCGGCATAGTGGGAGCTCCAGATTCGGCCCTCAGAGCTGAGTAGCCCTAATTCCAGGAGTTCCTCTGGGGCAGTGAACAAGCCCGGCAGAGGGGGAAAGGCGAAGGACTTATATAAGCGATACTGGTCATCAGGGCTCACCCAGACAGGGCGGGAGTGGGAGGGGGTGGCTCTCCTAAGAATGGCCGCAAGTCTTGCGTGGGGATGGACACTGCTGTCTCCAGTGGCTTTCGGGAAAGGGGCGTCTGTGGGTCTGTGTACCTCAGGGGTCATGGGAGATGGTCAGCCAGTTCACCCTGCTCTCGCAGGGAAGGAGAGCCCCTCCGCCTTCATGCTGCCCAGCCCGGTGGAGCTCTGGCACAGGACAGGGCGGTCTCCAATCCAGAGACCAGCCCGTCATGGGGAGTCAGAGGTGAGGGTGGGGCTGTCTGTAAACCTGGGGAGGAGAGACTGACCCAGAGGGCTCCAGACCACTGTAGTTTAATTTTCCACCTAAGTGTGAGCAAGGGAAGGAGGGAGAGGGTGAGAGGCAGACTGTGGGTGATGGGCCATCGGCAGCAGAAGCCTGGAGCTCATCCAGCCCACAGGGCTGAGCTGGGTTAAGCAGACGGGTTGCCAGTCTGGGTCAAACTGTGAGCACAAAGGGGTTCTTTCGTGGCTACTGCAGAGCTAACGACCCCTGCAAGAACAGCTCATATCGGTGACTTACCCAGCAGATCAAGAAGACAAGAGACTTAGAACAGGGAAGGTTATGCAAGGAGGAAAAAAAAAAAAGCTATGTAACATTGAAAAGGCCTCCAGCCATGGGCTCAGCTGCCCAGTGAGGAAGCGGAGGGGAGCCCCCAGGGAGGGTGGGCTAGCGATGGAAGAGAATTGGAGCCCCCAGGAAGCCCACAGCACATTTGGAGGCCCCTGGGGAAAGTAGGTGTCCTCTGCCCTCCTGAGAGCTAAGGCCTAGGCAGCCAAGCTGCCTGTGCGAGCCTCTCACCGCGGGCTCCCACGGGCCACCCCAGCCACGGCTCCTGCAGTCAGCGCAATGGCCTGAGACCAGGCGCCCAGGAGCAGAAGGTGGCGCAGCTTCAGCACCACTTGCCAGGTGTCACTTCATTGACCTCCAGCACCTTCTGCACAGCAGACCTCTAGTGTCGGCAACTTCCTCCCAGAGCCCAGTCACCAAACGGTCCATCCCCGTCTGGGGAGTGCTCAGCCCACCTGGCTAGCACCTGGCTCAGGGGTGTGCCGCCCATCATCTGGCCCATGGGTCCAGTCAGGTCCCCTGGGGCATGTGGCAGGGGCTTCATCTCCCTCCCTGCCCCACTCATGCCAGGGATGGGGCAGACCTCTGAGATCCAAGTCTGGTTCTGGTGCGCTTGCGGGGACAGAGGTATCTGTCCCTGTTGCTGCCGGAGCCAGGAGAGAGGTCTCAGATGTCAAGCTTTGGGGACCTCTGTGCAAGGAGCCTTGCTTGCCCTCGGCCTACCCACGAGGCACCCTGGACCCGGGGTTGCCCCCTTAACAGCTTAACCCCTGCTCCGCGACCCCGCCCACATCCTCTGCAGCTGCCACAATCCCCCATTGTGCCCCTAAGTAAACAAGCCTCAGACAGAATAAAACTGTTATTGTGAAGTCCACGAACAGGAGGTCTCTGGCTGGGATTTGTTTGGGAATAGATAAACCACCCCAAATCGACCTCACACCCTCTGAAAAAATGCCCACTGGACCCTGCAGTATTCCTAGGCTGCCCCAAAGAAGGCCCGGGGGTGGTGACAGGCTTGGGCAGGACTCAGGGCACTGTGACAGGGCACACTTGGGCTTGAGCCACCCTCTCCCAGAACCAAGTTGACCTTCAAGCCCTTTCATCCTGGAAGCCTCCCCTGACTCACCCTCACCCCACCCCATCTCTTATCCTCTTTCTGTGCTCATGTAACATGAGAAATCCCCCTTTGTGGTCAGTGACGCTGCCATTAAGAATTATGTACCTTTTATTTCATGGATGGCTTGCTCGCCCACTGGACTTCAAGTTCTGAGGGACTGGGGTGTCTGTCTTCACTGCTGCGTTCCCAGTGCTGGGTGGGGGCCCAGCACACAGTAGGTTTCTGTAAATCTCAAGGTTGCATGTATGAATGAATTTGCTCTGAGTGCTCCTTGAAGGGACCTATGGTTTCTGGTGCTTTATCTTCACTCCTTCAGCCCCCCGAGGGTGAAAGGGTGAGCGTCTGCGTTGGGGGCAGTGCTGGATTGGGTGTGCCGGACGATCTCTCCACAGGGTCACTGCTGGACTGCCTGGGGTGCACAAGCCCAGAGAGGCCAAAACATGCCCCCCATGGGAGCAGGGGCGGCATGCTGGGGCTTCCACCAGGCGCTGGGTCCTCCTGGTCTTTATCCCAAAGGGCCTCTCCAGAAGGCCGTGGATCGAGGCCATTCCTCCCCTCTGTGGTTGCTGCCCACTGTCGGTCTGATGGCATTTCAGAGCCAGCCTCTTTGTTTGCCGGCCAGCGTGACTCTTGTCCTTCAACATTTCTCCTTAGGCCGAGGGTCAGCGTCACTACAGCATGGTCCCTTGGAGGCCATGCTGCTGTGACCCAGGTCACCTCTAGGGTCTTCTGTCCAGTTCTGTCTGGAGAACATCCCATATCTAGGAGGCTCTCTGTCACCCAGGAACTGTATGTTTCTTGGGGGTCCCGATATCTTTTAGGGACCCTTCTGAACCCCTTGGCTCTGGCTCTGGTGCCTGATCTCCTGCTGCCCTGGGAGGGGGTGGAAGGGGCTTGGTGCAAGGAAAGAGTGTTGAGCCAGTTCCAACTTCGGGGTTGGTGTTCTGAAAGGGGCTGCCCTCAACAGGGCCTCAGGCCACCCAGTTCAGCTCTGCAGCGCCCCCAAACAGGTCCAGTATCCTTCCCTGGGGGCAAATGCCCTCATCTGCCTCTCCGGCCCAGCCCCGCCCCCTCATCTGCAGCCCACCCTCTCTCAGCTGAGACCCTTTTCCGGGCCACGCCCTCTCTTTCCCCTAGCAGTCTGCCCTCCAACTTTGGCCTGGTGCCTACAACTCTGGCTCCTCTCCCCACCCACAGCCAGTACCACCCAGCCCAGGTCAGCTCCCCTGGGACCCTTCCCCAGCTATGGGCAATACAGATGACTCCCCTGGGTCCCCCATCCTAAGCCCCAGAATGCAAGCCCTCCAGGTCTGGCCCACTCTCCTGGCCCTCCTCCCCCCACCCCACAGCTCTGCCCACCCTGTGCCCCCAGAAAGAAGCCTGCAGCTGGGGGAGGGGTCAGCCGCCTGCCCGTGGGCAGCGTGCTCAGCCTGGCGATGTGGTAGGCGGCGGGTGGGGGGGCTGTCTGGACACAGGCCCCTTTGTGCCCAGCCTGACTTGGCTGCTTGGTGCAGGGAAAGGGTGCATTCACACTTAGAAGGGGATTTGCTGAGCCAATTCCAACTGTGGGGTTGGTGTTCTGAAAGGGGCTGCCCTCAACAGGGCCTCTGGCCACCCAGCCCAGCCCTGCAGCGCCCCCAAGCAGGTCCAGCTCCTCACCCAGAGGGGACAGGGGAGGCTTTGGAAGGGCTGGGGCTGGGGAGCTCTTGGGGCTAGATTCTTCTTGGTGTTCCGCCTCTCGGATGCTGCTAACGGTGCCTCAGGTGGGCCGGTGCACCTGGCCCGGGGCGCTGGGGGGCTAGTGAGGGAGGCCACGCTTGCCGCCCTCTGGCAGGGGCTCCTCCCCTTTCCTTTCCCCTGCCAAGCTGCCTGTGCTCCTGCCAGCCAAGGGGAAGACAGGGGGCAGGGGAGGGATTGGAGGGTCCATGGTTTGCCCTCTGGGGGAGGTCCCGAGGGTCAGGCACGGGAGCACAAATGCCTTGCTGATGGTGGCTTCTCTCCTGTCCCCACAGAATGGTGCTGTGCCCAGCGAGGCCACCAAGAGGGACCAGAACCTCAAACGGGGCAACTGGGGCAACCAGATCGAGTTTGTACTGACGAGCGTGGGCTATGCCGTGGGCCTGGGCAATGTCTGGCGCTTCCCATACCTCTGCTATCGCAACGGGGGAGGTACCCAGTGGGCACAGGGCAGGGACCACCCACTGGGATACAGCCCACCCACCAGGGCCTGGGCTGCCCCCTTCCTGGCACAGACCCCACTCCAGACAGGCTGGCCTCTGGCCCTGATCTCCTTTGCTCCCGGCCCTGGCATAGGTACCCTTTACCTGAGGCACAGACCACCCCTGACAGGCTGCTGTTTGGGCCTGAGCCTGCCAGCCTGCTCCCATGAGGCTAGGGGGGTAGAGGAAAGCACCCCGACCTCTTGAGGTTGTCTGCCTTATCCTCTACTGTTTTAACAGCACCCCAGTACCCACACAAATGGTTAGGGGACATTTGAGTATCCCAGGGGTTTATGTATGTGAAATGGCGTGGCTAAGCCATCAAATCCCACCAAATGTGGAGTCTTCTGGGGCCTGAGTTCTGCTCAGAGCAGACTTCTGGGAGCCTCTGTCAAGTTCGAAGACAGGCTGTGGGGGTGTGCCTCAGACCCCGGCTCCTGCTCAATGCATGGCACACCCTCCTCCAGTCCTAGCCAATTGCAGAGGTTTTGCTGTTGGGCTCTGAGCAGGAAAAGGGTGGGATCCCCCAAACCCACCTCTGAGCCAGACCTCTCCCTGCCTGCCAGGCGCCTTCATGTTCCCCTACTTCATCATGCTGATATTCTGCGGGATCCCCCTCTTCTTCATGGAGCTCTCCTTCGGCCAGTTTGCAAGTCAGGGCTGCCTGGGGGTCTGGAGGATCAGCCCCATGTTCAAAGGTGAGGCCTGGGTGGGGTACACACATACAGGCCTCTGGGGGCCAGGCTGACCCACCCATCTGTACAAACACTGCCAGCCCCATGGAGCCCTGGTGCTGACCCCAGGCCCACATCAGAGGCCAAGGCGATGGACACACGCCGGGATCCTTGTTTTCTTGCTCTCCGTCCTCCTCTTCCACCACGTGTATACACAAAGCCCCTCTGCTCGCCCCTGCCAAGGCCTTGACCTGTCTCTTCCGTGGCCTTCCCTGAAAGCCTATCCCTTGGGCCCTTTGACATTATCCGGGCCTCCTTCAGGCATGTGTGAGCTGTTGTCCGCCCCGCCCACCCCCCAGGTGTAGGCTATGGCATGATGGTGGTGTCTACGTACATCGGCATCTACTACAACGTGGTCATCTGCATCGCCTTCTACTACTTCTTCTCGTCCATGACGCACGTGCTGCCCTGGGCCTACTGCAATAACCCCTGGAATACGCAGGACTGCGCCGGGGTGCTGGATGCCTCCAACCTCACCAATGGCTCCCGGCCCCCCGCCCTGCCCAGCAACCTCTCCCACTTGCTTAACCACACCCTGCAGAGGACCAGCCCCAGCGAAGAGTACTGGAGGTAAGGCCCCCACCAGACCTGTGCTGGGGGACGCAGCCCCCGCAGGCTAGGCAGAGGTCAGGCCCGGAGGGGCGCAGAGGTTTGGGTAGAGGCACAAAGAGCTCACAGCGTGGTTCAAGGCAAGAGGCTGACACCCTAGGGAGCAATGGCAGGCAGGATGCTGAGTTGGGGAGTCCTTACAAAGTAGCAGTGAAGGAGGGCTTCAGCTGTCAGGCAGGTCCGCAGGGAGAGTCAGGGAAACGTGGCTTGAATCCTGGTGAGGAGAACAGTGTGAGCAAAGGCCTTGGGACCCAGATGAGCAGAGGCCAGTCCTGAGACTCGGGGAAATCTGTTCTGATGGGAGAAGCAGGTGTTTAGGGCGCTCATACCACAAGATGGTCTGGAGGGGCCCTGGCCTTCTTGGAGAACGTACCAGAATGGGCTTAGCCTGGCTGCGTGGTGCACGAGGAGCTGCTGCGTGGTAGACAGCCCGAGGTGAGAGGGACAGGGGCCTGGGAATATTTGAAGTCAAGGCAGGTCAGCATCTCCTAAGCTGGTTCCTGGGGCTCAAACCCCTCATGACCAATCCCCCCTGGGTCAACCTCTGTGCAGACCTAGCGTCATTCCAACATGGGGCTCACGGTATAGACAACAGAGCATTCGCCCGTGAGGAGTGAGCAGGTCGCCTCCAGGCATGCTCAGTCACTCAGCCCCAGGACACCTCATTTCTTGAGCACCTTGTAGGTGCTGGACATTGCACTCAGGGGTGAGGCCGAGCAGGAGACACCACCTCACATCCGGGGGAGAACTGAGCTAATATCTACTACACCCCAGGCCTAGTGTGGTTTGGGCAACTTGAACTAGGCTGGGGACGAACCTTCCTGGAAGCTCGCAAAAGCACAGCCTCCCCACCCCCACTCCCAACTGCATTCCCACTCACTTGGGGACCTTCTGTCCGGGGAACCCAGGCTGGTGGGACCACCCAGAGCAAAACTCTGATTTTATCCAGAGCAGTCAGAGGGCAAGAGCCCTCTGATGGGGTGGGGTGCCCACTGGGTGGCCAAATTCTGTTCCTCAGCACAGGCTGGAGCGTAACCCGCCCCTGTCCCAGGCAGGATGCCTTTCCTGCAGGATGGCTCCCTGCTGCCCCCTCCTGGAGAGCCTGGGGAAATGGCCCAGCGAGGGCTGCCCAGGCTGACTTCAGCAAGGCAGTGGAGGGAAGGAGCGAGCCAGTTTCTGGCCACCTACTGTGTGCCAGCCGTGCTATCTCTTATAGTTCCTAGTTCTCAGATTCGGAGACTGACGTGCAGAGGATAAGGAGCTGGGCCGCAATGGAGGCGCCCATGTTGGTCTCTCTTGCCCCACAGTCCTCCCCTTCCGCATCCGCCTTCCTAATCTTGTTTCGCAGCCTCTGTGTGCTGGCCCCCTTCTTGCTCCAAGGTCCCAAGCTCGGGACCTTGCTGTGCTCTCTCACCTCCACAGCCTCCATGTTCCCAGCACAGCGCGTAACACCCAGGGAGACTTGGACCCCAGCACCCCTCTCCCAGGGTCTGCTTGGCAGCTCTGGGGCCACACAGACCCTGCTCGTTTTACAAGTTCTGTGGTCTTGGGAGGTCACCCGGCCGCTCTAAGTCTCATACACTGGTGGTGGCTACGGCACCTTGCTTATTGTTATCAAGATGACATGAGGCAACGCAGCAGAAACCCTGGGTGCTCGGTGAGCACCCTGAAGGCCGCCGCCGAAGACACAAAGAAAGAGATCAAGGCATCCTCTTGTCAAGGCATTTACTGTCTGGTTGAAGAAATGAAAAAATAACACAGAATAATTTCAGAGAAGTTATGAATCAAGGGCCAACTTGTAAATACGTTAGTTCCAAAACTTCTTGAAAAAAAAAAAGATTTTATTTATTTATGCATACAAGAACTGGGGTGTAGGCCAGAGGTTGAAGGGGATGAGAGGATTCACCAGAGACAGAGTGGGGAACAAAACCAGCAGATCTATTGAAACACACTGCTGAGAGGAGCAGCAGGTGAGATAGGAGAGGTCTGCTGCGCCATGTGGGTCAGCTCCCTGGCCAGGGATCGAACTCAGGCCCTAGCAGTGGGCTATTGTGGTGGTAGCGCTGAGACTTAACCCCTAGCCACCAGGGAGGCCCTAAGCCTTCTTAGTTATTTGTTTGATCTCAAAGTTACATGGTCCCAAAACAAAATACAGCACCACAAAAAGAGAGGCCAGGTGAATCATCCAGTTCCCGGATTTGCCCTCCCTGCTCTTCAGTCCCTAGTCCTGGAGGGCTGTACTCTTGCAAGGAAAACTATTACTAAACACCACCAGCTTCACATATGCATTTAGGTAAAGTTTTAAAAAATCTTTTTTGAACAAGAGGTGATTTCTTTACCTTGAATGCTCGTGCTGGGAGGAAGGCAGCTACGGGTCCCAGCAGAAGGGCCCTGTGACTATCCTGGCGGCCTGAGCTTTCCAGCTCTAGGGAGCCTTGAGTAGATGTGCCTGGTCAGGTGGGCCTGGGTAGCCCACACCTCCTGCCCAGTTACCTTCAGATGTGAGTGTCCTTGTCAATTTTTACCCCCACAGACCAAAAACATCTCGTTTTTAAAAATCGAAGTAACATCGGTTTATGTGTAGGTTTCAGGTGAACAAATGTGTATCAACATCTGTATATACTACATTATGCTCATTACTTAAAGTCTGGTTGCCATGCACCACCACCACTGGACCCCTCTTAACCACATTACTACCTCTCCCCCGCCCCTGCAAATTTTGGGGTGCCATGAAGAAAAAAAATGGAAGTACTGCTGATGGGGGTCAGGAGCCTCTCCTCCATGGTCCCACAGCTCCAGAGCTTCTCCCATTGACTAAGTCCAGGGGGTTTCTAGCCCTGACCTAGGCTGAGAAGCCCCGCAATCAGGGGTAAGGGTTGGGTAGCGGAGGGTGGTATGGGGCAGCGCCCTCTGCAGGTCATGGCTTGAAAGGGATCCTGGGAGGAAGATTTGAGGCTCAGAGGAGGCAGGTGAAGGTGTTTCCAAGTCGAATGGTCAGGCCCACAGGCCAAGCAAATACTGATTTCTAAGACTGCAACATTGTCCCATGCAGGTCCAGAGTAACATCCCATCACAGGATATTAAAAATGTTGCCGTGAGGTTTGAGAACTGATTTGGGGGAAAAAGAGGTGAAAACAGCAAAGAGTAATAACTGATAGCTTATGGATGGGAGCTATGCTGAGAATCCTAGCTGTAAGAGGGTAAAGAAGGGAACCCGCGTTTACTTAAATTTATCTACAAAATATTCCAGATTAGTGTTACAATCCCTACTTTACAAATTAGGAAACTGAGGCACAAGAATTTATCTCTCTTTTTTTTTTTAAAGATTTATTTATTTATTTATACATGCACTGGGTACAGTCAGAAGCGCGGGAGGGTGAGAGAATTCACCAGAGCCAGAGCGGGGAGCAGAGCAGGCAGAAGGACCGAAGTACACTGCTGAGGGGAGCAGCGGGCGGCAGGAGAGGTCTGTGCGCCATGCGGGACCCTCCTCCGGTGGCCGGGGAGCAGCCAGGGATCGAACCAGCACTGCAAAGGCTGAGGGCAGCTTCGCAACCCAGCGCTCAACCGCTGCGCCACTGGGGAGGCCTAAGGGACTGCAATTTTAAACAGGGTTGCCAAAAAAGTCCCCTTTGAGAGGAGGATGCATGAATAAAAGCCTAAAGGCAATGAGGACAGAGGGAGCCATGTTGACAAGCCCAGCTACATAATTCTTGGGTCCCAGTGCAAAATGAAAAGATATGACCCCCTTGTTCAACTGCAGTAAGAATTTCAAGATGGCAACAGCAGAGCTTTAAACCAAACACAAGGCCCTTTTAAGAGTGGGGCCTTTTGTGACAGCACAGGTGCCACTGTCATGTGTACTCCTGGCTACTTGGGGAAAGAGCACTCCAGACAGAGGAAAAGTGTGTGCAAAAGCCCTGGGGTTGGGGCGTGCCTGGCATATCTAAGGAACCCCAGGGAGCCCAGTGCCACTGGAGCAGTGAGCAAGGGGAAGAGCAGGAGGTCAGAGAGACAGAGGGTAGGGGGCAGTCCATCACATTACGTCCTTATAGGCACCATAAGGGTTTGGCTTTTCCATGGCAAGAGACAGGAGCTATTGCAAGGTTGTGAGCCATGAGAAATCCTGAGGGGGCTCTGATAAAAGCCCTGCAGAGGCTTCCCATTGCTTTCAGGATGAACGTCAAATTTCTCAACCTTGACATTGTGTCTTCTTATGATCTGATCCTTTCCTAACCCTCATCCTCTCATCCCTTTACCGTCTCTTCCAGCCTTCCCCAGCTACTGACATGGCCAGGCTGGGCTGGGCTCTCCTGCTGCCTGTTGTTTCCTCAGCTGGGCACACACTTCCCCTCATCTTCACCTGCCTCCTCCCTCTTCCTCAAACCTGAGTTCAAGCTTCATCTCTTCTGGGAAGCCTTCCATGTCCCTCCCCATGTTGCTGAGGCATCCTTTTGGCAAGGCCCACAATACCTGCTCCACATCTATATGCCTAGGACTAGCCAAGACCTGGCATATAAAGGTCCAGGTGCTTGGAAGAGCACAGCTGGTATGGTGTAGAGCTCCAGAGAACCTCCATCTCTGGGCTTCAGAGCCTCCAGCCTTTACTCAGCACTCCACTGCCTCCCTATGTTCATCAAAGATGAGTGCAGGCGCAAAGCCCCCAGGCTTCCTGGAGGAGGAGACACTTGACAGGACATATCCAGCATGGCTGAAGGAGAAAGGCACAAGCAAAGTCTGGGGTGGTCTTGAATGGGAGGATAAGGAGATTGGTCCAGGCTAGGGTGTGGCCTCCAGCTGCCCTGGGAGGTCCTGGGAGAGGTGGCAAGCAGTGGACTCCTGGGCGCAGCGGGCAGAGGGGCCCCCACGGCAGCTCCCCTCTGCTCAAGCGGATGCTAAGATGTCAAAAGGAAGGAGGGAGCGGCCGTGGGGATCTGTCAGCAGGGACTGGCCTCAGTGACTGTCTCCTTGCCCCCAGGCTCTATGTGCTGAAGCTGTCAGATGACATCGGCAACTTCGGGGAGGTGCGGCTACCCCTTCTCGGCTGCCTCGGTGTCTCCTGGGTGGTGGTCTTTCTCTGCCTCATCCGAGGGGTCAAGTCTTCAGGGAAAGTAAGTATCCTCTCTTGGCAAGGTCTGTGCCAGCCCAGAAAGATCCTGCCTTCCCTACCTGCTGTGTGTGGGGGGGTTAGTGGTTGGGGGAGGGGGTTTGATGAAGGGACACCGGACAGGGAGAGAGACCAGAGAGCTGGTGGTGTTGGGGCCAGGGAGGTGACCCCAGGGTGAGGAGGGTCCAGAGGAGAGTCAGGTGGAGCCCATCTCACCCTCAGGTGGTGTACTTCACGGCCACGTTCCCCTACGTGGTGCTCACCATCCTGTTCATCCGCGGCGTGAGCCTGGAGGGGGCCTTCACCGGCATCATGTACTACCTGACCCCACAGTGGGACAAGATCCTGGAGGCCAAGGTGGGATGCCAAGACCACCTGGAAGAGACGGTGGGGGCAGGGAGGTGCCTCCTCTGACCACAGCTCCTCACCCCACCCCTCCCACAGGTGTGGGGGGATGCAGCCTCCCAGATCTTCTACTCGCTGGGCTGCGCGTGGGGAGGCCTCATCACCATGGCTTCCTATAACAAGTTCCACAACAACTGTTACCGGTGAGACTCCCGGCCGGCCCTGGGGCTGCCCCTGCTCCCTGCCCTCTCTGTGGCCTGGCCCACCGGGGCATCCCCTGGCACACACAGCCTGAGGTCCTGGGAGTGCTGGTTCTGGATCAAGGAATTGGAGAAGGGAGAAGGAAGCTTTGGCAGGAGAGGGCAGGGGGAGGGGGACAGAGGTGCCGCAGGAGTGCCTGGGGGCACTTAGAAAGGCTGGGGCACCCCGGTGAAGCAGGGGTGGGCGCCTTTGCTCCCGGAACTGTCCCTGTCTCCAAGTCTTCCCTGGGCCCAAGTGGACTGGGGGATGGGGGGAGGAATAAGCTGCCGGTCCTCAACGCCCCCTCTGGGTACCCCTGCCAGGGACAGCGTCATCATCAGCATCACTAACTGCGCCACCAGCGTCTATGCTGGCTTTGTCATCTTCTCCATCCTCGGCTTCATGGCCAAGCACCTGGGTGTGGACGTGTCCCGCGTGGCCGACCATGGCCCTGGCCTGGCCTTCGTGGCTTACCCCGAGGCCCTCACGCTGCTGCCCATCTCCCCGGTCTGGTCACTGCTCTTCTTCTTCATGCTCATCCTGTTGGGACTGGGCACTCAGGTACGGGCTGCAGCACACGCGCCAGAGGCTGGGGGCGGCGGGGCCGGGCGGGAGGAGGCAGGGTGGGGAGAGTTAGGCCCCTGCTTGACGCCGTATCCCGCAGTTCTGCCTCCTGGAGACTCTGGTCACGGCCATTGTGGATGAGGTGGGGAACGAGTGGATCCTGCAGAGGAAGACCTATGTGACCCTGGGCGTGGCTGTCGCCGGCTTCCTGTTGGGCATCCCCCTCACCAGCCAGGTAAGAATAAGGAAAAGGCTGGGCTGGAGTTTCCAGGGTAGGTGGGGATAATGGGGAGGGGACCCCAGCCTCAGCACCCCCCTAACTTAGCCACCCGCTGGCCCGTAGGCAGGCATCTACTGGCTGCTGCTGATGGACAACTACGCGGCCAGCTTCTCCTTGGTCATCATCTCCTGCATCATGTGTGTGTCCATCATGTACATCTACGGTGAGTGCCCGAGCCCCCGGCCTCCGCGTCCCACCCCCCGCCTGCTCCCCCGGCCTGCTCCCCCTGGCCTGCGGGCCCACTGACCTCCCCTGTCTCCAGGGCACCGGAACTACTTCCAGGACATTCAGATGATGCTGGGATTCCCTCCGCCCCTCTTCTTCCAGATCTGCTGGCGCTTTGTCTCTCCAGCGATCATCTTCGTGAGTTCCTAGGCGGGCCCTTCCCTTCCCCGGCTGCCCCTTGTCAAGTGTCCTTCTCTTGAGAACCAGCAGAGGACGAGCCCCTGCCCCCCAATCCAGCTGGCAGGGCTGCTCCTGCTGAGGAAGGGGAGCGCTGGCGGGCAGCGGCTGACCGTGTCCCTGCCTCCCTGGCTTCCCTGCCTTGATCCCCAGAGGGGCCTCAGGAGCATCCATCTCCAATCCCTCACAGCCCGGTGCTCTGGGTGGCTGAGGTACATGGTGTGTGGGCATTCCAGAAATAGTTTGCAAGTCAGATGTCAGTTCAGGATAATGGGTAACTTTGTAGCCCTTCCAGGTATGGGAGTGGGGTGGGGACAGGGAGATTTGGTTTTCACACTACTCCACCCCAGGGAAATGTCCATGAGGGGGCTGAGCCCGTGGAGGTAATGCCTGCCATGGCAAGGAACCAGGTGCTTTCTGCTCGCTGCCATAGGTCAGCTCCCATACTACAGTTCTCCAAGGTATCATTATTCCCCGCTATCCAGAGGAGGAAACTGAGGCACAGAGCTGTTAGGTAACTGACCTGCATAGCTAGCGAGAAGCAGAGCACCATTCAGAATACTAGTCCAATCTGCAGGCTGTGTCCAGCCAGCGCTGCCACAGAAGCCGCCACCGGAGAGAGGGATGGTCCGCGGGCTAAAGCCCATCTGATTTGGCTCCTTTATGCTGAGGGAGGGAAGGTACACAAGACATTGAATGGTGTTGTGGTCACACCCCAGAGAAGCAGCAGGACCACCTCGAGGTAGAGGGGCCACTTGCAGGGCAGCAGGGCAATGTGGAGTCGCTCCTCTCATGCCCAGGGCCTCTGGCCACGGGGAGTTCAGCACCGGATTTCCACTTTGGCTCATGTTCCTGGAAAAAAAAAAAAAGGCCCCTGAGGGCTGAGGCCTGCACCACATGGGGTGTGGGATCTTCCCCGAGCCTGGCACGGGCACTACCTCTGGCCACTGGCCCAGCCTTGAAACAGGAGGAGCGGAAGTCTCCTGTAAGTGGTGGGAGGCCGGGGAGGGAAGGTGCTCTGCCAAGTGCTGTGCCCCCTGGGGGTGTTGCTGAGCCCCAACTCCCCACCCCCAGAAGAGTCAGTCTCCACAGCTCCCAGGAGAGACCTGGGCACTAGCCACATAGGGCAAGAGTCAGGAAGGAGGGGCACAGGAGGGGGCTGTGGGAAGAGCCCCAGCCTCGGTCCCATATCTGTGGGAGATTTGAGGCAAAGTGGGCAGTTTTCCTCTCTGTGCTCAGAAAACCAGCTAGAGTTACTACAAGGTGTGGACTCGGGCTCTGTGGACACAGGCTTCTAAGCTGTCGTGTTTACTTTGGAGGCTTTACCTCTTTATATTTCTGAAAAGATCTTTTGACAAACTCCATCTTTTTGCCAGCTCAAGTTAATGACTTGTCCACACCTAGACCAGGATCTAATTCCATTCAGGAAACCTGTTACAAAAGCTTACTATGTGCAGCATCACAGGAGGAGCCCCTGATGGATGTGGGTCTTGTCCCCAAGAATTTGGCCCCTGGGAAGGCTGGAGCGGCTGCGCTCTGGAGCAGCTGAGGCCTTAGGAGGCAGGTGTGGAGCCCTCCTGGCCAGCCGCAGTGCACACCCAGCACCTCCAGCACCCCCCAGCCCACCAGGTGGCCAATGAGACACCGGCCCATCTCTCTGTTTCCTTTACTTTTTTTGTAAAGTAAAAAGCTGCTGCAACCCCAGGCTTTATCTCTTATCTCACTCTTCTTCCAAAGCAAATCCCTCGAGCACCCCAGCCTGGAACTCACCATTTATTTCTAGGCTGTCACTATCCCCACAGCCATAGATAGGCAGGGCTTTCCCCTCTCCTCTCCCCTACTGTTCCTATTTTTCTGCACAGGTCAGTTCAAATCAGCAAATAAGATTGTGCCAGGCACTGGAGACCCAGAGTCGATACAATCCCAGGAGCTCCAGGTCTACAGGAAACATCGAATAGATGCTTAACAGATGGGAAATGCTATTGAGAGCCCTTTTAGGAGGAGATGAGAAATCTCGACAGGCTTCTTGGAGGAGGTGGCATTTGCATAGGGTTTGATAGAGGAACATGTGGAAGATTCTCCAGAATAAATATAAAGGGTAGAAAACAATAGCTGTAGCTGAGACATTGAAACAGGGGTAACAGTGCCAGAAAGCTCGGTAGGGTGCTGAAAGCCTTGAGACTAGGGTAGTGACCTTGCTTCACGAGGTAACAGAGAGCCACTGCAAGTCACTGCAAGTCACTGCAAGTCAGGTGCCTAACTTCCACATGTGACAGCAGCTGGGCAGTGCCCTGGTGGCTCAGGACTGTGGTGAAGACAGACCTCTCCCTTCCACAGTGCCCTTCTGACCACCATGGCCCAGACCCCTGCTTCCATCTGCTTCTTCTGCCCAAACCTTGGCATTCCCCTGCCTTTCTCAAAATGCCTTTCTCTTTTGGGGAACTGGAGAAGAAGGGAAGGGGTGCTGATAGGAGGGACAACCTGAGGGCTGGCAGGGCTGGCAGGCCTCACACTCACTCCTGCCCCCACCCTCTGCAGTTCATCCTCATCTTCACCGTGATTCAGTACCGGCCAATCACCTACAACCACTACCAATACCCAGGCTGGGCCGTGGCCATCGGCTTCCTCATGGCACTGTCCTCGGTCATCTGTATCCCACTCTATGCCTTGTTCCAGCTCTGCCGCACAGATGGGGACACCCTCCTCCAGGTGAGGGGTGGGGCCAGGAGGCAGCCAGGTGAAATGGGGAGGGAGGCTGGGTGGGGCTTAAGGGCTGCTCTTCTAACGTGCACGACCGACCTCCACCCACCCACCCACGTATCTACCTTTTTTGCAGCGTTTGAAAAATGCCACAAAGCCAAGCAGAGACTGGGGCCCTGCCCTCCTGGAACACCGGACTGGGCGCTATGCCCCCACCATGCCACCCTCTCCTGAAGATGGGCTTGAGGTCCAGCCACTGCACCCGGACAAGGCCCAGATCCCCATCGTGGGCAGTAATGGCTCCAACCGTCTGCAGGACTCCCGGATATGAGCACAGTCGCCAGGGGAGCATCCCAGCCCCACCCCGTGCTCCCACCACAGAGACTGGGGAGGCAGTGGACAGGTGTCACCACCTGCCCTTGTCACGCCCTAGCCGGGGCGGCTGCTGTCACCTTGGCCACCACTGCTAGCTCGGTCATTCGTGCTCGTGTCCCCAGTGTTTACAGGTCCTTTGGATGTCAAGATGGCAGCTGGGGGTGGTATGGATGACGGGAGGGCTGATGGGGGTCCCAAAGCACTTTGGAGGGGACTGGGTCAGGTCCCCAGAGGCCTGCGGGGCTTTACATGACCTGTGATGCCCCCACACTCTGCCCCGAGCTGAGGGTCTGGATGGGCCCCCCACCTGTCCCCATCCTGGGCCTCCAGCCCCTTGACCAGTGTTCCTGCCCTTAAAGCAGGTCCCAGCCTCTGCCCAGGCAAATTTGGATCTTCCCACTCAGAGGCTGGAGGGTGTGTCGTGTTACTGTCAGGCTGTGCTGCCCAGCCCTGTTTGTCTGTGTAATTATTTTTGTAAAAACTGTATTATCTGTGGTTGCCACTCCCTTGTCACCAGCCTTGGGCTCCATCTGTCTTCCAGGCCTGCCTGCACCTTATTTGGTGGCTTGGGGTCTCTGCACCTCATTCTAGCCCTGGCTGTCAGGCCTAGCAATAGAGGCCCATGATCCAGTAGCCTGCCCAAAGCGCTAGTTTGGGGGCAGGGAGGGGAGCACAGGGGTGGGGTGCTGCTCACAGGAGGCTTGCACCCAGAGCCCTGGGGAGGGGACTCCACATGACCCAACCTTGCCCTCCCTCCACCAGGCTAAAGGCCCAGTCTTCCCAAATTGGGCTGACCTTATTCATGTGCCAAATGGCCCCAGCCCGCGTGCCCCATCCCTCTCCCGAGCCCTGCAGTGTCTGTTTGTCTATCCTCTGTGCCCCTCTGTGCAGTGACAGCCCTGACCAAGCCGCCTCTAATCCTCTGTAGCAATAACGGTGCACCACCCACCCGCACCACCCGTGCACCACTAGGATTTTAAAGTCCATAGATTTTAATGAAATTTCTATTCCTGTCTCTGAGCTGCTGCTGTGCTTTGTCTGAATCCCCCAGGGGGACAAGAGTCAGGGCTGGGATGAGACCTCTGCCTGCCAGGTCTTTGTGGAGGCCTGGGAGGAGAAAGGCCACAGGCTTTGATGGTCTGGCCAGAAGCTGGGCTTGGGGCTGGGGTGAGGGCCTGATACAATGAGTCTTGGAGTCCCGGTGAGAATCCACCCAAGGCTGGATATGAGGGGGCTGGGCCATAGCAGCTGAGAGGGCAGCAGCAGATGGGGTGAGTTCCGGCAGAAATTGGAGACTGCTCCATGGCCAGCCCCTCAGCTTGGGGCCTGGGGCACGACACTGGACATTGGAGTAGAAGTTGGCCTTGTCCTGGGGCTGCACTGAAGCCTCCGTCCCCAGCGGCAGGTGGCAGATGGGCCTCTGGGGCGGGGGCAGCTCTCCAGAGGAGGAGCGGGCAGGTGGCCCTGGAGTGGCCCAGCCCAAACTCCCGCAGTCCCACGGAGACAGGGCAAGGGTCTGAGGCTCTGGCTGGGCCCGGACGGCTGCCACCTGGACACAAAGGAGTTGATGTGAGGGGGCTTTGGACTGCTCCTCTGCCTGCTCTGTCCACCTCTGTCCACCTGCCTTGGCTTACCTGTGGCTGGGGGACATGCGGGATGGCATCAGAGGCGCCTGCAGCTCCTGTTGCATGGCTGCCTTCTGCTCCTTTAGCTCTGAAGAAGGCAGTTTCTAAGACACAGCACCCAGCTCTGCTAGGTATGAGCAAGTTGGGGTGGGGAGCAGAAGGCTGAGTGTTCTAGGGCTTGCCCAAGGTCCTCACCTGCCAGGGTGGGCTCTACGGTTGCCTCAGAGGACTGGGGTGGCCCCGTGTACTCCTCCTCCAGGCAGCGCTGCAGAGGGAGCTGGCTTAGTGCCCCAGTTGGGGAGGGGTGGGGCAGGGCAGGATGCAGAGGCCAGATCCCCAGGGCAGGGCCCAGGAACCAGCCCATGTGGTCCCCTTACCATAACCACCTCAGGGCAGCCCCTGGGCAGTCCCCCTGAAAAGCTGAGTTTGGAAAAGTAGCCTGGGCTAAGAGAAGGGAAGGAGGTGAGATCCAGCAGGTTAATCTGGACATAAGGGCTCAGCATAAAACCTCACACTTCTAGGGCTCACACATGAGGCTTGCACATGACACACAGGGCTCACAAGCTTTACACGCATGTACACAAACGTGTGTGGGGGTCTCATACCAGGTTAGAGGCAGGTGCGCCCACATGCAGCAGAAAGGCACTGAGGGGAGGCCTGGGGTGCAGCTCACCTGCAGGACCGGGATCTCCCTCTCCAAGGTGCGACACTCCTCCTCCAGGAGGCCCCTGGGACACAAGGGGTGTGGCACCCAGAGCCAGTGCCACAGAACAGAGTCTCAGCTGAGGCCTCCGCACAGCTCCAAATGCACAGCAGCCTCACTGGGCACCCTCTCCAGGCCCCCCAGCCTCCGCCGCCCCAGCACAGCCTTCCAGTCCTGCCATCCTCCTCCTGGGCAGGATATAACTTCTCCTTGCCCAGGTCACGGCATCCAGGCACCCACCTGGGCAGAGACCAGTCTCCCTCTGCACTACCGCACTGGGCTGATTCTGAGGTCTCCCTCCTGCCCCCACCCCCATCAGGATAAAGCTCCTCCCTGGTGGCATCTGTACTCAGCTCCTTTCTTGGCAGCAACCTTAGCAGCCCTGAAGGCCCTGCCCTCTTAGCCTTACCCTCACAGGTCTGCCCCCAGGTCTCCTGTCTCCTCCCACAGTGCCAGACTCCAAGATTCCACCCCAGCGCCACCCCGCTGCCCCGAAAATACACTCAGGGGCCTCACCGCAGGTGCCCGGCAACTTGGTCAATGTCAGACACGTTCAGTTGGTCCTTCATGGTGCTGAGGTCCCTGAGATGGCTGCTGTCAGCTGAAGTGGCCATCACTCTCCTCGCGTCGCCTCCCCCATGCCTTCAGAACACAAAGGCCCTCCTCCTAGACAAGTCTGTGGCTTTCCCCACAAACTTTGTAACACAACATTGTGCCAAGAGGAAGAGTGCTGGAGCCTGGGTGTGCAGAGGGGTTCTGCCACACGCTTGGGTGTGGCCAATCAGCGATCCCTTCTGAATTTTACTTCCCTCATCTGCAAAATGGGGACATCATCTACCTCGCAGGGATGTGTGAGAACTGGAGAAGCGTTGCTACCATCCACTTAGGAACATGCACCTGCTCACTGACCTCATTCAGTCCCCGGATGTGAATACCACCTGCTCCCTCTACCCTCAGCTCTCCCCGCCTCTCTAGCCGAGCCCTCACTTCTGTTCTCCAGGCCCAAGGAACAACACTGACCAGTGAACAGGCTACTTTTCCCACAGATGCTTGCATATGGTGATCTTCTTCCTGCAAATCTCTCATCTGGCTGGAAATCTGTTCCTCATCTCCAAAACCCAGCTCAAACCTGTCGCTTTCTCCAGGAAGCCTTGCCAGCCCTTAGGCCGGGCAGGTGTCCCCTGGGCTCCTGCAGTCCTCATGGACTGATTCCTACCACAAATGGCTGCAGAAGGTCCAGCCCCCAGCCAGGAGCTCCTCCACGGAGCTGGGACGGGCCCACCAGTTGGTGTGGCCTTCTGCCAAGCAAGGGCAGAACCCTTTTCTCCTGCCACCACTTTACCTGGATTCACCAGTTTTCATCGGGAGTATCTCCTGTTCTGGCACATCCCACCTGGGCGCCTCCAAGGCAAAGTGCAGGACACTGGGGCTGTACTGGACCCAAGCCTGGGTTGTGTCCCTGTGTTCGGTGCACAAGAGGGAAGCTCAGGCATCCTTCCAGGGAGCCACAGGACAAACGGGGCGCTTGTCCGGTGCAAGTCAGGCCCATTTGAGTTATGAGGAAGGGACCCAACCCCAGGTCTGGGGTTCCCACCTGCCCTCGCAGATGGCCTTCTGGTGGAGACCCTGGAGCAGCTGCCGGAGTTCCTGGCGCACTAAGTCCCTTAGGAGAGGCGGAGGTGCCAGGAGGGACCAGGGGTCGGAGGTGGGGCGGGAGCTCTGGGTGTGGGAGGCCCGAGTCTCCTGAAGCAATGACCGCAGCGTCGCCACCTGCAATGAGAACTGGGACACCTTGCGACTGCGGAGGGAAGAGTAAGGAGTGAGGGGAGCTGGGGCCGTGAGGGGCAGTTCCGAGTCAGAATGGAGGGGGCTGGGCGGACAGTGAGGCCGGGGAAGACCCGGGCGGTTGCTGGGCTGGGCCGCAGAGGGCGCGGGGAAGTCTCCCGCATCGTAGGGCTGTCCGGGGGGTGTAGCCCACCTTCCCATGCCCCACCTCTGCCCGCAGCTCCCGACTCAGTTCCACCGTGGTCTCCCCCAGAATCCGCTTCACTTCGAGCCGCTCTGGGAGCGGAACATGCTCCTCCACCAGCTCCCACAGCGACGGGGCGTCCCGGGGCATGGCCTGCCCGCGCTGCCCTGCGCCGTCACCAGGCACCAGGCTCGGAGCTGCGGGACGGCGGGTCGAGGCGCTGAACCCCCCGGAGCCCGCGGGTCCCCAGCGTCGGGCCCGACCCGCGCGCCCCGCCCGCCCCGGTTTCACCGGCCACGCCCCACCTCGTCGCCCTCGCCGGCCTCTCCCAAGCCCCTCGGCAGAATTCACACGGTCCAGAGCCGCCGAAGCCTGGCGCCCCCTCCGGCCCGGCTCCTGGGAGGCTCTCGGGGGCCGCGGGTCCGGGTCACGGCCCCCGGGAGCCGGGCGGTGGGAACCAGGGGCCCGGCCCGGCCCGGCCCGCGCGCCGTCACCCGGGAGACCGCGCCGCCCCCCCAGGCCCCGCCCCGCATTCCAGGTCGGGAGGGCGGCGCCGGCTCGCGGGGAATCCGAACCATTCACGGAACCCCGGCCCAAGGCTCTTGGGCTCTGGCCCGGCCACCACTTGGCCTCGGGGCCGGGAAGAGACACCCGAGTGCACTGGGCTTATTACTCCGTTGCCTCTTCTGACCGGTAGGTCAGCGGCCGGGTACAAGAAGCCCCGTGCCCGCCGCTGCGCTTGGGGGGCCTGGCAGTCAGGACAGACCCCGGCTGGTAGGTCAGACGCCCTTCCACCACGCAGTCAGAGACCTGGGCTCAGGGACCCAGATTCCCATCCCCAGACACACACGGGGGCTGCTCCATTCACGTTTTTTACTAAAGCACCCACACAAGTTTCTGTGCAATGTACAAATACCAGCCAGCCCCGGGGCTACTGCCTTTTCTCTGAGACAGGGAGGCAGAAACAGACTGATCCAAGCTTCACCTGCCCCCCCATGCAAACCCCAACCCCAAGATCCCAGGCAGCAACACAGCACCCCCTCTGGTCCCCTCCTGGGGCTGCTCCTCAGTAAGGGGCACACCAGAATTTGCCCCCTACAATGCTGAATGAAAAAGGTTTCCCCTCCCCTGGGAGCGTGGGGGATCCCTAGGTCTGAGAATTCCCCCTGGAAGAGACACTGCCCCCTAGTTATGACTTCCCACCCTTCCAGGCCCTAGGGGACTCAAGGGGGGAAACTGAGGCACAGAGAGGTGGAGTGACCTAGCCCAGGCCACTCGGTGAGGCAGTGCAGGGGCTGGCCCAACCCTGAAGGTGAGGGAGGTTGGACTGGGGAGGGAGGGGCAGGTAGGAGGGCTGACCCCAGAGAGGGTCACACTTGAGAGGCCTGCCCAGGACGCAAGCCCCCCAAAGTAGGTTCTGAAACTTCCAGGTGCAGCTGAGGGGCCTATCAAAGATCCTTGGAAAACAGAGCCTACAGTCTTGGTCCTGGGGGGGTTCCCCCAAAGAGCAGTCACCAGCCAGGCTGTAGGTCAGTCCTCTGGCAGGCAATCCTTGGCAACAGGAGCCTTTGTCCATGAGTGTTAGCCCCGAGGGGGCCACGACGGGGGCCGCCCAATGTCCACCGTGATGTTGGTGAAAAGTGGTTGCCGAGACACCTCCAAGACCTGGTAGCGTACTGAGCCGATGCCGTCTCGTTTCATGGTCAGCTTCGTGTTTTGAATCTTGGTAAACCTAGACAGGATGGAAGTGGGTCCAGATCAGGGCTAACCACCAAAATCAATACGGGATCTCTGGGACCAAGCCTCAAGCCATCCGGGCATCTTCCAAGGATGACATGGTTTTCTTTGCCACTCCTGCCACCCCCCCCCCACCTACCTAGAACCCTCTGACTCTTGCACCTGCCCTCAAAACAAAGAGCTCACCCCTCTTTAGTCAGCAAACAGGATTGTGACACCTCACAAATCTCTCGGCTCAGACCATTCTGAGCCTCAGACCCAGACATCGGTGTCTGTCCCATGGCACCTCAAACACGATGTCCTCTATCAGATGCATCATTTTTACCCCCTAAATCCATCATCCGTATTCCACATCCTTCAGTCACTCCTTCACCTTCTATCGAGGAGGCCTCCTGTGCCAGCAAGGTCATTCTTCACTAGGGAGGTCAGGAAGAGAGAGGAGAAACCTCTAAGGGTAAAGGGAGACCATGCTGGCCATGGGATAGGGTGAGTCCGTGGCATGAAGCTGACAGCAGGGGAAGAGCAATCCAGGCAGAGGTACCAGCACAAGCTGACCTTAAACCAGGGCTGCACACTAAGCCAGAGCTTCATGGGCCAAGGGAAAAAACAGAGTAAGATCAGCTCGGGGGTTAGAGCATGTATGGGCAGGGCTCTGTAAGTCAGAGTAAGCAGTTCTTATTTTTATTCAGGGAGTGAGAAAACACTGAGGGATTTTTAGCCCAGTGTGGGGGAGGGAGGGGGCAGGGGCATACACTGTAAGTGGGGAAACCCGTGAAAGGCCACCGCAGTCATCAGGTGAAAAGTGGATGGGCTCAGATATATTTTGGGGGTGGCACTAACATAACTAGATAGTTTGGACACATGGGGCAAAGGAAAGAATCCAGGAGAACGCCTAGCTTTGAGGTAAAGAAGCAGGTAGATGGAACCACCATCCATAGAGTTCCTTAAGCCGGAAATTTGAAATTTCTGACCCTCCTGCTACTTCCCCACCCAAGGCACACATCACTAATTGATGACGGCACTAGCATGCCACTGTTCAGACAGACCTAGGCTGGTGGTATGTGCTTCCAGAGCTCCGCTCCCACCCTTATGCCCCAATTGTTTGGATCATCCTCCCCTGAGCCATCCAGCGCTGAGCACTCTCTAGATGCCAGCCTGCAGGCCCCTCCCCTGCTCACATGGGTCTTTAACTCAGCTGCTTTTTCCTCCGTTCCTGGTGCTCCTGGTGTGGCTTCATGCTTCTGCCAAACCACCACCCTACATCAGCAGGGTAGCCCATGTAGCTACTCTCACGCTGGCTCAGGGCAGAGAAACCTTATAGTCTATCTGTCCAAGCTGGGGGCACAGCAGCTCCCTAGGTCCTCACCCCAGCACACCCCCAGGCCCTGTCAATTCCTTTAGGCCCAGTTGGCTTCCCTCCTGCTCCACCCAGCATCTCTGCCAGGCCTTCGTCTTCAAACCCAAAGGATGATCCCTCCAAACACAAATCTGAGCCTACCTTTTCCCTGCTTAAAGTCCTTCTGTGACCCCCCCAGTGCCCCCAGAACAAAGTGATGTTCCCAACCTGGCATTTGAGAACTCTAACACCCAGCATTGACCCCAGCCTTCAGAGATTTTACTACCAAAGTGCTCAGACTCTTAGCACAACCGTGCATGCTCACATACCAGACTCTTACAAACACTATTTCTTTTATCCAAACTGGCCTCCTCCATAGCCTGGTGAATATAGCACTGTGCCCAAAGTGGGCACGTGACAAATGTTTGTTGAACGACTGACTCTTCACAAACCCCAGGTGATTCCCACCTCCTCCAAGAGGCTTCCTACGACCACTCCCTTTTCTGCCCGGGGAGCACCTTGCCCTGATCACCTGGTGCTGTAGCTGCTGACCCCTCCCTAGAAAGAGCTTCATGTGGCATAACCAGGACTGAGGATGAATGCTCTGAGTCCCCCCTCCCCAAAAGGTTTGGCACCAGACAGGGTAAGAGCAATGCCAGCAGCCCTGTTTACATTTCACATGCCCTTGGTGACTATTCCCAGCCAGCATTCCCGGTCACCAAATATTGCCATCTCCTCAGAGACTCAGTCTACTCCAACCCCAGAGAAGTCAGCACTGTCTCCCTTCTTCCCAGGCCTGGAGCTGCGCCTGGAGTCTGTTCTCTCCAACGCTAAGTGGTCCAGCACATGAGAGGTCTATGAGGGCATCAGTAGAAACTCAATCCACTCGCTAACAACTGGAGCCCTTTCCTTTAAATTAGTTACCCCCAGGAATCAGGCTAGGGATGAGATGTCGGGTGAGGCTAAGCTGGGGGTAGGGGCACAGGGATTGGGGACGCTGGAGTCATCTCCAAGAGCTGAGGGCCAGTGGCCTTGGGACCTCCTCTGGGGATTAGTGGCACTGGGAAGTCACCTCTAAGGAGTCAGGGGTTAGGTTAGGGACACTGGGGGCGAAGGGTACTGGGGGTCACCTCTGAGGATTGGGCTCGTTATGCTTGTCCCGGTCGTGCTTGATCATGCGGTAGCGGCCTATGCGGATGTCTGGGCGCGAGATCTTCATCCCAGTCAGGGAGATCCTGGGGACGGGGACAGACGGACTGGAGCAGGCACCAGGAAGGGCAAGGAGCCCCACCCAGTCTGTGCCACACCCTCACAGGCCCCCATTCTACTCCCACACGGTCCCTACTCACCGGTTGAAGATGTCGTCATCCTCACCGCCCCAGCCCCAGTACTCGTTGGGGAAGCCATTGATTCTCAGAAACTGGGCTTTACTCAGGCCCGACACACCTCCAAAGTAGCCAGCATATGGCAGCCTATGGAAAAGGAGGCCAGGCATCAGAGTGGGTCCTGCGGGGACACCAGATGGAGGACCAGGGATGGGGTGGGGGTGAGTGAACCACAGGGGTAAGGTGTGGGGGGACAGGTGTGGTGCAGAGGCAGGGATGGGTGCTAAGGGGGCCCTCACCGAAAGCCAAACTTGTCCATGGCAATGGCAAAGTGGCGGGGCTGGTCACCGCAGCGGTACAGGTTGCGGTCATCCATGGGGACCAGGTCCACGTCGCTGAAGATGAAGCAGTCGTAGGCGGCGTCCTCCTTGAGAGCTTCTAGGAAACCCACATTAAGTAGCTTGGCCCGGTTGAAGGTGTCCTCACCATGCTGGGGGCGGGGAGGAGCACAGGTCAGCTCTAGCCCTGTGACCAGAGGCACCTGCACTACACCACTGTCCAGAGCAGTCCCCAGGGGCTACCCTCACTACACCCTCACTACAGCTCCCCCAGATTCTCACCAGCAATCCAGATTCTCTGCCTGGACCTGGCCTCCCAAGGTCTTTCATGATTGGCTCCTCTCTGGCCACTGCCCACTGCCCCCAAGACCCAGCACCACTACATTCCTCTGCAGCCCCAGAATATGCCAGGTTTGTTCTTGCCTCTCGGCATTGGTGTTAGCAGTTCCTCCTCAGCTTGTCACACTCACGCCTGGAGATGTTTCCCCACCCAGCATAGCTGTGCATTCCCTCCCGTGTGCCTCAGTAGGCCAGTGTACACTCAGACTGTGATTCAGATCTCTCGCTCTCACCCGTTCATTCAAATACACCCTGTGGCCCTCTCCTTTGTGCCTTCTCCGTGCTAGTGGGGGTCCTAGAGATCAGCAGCCCTGGCCCCTATTCCTACTGAGCACACTGTCACTAAGCGAGGCGAACCACGAATGCCACGAAAGAGCATGCCTGAGATGCAGGAGTCACAGACGCAGCGCTGGGCCTCGGGCACTGGCCCTCCTGCTCCTCTGCATCACCAGCCCACGGCCTCTCCCTGGGCCGTCTCTGAGGCCAAAACAGGACAGAGCTACATTCACTGTCCAACCCTCAAGCCCCCCCAAAAAAGACAAACACAGGGTCCATAGGCAGTTCTGGCCTAGGTGCCTGGGGTCCCCTGAGAAATGGGGCTGCAGGGCCAGGACTCCTTGAGGCTGGGCTCCTGGTCGTGTAGGCCCAACTGCCAAATTCCGGCCAGAGCAGAATTCCACAGTAGGAGCAAGTCCCGGAGTGCCTGCCCTGAGCCGTGATCTCCAGGCCGGAGCCGGAGAGGTTCCTGGGGCGGGAGGTGTGTGAGTGGGCCCGCCTGCAAGCAGAGGAATAGAGGACCTGCCCCTCCACCAGCCACGCTGCTCTGCTGACCCCGAATGCCTAGGCCTGTGCGCTCTCCTCCCCTTCCCCGGCCCGTTTCTCCCCCACCTGCCCTCCGAGCGACGTCCATTTTCTCTGGCTCAACAGCACTCTTTCTAGCCCCTCACCAGCCAGGAGCCCTAGGTTTCTCCCACATCAACATGCTCAATTCTCGTCCATTTGAAAAACAAAAACAAAACCTCCCTCTCGCCACCACCCTACCTTTTGTCTTCCCTCCTCAGCAAAGATTTTTTGTAAAAAAGAGTTGTCTCCATTTGGCTATTTCCATTTTGACAAATCTGATTCCTTCTTCAACCCACTGCAATCTGCTTCCGCCCCCACCCTGCCCCTGAAATGGCTCTTACTAGGCCCACCTTGTTGCTAAATCCACTGGACGCTTCTTGGTCCTCGTCCTTCCTCACTCCCCCGGCAGTGCTACGCAGCTGCCATGCTTCCTTCTGGACACTTATTCCAGGGCTTCTGGACACCACACTCTCCAGGATGCCCTCCAACCCTTTGGGCCAACCTTCGCAGCCTCTGTTCTCTCTCCTCCCTCTCTCCATGGCCCCTGCCGTGCCGGCTTTCTCCTCCCTGGCCAGGCTGGACAGGACCATGCACATAGGGGTGGCTCCCAACCCCCCTCTTCACTGCCCACCTCACTCGGCATTCACTTATTTGTCCAACACTTCCCACTTCCCAGCCACTCAGACTCATCAGGGGCAAAAAACAATTCCGAGTCACAGTCACGTCCCCATCTCGCTCAGAGGAGCAGACACGTACTCTGCAAGCAGCCAAGACAGAACCCCTCGAGGTGTCCTGGCATCTCTCCCCTTACTCTCCACAACTCGCCTCACATTTCTCCCTCATCCCCACAACTACTTCCCACCACGCCTGCATCTTCACATCTCTCCCAACATCACAGCTTCTCCCCACTGGCCACCCTGCCTCTGCTCCCTGCTTCCAGCCCCTTCTCCACATGCACTCACAGCCAGGTTTCTAATCCGCAAACATACCTGTTACTACCTCCTTAAAGCCCCCACCCCCATGCTGCCCTGCTGCTTTTAGTTCAGATCTCCCCACTTTCAGGCAGTTATTCAACCACTTAATGTGCCTCCTCAGGCCTTCTTGATTTGGCTTCTATCACCTCCTCCTCCTTGTCCTGCCCACTCCAGCCAACAGTTCTTGAACATGGGAGAGCAGTTCTCCTGCCGGGCCCTGGTTCCTCCAGGTCCTCTGATCTCAGGACCCATCTCAACGATCGCGTCCCAACCCCAGCGCTGCCCAGGGACTGCCCTGTCATGCACCACCATACTGGAGTCTGTAGGAACGCATGTCCAAGTCTGAGAGTCCTCTGTGCGGAGGACCCGTGTCAGATCCTTTCCAGCCCCAGCGGCCAGCTCTAGTCAGCCCACCGCAGGCTCTCACACTGAGCCAAGTCCCTGCACCTCAGCTGTGGCCAGCACCTGACCTGAGGTAGACGTCACCCTCTCTCCAGCTCTAATTCTCCCTGTCCTTGGGTGCTCACTATCTTGTCAGAGCCCGCACACCCCAGGCCTCTACCACCATGAGCTGGGGCCTGCCAAGGACAGACAACGGGCTCATCCTTCCTGACACTAAGCATCCTCCCACCAGTGTGCTGCCAACATCCGCACGTCCACACAGCCCTGGCCACACACCCCAGCCCACCTGTATGCGTGCCGATACACACAGCCTGCATCCACACAACCATAGGCAGACAAGAACCCACGGATGCCTCAACTCTACACACATGCCCATGTGCACATGGGCCCCCCTGGGATCCACAGGCAGTGCACCTGGTTGATGACGTAGATGCCGTAGCGCAGCCGCTGTCGCCTCAGGATGGGGTGCAGATAATGGAGCCAGTAGCGTAGGTGGTGCTCCCGGTGTCGAAAGGGGATGATGACTGCCACAGTCTGGGCTGGGATGCAGTCGGGTGGTGTGTAGCGGCCGCCCAGGAGCACGCCGGGGTTCTCCCGCTGCACCCGCTCCAGTGGCATGGGTGAGGTGAACTCAATCAGCAGTCGGCCCACTGCAGGTAAGATGGTGGCAGGCATCAGGCCTTCGTCACAATCCAGGGACACCAGCCCTCTCCCTCAGCCTGGGGCGGGTAAGGAAACTCCAGGAATAGCCTTCTCACAACAGACACGGACCCCTGGTACTCCCATGGGTCAAGTCTCAGTTCCGCAAGAGCCACTCTGCCCACCCCACAGGGAGGCCCTACCCCGTGGGCTCACCAAGGCCAGGCGGTAAGTCAGGACAGGGTGGCAGGGCAGGAGCCGTGGGGCCAGGCCGGGCACTGGGGGCCTCGGGCTGCCCGGAGCTGGGGGCAGTGGCGTTGGGCCGAGAGCAGTTGGAGCTGCTGCTGGCAGCTGGGTGCAGGGCACGGGCAGGGCCACGGGCACTGAAGCGGCTGAAGAAGGCCAGGTGCTGAGCGTAGACGTCAAAGTAGAGGATGACGGCCACGAGGAAGTGCAGCAAGCAGAGGAGGAGCACAGCCTTGCAGACGCGCTCCAGCGTCCCCCCCAGCAGTCTGCTCATCCCGCAGGCGGCCGCCGGCCCGCCCAATGGGCCCGGGCATCCGGCTGCCGGCCTGAGCAGGGAAAGGAGAGAAAAGCCCAGCAGGTCAGGGTTAGTTGGCCAAGGCTACCCACCCACATCCTGCCTACTGCTCACGCTCACAGACCCGCATCCTCACGCTGACGTGCTCCCACTGACCGACATTCAGGGACTCACATTCTACCTGGAAATCTACACAGACACAATCCCTGGCAACTCAGTACTCACATATCTTCACTCACCTAAGCAGTAAACTGACATTTTTTTGTCCTCAACGACACACACCCACACATAGGCACAGCCTCACACCCTCACACCACTGCTGCACAGCTTTACACACAGTTATAGGTTCCCAGGAATGTGGCCAGGTGACCTCGGATAACACTATTCATACCTAAACACAGAAATATGTTTCCCTACAGACTCGCACATGCACCTGCGCTCCAAGAACAGACCCCTGGGCAGGACCCGTGGCTTGCGGGGGTGAGGGGAACACCATCCACTCAGTACATGCCACGCAGGAGCACCCATACTCGAGACTTCATTGAAGTCCTCCCAGGAGCATGCTGGGTAGTGGTTTGGTCAGACAGGCCAGCTCAGGCCAGACTGGGAAGTGGCCCTCAGCATCCAGGTGCCCCAAACCATAGATGGTCCAAATACAGCCTAGAAGTTTATGGGATCCCTCTTACTCCCTCTGGAGTAAGAGGTTAAAATACAGGATGGGGCAGGGAATACAGGGTGGGGCAGGGAATACAGGGTGGGGCAGGGGACACCTCTCTCTAAAGACCTCAGTGACAGGGATTTACTCTCTGGGGCCTGCCCAGCACGGCTGGTTCTGACTCCCAGAGTGGGCCCCTGGAGACAGAGTGCAGCACTCCGCATGGCAGGAAAGGGGCCCCAGCTGTGGTTCCAACAGGGCAGCACTTCTGGCAGTGCTTCAAGGAGCTGGGTGAGTCTCACTCACAGATACACAGTACCGCCCCGCAAGCCCCACTCCCTTATCCCAGCTACCTTCACCCACACTCAGACACAGAGAAAGCTACATATAGTCAGACACACCCGGCTGACAGCAGAGCACAGAGTGACACACTCACAAACAAAGCCGCTGGTCCTGGACTTGCACAGCCATACATACAGGCTCCCGGGCCACTCACAACAGCTGGACCCACGTGCAAATATCCCCTCCTCTCCCTCGGGGCAGGGGTTCTGGGTCAGGCTGACCGCCAGGCTGCGAGGGGCCAGGCTGCGAGATGCTTTTGGGCAGGGCTGAAAGGGGTCAGTGGCCTGAACACGTGGCACCCCGGGACGGGGGAGGCAGCACAGAGCGGGTGGGTGTGGATCGGGGGTGGGGGGGGCGTGGATTGGGGGAGTGGATGTGGGGCGGGGGGCTGAGGCCAAGGGGAAACGTGAGTGGAGCGCCTCCCGGCGCCACGAGGCCGGGGCGAGCGAGGACAATAAGGGAAGCTGGCCGGGGGCGGGTGGAGGAGCCCGCGGCGGGGCTGTGGGGCGGGGAGGGGGGAAGCCGAATGATGGGGGTGGGGTGGGGTAACGCCAGGCCGGGGGTAGCGGCCAACGACTCCAACGACTCTCACCCGGTCCTGGGCGGGGATCTCGGGGCCGCGCTCGGGGCGCCCCTCTCGGGGCGGCTCTGGAATCTAGGGGCCCTGGGCTGGGAGCCGCGCGCGCCCCTCTCTCACCCGGCGCTCGGGGCTCAGCAGGGGGCGCCGCTCCGGTTCTGGCTGGGTTCCGGGCTCCGGCGGCTGCGGACCGCTCCGTCCCCCATGGCCGGGCCCCGCCGCCTCCCGCCGCCCGGTCAATGGCCCCCGCGGCCCCCGGCCGCCTCCCGCCGCCGCCGCGGGCCATGGAGCCGAGCCGCCCCGGGGGGCAGGGCGGGGCCGGGCGGCCGGGCAGACCCACAGACCCGCGGACAGGCGGACCACAGTGCGGCCGCCTCCCTCCCGCGCTACGGCGCCTCGGAGGGGCAGGCCAGGCCGGCGCGCCCGCGCGCGCGCTCCCGCGGCCCCCGCCTCCAGCGCGCCCGCACCCGCTGCGCGCCTCCGAAGCCGCCCCAGCCAGCGGCCAGACACAGCGGCGAGGGGACAGAGGTGGCACAGGACCGGGCGGGCGGACAAGAAAGTGCGGCTTATCTAAGGCGTTGGATTCGAGGTGGGTCACAATACGGGGCAGGGGGGTCTGGGTTGACGCGCGAACCCAGCCAAGGGGCCCGAAGACGGGCAGACTGGTGATGGATTCGTCAGCTCGGGCAGCCAGAGCATCATTAAGGCTGGTCAGCGGCCGGCAACCAGCTGAGAGGGCTGCTAGTGGGGCAGGACCCTTAAAGGTTGCGGCAGAAATACGTGGCAGGGAGCTGGAGTGGCAGGACCTTCTAGACTAATAGAAGGTTGGGGAAAAGACTGGACAGGAGTGGGAAGAGCTGGACAGGGCCATGGGAACCCCAGGAATCAAACTAGTTACTGGAAGGGGATGGCGCTGGGATAAGCAGAGGCAAATGAACAGGCTCCAAGCCCCACAGGATGTGCACTATGGCTGCCTGAAGGTCCTGTGGCAAGTAGGTGTGGCTAGGAGGATCCCTCCCCACCTCCAACAAATACCTGGGCCCACACCCCTAGACTCCTCTCCCTTCAACAAAGATGATCAGCACTACAGTATCATTACCTCCCCACCCAGGAGGGAGCTCTGTCCAGAGAAGAGACAGTGTGTGTCAGAAAGTTGCCAAGAGGCTGGCATGAGGTTGAGGCCAGCAGGCTTACTGGCCTCTGAAAGGAGGTGAAGAGGGCAACAGAAGTAGCACTGACCCAGACAAATACCATGTTTATTTCACAAACACTGGGAAGATGAGCTGGGGGTGGAGGTGGGATACAGCTGCACAATCATCAGGGGCCCACTTTCCACAATGAGGATCCAGCCAGGCAGTGCCTCCAAGTCAACAGGCAGCAAAGACTGAGTCCAGGGAGGGCCCTGAACACCAAGCCCCCCTGACAGGCTAAATGGCACAGCTCCAGCTGTCCTGGGGAAACCACAAATAAATAAGAGTAGGGCACGGCCCCACCCACACAGATCATCTAGTCACCCATCTTCACTCTGGAGGTCTGCAAAAGAACAAGAAAAACCAGGTAGGAACAGAGAAACAGATAAAACGGTAACAAATGACAGAAAACCACACCTAGCAAACCCAATGGCTGGATGGACAGACCACAACAGAGAGGTTACTGGACCACAGTGGACATGCTATGATAGGCACAGATGAACAGGGACAGTTGAACAACCACAGAATTATGCTGTGGGACAGAGAGATGGAGGGAAGTGGCATATGGACAGTGCCAGTCACCAGGAGCCAACCTGAACATAGGCAGGCACCCACAGTCACACTCAGACCCTCAGCTGATTCTTAGCCAGAAACACACACTGTCAGACATGAATCAGACATGCTGTCCTACTGACAGAACAAATACACACACAGGCCCTGAGAAGCCCAAACACACCAAGACAGACTGATACGGACAAAGACGAGATCCCAACCCAGTTGAGACAACATATAAACAGAAAAACAGAGTATGAGACAGAACATAAAGGGAAAGACTAAATAAAGATACACAGACACAAAGCAACAGAGAGAAAAAAAAATGAGACAGTGCAGTGATACCAGATTGGAGACAAAAATGAAAGTTTCAAAAGGGGAAAACCAGAAGATGGGAATGAGGTAGTGGAAGCTGGTCAGGGATTCTATGGTTATGATAGAGAATACTGTGGATCCTTAGGAAGGAGGGTAAGGCTGGGTTGGGGACAAGAGGATCCCAGGGAGATTGAGCACCTGAAGGATTGCAACGATGACCCCAAAGAGGCCGATGGCGCTGCCAAAGATCTCCACGATGAGAATCTTCACAAAGAGGCTGGGGTTCTGTGCGTCAGCCAGGGCGGCTCCACTGCCCACGATGCCCACACAGACTCCACAGAAGAGGTTAGACAAGCCCACTGTGAGGCCAGCCCCAAACATGGAGTAGCCTGGGGGAATGGAAAGGGAATGCTGAGGCCAATCCAGGTAGTGAGAGGAGAACAACATGAACTGATGGGGTCAAACACCTCTGAGCTCTGCAGAGCTGGCCCAAGTAGACGAGAGAATATCACAATGAGAAAACTAAGCTGGGGTGTGGGAGGGGGAGTAGGTGTGAAGCCCCAGCTCTTTGTCTTCACACATCTACCTACCTGCATGGTAGTTTCGATGGCCAATGGCCTGGGGGTCAGTGGCAGTGAAAGGCTAGGGGAAACAGAAAAGTAATTAAAAACTACCTCCTACCACCCAACATCAATAAATCAATATATGTAACATGCTGGACTATATATACCCCACCCTCGCCTTCCATACCTCAGCCATGTTGCTAATGACAATTGCCATGATGATGCCATAGATGGCCACAGCCTCACAGAAGATGATGCTGGTGGTTGAAGTAAAGGAATAGGGTGGAAAGAAAAAGAGTTAAAAAACCAAGCTTCCTCTCAAGCACTCCTTACCCTCACTGACATCCCCCAACCCCAATGAAGGTGGTCAGGAACAGCAAGTCATGTCAGGTGAAACATACAGGCAGTTCCCAACACAGGTGGTTCTGACAACCTTCCAAGGGCTCTATACTTACCTGACCAGATTCTTGGTCTTGATCCTAGGGGCCTTCACCCCTCCCCCAATGATGGATGAGCCCGTAATATAGATGCCCCTGTTAGAACGGACAAGAAACTGAATGGCAGAGCCCAAGCTTGACCCTGCCCCCCAGATGACTAAGGACCCAATGACACCACCTGCTATGATTCAGTCCCCCCCCTTGGTTCCACCATCCACTCACCATGCTGCCCCAACCACGGACAGAGAGATAGCTAGGCCAATGCCCAGGTTCGACCACATGAAGGGGGAGGTTTCCGTCAGGAACCTGAGGTGGAGAGAGGGAGGAAAGCAATTCAGCCCTGGTGGAAAAGTGGGGACAGCCCCAACCCCCATCCCCACCTCTCTCCAGCCCCACCAGTTCTAGATGGCGAAACAGACTTCATATCTCCCAAAGAAGTACCAAGGCCACAGGGAGGCAGTTCCTAAGGGAATCCTCTCCCAGCCCTCCCTTACCATGCCACATCAAAGCGGAAGCCCAAGTCAAAAATGGTGTAGCAGATTCCTGCAGCAATGAGAGAAAAAAAGGTTAGCAGTTGCTCTCTAGAGAAACTCCCTAACTTAGACAAGAACTTGCTCCCCAGCTGATGGGCCACTTTCCCATATACACTTCGTTCAAGGGAGAGTCCTCAGGCCGGCCCCCACGTGAAAGCACAGCTGTCCAGATCCCTCTGCTCAGGCCTCCATTTTCTGCCACTCCCTCAGTAACATCTCCCTCAGTGACACGTCCTCCCAGAGCAAGCCCCTCGGCTAGCAGCCACCCCGGCCTAAATACCCTGAAGGGGACAAGAGCTCGGGCCCGGCCCCACCAGATCCCGCCAGCCCAGTCCGAGTCGCTGTTTACCCAACAAGCTGTGGGTGGGGGGAGGGCAAAACGACCGGGAAAAGAGGAACTGAAGCGGCCTGTCCGTGACCCAAGGAGGTCGGTCAGGAGCAAGGGCAGGAGGAGAGCTGAGAGACCAAGGTGTGCGACTGCAGCGACAGAATGGGACGAGGGCTACTCCCGCAGGTCCCACCTACGCCACCCCCCCCCCCGCATGCAGCTGGAAATCTAGGTCTCGGGGGATTAGAGGCCCGAAAAGGCCTGAGGCAAGCCCCGGAGACCAGGGTACAGAGCCCGCGCTGGGAGCCATTAATTCCCAGACCTCACTTTCCCCGCTCGGACCCCACCTCGGTAGGGTTGGTGACCCCGCCCGCCAGGGCCCGGCCTCACCCACGACGACCATGCAGGCCCAGAAGGCCACGAAGACCCCGGAGTACAGCAGCGCTAGCCCCGTCATGGTGGCGACGACGGCGGGGGGTCCCGGGCGGTGGGGGCCAGACCTAACACGGCGTCCCGGCGTCCACTGTCCGCCCCGCAGTCTGTCCGCCCGCCCCGCAGCGTCACCTGACCACCCACGTGACGCGCGCCCTCACGTGACCTCACGCCAGGTCCGGCGCTGGGTCGTTGCGTCGCTGCGGGTCCAGAAGGGCGTCGCGGGAACCGCAGGCGCTGGGGATTGTGGTGGTTGTAGTCCCGCGCCTCGGAAGCGGCTGCGGCGGGCTTCTGCCCACCTCCAGCTCTGCCCTCTCCGGGGGCGCTGCTTCTCAGCCCCGGCACCCACCCCGCTTTGGCCCCCTAGTTCTGCTCGGGTGTAAAACCCGAGCCTGGCATGCAGCCCTACCCAGTCCCAGGAGGGTGTGATGCTCTTCACTTTGCTTATGCTGTTTCCTCTGCCTGAAGCGGGCTTCGTGCTCACCCCATACCCGGCTAACCCCTATCAGTCTTTTTTTTTTTTAAGATTTACTTATTTACACATACAAGAACTGGGTTACAGGTCAGAAGTGCGAGGGAGGGGGTGAGAGGCTGCGGATTGCTTCATTGCTTAACCCCTTGTGCCACCAGGGAGGCCCCTAACCCTTATCAGTCTTTAGAAACTATTCTTCCAAGAAGCCTCCCCTACCTGGGGTGGCGTGCCTTAAGAAACTTCAACATCACGTCATTCCCTTCTAAAATGCTCCCTGGGTTCCACTTCATTGGGAATAAAATCCCAAGTACTTACATTGGCCTCTACTGATGTGGCTTCCCATGCCCCTTACCTGACTTTATCGAATACTCCCCCACTGTCTCTCCAACTGCACTGACCTCCTTGAACTTTCCTGAACATACCAGCCCTGTCCCCACCACACTGCCCTTGTACTTGCTCCCTCTGCTTCTAATTGATTCACTTACAACTTCCTTTTAGGTCTTTGCTCACCTCCTTCAAAGGGCCTTCCTTGACCACCCCGTTTAATATTGCACTCCCTCACCCCTACATCCCTTCCCAGCTACATTTCTTCGTAATATTTACTTATGACCATTTGACATACTAAGTATTATATTCTACTCCCCTGGCCTCCCCACCCACCCAACATAAAAAGAATTTTTCAGTGCTGCATTTCCAGTGCCTGGCACACAGTGGGTCCTCAATACATATTTACAGAATACATGACTGGTGCCTACCTTGTCCCAGTTACTATGGTCAGTTTATAGATCTACCTTTGCCTGTAGCCTGGGCACTCCTTGAGGGCAGAGGCCACATCTCCCCTGTTCACCTGCTTCTTCAACAGCTTGGACAATGCCATTATGTCAACATTCTTAGTAAATGTGGGGCAGGATGAGGTGATCATTTCACTTCACCCCTTCTGATCTTCAGGGTCCATCAACTCCACTTTGCTTCCAGTACCCACCATGCTGATGTGCCCTTTGCTCAGATATCCTTTTCACTTCTTTTCTCCTGCCAATTTTTCTCAAGAGATTAAGTTTAGGTATCATCCCCCCAAACCACCTCTGGACTCCAACTGCCCCTGTGGGTGTCCCCCCTCTCAGAGAATACTGTTGCACTGAATGGTAATTGCCTATTTAACTGTCCCTCTACCCAAATTCACTGTGAGGACAAAAATCCTGTCAAATATAACTCAGCTCTCCATCTAGAGAATCTGTGCAGGACCTGCAGTGTTTGATGAATAAAAAGAAACAAAGGAGAAAAAGTCTCTGGTTTATTCAAGTTTTCTGTGATCTCCCTGAGAACAAATCAAAGTCAGTGTAGACCAACACTATTCCAACAGAACTTTCTGAGATGGACATGTCTGACAGCTGCGCTGCCCTTCATGTGGCTGTTTGAGCACTGAAATGTGACTAGTGTGGCTGAGAAACTGAGTTTTCAATCTTAGTGTAAATTTATTTAAAAAGAGCCACATGTATCTTGTGGCTACTACACAGGATAACAGGTCTAGACCAATGGTTCCAAATGGGGGCAATTTTGTCTCCACAGAGAACATTGTCAATGTCTGGAAACATTTTTGGTTATCATGACTGGGGAGGAGTATAATATTGGCATCTAGTACATATGCACAGGACAGCCCCTCATAACAAAGAATCATTTGGCCCCAAATGTCAATAATACCAAGGTTGAGAAACTATGGTCAAGACCTTCTAGAACCTGCCTTTCAAAGGACAGACCCTTAATTGCACATCAGGAACTGTAACTGGCCAGGGGCTCGGGCTGCTCCCAGGAAGACAGACGGGCCCAAGTGGCTTCAAGAAAGATCCAAGTCAATCTCCATCACTCAAATAACAGGCATTCACTAAGCACAGCTTTGTGCCAGTGCCAGGACAGCACAGAGCTGGATCCTATCCTCAGTGAAGGGCTGCCTGCCCTCCCTTCATCCAGGCTCCTTCAAGGATCCTGGCAGAGGAGTGAAGTTGGTGCAGGGGACACTAAAGGTCTTAGCAGTGATTCTAAGTCCACCTGTGTCTCTGCCCCTACATGGTATCAGCTGCTTCCTTCATCCTCATAGGCGATGGCAATCCCCCGTCTTCCTCTCACAGCTCCTATCACTGGCGTCTGACCCAGGCAGGGTTGCAGCCCTTGCCAGCTCCGGGAACTAAGGAATGAGGCTGCCAAGAAAGGGAGTTGAGACTAAGTAGGCTGAATTTGGGGGGAGAATTAGCTGGGAGTAGAGTTTGCACATTTACCTGCAGGGCTGCTCTCAATCATTTCCAGCTGAGGTCTCTGGGTCAGGGCTGAGCATCCAGGATCCTTTAATGGCTTCCAGGCAGGTGGGGGTCGGAGCTCCCCAGTAATGAGCGACACATCTGGGGTGTCCCACAGTTCTGAGTCAGGTGGCGGCAAGGGCACATGGAAGGGAGAACCTGAGAGGGAGAAAAAGGATCCATGCTGGTCCCAATTCCACATCCCTAGCGTTCTGGGTTCAGGCAGTGGCCCCCAACTCACCAGGCAGTAAGTCGGCATAATGTGTGAGGTAGGGAGCCAGGCCTGGAGGTGGCCAGGCAGGGTTGCAGGCAGCTTCCAGCTCACAGGGTGCCAGTACAGGCCGGAAGAAGCCACCAGAAGACTGGGGGGCTAGGGCACCCAGAGGACAGGCTAACAGCACAAAGACATCCACCTCAGGAAAGTTAGCAAGTTTGGCAGGTGTGGGCCGCCCCAGGGCCAACACATAGCTACGTTTGCCAGCAGCCTGAGTCAGCTTCTGCAAGTGTGCCAGTGCCTCACGGTGTCGGGCCACACCTAATGTGCCTGCCAGCAGCCCAACCACACGGGCATCTCTGGCCTTCTCCACAAGATAGTGTCTACGTGCTCTTAGGCGCCCAGCTCGGGCCCCCTCATCCTGAGCCCGCCCTGTGTCTGGGCAGCATGAAGAGAAGGGTTGGCCTGGTGCCCAGCCCAAGAGCAGCTGGATCAGGTCAGGGGTGAGGTCAGGGTCAGGGCTGGCCTCAGAGCCCCCCACATAGAAGGCCCCATACTCTTCCAGACGCCTCCCTGGAGCCAGTGGGAAGCGACGTCCAAAACGCTCCAGGGGCTCAGGCTCTGGATTGAGGGAGCCCACTGGCAGGGGAAGAGCTGGGCTGGAGACAAGCAGGTCCTGGTACTGTGGACGCAGGAGAGTGGCCAAGGCCTCTGGAAGAAGGAGGTGGTGTCAGCTTTGAAAGTTGCAAGGCAGGAGTCCCTCCGTCCCCAAGAGACCAACTATGAACCAAATGCAAAGACTAGACTCAAGCCCGTTACAAGAGCTCTATGCCAGTGTACCAGAATGGGGAAATTAGGGCACAATTGGTCCACCCTTCCAGCATGCACAGGCAAAACCCCTCACCCAGGGCATGGGCGCAGGCCGGCTCACTCAGCAGCACCACAGGGGCAGTGGGGTCTGGGTTCTGGGCCTCAAAGGCCTTGGCGCAGAGCTCCAAGGCCACAGAACGCTGACCAAGGACGAAGGCCACAGGGAGTGGACGGGCTGGAGGACTTAAGCAGGCAGGGCCAAAATGCACGAGGGCCTGAACTCCAGCTTGCTCAGCACCCAGCACGTCCACACAGCAGCTGCAAAGGAAATACCACCAATGAGAGAGGTTCTCCTCAAGAGTTACTGTCATCAATGGCAAATATGGTCAGTGAAGAAAATGATGTTATAAAAAGACAGTCCATTAACGGAGCTAGTTATCAGGAAAGGCGTCATCATGAGAAAGAACAAATGGATTGGGGACAGATACCATCAGAGAGGGGAAACACCATGAGCCCTGGACCCCTCGACTTATGCCACCCTCCACCCTCAAGCTCAAGTTCACACCTGCCATAAGCCGTGTCCCCCAGAATGAACATCTTCGACCCCGTGATCTCCTCCAGTCGTGCAGCCACGGTCCCAGCATCGCCCAGGAGCTGATCAGGGAACTGCAAGGCTACCTATACGTAGAAGCCACGGAGTCAGGGACACTCCCCCACGGAGAGCCTCTTCAGGAAAGCCTTCCGGGAGTCGCCACATAACCTTCAAGGCCCTCGTCCAACTCAGCCCTCCCCAAATTCTCCTTGGGAGAATTTGGGAGTCCCCCTGGGAGGCCTAGGAAGGTGGGCCAACCCTCCCTAACCTGCCCTCACCCGTTGACAGCCCAGGTCGCGCACGAATACAGCGACTCGCTCCAGCTCGTACACTTGGTCCAGGTCTGCGAGAGGGGTGGGCAGCCCCGCGGCGCCCGCCTCCCGCTGCATCGCCGCCTCCGCGGGGCTGCTGAACGTGGACTCCATGAGGCGCTGATTGGGGGGGGCGGGAAACAGAAGGGACGCCCTCGGCTAGCCGCAGGTCCCGGCTGCTCCAAAGCTGCCCTCAACGGGTCCGAGCGGGCTCCGAAGCGCGGTCCGAAGCCGGCTGGGCAGTCCAAGGCCGGCGGGCCAGAGGAGCACGAAACCAAACCCGTGTTTTTCCGCCACCCACGAGCCTGCTGGCAAGAGTACTTCCGGGCCTTTGAGGCGTGGCCGGTGGCAACCTAGCCAATCCCAAACCAGCACAACACTCTCGCCCTCCAATCCTCGACAAGTCTTCCAGAGGACCAATGGTCTGCCGGAGCCCGACCGGAAATGCCTCAGGAAGGCGCGAAGGCTTTTGGGTGTTGTAGTTTCCCCAGCCCCCACCCCCACCCCCAGGAGGTTCTTCGATTCACCGCACCACCAAGAGCGTTCTCAGAAGCCCTGACACCCAGAAAGGTACTCCAGTTTGAGCAGCTCCTCTCCGCTGGATACTGTTAAGGACTTCATGCGCATTCTTATCATCTGGCAGGTAGCTTTATGTAATTTTTAATTCAGGTGCCAAATTGCCTGGGTATGAATATTAAGCTCAGTCACTTGAGTACTTGCTGAGAATCTTAGGAAAGTCACCTAAGGTCGCCACGACCATTTCCTCATCTCCAAACTGGAGTCCTAACAATAGTACTCCTAATAGGATTGCTGGGTGACATCAATTTAGATCTAAGATTTGCATATCACATGTACTGGAACATTCACCATTATCCTCACAAGCAATCTGCTCAATCAGGCAAACACTGAGCACTGACTGTTGACCAGCCGCCATGCTCTTAGAGTAGTTTACAGTCTTTGAAGTAAGAATTGCCCATTTTACAGTTCAGGAAACAGGTTCAAAGAGGTTAAACAGCTAAGGAGACACAGCAAGTCAGTGGAAAATCAGTAACAGAAGATATTGTCTGATATCAGAAGTTGGGCTCTAGGACCTTCCTTCTCCTAGCTTATATGTTACATTTAGTTACAGGAGTGGGGAAGCCATCTGGGGACACCATATAGGAAGACTAAAAGTATGTGACCCATCGCCACATACCCAGAAGTGGGAAATCAACAAGGTGAGAATGAGACTAAGGAGGAGTAGGAGAAGGGGAACAGGGTGACCTCAGATGACTGATGAGAGCGGGATGATGTTGGTTGTCATGGGAAGAGATTGAACAAGGAGGGAAAACATAGGACACAGAATTTGTGCAAAGACTGGGGAAAAACAGGATGGAAACAGTGGAACTAACGTGGCAGCAACTAATTTTCCTATCATCTCCAAGGAGAGTCATGGACGCACACGGATGGAAGTGAGGAGCGCCCACTCCTGCTTCAGCTCTTACTAAGGGGAAGACTGGGGTGCGTGGGAGCCAGTCCAGTGCAGCTATGGAGGAAGAACAGAAAGGAAGGGAATCACACTAAGGGAGGAGAGCAACTGCAGGAGGGGCGCTGTCCCTGGTCCTGACCAGGCCCCGACCATCCTGTGCTGGTCAGGTACCACAGAGGTGGGGAGCTACGGGTTCACAGACAACACTAGGTAGCACCGTCCTCTTCCTCTGGGAGCTGCAATACCTCTTTCCACACACACTTAACCCTTGTTTCTATACCTCTCTACAATCATGTGAAGTTTAGGCGCCTCCATAAGTTCACACCAGAAACCCATCCTGGAACTTAAAGCCACACTCCATTTCTCCCCTCACAACTGGACCCAAACCCAGCTCCCTTTCCTGCCCAAGGTCCCCTGCCTAGAAGTCTCCCAATCCCATTAGCAATGAAACTTTATCCAGCCACTTCCCTCACTCTCCTCATGCTCCCAGCTTAGCATGGTAAGTTTACCTTTGTTCAGACAAAACAAGGCATGGCAGAGCTAGAGGCCCAGTAGTCAAGACTGTTGATTAAATACATGCATGCTTTCATGCATGTTGGGGTGGGATGGGGACATAGAAATCCACATTCTCACCTCAAGGGCAATGGAAGCATTCTGCATCAGCCCAGATGGCACGGTTACCACAGTGCCCCTTCCATCACAGGAACCAGAAATTGCCCCCACTGCTCCCTTCCAAAGCCTGGCTCCAAGTATCCTCCCATCCTTCCCCAAGGCCTGCTGGGGTCACCCAGTTAGGTGGTGTTAGCAGTGGAAAGGAAACAGAGACAGTGTTGTAGTGAGGGTGTAGGTTTACTCTTTGGGGAGAAGAAGGGGAGAGGAGGCGGCATGGGTGGGACAGGGATGCCCCTCAGTAGTCAGCTGTGTAATCTGTGCCATGCAGCCCCCTGCACAGCAGTGTGAACTCCTTCACCATCTCCTTCACCCGCCTCTTGTTCACTCGCTCACTGAGGAGGGAAGGGAGAGCCAGTTAGCACCACTTACCATCACTGCCTCCTCCTCCCCACCCAAGCCTAGGCCCTGCCAGCTCTGCTCACCGAAGGATCTGCTGGCTGAAGGTGTCCTTCTGTTCAGGGCTGAGGCGGGCAGAGGGAAAACCAGGGGGCTGCAGTGCCTCCTTGATCCACATGCTCAGGAGGCTGAAGCAGTGTTTGTTCAGGGCAAACAGGATGTCGGCAAAGCAGTCCATGAGGCTGCGAGAGGCCTGGCCCCCAATGGCCTGAAGGAGACAAGTTCTTAGCACACCAGGGCTTTTCCCCTTCTGCAATAAGGGTGCCTAGCCAACCCGTCCCCCGCAACACCCCCCAACCCAAGTTCCTCGGCCAAACCATATATCACAAGTGAGTACTGCTTTTTGAAAGCCAGCTGATCTTCAAGCAACCCTACAACTTTTGGACATTTAATTGAGGAAGAAACAGAATTAGAGAGCTAGGGAATCAAAGGTTCAAGCTTCCTAGTAGGGCAACTGCCTCAGCAAGGAGAGTGACCCCCCCCCCCCCCGGCTCCCAAACACCACCTGAGCATCTCACCTCCAGCACTGCTATGAGCAATACACGGCCATCTTCCTGCACCACTTTTCCCACAGGCTCTACTTCCCCACACCGAGGCAGCAGCTCTGTCTACAAAGAATAGAGAGGCCCTTCAGCCCCAGCTCCTTCCCCACTTCCCCCTAGAGATAAGATCTGTACCCCATTACTCCTACCCTCAAGTGCAGGGGGAGGATAGGGCTAAGTAGGGGGTAGCAGGGGGTCAGCATGGGACTCACAAAAAAGCCACAGGAGGCCTTGACAGTAGGTGCCTCGGGGAACTTGAGGGCCAGCACAGCTGTGGAAGAGGCAGAGGCATATCAGATGGGGCCTAAGGATCCCCCCAAGAGGGCCCAGGCCCACCTGTCCATCTAGCCCCACTTACCACACTGGAACACAGCTTTGACATCCAATCGTTCACACAGGAACAAATCTGGCTTCCGCTTCAGAGCCTGCAGGAGGTGGAGCTGATAAGCCCAGCCCCAGCCAGCTCCAAGGACCATCCCCCCACTCACCTGCCACCCCATCCCCCAACCTCAACCCCAACCTCACGCACCACAGGTAGAGGCTGCCAAATTCAGCAACCCAGACATCTCTTGGGGACCCAGATCACCCCAGAGTTCAGCAGGTCAGAAGAGGAGCAACCAAGTGATATTATGTACATATATGTGCACATGGACGCACAGTGTATTTGAGAGAGGTTGGAGGCTCATGATGCAGAAAGCTTGGGTCCCAGGTCACTCCCTGAGCAAATACTTTCCCCTGTCCCCTCCATCAGGGCCAGACTTCCTGCAGGCTCCAGGTAGCCAGCAGTGACTTTACTTTGATTCACAGAAGTAGTTGAAGTCCCCGGATTTGTTAACAGGGCAGTTGGAAGAAGTGATGACAGCTGGATGTGGAGCCCAGTCCAACAGCCCCCCTTCATTTCCCGCTTGCATTCCTCAGATGCCCTCCAGCTCAGGAAGAGGGAAAGTAGGGTAGAAACCTTGGAACCACGACCCCATATCCAGTCCTTCTCAGTCACACCCCGCCCACAAGCCAGTGCTGCCATGGTGGGGGGTGTTAGGTGGAGTACAGGGGCAGACAGTCTACCCCAAGTGGTACCAGGACATGACTGGCACCTCCTCAGGTCACAGGAGATGCTCTACATGGCAGCCTCACACACTGCTGTTCCCCAGAAGCCTCCCAGCGCACACCACAGACCCAATCCCTCCAGCCCCTTATACAACTTCCACTTCCCCAAGTTCACTCAGGTATAAACACCCACATGCACTTCACTTCAAACACCCTTTTTACTCTCAAACACACCTCTACCACATCCCTTACACATACACTCCACATCAGCAATGCACCCTCACTGCATATTCACACCCCACACATCCCAAACCATGTCCACATACCCACAGCCTCATCCTCCCAAGTCCTCTAGCACATGTACTCTCCCAACACACCCACCCTCAAATACACACTCAAATGACCTCACCCCCCAAAGATACAACCCCCACACATCTATCCAAGCTCAGAATACACTCCGCATCTCCCACTCCTGCACCTCCCCACCTTACTACTAGAAGGTAAGTTCCAAGAGAGTAAGAACTGTACCTAGCACAGTTGCAAGCATATATTACACACTTAATACATATTTGTGGATTAAGCCAAGAAACATATTTACCTCAACTCACAGGATTCCCCCAACCCACATGAACCCCTTAATGCACAGAAACCCCCATCACACTAACCCCATGTTCCCAAAGCACAAAACACACGGCCCTCATATAGACATAGCTAAACACAGTATCCACTCCACCACTCCACAACACGCACTCCCACAGCCCACACACGCCTCCACACATGCTTATCAACACACCAGATGCCTGTCACACATCAGCATACAGCACAGCATGCATCAGTGCCCAACTTCAACTACACATGTATCCCAACGCCCAACATGGAACATACTACTTTGAGCGGCTACGTGATTTCTGTTCCCTTCCCAAACCAAGATCAAAGCATACAACACACACCAGACACAAACACATCCCGACACCTTGTCACAATGGAGCCAACACCCCACCTCCCACAGCACAGCGGCACAACCTGTCCGGCAGCCCGACTCAGGGCTCCACCGCAGCACATTCCTCTTCAGCCCTCCCTCTGGGGCCATCCCAGCCCACCTCTCAACAGCAGGCCGGGGGCACTGAAACAGGTCGTTCCCGGCAGGAGCACGGGGACAATGAACCCCAGGCTCTTCAACTCCAGTCCTACCCCCGAATTTCTTGGGCACCCCAACTGCATAGGAGCTGCTGGGCACAGCCCCCACCCCCTCCCTCCTGGCCACACCCAGCTCCCTCCCTTTGGGACCAGCCTCTCCCTGGTCTTTGGAGAGGACTGAGCTAGTTGAGGCAAGGGGGCGCTAAAGGAGGATGTTGGGTTGTCAACTTCCACGGAAACAGATGAAGAAACTCTATTCAACTGAACAGAAAAAAAATTTGTCAACAGAAAGCTAAAAATAGGCTTAAATTGAATTTCAACATAAGAGAAAGAGAAAGAGAGAGAACAGAACGTGAATGAATAAAACTAAAACACACCTGTGCCAGGAGTTGCATAAATGAATCAACAATATCAGGATGATCCCTGGGCCCTAAAATATAATAAAGATGGAACTTAAGAAAAAATTATACAAACAGCAACTCAACCTCATATAGTTATGTGGGACTGAGAGCCTGCAGGGAGACAGCGTGGGGGCACATGAGCAGCAGGAAGCAAGATAAAGAAACAAAACATACAAAAACCATGAACTGGGAGAAGCCCAACAGAAAGAGACGGCAAAGTGAAGGACGGGCCTGCCCCAGCTCCCTCCCAAGGGGCCTTCCACCTACTCCCCACTCCTCCTCAGGCCAGTCTCCCAAGTGATCCTTCGGTGCTCGAGCAATGCTGGACTCCACGTAGCTGAAGAAACAGCCCCCACACTCCTGCTGTGGTCTCCAGCAGGCTGAGGTGGCACTACACTGCATCCCACACGTCCCTCCCCATCATTAGCCATGGAAGAGAAGGGCAGAGCTGGTGGGAGTTCAGTCTGTGGTACCTCCTTTGGAGGCTTGGCTGAGGCCCTGAAATGGCCGTGGTATCAGGGCCTGAGCAGGTGTCCCCTCAATTTGATGCCCTTATGGTCTGGCCAAGGAAAGGAATCTATTGGGTCTACTGAAACCAAAGCACTTGTCTTGGGTAAGGCAGTGCCCAATTTACTGTGGGGATGCCTGGGCAAGCCACTGGCAGGGTCTTGAAAACTGCATCATGAGGCCAAAAATGAGATCCCCACCCAGCAAAGCCCCTCCACATGGACACCGACTCAGCAGATTGCCAGGCTGATGACCAGCTCCCACCATCTGGACACATGAAGAAAGAGGGAAACCAGTCAATGTGTCACCCCATGGTGCAGTGGGAAGGCAGAGCCCAGGGAAGGGGTGGCAAGACTGGGACAGCATAGCAGGTCAGGGGGCCATCCTGTCCAGCAAGACAACCGACAAGCCCAACAAATATGCTCTTGGCCCTATTCAGCCTCCAGGTCTGATGACACCTGTGGTAAGGACAAGGCATGCACCTGGAGCTCCTGCCCGGCCGCTTCCCTCCCAGGACAAGGTGCTGCAGGAACATGTGCCTGAGACACCACTTAGGAGCTGTGTGATCTTGCGCAAGCCACAAACAATTTCCTGAATGTAAAGTATATGGCAATTGTCCCTGCTTCCTTCTCCAGGCTATGAGGAGCCACTGATAAAGCCCATCCCTTTCAGATCTGAGCCCCAAGTTATTTGAGTCCTGGAAAGTGAGGCCCAATGTGCCCCACGCCCGGGTGCCACTGTAACAGCAGGTTTTACATTCAGCAGTTGCTCTGCTAGCAGTTGCCAAACAGTGAGGAAGGAAGGTTGTGAGGGCAGGAGGAAAGGGAAAGCCTGCCTCTCTTCAACAGCATCTGATGCCTGTGCTATGCTAGCTTTCTCTGAGCACTGGGGATGCAGAGAGGAGAGCCAACCCTGCCTTTGAGGGGCTTAGTGTAGGGAGACAGACAGACATTAAATCTGACTACTGTTTGTGATCAGTGCTGTATCAGCAATGTGTGCACAATGCAGCTTCAGCACAAAGTTAGAAGCACCCTATTCTGCCTCAGAGGAGCTTCTGCAAACCACTGCGTAGGTAAGGTGTGAAGGAATGAAAGGGCACAAAGCATTCTAGTCAGAGTACTAGGGCACAGGGGCAAACGGGGCATGGTTAGGAAAAAGTCAGGGTAGCTGCACAGCCAGAGTCATGAGGACAGTGGCAGGAGAGGACAATGAGAAGTATGCAGGAGCTACATCATGAGCGGGACAATAACCTGAGGTGGTGGGATGCGGCAATGAAAGGGTTATAAGCCAGGGAGGGAAAATACTCAGATTTGTGTTTTATAAAGAACATTACGTCTGCAGGGTACAGAATGCACAGGAAAGAAGGGAATCTGTCAGCCAAACCAGTGAGAAGATTATTGAGGTAATCCAGGTGACACCTTACACTGAAGCAGTTGCCATGGAGGGGGGTCACTCTGAGGGATAATCGGGAGACAAGACCACCAGGACTTGTCCCTACCTGAATATGAGGAGTGGGAGGGCAGAGTTGAGAAGGACCACACCTAGGTTTCTGGCTCAGGTTTCTCCCTACTTGGGACCAACCCATGGCCAGCAATACGGGACCAAACACTAAGGATGTAACAGGGAGCACTAGGGCTTCAGCTGAGACCCTGGCTGAGCCTCAGATCAGCTATAGCCATAAATCCAGGCAGGACTCCTGAGGTTGGAGGAGCCGTGCTATTTCTTTTCCAAATTAGAAGCCTGGATTTGACAGCCGGGAAAACTGGCATCCCTGCTCCCAACTGCAAGGTAGAGGGCCACCGTAAGTAGGGGGGCTGCAGCAATACTCAAAGGCTTTTGGCCTAGAAAGAAATAAGCCTCAATGCAGGGAAAGGAAGCAACACTGTATACTGAATACATCATGTACAAAAACCCCAAGCCGGGGGGGCCAAAAGATGCTACTTAAATACTGATAACAATCCTAGCATATATATGAAATCTCCATGTCACAGATGTGGGTTCTGGAAAGGTAAGTGACTTGCCCAAGGTCACACAACTAGTTGGTGGTGATGAGCTTAGAATCTAAGTTCATCTAGCTTCAAGGCCCATGCTCTTTCCACTTTTTATTATATACCAAAGAAAAGGAGCTAGCCTGGTGCCCCATAACCCTCAGAGCTTCAGGCCCCACCTTCCTCCACATCCAGACTGGCCCTGAGCCCAGCAGGCCAGTAGAAGACATCATTCACTCTCTTATCCACTGCAACCTAAGGTGTCAACTATTTGTAAGGTGACAATTGCACTGTGCTTAATCCCATAAATTTCCCATCAAGTCCCATATGCAACTCAGGGGACAGAGGAGAACAGAGTGGGCAGCTTTGGCTCCCCAATTGGGGTAGCAGAGGCAGTGGCAGCAGCAGCAGCAGAGCCCCAGGTCAGGACCTACCTTGCTGGAAGAGAGTGAGTGTGACGGAAGTGACGAGCAGGAAGAGGGCCTCGATTGGGGGAAAGTGGGCAGGCTCATGAGCAAAGATGTGGACCAGCTATAATAAAGCAGGGAATGTGGTCAGTTGAACCCCTGCCTCACCAGGACGAGCCAGCTTACCTGGAATGCAAGTGAGGACCCCTGCCAGGGCAGCCATCCACCCTACTCAACCTCCCCACCCCACCCCTGGGTCAGATCTCTGTACAGGATGAAACCTAAAACACTGCTGCCCCAGTGAGAAGGCCTACCTGTCGAGTGAGATCAAGAGCGGAGGCCTGGGGGATGGTGCTATACATCCGACCCAGCATCTCACACAGCTGTGGCACCATGGGGGCAAAGTCATCCAGCAATGTCTTAACAGACTTCTCAAAGATAGCACACACCGCCTTGGAAAGAAAGCAGAGAGGTCCATGAAATAGACATTTACCGTAATCATCAAACTTGCTAAGAATCTTAGCACTTCCAACCACTGACTGATGTGATGCCTGCTCACTACAATGGCAATTGTACTGCTTAAATTTATACAATGTTATATGCTGAATACATTTCCATTAAAAAAAAAAAAAAAGGAACAAAAGCAAAGGGGCCCTAATCAGCAGATCCATTGGCTGGAGTAGAACTGAGACCCTGCACAGAGAAGGCCCAAAATGGGGCCCTTACCTATAAGCCTTGCCTGATACTGTGAAGAAAAACAGGTCAACAAATCTGACCCTTGCCTTGCAAGGCAGGAGGTAAAAAGGTCCTTCTCAGAGGCACAGGATGGAACTTTGTAACTTAACTCTTGCTACTTACTTCCATCTCCACCATTTCCTCTCAGGGGGCAACAACAGCAACAAAGTCCTGAATTGAAAAGGGGTCAAAGGCAAGTCTGACGCTGAAGCAGATCCCTATCCCTGACTGTCATTCAGCCCCATCCTCACAGTCCTCTGGTTGGCCACCTAGGGCCCTGGGGATTCTGAATGTCTTCCCAAAAGGTCCCTTGTACCTATGGGGCAGGATTCACCTCGTGTGTCTCCTCCAGACCACTGCAAGCTTAAGTGGGCAGCAACACCTTCCTCCTGCCTCTGAGCAAAGTCACCAGGGGGCCGGAAAGCAAGGGATGGGGCTCACCTCTACCACCTGAGCATCATTCAGCCATTTGCTCAGCACCTTCTGGATAAGCTGGAAGACCTGCTGCAGCACCACTACCACCTGAAGACACAGAAAGAAGTGAGGTGCCCCCACCACCACTGTCACTCACCCAGGAAGGACCTCTTAATAGAGTATAGGCCAGGAATTCAAACTTCTTACCCCAGAGTGCACACTGATGGGACACTGAGTGGAAGGAATGACTTGCTGTACCTGTGCCTGCCCCTCCCCTCGCCCCGCCCCAAAACAAGATATCCTGAATTCTAGGGATCATCTCAGAGGAAACCTCAAACTGCAAATCAGGGATATCATGAGTGCCTTATGAGATTATTAAGATGTAACATTTAAAAAAATTACTCCCTATATATATCTGCTCAAAAAAGCCCATCTAGTGCCCAAAGCCTATGGGCCCGTCCCTGTAGAAGCGGAGATGCTGCCTCTCCAACCAGGCTTAGGTTAGAAAGCCCCAATGGAGGCATGATCACAGGCAGCTTATGGTGCAGCAGGGAGCAGATGAGGGTGCTGGGAAGTGGGGAGGGTAGGATAATGACTACTGAAGGAGAGTGGTGGGACAGTGGCAGCCCAGGCTTGGTCTGGGGTCAGAAGGGTAATGCAAATGGGGTGGGGAGTTGAACAGAGATTCCAAGATACTGTGGTTTCCTTTTCTCCAGAGAAACCCTGGAGGGTACTGAGAACAATGATCAAAGCAGTCCCACATATTAGTACAGAACTTTACAGTGTGCAAAGCACTTTCACTCGAGGCCACATGTACTACCCAGCACAGCTGTATGAAATGAATGAGCCAGACACTTTGGTGTTCATAGTTTCAAATGAGGTGAAGGGCGTGTCCCGGGTCAAACAGCTTATAAGTGGTCATTTCAACGCCCTGGGCCAGAGCTTACCATATTACTTATCATACTGCCTTGCAACAATCTGTTTATATGCATGTCCTCTAGACTGGGAGCAACTCGAAGGCAGAACTATCATTACATGGGGAGCATGGAAGCCTCCTCTGTTCCCACAGGGAATGCTAAAGTAGAAGGTTCCATAGTGTTAGTGGTTAAACAGGGACACATCATTGTATCACTTAATAGTTGAAGGATAATGTCAGTGTCCCCCCATGGGGCAGAGGAACCACAATGACATCACCCCAGTTGGGTTGGGAGAAAAGACACTATCACCCAAGGGCTTAAATAAAACAATGACATCACTCCCTACAGAGTGGGGGACAATGATAAGGTCATTCATGGGGGCAGAGGACCAAATGTAGCATGTCCCATGGGTACAGGGCAACAATGGCAGTATTACTCTTAGAGCTGGGAGTGGGGTGACAATGACATTCCCACAGGGTTTAGGGGTGGCAATGACAATGACAACATCACCCACGGGGTTGGGTCCCTGCGGCACTGGTAACTTCCGGAACTCAGAGCCTTCATGATCATCCTCATGATGACTGACATCCAGCGTGGTGAAGAGGTTGGAGAGAAGCCCCAAGATATGGACAATGGCCAGCTTGTTGGAGGGATTAGGCTAAGGGGAGAAGAGAACCAAGCTGTAGATCTCTCAGCCCCAGCTTGCTCCCCCAACCCTAGCCTTCAGCAGCTAGAGCCCATAGAAAGGGGAACTGCAGAATCCCACCCATGTTCCATGCCCCCCAACACCACCACACACAATCAATTCACTCACTATTTCCTCTGCCAGCTTCTCCAGTTGCTGGATATAGGGCGAGATGAGTGAGTGTAGGTTCTTAAGGATCTCTTCCACCTGCAGAGCTGATAGCAGGAAGCCCAGTGCCTGCATCAGCCACATGCACTGGCTTGTCTGTAGGACAGAACAATAAAGGGTCAGTTTTGGACTTATCTAGTTGAGGAAGCTTCCAGGATCGGAGAGTAAAGGACAAGAGGTAGGGGAAGACAGAACATAGGATTTCTACAGATTCCCACAATACCACCAAGGAGCCCCCTAGAAACTTGTGAGCTCACCTTGTGGATCTGTTTCATCAGCACATCCTGGGGATAAGAGGAAGGAACAGGTGTCAAGAATATGGTATATTTCAGTGCAGTGCAGAGCGTACCCTGAGGCCAAGCTCTATTCAGGACACCTGCATACCTGGGAGACAGCCACGATGTTAGCAGCATAGGGAGGCAGGTCATACTTGCATTCTCGGCAGATCTTCTTAAGGGTGGACACAGAAGAGACAGAGAGCTCAGGGTTGCCTAAGGCATGCAGTACGAGGGGGAGAACGCTGTTGATCATGACGGGGTGGTCAGCCAGCCACTCAGAAAGAGCTCCTAGGAGAAGAAGAGAGAGGGAGGATATCTGAGGCCAGTCAGGCTGGCTTTGAACCAGGTCCCTGTGAGGCAGACAGACAGACTTCTTGGCAGAGTAGAGTTGCAGCTCCAGTACAGAGCACTGCTCATTCAGAAGACTGATGGCAAATATGCACACAGATGCTCAAACATGAGCCTTGCAGCTGAGAAGCAGGAGGAAGGTATTCAGCAGAGGCCTAGAATTGCTGTCCCACTGACAGTGAAGTAGCCTCACCAAACTGCAACTCAGTACACTATGTGGGCCAAGACAGTCGGTTGATTATAATGCTGACATGTGTATAGGGAGGTGTGTCTCTCTCATTTTGGAAAGAACCCAGCAGGCTGGCTGTGGCTGTGGCTGGGTCCCTGTGGCTCTGGGAGTATATTGATGGGTGTGTGCCAGGTCTCACCAATGGTGAACATGACAGTATCCGCCAGCTGCACGTTGCTGATGCTGATCCGTGGGATGAGGCCAATGAGCCCAGGCACCACATCAGAATAGTTGACATCGATGGTCTCTGCGATGGATTGGAAGCCATAGAGCAGGGCTTCTGTGTGCTGGGGAAAGAAGGTACTACTGGCTTGGCTGAGGAGAGTGGGATGGGTCTGGGAGGGCTGAGGGACTCAGGCTTGGGAGGTACCTGCCAGGAGTAGGGCTCCTCTGAGCTGGTGAGCAAACGGCCCAGCTTGTCATAGAGGTTGCTGAGCAGCTCGGCCCCCAGCATCTCATAGACATACATGAGCGTGTCTGAAATGTCCACCCTGAGAAGCAGATGAAGGCCTTACACACTACCTGAATCCTGCAACCCAGCCCAGGAGCCCACCCCAGTACCCTCACAACCCTGCAAAAGTGCCTAGGGAATAGAGAAAGGTGGCCCAGGATTCGGTAAGCCTGGCTTTGGGCCCCTCCCCCTCACTGTCGTCATTATTTCAGGACTCCATTTAGAGCTGGAATTGGCCTGTGCCACCATCACCTGTAAATTCGGAACTGCTCCTTCTCATCTGAGGACCAGAATCCATATTCCTCATCAGAAGGGAACTGGGCCTTGTGTAGAAGCACATCCACCAGCTGGAAGTAGACTGGCCGGTACACCTGCTGGTACACAGCCTGTTTCTCTGCCTCAAAGGACAGAATGTCATCCTGAGAGAGTCAAGGAAGAGAGTTAGTCACCTTGCTAGCCACAGAAGCCCATGATCCACTTACTTCCTCATGGCCCAGTCCTACAGGAGGTCATGCAGACACACCTGCAGTGTGTACCAGAAGGTGAGGGTCAGGGAGCTGGTGGTCTCATTGACAGGATAGTGGCCAGGGATGCCCGTGCAGAACATGATCATGTTGACAAGGGCCAGGAAGCTCTGCCAGTGCTCCACTTGGTCCAGCAGGGCCCTGAGAGGGAGATGACCGAACAAGGTCATTCTGCCTCCCCCGGGAGGGCTCCATAAGCCCACCCCTTAGAGAGCCCTGCTATCCACTCCCACCTGTCCCTCTCCTCACCGGGAGTGGTTCTCTCCGAGGGCCACAGCAATGCGACAGATGCCATGGGAGGTCTCCATGTCCCCATTCTGCACTGCCTGTCGCAGTTGATCCTGTAGTCCTAGCACGAGTGGGATGAGTTTCAGGAGTGTGTTCACGTACCTGGGGACGTGAGGTGAGATCCATCAGAACTGTCTACCCATTCCCCACCAGCTTTCAGAGAAAGATACATTCTCCCTGTTTTCTATCAAAATACCCCCTCCACACATCAAGTCCAAAACAGGTCAAGGTCTACATGGCAGGTTTGATGATGTCTATGTTATGAAGAATCTGAGGTCAGAGATCTTCAGAACTTTGGGAAGGAGTGTGAGGTTAGTGCTATGGGTTTAATTGTGTACCCCAGTTGGACTCAAGAGTCAATACTAGAATTAGTTAAAACTTTGAGGGAGGTTGGAATGACATGAATGTATTCTGCATGTGGGAAGGACATATTGGAAGAGAAGGATACCAGAGAGCAGACTGTTATGGGTTACATCGTCTCCCCTAAAAGATAGTTGAAGTCCTAACTGCCAATATCTGAGAACATGACCTCATTTTGAAATAGGGTCATTACTGATGAGGTCATAGAGTTGGGGGGCGCTAATACATATGACTGAGATCCTTATAAGAAGACACCCATGTAAAGACAGGCCTACAGGGAGAAAAAAGCGTGATGATAAAAGCAGGGATTGTAGTCATGCAACTGCAAGTAAAAGGCTGCGTCAAACCACCAGAAGCAGAGGTTTCAGAAGGAACCGATAACTTGATTTTGGATCTCTGGCCTCCACAGCTAGGAGACAACAAATTTCTGTTGTTTAAAGCTCTTCATATACATACGCCACATAAAGTAGCAGCTTTAGGAAATAAGAACAGTCAGTGTGAGAGAATAAAAAAGGATGTGAGACAGAAAAGCTAACACAGGCTCCACAGCCTTGTTAAAGACTTTCAGTGGCCACAGCTTCTGAGAGCATCAGTCCCCAACTTCCACTCCATTCCCTTCCACCAATCTTAATGCCTCCCTGTGACTATAGGAAGGGAGAGAAATAAACGATGAACTGAGACTGCTACGGGGAAAATGGACAGGACTTGATGACTGACTAGGTGTGAGGATGGGGACACGTCAAGGGCAACTCTCAGGTTACTAGCTAAATAACTACATGTAGATGGTGGAGCTGTGTGAGGAGACCTGGAGGGAGAGAGTAACAAACTGGATGGGAGGTTGGAAGGTGATCAGTATCATCAAAGTTCAGTATCTTCTTGAATCAAAGGTATCTGGTGAGATGTGCAAGTAGAATTGTCCAGAGAGTTGGGTATAAAAACCCAAAGCCCAGCAGAGGTTAGAGCAGGAGACAGAGATTTTTGGAGTCATCAGTAAATAGCTAGTAATTGAAGCTATGGGAATAGATGCGACTTGCCAAGGAAGGAAATGCTGAACAAGAGAAAAAAGAAAGCTCAGGTCAGAGCCCTGAAGCACAGTGGTCCCTAAAGGAGGAGCAGAGGAAGCACAGTACACAAAGGGGGTGGAGAGGCTGGCTCCTTTCCACCAGCCCTGCCACGGCAGCCTGCTTTGTGGGGGTCAGACTAAGTAGAAGTGATACTCTCAGGGGGATCAGATGCTTGAGGACCCTCTGCTGTCAATCAGCATCACCACAGCAATCTGTGGAGGAATCTGTGAAGGACGGGAGGTCTGAGGGTCCGGTGGAGAACAATGTAGACTTGCCCCAAGCAGGCTGCTAGACAGGTATCATCATAACCTTAGGAGGAGGGGGAGGCAACCAGTCCAGGATATTGGCCTTCCCAACATCTCTAATCTGCTGGGACAAGGCGTTCATACCCGGATACCCCCAGCTCAGAGACAGCTCCAGAGGGTGCTGCCTGGAGACAGCTGGATAGCTTCAGTCTCATGACCCTGACACAGGCTGCACCACCAGACAATGGGCACCTTCAGGCCAGACTCTGGGACAGCGAACAGGGGCAGGGCCAGGGGCCATGGCCTGAAAGCTCCCAAGCAGCTGAAAGTTCCCTACTCCCAAAGCATTCCCACTATATTCTGAGGTTTCTTCACACCTGCGATAGTTCAAGTACACAGCAGGGATTCGATGAAAGTTCTTAATATGTCTTATCTGAGCCCCACAGTAGGCTAAATCCAGAAGGACTCAGAGTATTACTCAAGGTTAGACAGAAACTTAGAGATAGATTTCGGGTTGAGAGAGACAGCCCCTTATACTGCTATAGGCCTGTTTCTTTTTTTCATGACCAAACCTGAATGTCCCCAAAGGATCTATGCAAATCTCAGCCCATATCTCAAGTCCTAACTAATAGGAGGTCCTAAGAGCATGTCTAATTCACCTTCTCTCTCTTGCCCCTGTCCCTAATGAAAAGCTTTTCCAGGATTAAGAACGTATTTCAGAAAAGAAAGCTTTATTTTCAAAGGAGCAAGAGCCAGGAAGACAATAGCAGTTGTGGAGGAGCGGGGCAAAAAGCTGACTTGAGCGGAAGCTCAGGCAAGGGGAGGGCACATGTAAGGACACCTGGGAAAGGCAGTGACTGGATGACCTACGAGTGAAAACCACTTCAGGTCACTTTCTCAAGTCAAAGTAGACTAGACAGAGCAAGACCTAAACTGATGCTGGCCTAGTGCAACCCATCCACCGGGGAACTCTTGCCAAACCAATTTATACCAGAAATCTCATTGTGCATTTTCTCTGCTTAAAATCCCATAATATCCTACTACCTGGCACCTATGCCTGAGTTCTGTGGTAGACAGAAGATGTCTGAGGTCCCAGAGGTTTCTAGGTTTGGGGAGGAAGACAGAAAGGATGCGTTTAGGACCTGGCTAAGACTGGGTTCAGGAGACCTGGCCCTAGTTGGTCAGTTCAAACAGCTGGGGCAGGGCTGCTGGGACTCACTGGCTGCCACTCACAGTGAGCTCAGCCCAGACCTGCAATTAGAGCTCAGGGAGCAGAGCTGAGAAAATGGGGAGAGTTGCTAAGCAACAAAAGGGGGCTGCAGCCAATGGGCGCCGAGGAGGCTGTGGATTCCCTCACTGACTCCTTGCAAGCCTGCTCATTCGTACAGAGAAGAGGCATCAATTACCTACCAAAGCCCTTGAGACTGGCTGGGAGGGCAGACCTGGGTGTACCCAGGGATACCCCACATCACCTACCCACTGGCCCTTGCCAATTCCCTTAGCCACAAACTGTACACCCCTAGCCAGAACTGAAGCTTCAGGTTACCAAGAAAGGCCTTGACCTGGGCCTTGGTACCCACCCTAAGTTAGGAAACCAGGGAAAAGGGATCACACTAATTCCCCATGCAACTGACACCAAATAATAGTAAGCACTTTTGTGGAGTGCTTAAGAGCCATGTCGAACCTTTCGCACAAATTGTTATATTTAATTCTTATACCAAAATATTCTTTATAGAATGGTAGGGGCAAGCCCTGGGCATGTTATATTGTTTAAACCTCTACAACTCTGTAAGGTTAATATATCAGACCCATTTCACTGATGAGGAAATTGAGGTTTAAAAGTGGCTTATTCAAAAATCTCAGGTCTAGTGAGTGGAATATCTGGGATTCAAATTAAGATGTGACTAGCGCTAAAGATAGAACCTTAACCACACCCCATGTGATCTCTTTCAGTGTTTTTTCCCTCTCCAGCTCTGTCTAGTGTTCCTATCCCTGAAATGTCAGTGTCAGCCCTCCATTCTTAACCTTGACAATCCAATTGATATCATAAATCACATCGTGCCATTTTCTCTGCTTAAAATCCCTTAATATCTTTAAATCAAGCTTCAGGATGAAGACCAACATTTTAAGCCTGATCAACAGATCCTGCATGATCTGAGCTCAGATCCCCAACAACTGGCCCTTAGATCCTGCTCTCTAATCATACCTACTCACCAGACTTTCTCACACCCTTTCTTTGCTCATGCTCTTAGGCCTGCCTGGTATATCCTTCTCATATCCATCACCTCAATTCTTAACCAACTTTCAAGAACAGCTCAGTTGTTACCTCCTCTGGAAAGCTTTCTTCAGCCTTCTGCTTTCTCTCTGAGAACATTCATCACGTTGACTATATTTGCCTATTCATGTGTCTAGTAGATTATGAGCTTCTGACTTACAAAAGTGAACCCATTTACCTTTATGTTCCCTCTTCTCAGCACAGGGCCTGGCACACAAGTAGACACTCCACAAGCGCACTGAACAGCACGAACAGAACTTCACTACACTCACCTTCTTTTGAGTCTTTGGATGTACCATGGTGCTGCCCACCACAGGCCTTTGCACCTGCTGTAGATCCTGAAGCCTGGGACCTCTCTCCTTCTGCAACTCCTACTTTTCATCCATTCAAAAACTACTGAATGTTACCAAGTGCTGCCCAACACAATGTGACAAAATAAAACGACAGTCCCTGTCTTCACAGAGCTGAGGGACTAACAGGAGAGATATACATTTACTTAAAATGAAACTGTATTATAGGCTACAATGGGAAAACACCGGGAGCTCTGACACAGACCAAACTGAGTCTCAAAAATCATGAAGACTGGGCCTCCCTGGTGGCGCAAGGGGTTAAGCACCGCACTATGAAGTAATCCCCAGCCTCTGCAGCACAAGTTCGATCCCCGGCAGGCCAGGGAGCAATACACGTGGCACAGCAGACCTCTCCTGTCTCACCCGCTGCTCCCCTCAGCAGTGTATTTCAGTCAGTCTGCCTGTTCTGTTCCCCACTCTGTCTCTGGTGAATCCTCTCACCCCCCGCATCTCTGGCCTGTACTCCAGCTCTTGATGCATAAATAAATAAATCTTTAAAAAAAAAAAAAAATCACGGAAACTTTGGGCCTCCCTGGTGGCGCAAGGGGTTAAGTCTCAGCACTATGAAGTTATCACCAGCCACTGCAAAATGAGTTCAATGCCCGACCAGGGAGCTGACCCACATGGCACAGCAGACCTCTCATGTATCACCCGCTGCTCCCCTCAGCAGTGTATTTCAGTAGATCTGCCTGTTCTGCTCCCCACTCTGTTTCTGGTGAGTCCTCTCAACCCACCCCTCTCCCAAATTCTCTGGCCTATACACCAGTTCTTGTATGCATAAATAAATAAATCTTGAAAAAAAAAAATAATGGGGGCCTCCCTGATGGCGCAAGGGATTAAGACACAACCTATGAAGTTGTCCGCAGCCTCTGCAGCAGGAGGTCAATCCCCGGCTGGCCAGGGAGTAACTCACATGGCGCAGCAGACCTCTCCTGTCTCACCTGCTGTTCCCTTCAGCAGTGTACTTCCGTCAATCTGCCTGTTCCCCACTCTGTCTCTGGTGAATCCTCTCACCCCCGCACCTCTGGCCTGCTTCCCAGCTCTTGTATGCATAAATAAATAAATCTTAAAAAAAAATCATGGAGACTTCCCCAGGGATCTGAAGTTTAAGCTGAAGCAAAGGTGATGTGTTAAATGCATGTGGTGTTAAATGTATGCATGAGGCTGAAAGGACATACCAGAACTGTGAAGTCTGTGAGAGTAAGAGAGCAAGGAATATAGCACGAGACGAGGTTGGAAATGCCATATTGTGAGGCACCTGTGTGAATCACACTCAGGATCCTGAACTTGATACTAAGAGCAGTGAGGAGGTCACTGAAGGGTTTTGAGAAGAAAGGGAAGATTAGACTCTCATTTTCAAAAGATCACATTGGTTGCTGAGTAGACAATGAAGGGTACAAGAGCAAAATCCAGTAAGCTCTGCAATAACAAGGGGAGAAAGATGATGACAGCTTGGGCTAGGGTGGAGGCAGGGGAAATGGAAAAAATAGATTTGCAATATGGTCAGGAGCAGAACAGCCAGGACTTGATGACTGATTGGTTGATAGAAAAAGAGTCAAATATTTTAACTGAATAATTTGTTGGATGATTAGTTGTTTAATGTCTGTCTCCCTCTCTGAACCGAAAGGACAGGGGCCACGTCTTATTTGATTCCTTGCTGTATCTCCAGCATAGGACCAGGCATGCAGCAGGCACTCAATTAGTGTTTACTGAATAAATGGATGAATGGATGGATGTGTAGCTGGCCAAGCAGACTGTCCCTCTCTGGGAAGGTAGGGACCAGCTCACCTCTGGGCATCAGGCTGTGAGATGGCATTGACTATGGCCTCCACACTGCTGTCAAAGAGCTCCGAGTCCTGCAGAGCAGCGAAGGCAGCCTGAATGAGCGCCTCACAGTCCTGCAGCGGCACCTCCAGCTGTACCCAGCTGGAAAAGCACTTGAGCACCTTCTGACGCACACAGCTGGGTGAGCTGGGCTGCTGTAGCAGCTGCTCCAGCAATGGGAAGACAGCCCCACACTCCACTGCCAGGCTGGCCCGCACCAGGCCTTTGCGATACTGGGGCAGGCGGCTGGTCTGAAACTCTTCCGGTAGCACTGTGAGCAGCTCTAGCAGAGCCAGGCAGCGGCCCTGGCCATCCACTGGTGAATCTTCAGCCTGGAAGAGCCGTACCATATCTGCCACAGCACATGGCCAAGCGTCAGGCATCATGCTGAGAGCCAGTGAGGCCAGAGCTACACACAGTCGAGTCAGCACAATCTTGGAGCCACTGGCAAAGTGGGTGATTTGGGTGAAGAGTTGGGCCTTTAGACTTTCATACTGGTCAGTGGGGATATCACTCCAGTATCGAGATATCTTGATGTGCAGGGCACTGGCCCCAAAGTACTGGATCTCGGGCACCTTGTCAGGCTGCAATAGCTGCCAGCTGAAGTGCCAGGCCTGTGGGGACACCTGGGCCTGCATCAGCCACTTCTGAGCCAGGTTCTTGTTCTCGATGTTGGGGTCGTAGTAGAGTTGGTGCAGCGCCTGCAGGACAGTACAGGACTGAGCAGATGCTGGCCACTCTGGATCCTTCCAGAGCCCAGAACAGAGGATGAGACTTGGTCTTTCTGACTCAGGGGCTGAACAGAAAGTGAGAGCTCAGGACTCTGCAGTGCTTCCTGGGCCCCGGATCCTGATGTTGTCTTGAGAACCTACTACCCCCTGCCCTTGTTCTACCATATCCTTTTCTCTTTATAGCAAAATATTGAGGGTTCAGAGAGTCAAACCTCCATAGGAAAGCAGAAAAAGAGGAGGCTGAGCTCCTCAAAGGGGACATACTTGCGGTAAAGGGCAAGGCCCAGGTGGAAGGAAAGACTCCTCAGGGATGAAGCTAAGCCTGAGAAGAGCATGCAACAACCTGAGTTGATCCTTCCAGGCACAGCTGCTCCCATCAACTCCTATAGTTCCATTCAGCTCCCCCCAAGATCATCCCTAGGTCACTCCAGATGCTGGCACCAAAGCCAGTGTGAAATCTGAGCAGGACTAAGACTCTGCCAGGAAGCGCTGAGGCAGAGACATACGAGAGGGGAGGGTAAGAACATGTGAGGGTCTAAAATGCTGGTTCAGAGACGTCTTAGCCTGCAGCCTTGACAAATGCCTACTCTAAAGCATTCTACTAGCTGAATCCCTATGGTCCCAATTCCACTGGGACTTTACACAGTAAGAAAACAGTGGTTTATCTCCCCGGCAGCACATGGAACGTGTGCAACCATGCCAACATTGCCTGGTCCTGAGGGCTGGAAAAGTGAGGCCAGGACTCTGACCCCCTACGCAGGCACCATACAAGCAGATTTAGCTCTGTCTGCACCCCTGACAGACAGTTATGGCCGCTGTCCCCAACAACCAGCTTGGCCCTTCAAGAAGCTAAGGGCAGGCGGCAAATAGAAGCAGAAGGGATGCATCCTCACCACTTGGTATGGCAAATAGGAGTAAAGAATAACAAATGAATATCTGGAACCATTCCCTGCTTTCCAGCAGGGTAGCCACATCTCCCCATGCATCCCCCGGGCATGCATTTCTGCATTCCAAGCCTCTGGGGACAGAATCCAGAAAAGAGCCAGAGAAAGACAGACTGGGCAGTGTGGAAGCCTGGGAGGGCCATGGCAGGAAGATTTATGGGCAGGTGAGTATGCCAGCTATGAGGCTGCCAGCAGGACCTGGCCCTGTAGACCCAGGATAAAACAAAGAGGGCCAACCCTACTTCTGACTGCCCAGGACCGGTTTGTCTTCTGTCCAATGAAGGACCCTGCTCCAAGGAAGAGTGGAATGATAACCCAGATTGTTTTAGTTCCAGATTATTTTCTGAGACCCTGGCTCAATGAAACAGGTCATCTGGTTCATGGAGACTGAGCTGCAGGTCTCCTGAGTTCCTGGTTTCTCATTGCACACTCATGCAGTTCCTATGGAGCTGGAAAATAGCGAATTTGGCTGGAGGTCTAAGCCATCACCATCTTGAGGGATGATCCCAAGACCCTAGAGTATCTATCTACAGAGAACATATGTCTAAGGATGACCAAAAATAGCCCATTAGGACATCGTAGCACTCCTGTCCTGCCTACCCAGAGATAGCAAATGCCAGGTGCTCTAGGGCACCATCCCAGCAGGCACCCAGCCCAGGCCTGGGCTCTGCCATTAGTGTCAGTCCCCAGAACTTCTGCTCTGTCACTGGAGTGCCCACCCCAGGGCCCTCATACCTTCTCCACGTTCTCCACAGTGAAGTCCAAGGCTGGTGTTGCTCCAGCCCCTGCAGCCCCCGGCTGCTCCTCCCGCCGCTCCATCTTTGCTCCCTCCCCAGCAGGGAGGTGGACCCTGACCTGACTCCTGCCCCAGCCCTTTGGCTGCTGGCCCCCTGCTAGACCCCGGCTTGAGTGCCCAGGGAGTGGTGGTGTGAGAGGGCGCCCAGGGCGGGCATGGTTGCGGAGGCCTCCCCACCTCGGTTGGGGTGGGGAGCTCGCCAGAGAGCAAAAGGGGTGCTCTTAGGAGACCCACAGGCGGACTGGGAGGAGGGATCGTCAGTGAGGAGTGCTCAGGCGGGGATCCTAGTGGTAGGTCACGGCTCTGTTCCCAGAATCTGTGAGGAGGGAGTCATAGGGGAGGGAGGCCTGTGGGGAATACCGCGTCCCTGGCCCGTGAAGGGTCACAGGGTGGATGGCCTGTACCCACACACCCTCGTCTGGGTGAGTTCTCCTGGTCCTATGAGGAGGTCAAGGGGTGGGGAGTGACAAGGGGAGAGAGCGCTTAGCGGGTTACGGAGGCGTCCAACGAAGCGCGGGGGCGCAGCTTTGCGATTCTGGGGCGAAGAGTCCGGAAAGTTGAGGGCTGTGGCAGATCCCCTCCTCTCGGCTAGGCCCGCGCTCTTCTCACCGCCGGGAACCGGCCCCGCTACCGCCGCTGCCTCCGCCCCAGTGACTGACAGGCCAGCCGGCCCGGCCGGAACGGGGCGGGGACCTCAGCGAGGCACGGGCTGCCCGGAGCGCCTGTCCCCAGCACCGCCGACTCGGGCGCCGTGGTTCCCCCCTCAGTGCCTGCCCTGGCCCGACCCGGCCGGCACAGCCCGGCACGGCTCAGCGGAACTGCGCGGAAACTCATTCCGGGTCCCTGGTCTTGTCCTCGCGCCAGCCTGCGCGCCCCCGAGCAGGCTACGGAGCGGTGCGCCGCTCTAGGCCCCTACCGACCCAAGGCCCCGCCGCTCTGCACTCTGGGAAATGTAGTCCTCATTGCGCCTCGCTAGAGGGCGGTGCCTTGCGGTGGAGACCGGGAGCACGTGGACTGGGGGGGGGGGCGGTGATCGGCGGAGCGCCGCAGAGCGGGCCTACCTGGGCCAACGGCCCTCGGGTCAGACGTGGGGGTTCGCTGCGGGCCAGCTTCCGAGGCGCACTTGACTCAAGGGCCGGTGAATGGAGGTGGAGTCCAGGCTGACAGATAAGGTTTGTGTGCTGAGGTGGGGGTAGGAGAAACAGGTCACTCTTCTGCCCTGCTAAGGGTGCATCCCGGGGCCCACTAGAGGAGCTGTCTGCGGAGAAGGCATCAGCGCCACTTCTCTCTGAGAAGAGAGAGGGCTTGGCGCGCCTCGGGAATGAAAAAGACTGGCCTTCGGGACCATCGAGTGAGCAACCAGGAAACCACATACCATGGACAGTGCTCAGAGAATTTCCTATGGTTCTTGGAAGCAACTTCTCTTTGTGAGTAAGTAGGACAGGAAGGGCTTACATTTAAGTGCTAGGAACAGTATTTTGCATATCTTGGGGCCAGTTCTCTCGACAGCTCTGAGGTGGGCATTTTTATTTACCATTCTCAGATGAGGAAACCAAAGTTGGGGGGAAATGGCGTTTATCTTGTTCCTGGGATATCTGGTCAGGTCCCTTGGGTTGTCCTTTATTCATTTTGGCCAGCATAGCAGCAGGGAGGAAAATCATCATCAAAAGGGAAAGGACTTCTGTATTTGTGTTCAATGGATGAAATTGGCAATAGCCTCTGAGGCCTGAGAAAGTGGCTGAAAGCTTACCCGAGGGGAAACTTTATCTGAATATAAAAAGAATAGAGAGACTGGGGAGGAGGGGGGCTTGATTTCCTGGCAAGCAAAGTCCAGTGGGAATCTAGTGAAACTTTTATCAAGAAAGTGTTTGAAGCTGGTAATTTGTGTTTAGTGTAAGGGGATGTGTGTAGGGTGAAGAAGGGGAAGGGATGAGTAACAGGTTGAAAGACAAGTTAAGAGCAGTAGATCTTTTTTTTTTTTTTTAAGATTTATTTACTTATTTATTCATACAAGCACTGAGTACAGTCAGAAGCGCGGGAGGGTGACAGAATTCACCAGAGACAGAGTGGGGAGCAGAGCAGGCAGATCAACGAAATACACTGCTGAGGGGAGCAGCAGGTGCAGCAAGAGAGGTCTGCGTGCCATGTGGGACCCTCGCTGGGGGCTGGGGATCGAACCGGCACTGCAGAGGCTGCGTGCAGCTTCGCAGCCCAGCGCTCAACCGCTGTGCCACCAGGGGAGGCCCAGGAGCAGTAGATCTTGAAGGAGTTTGGAATGGGATGGGATTTCAAGTGAGCAGTGATGTTTAGATTTGTATTTTACAAAATCTGTAGTTTATAGGACACATTGAAGGAAGAAAGCGTAGAGGCAGAAGACATGTGGAAGAAGAGAAAGCCAAAATGAAGTCACTGATTCCCAGTCAGTGCTTGGGTGTGTGAAATGTCCTGGCCTTGAAACAGACTGGAGATGGCAATGCGGAAGTGGGAAGGGGAGCAAGGAGGGTTAAGACTTAGCACTGGACTAAAGACTGTGTTCAAAACCCATCTCTGCTATCAGACCTTGACTTCTTCTGAAGCTCACTTAAAAAAAAAAAAGAGCTAGAGAACAAACTGAGATGATATATGAATAGGGCTGGGCCCAGAGGCTACAACTTGGACAGTGTGAATTTTCTTTCTACTTCTAATCCAGAGCTGCTTCTCATGGCTGGGGGTTCCCCTGAAAAAGAAACAATCCAAGTCTCACCAACAATGGCTCCTGAACTTGCTTTATAAACATCACCTCCGACCTACAAATTGAAATAGGCTCTGGAAAGGGACAGGGTAAGAGATAGAGGGGGCAGAACCTGTGACAACCCTGGAGAGGTCCCCAGATTCAGGAGAGAGCATTCCGAAGCCCAGAAAAGGAGGAGAGGGAACTTTGGTTGGTCCCCAGGAACCACTAGCAGTCCATGTCCACCACAAATTGACTTCTCAGTTTTCCATTTTTAGCCTACTAGAATGGTGTGAATTTGGTCTGCAAAACCAGAGGAGGGCCTGCTTATTGTTGAGAATTGTCAGGGGAGGTTTCCCCTTCCACTTAGCACCAATGTTAAATGGAGGCAGTTTTCTTTTCAGTCCCCTGGATTGAGGGAAAGAGGTTAGGTATGAAGGTGGCAGGATGGGGTGGAGAGTCTATTTATACTTCACTCTTTGGGGTGCTGGCCTTATGGGGGAAATCCAAGTTAACTCCCCACCATATGTTTAGGGATCCCTCACAAACCAGTGGTCACATTCATCAGGTAAAATGAAAACCAACTACCGAGTCTTGCTTACTTTGTGGCTTCCTGCAGTCACATATTTGGGGGGGTGCCTGAATATTTCTTATGTGTTTGCCAGCTCATGGATGCATTTATTTTTATTTTTTATTTTTATAAATATAGATTGTATCTATGTATCATTTTATTGTATGCTTAATAGGGACTTTTCAATAGACTTTTTTTTAAAGATTTATTTATACAAGAACGAAATCTTTTTTAAAGATTTATTTATTTATACAGAGATGCGGGAGGGTGAGAGAATTCACCAGAGAGAGCAGGGAGCAGAACAGGCAGACAGACCGAAGAAGCCGCTGAGGGGAGCAGCGGGCGAGGCAGGAGAGGTCTGCTGTGCCATGTGGGAATCTCCCTGGCTGGCTGGGAATTGAACCCGCGCTGCAGAGGCTGCGGACAGCTTCACAGTGCAGCGCTCAGCCTGCTGAGCCACCGGGGAAGGCCCTGATGCATTTACTTTTAAAAGCACATTTTTTTTTCAGTCTTCTTCATAGACCTGTCTCTCTCCTACCTATTCCTGAAGTGTTGGTTCTCCATGCCCCAGCCTCTGCTTCTCATCTTATCCCTCAGAATCTCACCACTTTGGCTTTGCGCTGTGACTCCTAGATCTCTCACCCAGACTGTCCTGAGTTCCAGCTGCCACCAGCCTCCCCTGCCCTCTGAAGGTGTCACAGGCACCTCAAGTTGAACATGGAAAAAACCAGACTCATGACCAGTAAAGGCCCTTTGTCCCTCCTCCACCTATTTTAAAATGCAAAAATAAATGCATCCATGAGCTGGCAAACATGTAAAAAATATTCAGGCCCCCCCCCCAAAAAAATGTGACTGCAGGAAGCCAGAAAGATTTCATTTTCCAGAATAAATAAATAAATAAAAAGATTTCATTTTCCGAGGCTCAGTGCATGTGCCATCTCCTCCACAGACTTTCCTGGCTCTGCCTTTCCAACCAGGTAAAACTGATTTCTCCCCTTTTGTGAGAGTGGGATCCTCCCTTACCCTGACACGCAGAACCACCCCAGGCATACTTCTAATGGAAGACTTCTGACGGTTGATTGCATTATTTTTCTTTGTTTACCCCACCTCGATTTGCCAAAAAAAAAAAGAACATCCAATTAAATCTGAATATCAGATCAAAAACAACAAAAATGTTATTCTTTTTAAATTGAGGTAATGTTTGTTTGTATAATTGTTTGTATTCTGAACAAAAATATTTTAATTATGTCCCAGTTATTACATGAGACATACTTACTAAAAAGAAGGATTGTTATCTGAAATTCAAATTAAATTGTCTGTCCTGTGTTTTTATTAGCTCAATCTGACATCCTGCCCCACCCCCAAGGTAGTTAGTGGTAGGTAGTGCCCAGTCACTGTTAAGAGAGTAGTGATTTCTCTGGCTGCAGGGTTGAAAATGACTGGAAGAAGTTGAGACTGGAGACAAAGACAACGGTTGGGAGGATGAGCAATAAATCATTCCAGAAATCATGAAGGCTTCAAGAGGATAGCAGGAAATAGAGAAAGGGGTGGTCCTGCAAGCTCCAAGTGTTTGAGGATAAATGGATGAAATAAGTGACCGAGCTCAAGGCGTCTAGGATGCTGCCCGCATTTCTAGCTTGTGTCACAGGATGCAGGTTGGTGCCATTTACTCGGGAGGAAACACTGAAGGTGTGGAAACTGGAGAGCAGGGAATCTACTTGATTCCGAGAGTAGAGAGTGGGTCTGAAGGAGAAAATAAATGTATCCAGGGCAGATATGTTAAGTTTGGGTTTTGAAGCATATACAGATCGAAGTGATAGAAGTACAGATTTGGAGCTTAGGAGAAAGGTCTAGGCCAGACATAAAATGTGTATGTCATCAGCATGGCGGTGGTACCTTGGAAGGAGATAATGTTGCTCTGGTTGAAGGTAGAACTGGAAGAGAAGACAGCCTGTAGCTGAGCCCCAGAGATGCTTAAGAAGCAAAGAGAGGAAAAGGAACACAAAAGTAGCCTGAGAATGAGCAGCTGGAGGGGTGGAAGAAACACCAAGACAGCGTGGGATCCAATCAAGGGCTGGGCAGGTTTCCAAGGAGGCTTGACAACGTTGAGGACTTCTGGGAGCTCAGCGGATTAAAGGTTGAGAAGTAGCCTTTTTTTTTTTTTTTTTTTAAAGAGGCATGTATTTTTATTTATTTATTTGTTTGTTTGTTTGTACATGCACTGGGTACAGTCAGAAGCGCGGGAGGGTGAGAGAATTCACCAGAGCCAGAGCGGGGAGCAGAGCAGGCAGAAGGACCAAAGTACACTGCTGAGGGGAGCAGCGGGCGGCAGGAGAGGTCTGCGCGCCATGTGGGACCCTCCTCCGGATGGCCGGGGAGCAGCCGGGGATCGAACCGGCGCCGCAGAGGCCGCGGGCAGTTTCGCAACCCAGCGCTCAACCGCTGCGCCACCGGGGAGGCCCGAGAAGTAGCCTTTGACTTAGTAACGAGGAGGCCACTAGTGACCTCAGCAAGAACTCTCTTAGTGAAGCAGAGATGCATGTATTGGCGACTGCAGTGTCTATGTTTTTAATGATGTTATATATTTGCGCAAATGTAAATGCAGAGGGCAAAGGTTGAAGAACGGGAGGCATGTGAACAATGGAGGCAGGGAACCCTCCTGATTCGGAACCCTGAGTGCAGATGGAGGAGTCAGCTAGTCATGGGGGACATTACTAATAGTGTGGAGAACAGAGCATCATACTTGAAGCCATGGCTCCTCGAGCATCTCTGAATGAGCTTCAGGAAGACTGTGGACTCCCTTAAGCTGTTTACCAGATTTATATTTCAGTGGATTTTGTAGGATATTCTTTGGGGTGTGGGGAGAGGATCCTTGGCTTTTATCAGATTCTCTTGAGGACTCTAAAGCTCCAAAACAGAACAGCTTCTGTGAAGGAGATCTCACATGGCCTGAGATCTTTGATCTAGAACTTTGATCTCTTGGCTTCCTCTCCTTTTCAAGATGAGCACTCCGTTGGTCAGCCAGTCCACACACACTGTGCTGCAGGGTGCCCAGCCGGGGAGATCAGAAGCCCTGGACTAGAGATGAGGAAGGCGAGCACATGGAACCCTGCACTGTGATTGCTGGCTGAAGCAAATTGAGAGGAAAGTATTGGGAATTCACTGAGCCATCTTCAAAGCTACCTGAGTTTTTTCTATCTTGTAAGATGTAATACCCTTTTGGAGGAGACCAGCCCTTAGTTCTGAGACCACTCAGTACAGTTTAGCAAATTGATGATTACAGTAAAAATGGACGGACCAGAGCCACCTGTGGCCCCAGGAGCTCCAGTGCTCTGCCCAGTGGGGTCACAGCATTTACCTCTGCAGAACAGTAGGCAGAGAAGCGAAGCTGTGCACCTTGTTTCCTTTGGGGGGAAATAGCTTTATTATTGTTATTTTTAAAATAGGAATTTGGGTTGTCTTAAACGGCAACCTGAAGCCAATTCCTATAGGAAGCTGTTTCTCTTGGAGAAGTGGCTGTGAGATGAGGTTGGGTGCAGTCTCTCCAGAATGCAGCCTTGAGTTGGGGGTGCAGGCTCCTCCCTCCAGTACTGGCAATTTGGGGAGTGTTGAGAGCCAGCACTTTAGCTCAGGCTCCTATCTGGTCCTCTCGCTGTGAGCACTGTCAGGGATGACTTCCACCCATCTCCTTTAAGTGGTCCTGAGAGCAGAGGTATTTACGGGGAGGCTGGACTTGGAGGATTTGGGAACTTGGCCAAGCTTCCAGTTCTTCTTCTTCTTTTTAAGATTTATTTTATTTATTTATGCATACAAGAGCTGGGGTACAGGCCAGAGGTGTGTGGGGGGTGAGAGGATTCACCAGAGACAGAGTAGGGAACAGAACAGGCAGACTGACTGAAATACACTGCTGAGGGGAGCAGTGGGCAAGACAGGAGAGGTCTGCTGCGCCTTGTGGGTCAGCTCCCTGGCCGGGGATCAAACTTGTGCTGTGTAGTGGCATGTGGTGGCTGCTGATGGCTTCATAGTGCTGACACTAATCCCTTGCGCCACCAGGATACCCCAGGCTTCCAGTTCTTTCCAGCAGGAGGCTTCTCGGCCCCAGTGACTGAACCTCTACCCTCAACCATGGCCAGGGCCTAGGCCTTCATGTAGTGTGTACAAACTGTATGACATTGGTGCTGTTTTCTTTAGAGAGAGGGAGGGAGAGAAGTTGGAGACTAAAGATCCTGAGTTGGTTTGGGGCCAGAAAGAGGGCCTAAGGGGGTGCTTGAGATCAGCACAAGAGCACCAAAGTTTTGGGAGCACCTAGAACTCCTTCTTGACTGAGAATGAGCACAGCTTTCCGAAAACTCTTGTCAACTTCACCCTCTAGCCTGGGCCAAGGACGATCTTTGCCAAAGCAGGTAGACACATGGACAATCTAGAAGGAATTTCGATGAGATGCCCAAGGGATCCTACCCTGAACCTGCCTTGTTCTTGTGCACCCCTGGCTAGGGCTTCTGCCCCTGTGCTCACAAATGCCAAGTCCAGTTGCCCAGCACTCTCTCCTCAGCTCCAGGCCATGGTGTCCCACTGCCTCCTGACAGCCCCTCTCAGTGTACTACGGTTCCTCAGACTCCGTCTCCTCTCCAAATATACCTTTTTCCAAAGAAGAAAATCATACAAAACAAATCCATAGGGCTGAGGAGACAGTTTCCCAGGACATGTAGAAGGCTCAGGAGGGTTGCAGTGACTCTTTGGAGATGACTCAGGGACAGTCCTAACCTCTCCTCCCTGCCAGAAGAAAGTACCTCTTAGATTCTTGTCACTTTTTCATACTATTTGCCAAATTGAATTTAAATATTTATGTAATGATTTATTTATTGTGTATCTCATGGTTTAAGCTTAAGGGCAGGGGTTGTGTCCCTTTCACTCTATCTCTGGTGTCTCCACAATCTCTGACATGTAATAGATGCTTAATAAATGTGTGTTGAATGAATACATGAGTATCTTTGTTTATCACCAAAGATGCAGATCCCTCTGGGGACCCTCAGTCCATTCCTGCCATCTTATTCCCATGATGTTCTGTGCTTCATCCCCCAGGTCAGCCTCCCACTGCACCATCTTCCCCATCCTCAGCCTTCTCAAATGTTCTCTTGGCCTGGATGGCTTCGTGGAATATGGGGGCCGAGGTCCACATGCTGGACCCTTCAGTACAGGCAGAACAGGCAGTATATGCACCTGTCGGGGGTCCTGGAGAGCAGGTCACTGATTAGTGACATTGGGATGGGGCAATGTGTGGCTCTCCATGCCTTTACCAACAACGCCAGGCCCCAGGGATGCCTGAAGTCACAAGGGTAGGTAGACTTTCTCCACTGGTCACCCAGGGCCCCAGTGCTGGTGACTGTACAGGAGACTGAGACCTGGTCTGCAAGGACTGGTGGGTGTACCTTTGCCCCCCACTCCATCTGTGTTCCACACCCCTGAGCTGCTGGATGGGGTCAAGCAGTTGGAGATCCAGAACAGGCCCTTGACTGCTGAGTCACCTGAGGCTGTGAGCGGCATTGTCAGGGCAGGATCCCCCTGCAGCTTCTTCTACCCTTCTAGCCCCCGCTGCTCAGGAAAGAAGCTGACAAGCCACAGAAGTAAATAAATAACTTAGAAATAATAAATAGGGGTCCAGCTTCCAGGAGGGAGTACAAGGTGCGCTCCAGCACAAGGCACTTCGGCAGGGTAAATGCAATGTCTCCTCCAAATTCTGTCCCCCCAGGGTCTGGGCTGACGCTGAGACTTCAGAGCTGCCGGGTTGTCTCGGAGGCCTGGGTCCGCGACCTGGTCTGTGCCAGAACCTGGGAGAAGTGCATCCTATGGTCTCCACCGCCGAGGGCGCGAGTCTGTAGGCCTGGGACTCGCAGGGCGAGGGCCAGGGCGGCCGCCGGCTGGTGCTTCCCTCCATCTCTCCAGAGCTGGTGTCCGTCACTCACCGGGCGGCCGGGGCCTCCATCTCTGGCTGAGGCCCCAGGCGCATTCCTGGCGGGCAGCACCGCGGGTAGGGTCCAGTCTGCAGGGCCTCGGGGAGCGCTCTCAGCCCAGGCAGCCGCAGGCGGTGGCGGAGAGGCGGTCCACAGTCCTCCAGGTGCTGTTGACGTCCATGAAGGAGACCGCCTCGTAGCGCGTGGGGCGGCAGCAGGGCTGGCTGACCGGCCGGGCGCCGGGGGGCAGCGGCAGGACCCCGGCGTCCAGCAGGCGGGCCAGGCTGAGGTCGTGCGAGGTGCGCGCGCGGCGGCAGGAGCCGCTGCAGAAGCGGAAGCGCACCAGCTCCTCGGAGCGGTGGCCCAGGCCGAGCGCGCTCACCGGCACCAGCTGAGCGTGCAGGCTGCAGCCCCGCGCCCCCGTCCCCGCGGTCCGAGCGCGGCTCCCCGCGCCGGCGCGGCCCCCCCGGCCCCCCGCGCGCGCCGCGCGGCCCCCACGGGGCGAGGCGGGAGAGGGCGCGGGCGGCGGGGGCGCGGGTCGCGGAGGCTGGGGCGCCGGGCGCCGGGCTCTTCCGCCGCACGGACGGGCGGCGCGGCCCCCTGGAAGGAGACGGCGTCACAGAGGGGGCCGGGGCCAGGCCCGGCTTCCCCTTCGCCGGGTCACTTACCGGGCAGGTGGCCGGCGGGGGGCGCCCGGGTGGGCGCGGGGCCTTCGCGGGTGGCCGGGCTGCGGGGCGCGGGGCCCAGGGAGGCCTCAGCGATGCTGCTCAGCAGGGCCAGAGCGACCAGGGTGGGCCACAGCGCGGGCTGCGGGGAGGCGGAGGGAGCCTCAGGGAGGAAGAGGGCGCCGGTGGGCTCAGGGTGCGGGAGATCAGAGAGAGGATGGGCTTCCAGCTGGGCGGGGGCAGCTCAGGAGGGCTGAGGCGGAGGGCTGGCAGCTCAGGAAGGGCTGAGGCGGGAGGGCTGGGAGCTCAGGAAGGCTGAGGCGGGAGGGCTGGGAGCTCAGGAGGGCTGAGGCAGGAGGGCTGGCAGCTCAGGAGGGCTGGGAGCTCAGGAGGGCTGGGAGCTCAGGAAGGCTGAGGCGGGAGGGCTGGGAGCTCAGGAGGGCTGAGGCGGGAGGGCTGGGAGCTCAGGAAGGGCTGAGGCGGGAGGGCTGGCAGCTCAGGAAGGGCTGAGGCGGGAGGGCTGGCAGCTCAGGAAGGGCTGAGGCGGGAGGGCTGGGAGCTCAGGAAGGGCTGAGGCGGGAGGGCTGGGAGCTCAGGAAGGCTGAGGCGGGAGGGCTGGGAGCTCAGGAGGGCTGAGGCAGGAGGGCTGGCAGCTCAGGAGGGCTGAGGCGGGAGGGCTGGCAGCTCAGGAGGGCTGGGAGCTCAGGAGGGCTGGGAGCTCAGGAGGGCTGAGGCGGGAGGGCTGGGAGCTCAGGAGGGCTGAGGCGGGAGGGCTGGGAGCTCAGGAAGGCTGAGGCGGAGGGCTGGGAGCTCAGGAAGGGCTGAGGCGGGAGGGCTGGGAGCTCAGGAAGGGCTGAGGCGGGAGGGCTGGGAGCTCAGGAAGGGCTGAGGAGGGAGGGCTGGGAGCTCAGGAAGGGCTGAGGCGGGAGGGCTGGGAGCTCAGGAAGGCTGAGGCAGGAGGCTCAGACCTGATGGACCTGATTTTGCAGCCTCAGTAAGTGGAGGGGAGAGATCCCCTGAGGACAATGACCTTCCGCCTGGACAAGGGCTCCGGGTCCGCCCAGACCATTTCCCCCTCCCACTTCCAACCCTGATCAGGCCAAGCGGTCCAAGCCCTCTTTCCTCAATACCAGGTGGGAGACACCGCAAGAACCACTCACCTGCCGCCTATGTCGGCGCCCGTGGGGCAGCACAGAAGGGCCTCCAGGGCCAGGCTCCATCTCTGTCAACACCAGGAGCTCCCATCAAGGGCTGTTGATGTGTTCCCCCACCCTTCTCTCGAGGCCACTTAGAACATTGAGAGATGCGTTGAGCAAATCATCTCTCCAGTGTGGTTCCTCCAGGCGGGAAACAAGTTTTGTGTCTTGGATAGCTACACCCCCGGGAGGAAGCTGTCTCACTGCCTTGCACCTGTTCCCTCTTTCCGTCCTCATGACTCCGGGGAGTAAATGGTATAGCCCCCCTTTCGAGATGAGCAGACCAGGCTGAGGGAAGCTCAGTGACGGTCTATAGTCACAAGGCCAGACCCACACGATCTGGGGCAGGGGGAGGTGCTGGAGGGGTTGTCTCTTTTCCCAGGACCTTCCTGCTCTGTGCTAAAGGGCTGGAGCTGCCAGGACTGGCTGCAGAAGGGGGCAGTTGGACACAGGTGTGGTCTGGGGAAGATTTAGGGTGCTTGCTGGTTGACCTGAGAGTTGTCTGGTGACAGTGAGGCCCAGGTTTCATCCTGCTGCACCCTGTTCTCCAGTGTTCTCTCTAGATGTCTCTCCAGAGCCAGCATTTGGTGGGGGTTGAGAACTTGGGCCCTGGGCCATGGCTTCCTATGGCCGCCAGGGGGCAGCATCCGATAAGTGTGCAGACTCAAAGAGCGGGTGGGCTTTTCCCTACCCTAAGCCAGACTCAGGCCTGTGCATCAACCAGGAGGGTGGGCCTCCACACCAGCCTGGTCTATAGAAGCTGAGCCATCCTGCACTGGTCCAGGCCTGACCCCCTTGTTGCCTGGCATCCTAGCCCTGTGCGTAGAAGTTTTCCCCGTAAACCATCATTCCAGAACCCAGGCAGCCTTTCTGAGCCCCATCAGACTTGGTGATCCCATCTTGGTTGGCACTCCCAAACACCCTCTGGGTCCTTCGATCCCTCCTCCTCCCCCAGCCCTCATGAGCTCTCACTAACTGGCCTGCTCTTGGGTGCCAGCTGTTACCTCTGTCCCACCGAGCAACGCACAGAACGCTTGCATACCAGTAGGCCAGACCTCCTTAGGACAACTTGGTGTGGTCAGCCAAGGCCAGATGTGCCTGATACGCTCAGCTAACTGCGTAGGAGGACCGAGGGGCCAGGCTAGTGACTCTTCTCAAGGATGGAGAGAAGGCTGGACTAGGTAGCCTTAAGGCCCCCTGCACTAGGGGGAGCCCAGGAGCAGGGCCCTCCAGGGCAGCTCAGGCCCCATCTCCCCTCCTGGCAGGCAGTCTAGGCAGCCCCATCTCCCCACCCATGCGCCAGTCCACTACTCACCACAGGGGTCCAGAGCTCTGTCCTAGGCACCTTTCCTGGGACCAGTGCTGGGCTCCCGCGCCACTCAAAAGGTTCATGCCCAGAGCTGTGCACCTGGTGGCACCTCTTTAGCCAAAAGCCTGGCCTTGGCAGCCAGTCTGCACCCTGCAGTGGCAGCAGCAGCCTCACGTTACACTGGGCCAGCAGGGCTCTGCAGTCCGATAAGCAACAAGAGGGACTGAGGGGGCTGGGAGGGGCGGAGAGCTGAGCAGCGGGCCCAGGAGAGGGAGGATGTGATGAAGGAGGGGAGGGGGGGGCCATCCTGTGTACTCCCCGTCGCCCCGGGACTGGGGCGGGGTGGGCAAAAGGGTCCGCTTACCGAGGGTGCGGGGCTCTGGGTCCTGGATGCAGCAAGGACTGGGGCCCGAGGGACCTGCTGCTGGCCGAGCCCGTGGGCCGCGTCTGGGGGCCGGGCCCAACTCCATCCCTCAGCAGCCTCATGCCAGCGCCGTCCGGTGTCAAATTCCAGCCCCCGCGTCACCGGATCCTGGGGTGGGGCCCCGAGCGCCCCCGCCCCGCCCCACCTTTCAGGGCTCACCTGGCTGCTCCACCCGCCAGGATCCCGTACCCCCTGCCTTGGCTAGGTCCCCCAAGGTAGGGTAGGGAGGAGTCACTGGGAAGGAACCCCGGGACACGGAATAGAGAACCGGGGCAGAGAGGCGAGGAAACTAGGCGTTCAGTCTGTAGACACTCCAAGTAGGGAGTTGGGAGGCTGGGCTGAGGGCGGGAGAGGGAGGCTGGGGAGGGAGGGGAAAGGCCAGTCCCTGGCTCGGGCTGCCGGCCCCCCGGGCTCCAGCCGTCTTCAGGGTCGGCCGGCGGCCCTGCAGGGACTGCTCTCTGCTCCGCCACTAGTTTCTCCTCTCGACAGACCCGTCGAACTCAGATCCATCAGGCTCTGCGCTGGGGCTTTCAAGGTCTGAGCCTCCGCTGGCCGTCCGCGCTCCCCTCCGCCAGGCCTAGGGCAGAGACTCCCCTGCAAACACCACCGCTCACCCTGCCCAGCACCCTGAGGGCAGTGCTGGTAGGAGTGGGTGCTGAGAGCTGATGCAGGGGAAGACGGGGAGGGTCACAGAGCAGGAACATTTGCTCTGATCTTGAGGTCAGAGCAGGAGGCTGTATTTCTGATGCCTACTTTCTGGCAGTTGGGCAGGTGGGATGGCGGGTGGGTGGGTGACAGGGATAGAGGGACGGAAAGGTCGGATCCTTGTGTCATACTAGTAAGTCTGTGCTTCATCCCAAAGACACAGGGCCCGCTGAGGCGTTTCAGGCAGGGGGGTGGTGTGATGGTGTGATGGCATGATGGCATTCGGGCACTCACTCTGGCTGCAGTAGCGAGGTGTGGGCAGGACCGGGGTGGCCAGGGGGCTGCTGTGGGGAGGGGTTGTGGGGCATGCATGGGGCTACACGGGCTCTTCCAGGACTACACCTTTGTGAAAACTCAGTAGATGCCTGATTGGGGGGGGGTGAGCAGGTGGGGTGGACGACGGCGTGTCTGGCCCGCGCGCCCCGGTGGAGGGGACGCTTTCTGGGAGCTGGGCCTCTCTGTCGGGGTAGGAGTTCATGAGGTCATTGTTGGGCATGTTGAGTGGGAAGTGCTGTGGCTAATGCTGGTGGAAATGTTCAGGAAGCAATTGACTTGTAGCCTGGAGCTAAGTGGAGAGAGCTGGGCTGGAGATGGCAATTTGGGAATTATCCACCAGTTGACAGTTGGGAGCCGTGGGTGGGGTGAGTGCTCAGGGAACGTGTGTGGACCAGCTAATCCCTGGCTGTGCATCACAGCCACCTGTGGACCTTTTAAAACCACCCACAACCCGGCCCCACCCCAGACCTGAAGCACAATCTAGGGGTGGGCATGTGCAGTTTCTGAATCTGCACAGGTGATTCTGGTAGACAGCCAGGGCTGAGAACCACAGCTTTGGGCAAGCAGGTCCCTGCAGTTGTGTGTGTGTGTGTGTGTGTGTGTGCACATGTGCAGGGAAGTACTGGTGGTGGTGGAAGTTGTCCGCAGGCTTGACAGGGTCCCTGTGGGACAGGAGGCCAAGTAGCAAGCTGCTCTCCACCCTCTGTTGCCCCCACGACCACTGCCTAGTGAGGGTGGCTTCCCTGGCCTCGCAGCCTGTGCCTCTTATGGTCACTGCAGTGGGTGCCATTCCCTGGGCTGCAATGAGGAGCGGGGCACCAGGGCAGTCCTGCTTCAGAATCCCAGCGGAGCCCTTGAGTTACCTGGCCCTCAGTCAAGGCTGCGTTCCCCCCTCAGCTGAGAAGGCTTCCGCCCGAGGACACACTGCAGCAGTCGGGGGCAGGCGGGAAGCCAGTGGTCCTCGCGATGGCCAGGACTGTCCTACTGGCTCCCTAGTGGAGGGCCCAGGGCTGCTAGCACTCTGGGATTGGGACGGTAGGTGGGGCCGGGCAGCCCCACTTTCGGCCCGGTGGAGCTCTGGCAGGAAGCTCACTCTACTGGCTGCAGGTGCATTTGTGTTGGACCCATTCTCCGGCCTGTTGAGGTGCTGGGGAAAAGAGGGCTCAATTCCAGGGCTCTGAGGGGGTGAGTGGCAGGAGAGTCCTTTCTGAAGTCTGCCAGCTGGTGCCCAGAGCCGGGCTTGTGTGCTGAGGGTGGGGGCAGGGCTGTCCCCGCGAGGGCTGAGCCAGGAGTGGGGAAGGTCTGCGGGCCTGGGTCGGGAGCTTGGCGGTGACTTTCCCATGCTGGCAGGAATCTCTGGCCCTTGCCCAGCTGGGGCCATGCTGACGCGGGGACTGAGCTAGGGCTGTGGGCTTCAGTCCCCTACCCTCTGGCTCCTTTAAGAGGCACCAGGGTAAACTCAGGCACACTGCACACCACATCTGCCTCTGTGAAGGCAAAGTGATGCAAGGCTGCATGGGGCAGGACAGGCTCCAGAAGGTTCGTATGGCTACCCAGGCCTTGCCGTTGACTCTCATAAAAGAACCTAGGAATTTGTGGGCCAGGGAGATCGCCCTTGGGTGTAGCTGAGGCCCCAGACTACTGTTTCTTACAGGAAAGTCAGAGAAAGCAAGAGGAGGCCAGGTTCAGGGAAGAGCTTTATTGCTTCCATGATGGCTGCCCAGCCTGGGTAAGTGTCTTGAGCCTCACTTCCCTCAGGTCCAGGCTGAAGGCAGACCTGGCAATCTCACTCCTGAACCTCAGAGGAGCTGCCAAGTTGGTCAGCCTGGGCCTAGGGCATTGTCCTGTGGATCAGCTGCAGCTGGAGAGCGAGGCAGTTCCCACTGGGACAGGCCAGGCCTCCCCTCCTGATTCTGAAGTTCACTCTGCTCCAGCCCAGGGGCCATCTTATTGACTTAAAGAATGGCTGCAGAGTTCCCCTGTGGGGCAGCTAGGGACCGCTGAGTGGGAATACCTCATCATCTCTCCAAGAAAGATCAAGAGTGTCATGAGCGGGCAGGGCCTGTTGTGAGATCCTGCCCCCTCCCTGTAGCCCGGAGTAGGGTACAGGCTAATCCTGGCACCTCCACCCCACGGGGAGACCACTGGAACCACTGCCTGATTGGCCTCGAGGGGGCCTCCTTCTGCGTGGCCAGTGGACCAATTGACATCTAGAACCTTATTTAAAAATAAATTATCCCTCCCCTCCCTCCCACCTCCCAATTCACAAAATGATAATACACCAAACACTGATTGCAGAAATGATTTTGGCAGCAGCCTTACTGCCAAGCGTCCCACCTCCTGCATGCTGGGCCTGCGGGGCACAGCCAGAGGCCTCCGGGCCCTCTGGCTTCAAGGGCCCGGCTGAGCGGGAGGCCCAATGCTGGTGCCTGAGCAGACACAGCTCTGGCTGCTCCCCAAGGCCTTGCCACCCCTGGGGTCACTTGGCACTGTCCTTCTCTGGGCCTGAAGATTCCCGTGCCTCTCAGGAGGAGCCAGGCCATGGTCAATGAAATGGCAGATGGTGGTGACTGCTGCTTGCTCCTGGTGGTGCCTGGACTCTGTGGCCGCGTGCTGGGCCCCCCTCAGATGCCACTGGTTAGATCAGTGATGACACGCGCTTTCACCAGCTTCCGCAGAAACTCTTTCTCTCGCTGAATATTGTGCGTCCAGGACTGGAAGGGGAGAGAGGGAGAAGCCGTCAGATGGGCAGCTGGGCCATTGCCCTGCTGCAAGCTTTAATGCACCTTCTCCCCGGGCTTCACAGGCACCTCCTGACCACCTCCCTTCGATGTTCTGTGACCATGGGAAATCAGACACTTGTTAGTTGTGCCAACAATGATGATGATGCTCTAGAAGTGCCTCGGCTCATCACCCTCCCTGCCCAGGATTTGGAGAAAGTAACTCTCTAGCCCCTTTCCCCATCCCAGAGGGACTGTGCCTCTTCGCTTCTTCCAAGTCTTAGGAGATGTAAGCTTTCCAGACTTGTTCCTACAGACTCCAGCTCCCCAACCCCCATGGGGCACCTAGGTCCTAGGCACCTGAGGACAGGCAATGTGAGTCACTGAGGTCCAGCCCCGGCCCAGGGTGGGGTGGCTTAGTCACACTCTGTCCTGATGCAATGCACTGTCAGGCCTGGGGCAGCTGATGAAACCCTGCCTTGCAGATCAGAGCCAGGGGCCTGAGGACAAGAGGCTAGTCTTACTATTTGGTAGAAATGACAGGGAAGATGCTGCCTTCCAGGGCTTTCCTGGGGAAGGCTGTGCCCAGGCCCAGCTTCTTTTCTATCCTAGTGCTCTCACCAGGAAGTGCTGATGACTAAGTCTTTCAGAGAATGAAAGAGGATCGAGAGAATGAAGGAAAGCCAACAGCCTTATCATAGTTTGTGTTCAACTGACATTTACCAGCGCTATTTACTGATGTAGAATTTTAGGGCTCTGTCAGCAACTTATCCTGATCTAGTCAACTCTTTCCAACCTTCCAAATCTTTTCTATCTGAAACTCAGGCAAAATTCCCTCTATTTCTATCCTCTGACCATTCCCTTCAACTTTTCATGCTAACCACAAACCTGGCTGCCCCTGGGGACTGTATCCCCCAGACACACACGCTCCCAGTGGCAACTCTAATCCCCCCGCCCGGCTCTTCCTCAGAGTACCCAGCCCCTAGAGGTGCCTCCCACCATTGCGGCACTACACAACTATCCCTGCAGGCTCTCTGGAACCTCCAGCTCCTTTGGGGTTCCTGTACTCAGACCCTGCCACCTGTGAACTGCCCCTCCCTCTTACAGACCCCCAGGTGATTTGCACTCATTCCTTCAAGAGTCAAGCATCTGGCTCACTGTCTCTTTGAAGTGTTAAAAAAATAAACAGGTCTGAAGAATTTTTTTGTAGTGCCTTTCCACTTGCTTTATTTAATAAAGCCAATTAGATCTTTAAAACTAACTTGGTTGGATTTTTATTTAACAGAAGGGGCTACCTATTTAATAGTAGGTGTTCCCCAACTTTACACTGAATGAAATTAGATTTTACAGGCAAGAAAATGAAGGTTTGGCTAAAGGCAAGCACCGGCTGGGTGGCTGTCACTGGAGGGACTCTCTGGCTCTCAAGAAATACTCCTCCTTTTCAGGTGAGTGATCTTGGTGGATCTCCATGGAGCTTATTCACTTGGGGAACAAATAAAACAGGACAAAAAAATGGAGGTTTGCAGGAACAGCAGGGCCAAGATTCAAGCAAATGTGGAAACTCATACAACTCTTTACTCCTCCCTCCTTCATCATCTCCAGGGAGAAATAACCAGTCTAAGGGGCCAGTTTCAGCAATGCCCACTGGCAGCCTCTGAGAATCAAAAGGACGGCAGGCGGCTGGCTATTTGATGACATTAAGGAATTACTGTTCATGTTTTTTGGTATGACAATAAAAACATAGCCCTTCTCGTTTAGAGAAACTTGTTGAAATGTTTATGGCTGGAATGATATGCTATCTGAGACTTGCTTCCAAATAAATCAGTGAGAAGGGAGAGCATGAGAGCATGAGAAGAAGAAGAGGAGCGACAACTAGCCACCTGTTGATAATTGGGGGTGGGGTGTCCCAGAAGTGGGAGTTCACTGTATTATTCACCATACTGATGAATATGTTTAGCAATTCTCATTAAAAAAAAAAAAAAAAAGAGTAAACAAAAAAAGCCAAACCTGGGAGGTAGCTCTCTCTCTGGTGCACTTTCCCTGATTCCTCCTCCCATGCAGACAGCATAGGTGCCTTCCAGAGCCCTCAGCACTCTGCTGTCCATGCTGGCTTCAGGCCGGGACCAGATTCTCATAGTCCTGGGCCCTGGTCTCACTGGAACCCGATTCTGGAGGGTTCCTACTTCTTCACCTTCTCATTAAGCAAGGGCACCCCCAGGTCTCCCTGGGAAATCTCCCCCATGTCTGCTTGCCCTGAATCAGCCAGCGGCTGTGCTCATAACTCCCAGCTCCCTTTGCCAGCACTCCCACGGGACCCTCCCCCCCCCCCCCCCCCCCGGCTGCCTGCCACTCAGTTCCTCTCCTCCCTTCCGTCTCAACTTCCCCACATGGCCTGGACTCCTGTTCACATATGAGCCCCTGGGTGCTGTGCCACCTTTCCTTTGACACCACTCTCACCAGGGGCAGTGGGGTCTCCTAACTGCTGCATCTCAGTCACTTCCCAGCCCTCACCTTACTCGACTCCTCTGAGGCACCTGAGGGGGAGACACTGTCTCCTTGAAATAGGGCTCCTTTGGGCTCCATGACCTGGAGTCTTCCTACTTCTTCTCTATTTTCACTTGTCTCCTTGCTGAATTCCTTTGACATCCCTTACATACCCCCTCCTCCTTGCATTCCATCCTTGCTCTATTGTCCTCGCAGCCCACACGCTTACACGCTCTCTCAGGGCCAGAGAAGATGCTGGTCAGTCAAGTGGAAGGGACACTCCACTTGAGGCCAGGGTGCTGAATGACTCACTTGCCTATTGAGGACACCAAGGTGACGGCAGGGATTCTAAACCCAGACACCAGCACTAACACCTATGAGTGCTTACTAGATGCTAGGCTTTAGCTCGAATCTTTCCCAATCTAGAAGGCATCATTACCCCTATCAGGGATAAGGAAAGGAAGGCACAGAGATTTGACTTCACACCTGTGCTCTTTAGCCCTCTGGATGGAGGCAGCACAGCACTTCCCATGAACCTCAGAGCCAAGAGCTTCTGCAGGACAAGGGGGGCAGTCGCTTGAAAATGGAGATAAGGCAGGTGGAGTCCTTCTACCTCATTCTTGCATGGAGGCAATCCCCAGGCTGTGTCCATTTAGAGTCCTGTTTCTTACCTGTCTTCCTAACATCACTGAACAATTCCGGTCCGCAGTCTTCCTCTCTCGCCTAGACTGCTGGGACAGCCTCCCAGGTAGCTTCTCTTCTTGCCTTGCTCCCTTCTCTTTCACACGGGGTCACAGTGACCCTACCACATGATACTCCCAGCCTAAAGTTCTCCTGTGGCTCCCTAGGGCCTTCAGAGTGAAGTTCAAGTCCCTTATGGCAGAGAAAACCCTTCATGATCTGGCTACTGTCTAGGTAGGACCTACAGTTTCTCACCCTCAGGCTCAAACTTCCACAAAGTTTACATACAAAAAACATAGGAGACTCAAGATATAAGTAAACAGAAGGCAGGTAAAAGCTACGAGTGCAGCCTGGAGGGGTTGCTGGGGGAGGGGGTGGGACCAAAGAGGCAAGAAGATACATGGGGAGTGGGGGGAGTGAAAAGCCCTACAGGATCCCAGTAATAAGGAGGGAGGCTGGGCCAGGTGGAGGGAGATGGACAATTCTGGAACTTTCCTAGACCTAGGATGATCTTCCCACGTCGGAACCTCATTCCAGGCAGCAGGAGGTCCAGCTGTAAGGCTGTTTCTGTGTTCCTTAGGGATCCCCAACTCTCTCTTATATCTTTGAACTAACTCCTAATCCCTAATTCCATGGTCTCGTGAATGAGCCAAAAAAGTGTAAAATAACACAGACGGTCACTGAAGTCATGGATGGGGATGCAGAGCTCCCGGAGAACACGTAGCGCGAGAAGAAGCTTGTCCAGACTGGAGGCTTAGCTAATGCTGATTCTTAAGGGGTGGGTTGAAATCAAGGACACGGAGAAAGAGAATGGCTAGTGCAAGAAGAGGAACACTGGGGTCACCGCCTCGGAAGTCTAAGTCAGAGGGTTTTGGAGAGGAAGAATGGGCAACATAGAAAGCGTTACTGAGAGATCAGGAAGGGGAGACTTATGTGTGTCCATTGGATCTGGCAGGCTTGAGGTAATCCCTGGGAGCTTGGTGGAATCATGTCAGGCAAAGGGAGGGTCAGGCTGTGAGGGATGAAGTGCCACGTGGGAGAAAGGAGTGCTGGGAGAGGGCCCAGCAGGCATGGAAGTTTTCTCACTAGAGAGAGGTGGGAGCTTTCAGGAAGTGGAAGGCTCTGGAACAGTGTGTGGGGTTAGTGAGGGCATATAAAAAGACGGCAAAGCAGGAATGAGGGCTAGCTGGGATCAGAACCCCTGCATTTATAGAACTATGACTCAGCACAGCTGGGTGAGCCACCCAGATGTAGGAGTGGAGAGGCTACTGAAAGCTCTAGTCCAGACTGCCAGGCGCCAGCAAGTGGCCGAAGCCAAGGTATTGTAAAAGGGCTTCAGGCCTCCCCATGGGCTCTGGGATATGAAGGGAGAGAAGTTGGGAGAATCTAAAATCTGGGGGGAACTTCAATGTCTCTTGAGCTTTAAGGGACCTGGATCTATGGACCACCTGAAAGCAACTGTGGGTGATAAAACGCCTCAGTGCTTGGCCACAGTGAAGGGCGGTAGAGGGGGTGTGCTGAGACTGAAAGGCAAAGTTTGCAGATTTTCTGAGGGGGCCAGGAAGTTCCCTGGGGAAAGGGAGCATTGTGGTAGAAAGGATGGTTCTGGGTTGGGGAGAGTGAGGAGGCAGGTACAGGGCCAGGGCCAGGGCAGGAAGAGCACGGGCCGTGGAGAAGGTCGAGAAGAAGGGGGCACCAGGTTCAGAGGCGCCCTGGGGAGAGAAGCACAGGGGCCGCTTGGTGGTGAGAACTGCAGGAGGCAGGGCCCTCCAATGACTCAGCTGAGAGTAGGGCAGGGCCTTCTTGGGGAGCTCTGGGCAGCCAGACCAGCCAGTGGCTCATCCCTTTAAATCCGGTTGTGCTCACTCAGCCAGAGCCTGTCCTGTGCCTGAAGCGCGCCCTCCCTCTGCCCAGCCCCGCACCTCTTTGATGGCGGCCATGCGCACGGTCTCGTAATAGTGCAGGGGTGCATTGGGTGTGCTCATGTCGTAGCCAAAGCCTGCAACTGCCACCTCATCACAGCCGTGTAGTGCCATGGTCACTGCCACACTGCCAAGGGTCGGGATATTCTGGAGGAGGGAGGGGGAAAGGGAGGGCTGAGTGAAGCTGAG